>NC_067403.1:27043250-27740750 GCF_016432865.1 Antechinus flavipes
CTGGGAAAACAGGAATTCAGGGAAGCTTAAGATGATTCCTGTCTGCTAAAGATTCTATTAGAAGGCTTGAAGAGTAGGAGCTTGCCATAATATTTGGGAATCTGAGTGAGAAAAGGATGATGTAAGATTAAATGAGCAGCTTGAGATGTCAAAAAGACCTTGGTAGAGGAGAGGGAGGGAGACAGAGAAAGAATCAGAGAGAGAATCAGAGAGTGAGACAGAGGGGGAGAGAGAGAGAGAGAGAGACAGAGACAGAGACAGAGAGACAGAGAGTTCTATGTTGCAAGATCTGTTTTTTTCAGCTCTCCCTATCTGGGACCATGATGGCCGAGTCATGGGGAGTTACTATGGCCCAGTCCAAGAATACCCTAACGAGCCAATAGGAATGATGCTCTTGGCAAGGGTATCTGTAGTGGAGAAGAAGGGGTCACCAGATCTCACAGCTGGAGAAGACACTAAAGGAAAGCATAACTTCTTTTGCTCTAATTTCATATTTATCAAGTCACTTCTGCAGGTTAATTGTATTTCCTTACTGGGGAGGCCATCCTCATCTATAGAAATTACAAGACCCGGCTTCTAATTCCCAATTCTGCCACTAATTAGCTACATGAGCGAGGTACATCATCATCATCATCATCATCATCATAGTAGCTCATAATTGTATGGGAAGTATGTGTGTGTAAAACACTCTAGGGTATGCAAAACACTTGTTGGTTTTTTGTTGGGTTTTTTTGTTTGTTTGTTTTGTTTTGGTTTTTTGTTGAGGCAATTGGAGTTAAGTGATTTGCCCAGGATCCCACAGTGTCTGAGATCAGATTTGAATTCAGGTCCTCCTGACCTCAGGGCCAGTGCTCTATCCACTGCATCACCCAGCTGCCCCAAAAGCATTTTAAATAAGCTTTTTTTTGCAATCAGGAAGACCCAGGTTCAAATCTACCTACTAGCTGTGTGACCCTGTTTGCCTTAATCCACTGGCAAAGTGCTCCAGTATCCTTGCCAAGAGAATCCCACGGATACTACCCAGGCTATGGTCCACAGTGGTCACAAAGACTCGGGCACGACTTCACAACAATAAGGGCCCCTTCACAGGATCTTTTTAGAACTGGAAATGATGGCAGAGATACTGATCCAACTCATTCATTTTCAGATGAAGACAAGAGAAGACAATAAGAGGCAGAGATAGGATTGGACCTCTGGCCTCTCCTTCTTTCTACTGTACTTAAACTATGCTGTCTGACACTAGAGAGTACCAATAAAAAGTATTTAAGTGGGGGGAGGTGGGAGGGCTTGCAGTCTCAGCAGCTAGGGCCATAGTAACTCTATGACTCAGCCTTCATGGTCCCGGACGGACCACGTTCTAGGTTCTAGGTTCCATCTTGCAACATAGAACAAAACAACCCCAAAGCTAAAACGAAACCATCTCACCAGCCTCACAAACCACCACAGGCTCCTTCACCGAGTGGCAAAATGACCTGGTCTACTCTGACTGAAGAAGCAGTTGTGTAGAATGTTCAGGACACCAGACTCAGTGAGCGGAAGTGAGGTTTCTTACCTAACTTAAGCTCATAAAAACCCTGGAATTTTATGGCCAGAAGGAGACTTAAAGATTAACCAACCTGACCTCCCTGGTCTATAAATGAGGAAATGTTACAGATGCAACAAAGTAAAATGATTCACCTAAGAGGTATAGTGAATGAATGCAGTTCTAGGTTGCGATTTCTCACCTGCAGGCAGCTCCTCTGGCTGTTCCCCATGCCTAGAATTCCTCTTCCTCCTCACCTCCACCTACTTGTTTCTCAGGTTTTCTTTAAGTCCCAACTTACTTTTCTTTCTCCCCATTCCTTCTTAATTCTGATGACTTCCTTCTTTAATTCATTCCTATTTTTTTAATTTTAATTTTCCTATTTTTTGAATTTTGATTCTTTCCTATTTTTCCTATAAATAGCTTCTTATTATTTACTTGTGGTTTCCCCGTTAGACTGTGAGTTTCTTTCTTTCTTTCTTTTTAAAGCTTTTTATTTCAAAACAGAGGCATGGATAATTTTTCAACATCGACCCTTGCAAAACCTTGTGTTCCAATTTTCCCCTTCCTTCCCCTACTCCTTCCCCTAGATGACAAGTAATGCAATAAATGTTAAACATGGTAAAAATATGTTAAATCCAATACATGCATACATATTTATACACAAGAAAAATTAAATCAGAAAGGAAAAAAAATGAGAAAGGAAATAAAATGCAGGCAAACAACAAGAAAAAGAGCGAAAATTCTATGTTGTGATCCACACTCAGATCCCACATTCCTCTCTCTCTGGGTGCAGAGGGCTCTCTCCATCACAAGATCATTGGAACTGGCCTCAATCATCTCTTTGTTGAAGAGAGCCTAGACTGTGAGTTTCTTGAGAGGAATGCTTAGCACAGTAGCTAGCATATAGTAGGCACTTAATAAATGTTAATTGACCAACTGAAGCCCCGTTTCAGGTCCTCACTAATTGTGAGACCATAAATAAGTTATTTTCTTCTCTAACCCTCAGTTTCCTCATCTACAAAATGGGATAATGGTATACCACCATCACAGGTCTGAAACTTAAAGAAAAACAATGCATATAATTGCTTTTCAAAGCCTAAAGCACTTCATAGTATAGCAGTTATTGCTCAAAAGAGGTAGCACTAGGAGCCACATTTCTTGACTCTTGGTCTAATCACCATACCATCATTCCTTCCAACTCTCTGTCAAATAAAGGAGAAAATGCTACTTTCCCTAACCACGGTAATAGAGGAATCATTTCATTTTAGAAATCATACAATTGTCCCATAAATGCCACTGGGCCTTCAAATCTACTGCTAACTAATGGTGTTCCTTCCCGGGACTTGATTACTTGATTACTTGATCTTCACACTCTCCAAAGACTCTCTTCTACACTAGCCACCCAACAATAACACATTATCCCCAAGCCTTGCTCCAGCAAGGGAGCAGTGCTGTACGACAGGGGTCAAAGCAAAAATTAACAGCAGATAGCAAGGCATGGACTACAAGATCCAGAATTGATCCTCCAGATCATTAGTCCAACCCCCTAATTTTTGTCTGACTTTTCACGACCCCATTTGGGATTTTCTTGGCAAAGATACTACAGCCACTTCCTTCTCCAGTTCATTTTACAGATAAGGAAACTAAGGTAAGAAGGAATAAGTAGCTTGTCCACATTCACACAGCTAGTAAGTGTCTAAGTCTAGATTTCAACTCAGGAAAATGAATGTTCCAAATTTTTACCGCACTACCTAGTTGCCCTTCATTTTAAGAATGGGGAAATTGAGATTTAGAAAAATTAAATGATTTGCCTGAGATCACAAAGGTAGTCATTAGAATAGCTAGCATTTACAAAGCATTCCAAGTTTGACAAGAATTTTTCATGCATCATCTCACTGGATTCTCAAAACAATCCTGCGAAACAAAAGTTCTTATTATCTCCATTTTACACATGAGGTACCTGACACAAAGATGAGGTTATGTGGGGGAGAGTTGGGGAAGATTCACACAAGGTCTTCTTGACTGTATCCCACACTTCCTGTGTCATTAATAAGTTCATATATCTGAACACAGACCGTAGGATTATGGTTTTAGAATTGGCAGGACCTCAGAGACCATCCAGTTCAACCTCCCGATTTTACAAATGAGTAAAGTGAGGCCCAAATAAATTACTTTACCAAGGTCACATGGGTAATAAGCAGCAACGCTGGGATTTGAACTAAGGTTCTCAAATTCTACAGCCAGTGCCCATTTCGCTGCACTACCATGCCCCTGGCACCCTGTACTTCACATCACCCAGCAACATGCACCTGGCAACATGCAGGAAGCTAGACATAATACCAGGAATTTCAGATGCATTTTGTGCCAACTGATTTCCAAGTAAGTGACTGTTGAGCAGCTATTTTATTTTGGTGGTTCAGATGCCCATCCACCAAGGAACCTGAAGGACATCTATAGGAAAATTTCATGTATTAAAAACATTACTTTCACTAAAAACATCACTTACTCCCAATTTTTTTTAACTTGGTGCCACTGATACAACTAGATTTGTTTCAAATAGACATTTTCTTTCCCCCACACAGCAATCATAACACTTTGAGAATGTTAAAATTTTACCCCTTAAATTTGAGACCCAACAGACAGCAAATCCAAAAATCTGAGTGAAAGCTATATGATTCAACAATGCTGCAGGAGAAACAGAAGCAGTTCAACTTAATATTATACTTAAGTGATGGATCAATACCAGATACAATTTAGGAGGCATTTGGAGAAATGAAGTCACTGAGACATTCAAACATCCTGCAAAAAAGAGCTGATCATATGATTCTTTGCTGTAACATTTTTTTAAAAAATCTTAGTATGCAAAATACTTTGCTCATTTTTAATCAGAAAAGGGAAGAAATACCAGGAAAGTCACTGTGCATCCCCAAAACTCTAGTTTGGGGCCTACTTTACCACACTGGCTAGTTTACAGATATATTCAAAAGTTTAGCTGAAAACAAATGGCCAAAAGGAATCAGAAACTGAATGGATGCCTGTTAGTTGGGGAATGGGTATATGAATGTTATGGAATATTATTGTTCTATAAGAAATGATCAGCAGGATGATTTCAGAAAGACCAGGAGAGACTTACATGAACTAATGCTGAGTGAAGTGAGTAGAACCAAAAGAACATTGTACACAGCAACAACAAGATTATGTAATGATCAATTCTGATGGATGTGATTCTTTCAACAATGAGGTGATTCAGGCCAGTTTCAATAGACTTGTGATGGAGAGAGCCGTCTGCATCCAAAGAGAGGACTACGGGACTGAATGTGGATCACAACATATTATTTTCACCTTTTTTGTTGTTGTTTGCTTGCTTTTTCTCCCATTTTTTTTCCTTTATGATCTGATTTTTCTTGTACAGCATGATAAATGTGGAAATATATGTATAGAAGAACTGTACATGTTTAAAATATATTGGGAGAGAGAAAAATTTGGAACACAAAGTTTTGCAAGGGTGAATGTTGAAAGTTATCTTTGCATATATTTTGAAAATAAAAAGCTACTATTAAAAAAATTAAATAAATATTTTGGTTTATGTGGAAGGAAAAAAAAAAAACAGTTGGCCAATTACTCATAGGAATCATTTCTAGTAATGGCTTTTAAGTCACTCTATTGTCCTTTTTTTTCCCCTACTCTATTAAAAAACAACAAAAACTATGCTAGCAAAAATGCTAGGATGTTCTTCCAGCAACAGAATGTTTAGTTTCCCAAGAACAATCCTTTCTTATGGAAGAGACTCAAACCAAGCAATTTATTTAGCACACACTTTGAACCAGTCACTCTGCTTAAGCACATTACAAATATTACCTCATTTGACTCGGGGAGAGAACTGTTACCTCCATTTTGCAGCTAAAGAGACAGG
Organism: Antechinus flavipes; assembly: GCF_016432865.1. NCBI lineage: Eukaryota > Metazoa > Chordata > Mammalia > Dasyuromorphia > Dasyuridae > Antechinus > Antechinus flavipes. The sequence goes on from NC_067403.1 coordinate 27,048,689, forward strand.
TGGTGATTAAATGACTTGCCATTTTAGTAACTGTCTTAAAGTGAAATCTGAACTCAGCTCTTCCTGAAAGTCCAAGAAAACTTGGACCTATCTATACTTTTTGGAAAAAAATGTAACCTTTCATTATTTACTCTCCTACTAAGTAACCTTGCCAAAACAAAAGCAGGTCACAGAATTTAATTAAAAAACCTTTATCTTCAGTATCTCCAGGAGGAGTTTGGAGACTGGAACTGAGCCCATAGGACAGAGTCAAATGAAAAATGTTATTTCTCATTTTAGTTAGAACTCTGATCTTCTTTCAGCTCCTCTTCCTTTGATTTAAGAAGAGCAAATGTGATACTTACCTGATGGATAAGGAAGGAGAAATGGAGCAAATGAATAATATATGAGAAGTAATAGTTGTTAGTACTGTCAATGTAGTTGCAAACTTTCCTAAATGAATGAAGCTTAAGAAGGATGGTCTTCCATGGTACTTTTCAATAGTGACATGATTCAGGCTAGTTCCAATGGTCTTGTGATGGAGAGAGCCATCTGCACCCTGAGAGAGACTGTGGGGATTGATGCAGATCACAACATAGTATTTTCAGTTTTTGTTGTTGTTTGCTTGCTTTTTGTTTTCTTTCTCATTTTTCCCTTTTTGATCTGATTTTTCTTGTGCACCATGATAATTGTGGAAATATGCATGGAAGAACTGCCCATGGTTAACCTATATTGGATTATATGCCATCTAGGGAACAGAGTGGGGGAAAGAAGAAAAAAATTTGGAACACAAGGTTTTGCAAAAGGTGAAAGGTGAGAATTATGCAAAGGTTTTGAAAAAAATTTTTTTTAATTTTAAAAAGAATGATAGTCTTCTACAGGCAATTCTGAAAAGTATTGCCTATTTTAAAAAGATCACAGTCTTCATTTCCTTACATTTCACAACTTCAGATAAATATCTTTCTAGTTCTAACAATTCTTGAGAATTTCTCACCTCCACATCTAAGAGGCCTAATGAGACTGTTAGAATTCCTTTGTGCTATCATTATGCCTCTTATTTTAGAAAATTCTCCTATCCATCCACTTCAAGGAGTGCTGAAATTATATAGTCAGAGGACGGCAATGTCCTTGTTGGGACAAGTTTAACTATCACAGATCCATAATTAAGAAAAATATCTTGTAAAAAGGAAAGCTCAACTTATTCCAAATTTTCAGTTTCCCACAACAGAACCTGACTTTGCTGAGGCAATTGGGGTTAAGTGACTTGCCCAGGCTCTACGCAGCTAGGAAGTATTAAGTGTCTGAGGTCAGATTTGAATTCAGGTCCTCCTGACTTCGTTTTAAAAACCAGTCAGATACATATCAACCCCTTTCTATCAAGTTTAAAAATAAAAATGCACTTCCTACCTTTATTCTTCCATCCCAAGCCAAATTATTCCTTACACAAGCAAACTTGTTTAGACAGCAAAATGCAAGATGAATATCAAAATCCCTATCCAATGAAACATGTTACTAGCTGCCATTTTCCCCAGGGTGATTAAAGGAAAAGTGAGTATGTTAATAAAGACTCCAGAGGCTTTCTACATATCCTGCCCCCACCCCTTCCTAAATTCTGGTGTTTTCTATAGAAAGCCGAAAGCCTAAGTGCCAAAGCCTTCTGTGGGCCAGGAAAGGAAGACCGAGTCCGGTTCAAATCTGCCCTGGATGGACAGCACCTCGGTCGGCCAGCGGGGTCGGCTGGTAAGTGCTGGACAGCTTCCAGGTGTTTATTGGGAGGCGACGAGAAGTTTGCTCCAGAAGGCAGGCTTCAAAGCAATGCTGCTGATGCTGACGTAAGATAGCAGGCTGTGGGAACCCTAATTGGCCTAGAAGTTCACCGTTTATCCTGGGGTTTTTTCTGTATCACTAGCGAGAGGCACAATTAAGATGGCAAAAGGTAATAAGGACTCCCTGGAGTTTGTGGTTATACAAACAGGCGCGCAGGACTGGGCACCCAAGTTTCATTTCTCCTTGGAAAAAGGCGGTCGGAACGGGGAGCTAGCTGGGTCGTGTCATCTGACACGAGTGTGAGACACCCTCACACATGACATCTGTGACGAGCCGGGCTTCCTGCCCCGACCACGGAGGCTTTCTCGTGTGGCAACGTGGAGCAGTTCTTCCAGCGCGATCCGAGAGGGGCTTCTCTTTCCAAGGCTGCCCATTTAGTCGGGACGCACGCAGGGAGAAACCTGTTGTCCCCTTTCTAGTTGGGAGAAATGCCGCCCGGGGAAGCTGGCAGGACACGCGGCGGAGCCCGGGCAGGCGGCAGCGGGGCACTGGAGTCCCTGGCGCCCGCATCTTCCGCTCCCGGGCCCCGGAGGACAAAGGCAGGCAGCGCGTCCGCTGGGCTCCCCGCAGCTTCCACGCGGGCAAGACGTCACCTGGCCCAGAGACCCCCACCTGCCCCCGAGGCAGACAGGACGGGGTGACAGCCCACGCGCGATCTGGGCTCCACGGGCCAGACCCAGAGGGGGGAGCGGGCAGAGAGAGGAGGGAAGGCGAAGTGGAGCAGAAGGCGGAACTGGGAGAGGGGCCATCGCCGCCCTCTGCATCCCACCCCAGGAGCCGAGCCTGAAGCGCAACCTCTGGCTCGGCCCAAGCCGAGGCGGGCAGCTCCCGCCCACCCACCCCCAACCCCTCCAGGGACACCGTAGGCTGCAGCCCCATCTCCCTCACCCCACCCCACCCCCGTCCCGCTGTCCCCCGGTAGGGCAGCGTCCCCTGCCCGGCAGGCGAAGCTCCCGGGTGCGCCACCCGGTCCGGGGTTCCCCCGGGGGAATAGGGGAGCCCCCTGAGCCACCCCCAAGGGGGCCCAGGGCGATAGTCACTCACCCAGGGCGGCGCCCGCCTCCAAGGCGCGAGACAGTTGGGAGCCATCCGAGCTGCCCAAAGCGCCGGGGGTCGTGGAGAGTCCCAGGGGAGCCATGGGCGCTTCCCCTCCGCGCTCCTGCACGGGGCAGCCAGGTCCCCAGTCCCTGCGGCTTTAGGACGTGTGGAGCTCAGGCGGGCCGCCCTCCCCGCTCCGCCTTTCACCCGGCACCGAGTCCCGCCTGGCCGGCCGGCCCCGCCCCGCCCCGCCTTCCCCGCCCCGCCCCTCCAAGCCCGCCCGCTTCCTCTCCAAACCCCTGCCCAGCGCGGGAGCCTCGAGGCCGGAGCGCGCCGGGCGGGAGCGGGGGAGGACCCGGGCGGCCGGGACCCTCCCAAAGAGGGCGGGCGCTGCGGGACCCACCCGGGGAGCCCGAGTGACTCCAGCTGAACGTGGTGACCTTCGACCCCGGCCAGCTCCCCAAGGCTTTCCTTCCCGGCAGCGCAATGGCCGGGAAGTAGCCCCGAGGACTGGAAGCGGATCCCGAGGAAGCGGCGCGCAGCCGAGCTCCGGGCTTTCCCAGGCACTCTGGCCGTTCCCTTCCTGGCCGCCGGCCCGGAGAAGACGGCTTCCGCCTGTCGGAGCGAGCGAAAGGCGAGGACCTGGCGAACCTCTGAGTGGCCGGGGGAGCGCGCCGGCCCGGGTGCCCTTGCCGCCTCCTGGGAGCTTGGGCATCCCACGGGGCGCAGTCCCCGCGGCCGCGGGGGGCGCGTGGCTGTCCGGCGCCAGTCAGCAGTTACCCCGCGGCTGCGGGGGGCGCGTGGCTGTCCCGGCGCCAGTCAGCAGTTACCCCGTGGGAGCTAGTTCGCCCTCCTCAGTATCAGTGCCCCGGGCCGGGGAGGGCGTCTGGCCAGGACCCTGGGGAACTTACGGTTCTGACCCCGGCGAGGGTAGGCACTTAGAGCAAACTGAGAAACCTGGAAAACCAGCCAAGGACTGTGGATGGAGGGATGGATGGAGGGATGATTGATAGATAGACAAGTACATACACATGTAATATTCTATATAACACATATATAGATATATACACGTATATGTTTCTCCCTCCAGCTTTTTACAGATGAGGAAACTGAGGCAGTCACGCAGCTAATAAATGCCTAAGACTAGAGTTGCATTTAATAAGGAAAGCATTGCACACGGGTTCTTAAGATGTAAAGGCTTGAGACCCCCCCCCCACTAGCTTTTAGAATGGGGTAATTTTGTGAGTTGTAAGAGAATTAAAAATTAAAGTTGGATTTTTAAATGGAGACAACTTTTAATGCTTCTGCATTAAAACGTTGAAAAGAGGCTGCTTCTTTTAAATAATCAGCCAATCTTGAGTCCCACACGCTTGCCCTATGGAAATGAGATTGATGCTCCAATATGTGTTGATTTTCATATAATTACATATTATTCCATATTACTTGAGTTTACACAATATTCAAACTAGAAGGAACTCAAGTTTAAGATACAATGTGGTACAGTGTCCGTAACTGTTCAAAAACAAGGACAACAGTATCAAAAGCCCTGGTTTCTGATGTGAATTTTGGTGCTGGCTAAGCAAATGAGACTCAGGGAGGCCTTTTCCCTCTTCTCATTGTCAGTTAATAAGCATTTATTAAGCACCTAATGTGTGCCAGGCAGTGGGCTAAGCACTGGAGATGCAAAGAAAGGCAGAAGACAGATCTGTAAAATGAACAGGTAGAATCTGATGATTTCTAAGGTCCTACCATTCTGTAATTCTGCCAATTCCTTAATCTACAGACTGCAAATCGACTTTCAAATTATATTAAACTTTATATCAGAAAGTCTAAAGACTTTGAAATACTAGACTTTAAAATATCCTTGTTGATTTAGGATTAGATATTTCTTTTTTGTGATTAACCTATTTAAAACTTAAATACAAAATAGGAAAAGAAAAGAAAGAAAATGGGAAAAAAATCACCATGTGCATAGCAGAACATGAGAGGATTCAAAAATATGAGACAATAAGTTTCCATTTCTAGAAAGTCTAACAAATAGGACATGTTCTGAAGTATCCAGCTTTTCTTTGTTTCCTTGTACGTTTTCTTTTGTTCTCTACAGTGCACTTTCTTATCCTTTCTTCCCCAAGAAGGCTACTATTAAGCCAGAATATAAATATATGCAAATATATTATGTATCATACACATACATATACATAGATAACTGTAATCATACAGATCCAAGTTCATATACATCTCCTTAAGACTATACTGTTTGTCCACTGTTTCTCTGAAGAGAGAAACATAAATCCAAGTCTTTTCAAAAATTTCTCACTCCATCAACTCATTATTTCCTACACCACAGCAATATTCCACCTCACATGTTATTTTAAATAGTCTAAAGCAATATTAAAATGGCTACCCTATAGAATAGTTTCCACAGTTTTTTCTTTTGATTAAATCTATTATAGCTTTACCTTTCTCTGAGATCAGTGATTACTACCCCTGCCTTTTTTTTTTTAAATACATTCTAGGCCTTAAATATTTCTACATAAAAGTCTTTGTACTAAACAGTTTGAGATGATTTCGAAATCATTTTGTATCAGTAGCTAGTAATCTGGCATCAAGTGCTCCTCCCCATTTATACAGAGAAATCCCTAGGCTCCCTATTACTGCTAGGCTAAATGTAAATTTCTGTTTGGCAATTAAAGCTCTTCCTAACCAGACTCTTCCTAGCTTTCCAGTCTTTTAGCATATGATTCTTACCCACTCACTAGGCAAAACAGCCACTCGAGACCTTTACATTGGCTGCTTCCCATGACTGGGATGTTCTCTCCTATTGTGAACTCTCTGACTTCCTTTAGAACTCAGCTCAAGGACTACCTCCTTTAGGAAGTTCCTGTTTCTCCCCCCAATCTCTTAGCTGCTAGTGCTCTCCGAGGTCATCTTCCATCTATATTTATCTTGTATGTGGTGATTTATGTATATTTTGTCTCTCCTGTTAGATTGTAAGGGGCAGGAATTGTAGTAAGCATTCATTCCAGACTAGGTGATAATTAATTTCTTGTATGATGTCACTTGGTGCTTGCCCTGGCCAGGGCCTCCATACTTTTTTCTTGAAGAAAGAGTTCATGATATGTAGTGAAGAGATCTTTGTCCAGGAGGCAGTGAGTTAGGGTAGAAAGAACAGTTACTCTTGAGCAGAAAGACCTGAATTCAAATCCCATCTCTGATATTACCTGTATGGCCTTGGGGAAGACATTTTAAGCTCTCAGTATTTTCATTTCTACTATAAAATGAGGAGGTTAGATTACATGATCCTTGATGCCCCATCTCATTCTAGTTCTGGAGTTCTTAACCATTTTTCTGTCATAGATCCTTTCTCAAAATGTTTGTCAGTGCATATAATAAAACCCAAAGAATTACAAAAGGAAATTAATTATACTGAAATGTAGTCATCAAAACCAAGTTCCAAGACACCAAGTTAAGAACACCTGCTCATGTTGGTGTTCTCAGAAAAACTTACATAAACTGATGCAAAATGAAATGAGCAGAACCAGGAGAACCTTATATATATATGACAATAGCAGTTTCCAACTAAATTGGCAAGCATTCCAACTCTACTGCAGAGAGCTCAACTCCATTGGACTGGCCACATTGTTCAAAAGCCTAATGTATTCTTACCAAAAAGATTATTTTATGGAGAACTTACACCAGGCAAGTGCTCACAAGGTGGTCAGAAAATTGATAAAAGCTCTCTCTTAAGAACTTTAGAATTGATTGATTGTATGACATAGGAGGAACTGGCACAGGACCACCCAGCATGGTCGGCTCTCATCAGGTACTGTTCCCTATGAGCAAATTAGCTCAGAATTAGCTCAGAAGAAACACGAGATGCGCAAAGTTAGAGAAACACCTGAAATGTTCATAGGGACTATTTGAGTCCGACTTGTGGCTGAATACTTCAAACTCATGTTGGAATAATCAGCCACAATCAGACTCGCTCTAAGTTGACTGCAACATAGTAATGTCATTTGTTCCTCTTCTATAATGAAGGACAACAACCAGCCAACCACTGTAGGACGAAGAACAGTGACTGCCTCAGTTATTCCCAGCAACACAATGCTCCAAGACATTCCAAAGGACTTAAGAGGAAAAAGGCTAGCCACCTCCAGAGAAAGAATTGATAGCATCTGAATGCAGATCAAAGCATACTTTTTCTTCACTTTATCTTTCTTGGGTGGGGGGGAGTCTGTGTTTTCTTTCTCAATATGCCTAATGTTTACAAGATTACACATGTATAACCTATGTTAAATTTCATACCTTCTCTTTATGGAGAGTGTGGGGTAGAGAGAGAGAGAAAGAGAGAGAGAGAGAGAGAGAGAGAATTTGGGACTCAAAAAATTTTTTAAAACAAATTTTGAAGATTGCATTTGCATGTAATTGGGGGGAAATAGAATATTAAATCATTTTTACAAAAAAGAACCCATTCTCTCAATCCATTATCCCATAACATATTACTGAAAAAATGGAATATTCCCATTTATCTTAAGATTTTTACTATAAACAAAACCAGAAGCTATAAAGACATTGTAACTGAATGAAAGGTTTGCCATTATTTTATCATAAAATCTAAATTTAATTTTGAAAATAAAAAGCTATTATTAAAAAAATAAAACCCAAATTTGAATGTTTTAATGTAGTTAATGGCTCCCTTTGGGATTCTGGAATCTAAATAGCATTAAAGTATTTCTCTTCTGAGGAAGTAATATCAATATCACAAAAAACAGTTGGTTCTTTAATTTCTTTCTTAAGTGGATTTTGCAGATGGTACCTCAGAAATCTAGAAACACTCATGAATCACTATTTCTCCAACATAGTTATTTCAGACTCATTATATTATGCCTCAAAGAACCCATTTATAATTTGACCTTTTTTTACTTCTATAATTCATCGGTATGAAGAGTAGCTCTTGGATTTTTCTTCCTCTAGCACATTTTATTTATGGAAGCCACTTTTTAAAAAATTGAACAAAAGCATTAATAGCAAATAGTTTCACAAGCTTATGCAAAAAGAGTATTTCAAGGTAGCTTCCAGGGGAATTTGGTTAATTATTACCCTCCGTTTCAGATCTTCCTATTTTCCATTAGGTGGCTTAGGTGCTAATTTTCATTGTTATCTTTCAACTAAGTGAGACTCAGCTGGTTGAGCTTTACTTTAATTACTGTTAAAAATACTTCCACAAAGATTCTCTACTGGCTTTCTCCTTTCTTGTGTTTCAGAGAAGGAAAAAAGGCCTAAATGATACTATTGTGGACTTACTAAGAAACAAGCGTTCCTAAAAACACATCAGCAATGGAATTTTCAATTTACTTCAACATTTTGCAAAACCTAGAGTAAATTTTCACGGTCAAAACCATTCACCAAGTTGTTATTGAAGCCCTAGCGTGTGCCTAATATAATGCTGGATACAGTGAGGTGGTGCTACAAAGTAGAATATATTGACTCTGCCTAGAATGGGGTTTAAATCTAATTAGGTTGAAAAAACAATACAGAAGTATGATGCAACAGCATCAGCATCCTGGGAATAAAAAGACCTATTGGCAAATCAGACATTATATTTGATGTCATTTGCCTGGGTTTCCTCACTTCTATAAAAGTGTGGGACTAATTGGTGTCTAAGATCTGTCTAGCTGTCCTAATAGTTCTGTGTCCTAATAATCAAGTGAAACAGAATCTAAATGGATAGGAATTCACAGATAAAGATAATTGTCAACCAAAGTAGCCAAGGGAAAGCTTCAAAGAGGAAGAGGCCTTTGAAAGAAGTGTGGAACTGGGATTGATGGTGAGAAGGAAGCCATCAGGCTAAGTGGAGGAAATGATATGAACAAATTTTAATAGTATGTAATATTTCAGTGGTCTAGTTTCTATCTCTGCCTCTATCTTTATAATGTATAGCATAAGATAAATGTAGTGCAAATAAACATATCATGTATGTATTGTATTTTCTCTTTTTCCCTTTTTTATTATTTTCTTTTTTCTAGTTATACATGTACATTAATTTTTTAAAAATTCACATTTCTTTATGAATCACGTTGGGAGAGAAAAATCTGAACAAAAGGGAAAAACCATGAGAGAGAAAAAAAACAAAGTAAAAGAAAAAAGTAAACATATCATGTGTTGATTTACATTCAGTTCTCTAATATTATTCTATTTTATATGTTATGTGTATATGAGAAAATACATGAACATTCTGTAATGAAAGCATCAACATGGAAAAACTCACATTGTGGGAATTCCTTTTACCATCTACCTTACATACCCTCTGTGAGTCTAAATGAGTTACCTAAATTAAAAATAGCTCACATAAATTGGCCAGGGTTATGCAACTAATAAAGGTGGAATTTGGACCTAAGTTTTCCTGATTCTTAAGCTGATAAAACTGCCTATTATTCCTATTATCTCAGCATTCGATGACTATGTACACAATGGTATTGTTCGCTGAGTGATGACTACATTTATAGAGTAAAGCAAAGAAACTGATTTGTGAGAAAACTGGACATTTAAGATACGTGGAACATGAGAGGATAGAAAGAAGAAATGATGGATTAGATTTAAAAAAAAAAAAGAGCTTGTGAATAAAGAGCCTTGAATGCCAGACAAACTGAGTTATAAACTTATAATCATTTCCTTCTGCATTATACTTTATGTGCATCATACTATATCTCATATAGTATGGCATACATTATAGTATATATTATATATACATTATACCTATATTACTGGTCATTATAGTTTTTTCAAAAGCAGTGGGGCTCAATTTTTGTCATTTGATTAAATCTTTCCCACAAACACTCAGGATGATCCTGTAAAGCAGAAATAATACTGTTCTGGTCACTATGGATCAAAGCAATCGAGTGTTTAAATGGTGTTTTAAAGAGTTGGTATTTCTGCCATGTCTAGTTGAGTCAGTTATACCTTATTGTTGTATCACTGATACAGATCTTTAAATATTTCAGTTTTCAGTGACCACAGAAACCATTTCCCTCTGCTCTCTGGAGTGTGGCATGGTGTTGCTGTATAGGAAACCAAATTGCAAGCAGGTGAGCGGAATGTAAAATGAAAGTGTGGAGGGCCCTTGCTCCGGGAGGAGAGACACTCCAAACTGAAGGAAACACACAAATGCAAGATGTTATTGTGATTAGCATTATTTTGGGGAACTTCATCACATAACCCTCTACTCAAGGGACTAAGCTTCAAACAGAGTTGATCTAGTATGGGCTGCAGAACAAAAAGTATTCCCTAATCTGCACCATCTAGCTGTTCCCCACCTCCCATTTGTAAGCTTCCTCTTGAGTGTTAAGTTCCTCCATTAGATTGGGGAATACTTTTTGTTCAAATCTGGCCTCAGACACTTAACACTTACTAGACTATGACCCTAAGTTGGTCACTTAACCCCAGTTGCTTCACTAAAAACAAACAAACAAACAAAACCAGGAGATGGGGGAGATAGGAAAGAGAAGATACCATGTGGGAATGGTGGACTGACTGCTCCTCAAAGAACTCCCAAAGTAATGCAGTGGGGTGAGAAATGAGAAGTCTGAACTGAGGTCTCCCCTTTAATGGAGTCCCTGGTCCCACCCCCAATCAGAGAAGCAGATGGTAGTGACAAGCCGGAGTACCCAGGCTAATGGGATCTTCCAGGATGACAAGGTTAGCCAAGTAGTGAGCTTCCTGAGATATGATAGAGAAATCAATGAGAGAAGAGCCTCGGATCTCGCTTTCCCTCAGGAACAGAGCAGGGGGTTAGGTGTGTTCTAGTACTGCTGAGATCTTTTCTCCCCACACACCAAGGAGTAAATCATCCCACAGAAAGGGGTGTCCAGGTTTCCTGATTGTCTCAAAGAAACTCACTTAACCCGCAAAATAGCAGAAATATTATATATTTTCAACTGCATTTCACTATTTTTCATTGTAAATACATCTTTTAGCTATACTACAGAAAGCAGCCTAGAATATCAAAAAAGTATTAATTTTGGAATCATAAGACTAGGGTTCAAATTTGCTTTGATCATTTATATTGTGTAATCTTGAACAAGTCCCTTCTCGCTAGGCCTCAGTTTCCACAGCTGTAACAAGAGAAGGTGGATTACATTACTTCTAAGATTCCTGCTAGCTCTAAAACTGAACTCCTGTGATCCTGTAGTTTAAAAAAATTTTTTTTGGCTAGCTTAGAAACTTGCTAATTATTTTCAACATTAAAAAATGTATTCTAAAATTTTTTTAAAGCCAGCTTCCCTAATGGATTTTTAAGTCACAACCTATTGTTAAGTTGGCAACTGTTAATACGGTGAAATTGTCTCCCTTTGTATGTGGCCTTGTAAAATCTGTCCTTAGAGCTTTCTGGATTTGTCAGTCTCTCAAAAATTTAATTCTCTATTTTTGTTCTTGTATTTCTTTATTTCTACATATACACGCCTGTCTCCTTGTGATGCTTTGTCTCTCTTGGACCCTTCTGTTTCCTTCCTCTCAGTCGTCCTTCCCTGCTATGATTCTTCCTACGTCCAGACATTTGGACAGCTCCTCTCCATTAATATTCCAATTCAGTAGCAACGAACTTGAAACTTGAAACTGATTAATCCACACCCCTCCATTATTGGAAGAAGTCTGGCAGCGAGGCAGACATTAATTCTGGGAGCTACCATGAGAGCTTTGATGAAAAATAGTCACCCTCAGCAAGGCCTGAGACACTTCACACAAATTAAACAGTGTTTCATTTCTTTTCCTTAGTATCTTTATGAATGATTAGATATGGATAAAGAAATATGTAAAAACCTTTGTCTGTAGCCACAAGAATGAAAAACGCCAGAAAGGAGGGAAATTGGTTGATGAGGACTTAAAAGGAGGAAGAGAAAAAATACTTGTTGTAAAGGAGAGTTATAATGACAGCATTTCTTATTTTGCCTTAATGCACAAATTCCTATCACTCCAACTACATTACGGACAACAAAATGTTAAATGTCTTCGGAATAGAAACCATTCCTTGTTTGTTCTGCATTCTTGGCAGTTCTCATTTAGCAACAGCTTCCCAATGAGGGCTCAGACTAATCTATCCTGCTCCAATCTATTGGGATTAGTCTTCCTGAAACACCAGTTTGCCTCTCTCTCTCTCTCTCTCTCTGTCTCTCTCTCTCTCTCTCTCTCTCTCTCTCTCTCTCTCTCACTCTTTCTCTCTCTCTCTCTGTTTCTCTCTCTCTATCTCTCTCTTTTTTCTCTCTCTTTCTCTGTGTGTCTGTCTCTCTCTCTCTCTCTCTTCTCTCTCTCTCTCTCTCTCTCTCTCTCTCTCTCGTACAAAAGTGAGATACTCCCTGCCCTTAAGAAAATTACATTCTATCAGAACAACATAACATGTCCACAGACACTGGATCAACACCAAGTTATTCTAGAGGGAAGCTCTTACAACTAAAGGAATCAGCAAATGACTTGAGAGATGGCGGGCTTGAGCTGGAAGAGAGCTGGGGTTTCCAAAAGGAGGAGGTGAGGAGAAAGAGCCCTTCAAGCCTGAGCAAACCTTCGAGGAAGGAAATGGAATCATGGGAAAATCAAATAAACCAGTATGGAGGGAAAACTATTTGTTCCATAGACACACCAGCTGAGTTATTGCCTCCTTTTCTCAAACTGATTCCCAGGATAAAAGTCTTAGCCCAAAATGCTGCTCTTTCTTCAAGATCCAATTTATCTATTCATTCAATAAGCACTTTTCAAATGCTTATTATATTCCAGGCACTGTGCTGGGTGGTAGAGATATAAAGAAAAATGTTGGTAATATCTTGGAACTTAAAAAGCCAATTAGATTTATTGTCATTCCAAAGTCTATTCTGTTCTGTGATAAGTTTTAATTTTATGAATTTTAATAATGATCTGAATAGAATCAGAATGCTTTGTTTCTTAGATAGAATTGTTAAGTAGTGATGACTTAAAGTTGCCCTTTTCACTAAGGAACACTGATATAATCTTTTAGTTAAAAAAATAATGAAAAGATTAACATCACTATTTCAAATATATGAATGCTATTACTTATAAAACCTCAATCTCTTTTGTAGGTGTTTGCCTTTCAGCTGTTGATTTAATTTGCTCTTTCCAAAATCACAAATGATCTAGTCAACAAATCCAATGTCCATTGGACAGCTGTATGTTTATAGGGCAGCTAGGTAGTGCAGTAGATAAGAGTGTTGAGTTTTGAGTTAAGAAGACTCATCTTCCTGAGTTCAAATATGACCTCTGACACTACTAGTTGTGTGACTCTGGGCAAGTCACTTAGCCCTGTTTGCCTCAGTTTCCTCATTTGTAAAGTGAGCTGGAGACGGAAATGGCAAACCACACCAGTGTCTCTGCCAGAAAACCCCATATGGGGTCATAATGAGCTGGACACAACTGAAGAACAACAATAAATGTGTTTCTATAAACTACATAGAAAGTACAGTTCATCTGTTAGCATGATTCGTAAAGAGAAAATGGGTCCATTTGCAAATGGACTGCCTGTTGGGTAGTAGAATAGAATCTCAGAACAAATGCCATAGCAGAAATGTAGCTAGAGCTGTACCCGAGTAGTCTGATCATTAGAAATTTGTTTTTACGAGAAATCTGACCCCCTCTATTGCAGGGCAGATCATCAAGCCTAACTATAAGGCATAAGATGCTCAAGACAGTAAATTAGAGAAACGAAATCCTGCTCTCCTGGTTAGCTTCCAGCAGAGCAGTGTGCACAGCAGAAATGCACCAAACCCCCAGCAGAGAAACACTCAACTTGGCCAACCAAGATAATGCAGCCGTTCCTCTTCCCAGACCCAGAAGTCTAACTGGCTTTGGTGCTTTTTATCAGCTCCCAAATCCGACCCATGCAAAAGGTTATACCAGCCTCACCACCCACTTTTAGCAGAAGCTACTGGTCATCCTTTCTAAGCTTCCCAACTCCATGTTGCCTTTTCTGAAAAGCAAGAGCAGCTAAAATGCAATTAATCTCTTGCTGATTCCATTGTTTCCCTATCAGTGTGCAAACAGCATCACTCTCTCCTGACTCCTTCCTCTCCTTTCCCCCCCCCCCCATTTCCCCTCCATACCTCCACACCCTGGGAAAAATTAATCAGTGACTCAGTGCAGACCTCTGGTGCAATCTCCTAATCAGGAAGAAGATATTGGCTTTGTCATAAACTTTTCAAGTTCTATCCCTCTGAATTAAATAAAGTCACTCTCATAACTTCTGACTGCAATACAAAAGCTCTTACATTTTATACTCATTTCTATATCTAATCCACTAAGGAATGGGTCATTCACACTGTTGCCATGGAAATTTAAGACGACATACTGGTTTGAGATTTGAAGCAGAGAAAGCTAGGAGAATCACCCAGTTTTTTGCTGATTCATAGGATTCATGTATTGAAAAATAGAGGGATATTATTTAAAAGGCAAGGGAATCTGGGAAATTAGTGTGATCTCGTAAGTTCAAACCACAGAGCCTTTATTCTTCATAAATCCTTTTGTCTTTCTTATTCCATTTGAACACGATATTTCTAAAATGACTTTATTCCTTCCTGTAGGTGTTCTCAATTCAAACAGTTGGTTATTTGTTGAGTCTCCAGCATACCGCCAGGCATATATTTGGGGAGAATTCAGATTAACTAAAAAAGGAGCTAGTTTTGCTAAACCTTGTCAGTTTGAAGGAATCAAAAACAATTCTGTTGTAAAATGCATAGAATTAAGTGACTAAATATAAAATTAGATGATGTCCCAGGTTTCATGGTCTACTGACCTAAGAACGATAGGCGATCGTTTGTAAAATAAATAGATATTTGGACGCGTAACATTTTTGGAAATCCTCTCCAAAACATGACCATAAACTGTTGATCTCTGTCAGAATAGAATGCCCAAGCAGGTAAACAGGTAAATTTTCTTCAGAAAATACCACAACATTTAGAGTATCTTGAGTTTGTCATTTACTCTTCTCATGCAGCTGATCAATGGCTGAGACAAATCAGAGATATTTATCTATCCAGTTCCTTCGATATAAATAACAAATCCTTAATCACTCTTATCTGTTCCAAAATATTTCAAATGCTGCCCCTTTCCAGGTCAAAATGGCTCATAACTGTCTCCATGCATTAATGTACATCCTTAACAACCAGCATCCTGTCCCACACCTGATGTTATAGCATCTGCTTCATGTTTCTGATATAAATACCTGTTACCTAGGGCAGCTAGATGGCTCAGTGCATAGAGCATCAGCCCTGAAGTCAGGAGGACCTGAGTTCAAATCTGGTCTTAGATACTAACACTTCCTAGCTATCTGATACTGGACAAGTCACTTAACCTCAATTGCCTCAGCAAAAAATAAATAAACAAACAAACGAATGAATGAATGAAGTATAGGGATATCTTTTAAATAAATAAATGCCTGTTGTCATTAGGTATTAGCTTTAAGAGTATCTAGAATATCCCCACAGTGGTCTTTCTTCTTCACTTGGCAGTACTGCCCAATTAAGAGCAGCAACTCCTAATTTCCTTTTCTCAAAACCCATTCTGATTAGGTCAGTTGCCAAAGTGAGAGGCTGAGTGATAAACATTATTTTCCTTATTTTGTTTTACTGTACCTTAACAACCAAACCTTCCAAATAGCAGGCCCAGAAGACACTGGGACTGCCACAATTTATTGCCTTAGAGGATGGTCACAATGACAATAAACTGCTTTGTTTTAACACTACCCCGGAAGCTTATGATTGTTGTTTCTGTTGCCCAAATCTCTGAAGCCTCTTGACTGAAACAAAAGGAAGAGCTGCATCCAAACACACCCAAGAAATTCTTGCTTGTGATTGAAGGTCAGGAATGAAGACAGAATTGTATCTGAGGTCATTAGAGAAGGCTGAGTCCCTATCTCTAAGGAATGTACCATAGACCCAGTACACCAAATCTCTTGGACAAAGGCAGCACAGAAAATCAATGAGGAAGTGGTCTTTAGTGAATTCAGGTCACTAAACTCAGACTAATTACAACCAAGAGTACCGAAGGAACTGGCAGAGATGATTAGTGAGTCACTGGAGTGATCTTTGAAAGATGTTTCAGAATGTAAATAGTTCCTCCCAGGCAAGATTTACCCAGGAGGCAAATCACTGGGAAGTTTATACTAGACTAATAAGAATGGATAAATCCAATTAGAAACTATAGTAAATGACTTGTTTTCCCCCAGAACTCCACAAAAAGTCTACTATGAAGGAGAGAGATTGAAATACAATATCCTAAAAGGCAAAGACTATAGGGGGATTTTAATTTTAATTTAATCTTATAGGGGGGAAATGAACTTTATGGAATAGAAGACGAAAGAACTTCTGATGGAAGATCAGAGTTCACTGACAACTTGGAAATGTAAATTCAAGAGTCAAGAGAAACCTAGAAAGCTTTGCCCACTGTCTTATGATCCTAGAAAAACTTCTATCCTTCCCACTCCTTGCCCATCCCTTGATCCTGAGCTCTACTTTTCAGAAATCATTTTTTAAGGAAAATCTTAACCAATCAGTTTCACTTCACTCCTACTCATGCCGAATCAATCTTATTACATTTTGTGGTAGGGTAACTAGTGATCAGAGGAATATTGTAGGCATACTCTATTTGGATTTCATATTAATATTCTCCTACTAATTGGTAATTAATGCACAGAGACAGTTATGAGTCATTTTGACGTGGAAAGAGGTAGTAGTTGAAATTATTTTGTAAGAAATAAGAGTCTCCCACTATCCCTGTGAACAAGATGGAGAGATGAAAGCTAGGTAACAGTACAGTTGAGTCAACTGACTAGATCCATTTATGTGTTGATAACTAATTGGAGGGAACATGGAGATAGTATGTTTGTCAAATCTGCAGCTAGCGTGAACTTGAAAGGAATAGCTAACCTATTGAATTTCAGTTCAGAATTCAAAAAGATCTCTGCAGGCCAAATTAAATTGAATATAATTTTAGAGATCTATAGAAAGTCCTCCATGACTTTAAAAAGGTCAGCTTCACAACTAAGAGGTAGGGGAATCATAGCTAGATAATAATTTGGTTTGGGGAAGAAATCTGGAGTTCTTTGTTATATGGGATGGTTTTCAGATTGTAAAGAGAGAAAGGGATATTGGGGAAAATAGAAGAGGTAAAAAACAAAAGATAATTTTTTTTTTTAAATAAGAAAGGTAAGATTCTGGACTTTTAATCCAAGGTCAATAGAAGGCAGCTATATGACACAGCAACCAAAAAAACCTGTATTTATCCCAATCTTCATCAAGAGACATGGCATCTAGAGGGAAAAAAATACTTTTACTATCTTCTGCTCTGATCAGACTACCTCTGGAATACTGTGTTCATTTCTGAGTGACACTTTTTATCAAGAATAGATAAGTTGGAGTGAATCCAGAAAAGAGAAAGAGATCAAGTTAGGGTCAACTCATTTGAAAGAACTAAAACTCCGTTGACCATAAAAGAATCACAGAATCAAAGGATAGCTATTCCAACTTATTTAAGAATACCCTTTTCAAAATCTATAGCTCTTAGCGAGGCTGTGTGCTACAACAAAATTGCTGTTGAATTTGATATTAAAAGACCTGAACAAAAACCCTGGTTCTGACACTTCCTACTTGAGTAAATTTCTACAAGTCACAACCTCTTTACATTTCCCTTTACTCATCTTTAAAAATAAGGGAGCTAAACTAGATAACTTCTGCAATCTAGATCTCCTATTTTCGAGAAGGGGTCACTCCGTGGCTCTCATCAACAATGAGATGATTCAGACCATTTCCAATGATCTTGTAACAAAGAGAGCCATCTATACCCAGAGAGAAGACTGTGGGAACTGAGGGTGGATCAACAACATAACATTTTCACTCTTTTTGTAGTTGTTTGCTTGCATTTTATTTTCTTTCTCACTTTTTTTTTCCTGTTTGAGTTGATTTTTCTTGTACATCAAGATAATTATACAATTATGCAATATTGTACATTTTTTGCAATTTTGCAATACAAATATACAATTATGTATGCATATATTGGATTTAGCATACATTTCTACCATGTTTAAAATATACTGAATTACTTGCTATCTAGAGGAGGGGGAGGGAAAATTAGAACACAAGGTTTTGCAAGGATTAATGTTGAGAAATTATCCATGCATATGTTTTGAAAATAAAAAGATTTAATAAAAAAAAAAGAATTTATCCAAAAAAAGAAGTGGTCACTCATCCTTTGTATAAACAAGGCAGACCATTCTACTTTGGGTAAGTCAGATGTTTAGGAGTTTTTTTCCTTACATGAAGTCTAAATATCTGTCTCACAATTTTTATCCCTTCCTCTGAGTTTTGCTGTCTGGTGTCAAGGTAAACATGTTTAATTCCTCTTCCAAATTACAGTCCTTAAACACTCAAAAACAACTATCATTTACCCTTAAATCTTCTCTTTTCTTTCCACTGCTCTTCTACCACATGCCCTCTGCCATGCTTTCCCCCTTGAATACTGGATTTTCTTACATGAATGAATAAATCCTAACATATTCAATTCCAGACTTTTTATCTGTTTTATTCTTTTTTGGATTATATATAACCTTGTAGAATCATATTGTAGACATGAAACTCTTCCAACCTGTCTCAATAATACCCATTACCAAAATGACTAGTTTTGTCCTTTTCCCAGTCCTCCGGTGTTTGTGTCTTTCCTCTAAAATTACCTCCAGTTTAACCTGTGTATATCTCACATGTAAATAGTTGTTTTCATGTTTTCTCTCCTCCTTGAGAGCAAAGACTTTGTTTTTGTCTTTCTTTGTGTATTCAGTGCTCAAAATAGTGCCACACACATAGAAGGGCTTAATAAAGACTTACGGACTTGAATTTCTGTCCAGATGCTAATATTGGGACAGAGTACAGTTATCTTTAATTTTTATTTATCTAGTTATTCTTTACACATTGTGACTTTCCCCATCGAGGTTTTGATATATCGTAGGAATTTCTGGAGAGTTTTGTGAAAGCCACAGATGACCACAAAAGCCAGCAGACAACACAGGAAAAATTCAGAAACTCAGAAATGCATAGAACATAGGTATAGTATTGTATAATATCAACATGTTTTATCTTTCAATATCATAATAATTTAGACTTCTTTTCTGGTACAAAGAAAGGGCCAAAAAATTTTACTTGCAGTTTCCAGATTGGGGAGGGCATTGCACCCCTAAATTCCATAATACAGAAGAGATAATTGTAATAATCTATTCATTCATCCACTATCTAAAATGAAAAAAAAACTGATAAATTTTGGTTCATTTAAAAAAATATATGATGGCTTCCTTTTCTGAGATTATGTAATACATACATGCAGAAGGAAAATTGCATTGGACATTCCAATTTATGCATATGTCTTATCGCTCTAACTAGACCATAAGAAACACTCAGGGCAGTTTTATTTTCCTCTCTGTAGGCAGTGCTACTGCCATATTAGTTGCTTGGTCGCTTACAATTTCTCCATATTATTATTTGCCATTCTCATCTTAGTTCAGTTCTCAATTCCTTTTTTTAATGTTTTATTGATATTCTTTTTTAAACTGTCATTGTCAACTTCAGACAACCCTCCTCATATTCCTTAGCAACCAGAAAAGTATAGCTAAACAAAATGAAGAAGTGTCCATATTTTAAAATGTTTGCTCCATTGTCTGGAATTCAGTCTCTCTACTAAAAGGTGGTAGATGTACTTCCTTCTCAGACCCCTGAAATCATGATTCCTCCCTATTTCTTACCTATCAGTATCTCCTTCTTGGTCATTCTGCCACCAGTCTCTCATCCTTCAATTCATGCTATATAGATTATTCTTTTTCGCTGTTATGATCATCATAATAAAAAAGAAAAAAAAAAAAAACACCAGAGGTTTCTTATGTACTTATCAAAGAAAGGCAAAACTTCACAGCCAGGCATTCAAGAGCCTTACCTGGTTCCTACCTCCCTTACCACCTATCTTATGTTCCCACTTTTTACACACTCTATGCCATAGACAAATTGAATTACTATTTGTCCCTCAAATCTACTCAGTTCTTTCCTGTTACTGTTTGTCCTTCGGTTCTCAAAGAGAATCATGATGTCAGGAAGGTGATGCTACGTCTTGCAAGTGAGTTTGATTGAAGTGAGAGGGGGATGTGCAAAATTGCCAGCCTCAATTCTCCTCCAGATCATCTGGATCCAGTGGCAAGACATAGGTCAGGATGAGTAGGAGACTTCGGCCTTTTTAAGCTAAGATCTTCAACAAGTCTCAGTTTGACTGAGGCAAAGCCATCCAGGTCCCATATCTAGGATGCTCTTCTCCTATCTCTTTCTGTTAAAATCCAGCCCCTCCTTTAAGGCCCAAATCAAATATCATCTCTTCCACGAAGCTCTCTCAGCTACAAATGATCACTCCTTCATTTGATATCATAGAATTTTGATGGTCTAATTTGTATTACAAACTAGACTGTATTTTAAAAGGCCATCAGATGACTTTATTTTGGATTTGGAATCCGGATGACCTGAATTCAAATCCTACTTCAAACACTTACTAGCTATATGAGCCCAGATTAAGTCATTTAATCTCTGCCTCAGTTTCCTCATTTGTAAAATGAGAATAATAAGCACCTATTCTCAGAGTTATTGTGAGAATCAAATGAGATAACATATAAAACACTTTGTAAACTTTATTGTTCTGTGTAAATACTAGCTATTATTATGTGTTTATTTGTAAACACAATTAATTGAAAGCTCCTTGAGGGTTTATCTCATTTGTCTAGTTCAGGCAACAAGGTGGTAGAGAGTCAAGAATACCTGAAATTCAGACATCTACAGGTAGTGGCACTCTGAGCCATTTTCTCAATCTCAGCTTCCTCATCTACAAAGGGGGAATAATAGGATAATTCCATTTACAAGATTATTGTAGGGATTAAATGAAATAATATATGCAAGGTGGTTTGTAAGCTTTAAAGCTAATATCATGTAGCTTTTAAAATATGTAATATATCACTACATATATTATTAACATAAAGCAAACATTATTTATTGTGCTTCCCTAGCACTTAGAAAAATGCATTTTTATATTACTGAGTGTTTACACAATCAATAAGCACTTATTAATCGCCCACTATGTGTCATAAATATATATTAAATTAAAAACATCCTGAAAGAGTTAATGAACCTAAGATAGCCAGGAAATGATCCCCAACAGGGAAAGGAGCCAAAATTATCCTTATTAGACATCCAGGAAGCTTATATATTTGTTACATATCAGCTCTTTATATCCAACCTCCCAGCCGGTCAGAAACCATCTGTTTTTCTTTTCCACATTTTGCTTAGTACAGGAAGTCGCATGCTGCTCCTGTCATTCATATGGAGCAGCATTGTTTAAATAGTATTCTTTGGAAAGTATGCATACTGAAAAAAAAAAGCTGCCCAGCAGGAAGTAAAATGTGTAATTGTTGTCTTTCCATAGAGTCATCCAATCCATTCAAGACAGGACCAAATAGATTTCCCTCAAAAATCTGGTCAAGTCCAAATGAGCTGGAAAAAGCAATAATGGAATTCTCCCACGGCTTCTTCCATTGTTTATTCTCTAATCAGATTGGTTTATACCCTTAATTTTACAAAAATATAAACTATTTTTGTATTCTACTTTGTTGATTTTTGAACATCTTCACATCCTACGGAAGGATATTTTGAAATCCTCATTAGCTCTGTATTTTCCAAATAAATATGGTTCTTGAGATTCTGCCCACTTTAAAAATTTGGTATTCTTTCCTATATTAAGTCAAGTTCATCTAACAAGATTGAATAAGTTAATTTACCTTTACCACTTTAGTCTTTGAAAATTATATAATCTTAGAAGTACTATCGTTATAATTAGCTCTAATGATCCCCAGACCTAGCCCTAATCTCAAGACTTGGGTCTCAAGATTGCTAATGTATATTTTAAATCGGATTTCCTATGAATATCTTAAACCCAATATGTCTCAAACGACTCATTTTCTTTCTCCCCAACACTCCCCTCTTCTGAACTTCCTTATTAGTGTCAAGAGTACCACTGTCCTCCCAGTCATCCAGGCTTGTAACCTAGATGTCATCCCCAAATAGTCCCCCTCTCTCCCTCTCCTCTGTCCAACCTCTTGCCCTGATTTTACCCTCATGACACCTCTCATATACCCGATTCTCTCTTGGGACACTAGTGCAGGTCATCTTCACTTCACTAAAGTAATAATAAAGTAATAGCACTGTATGATATTACAATAGCATTTGGTTGATCTCCTCACTCCAAGTCTCTCCCCATTGCATTCCATCCTCAACTGTCAAATTAATTTTTCTAAAATTCAGGTCTTACCATGTCACCGCCTCTTACATTTAGTTCCAGGAGATCCTTATCATCTCTGTTTAGTGTTCAAAGTCCTTTACTGTCTGCTCCCCTTCCACTTTTCCATTCTTCTTCTGTTTACTTCCCCCACTACCATGATGTACTCTTCAATTCAATGACACCGCCCTCTTGCTGCTGCCAAATAAAATACTCCATCTTGTGACTCTGCATTTTCATCCCTCGTCCCCATTCTTGAAGTGCTCTTCCTCTTCTCTGCATACTGGCTTCCTTCAGATCCCACTTCCTACATGAATCCTTTCTTGATTCCCCTTAATGCCTTCCCTCAGTGGATTATTTCCAATTTATTCTGTCTATATCTTGTTCATATGCAGTTGTTTGTGTCTTGTGTCCCACAACTGAAAAGCAGGGATTGTGTTCTGCCTTTCTTTGTAATCTCCAGCATTCAGAACAGTGTCTAACATTGTAGGTGCTTAATTAATGTTTTTGACTAATGAAATAACTTACTGACTTTCCTGCAATTAATCAAATATTAATTGATTAATCAAATATTAGTTAAAACCTTATATTTTAGCCAAATTGGGGGAAAGAGAATAAACATTTACATAGCCCCTACTATGTGCCAGGCACTGTGCTAAGTGCTTTACAATTAGCTCATTTGAATGACCTAGGAGAAGCAGTGTGGTATGGAGGAAAACATAGTGGAGTTGAAGTCAGAAGTCCTGCTCTAAGCCTTGACTATATACGATCACCTTGGAATCTTGTAAAATTCATTTAACTTTTCTGTGCCTCAGTTTTACCAAATCAAGTTTGGGAGTT
This sequence comes from Antechinus flavipes, assembly GCF_016432865.1. Lineage (NCBI taxonomy): Eukaryota > Metazoa > Chordata > Mammalia > Dasyuromorphia > Dasyuridae > Antechinus > Antechinus flavipes. The sequence continues at coordinate 27,071,714 of NC_067403.1, forward strand.
GAACTACAGTATTTCTGACTCCTCTAATTTGAAAATCCTCTGCTGCCTTGGAGTACTAAATTTTTCTAGATCTTATAAAAATCTCAGCATTAAAAGGGACTTCAGAGACTTCAATCCAGCCTGAAAATACGCTCCCCTTCATTTCCCCCATATGGCTCTCCAGTCTTTGTTTAAAGACCTGTATTCAAAGGACACCTATTCTATCATCTGGCAGCCGATTCTAACTTTGGATAGATCTAATTGCTAGGAAGCTTTATCTTATATAAAATCCAAGTCCTCACCTTGACAACTTCCACCCATAGCAATTAGTTTTAATCTTCAGATCCAAGTCCTTATTCAAATGAAACACTTGAAGGTGGTCAAGTTCCTTCTCATTCCAACTAAGTTTCTTTTCTCCAGGAAAAACATCTTCAGTTTCTTCATTTGATTCTCATTAGGTAAAATATTGAGACCCCATTAATGGCCTATTAACCTCCTCCTATTCAATCTCTATCCTCTCAATGTCCTTCCTAAAATGTGGTGTCCAGATGAGCTAGATCAAGCTGTGGTTCAAGATAAAAAGAGACAATGAGATTGTCATTACTTTCCCTCTGGACACTATATCTTTCTTTAAAAACTGTGATGGTCAACATGATTAATGCAGAAATATGTTTAAGGTGATTGTACATGTATAACCTATATCAGATTGCTTTCTCTCTTAGGGAGAGAAGAGGGGAGGGAAGGGAGAGAAGGAGAAAAATTTGAAACTCAAAATATTACAAAATTGAATATTGAAAATTATCTTTATGGGTAATTGGGAAAAATACCATTAAATACAAAAAAGAGTAATATAGCATTGCTTGTTTGGGGAAGGGAGATTGCAAGGTGATTGGGGTTAAATGACTTGATTAGGATCATACCTTTTCATACAGTAAGGGTTAAGTGTCTGAGGTCAAATTTCAACTCAAGCCATCCTCCTGACTTCAGGACTGGTGCTCTATACACTATGGCATCTAGCTGCCCCTAGCTTATTTGTTTTATTTTATTTTTATAGCAGCAACTTTTCTTTGAAAAAGGGCTCTATTGGGGGGCAGCTAGGTGGTGCAGTAGATAGAGCACCAGCCCTGAAGTCAGGAGGACCCTAATTCAAATCTGGTCTCAGACACTTAACACTTCCTAGCTGTGTGACCCTGGGCAAGTCATTTAATCCCAACTGCCTCAGCAAAAAAACAACAACAACAACAATAACAACAACAACAAAAAGAAACACTGAAAAGGGGCTCTGTTTTTCTGGTGTTCTCTCTTTAGCATAAAAAGGATCTCAACATAGGAAGATCATCTCTGAGAGATTTCACTCCTTGCAGAGTATTAATGAATCTGAGGACAAAAGTAAAGAGGAATCACTACATTTAGTTCTGTATAAAATCACTTAAAATGATTTTAGCATTAATAATTTTAATATTTTTATTCTTGAGTGAGATTTTAAAGATTTTTAGATTTTATCTACATTTAGATATTATCTAAATCTAATTTTGAGTATTACTGTCTCCAAAAAAAAAAAAAAAAAAGCTTTATTGATGCCTTTGTTTTTACATCCCATTTAGAGAATCAGAGAAATAAAAAAGTCGGAAATCCTCTGGACTGTACCCTGATCAAATAGCATCTTCTGGAGCCTACAAATTAAGAAAGACATTAACAACATGGAGAATATGCAGAGAATGACAACCAGGATGCTACAGAAATGTGAGTACATGTCCTATGATGATGCTCTGAAGGAACTGCTAATATGTAGCCTGAAGAAGAGAAGACTTGGAGAAGATGAGAGATGTTTTCAGTTATTTGAGGGACTGTCAGGAGAAGAAGGGCTCAGTCTTGCTCTGTTCACAGTCGGAACTTAGTCCAGACCAAGAAGCAGTGGGTGAAAGTGGCAAAGAGCAGAATTTAGGCTTGATGTCAAGAAACAATCCTAACAATTGGCGATCTCCAAAAGGAAAATGGACTTACTTGAGATGCGGTAGGTTTCCTCTCCTTGGAGGTCTTCCAGATGACTGGAATATGTTGTAACACTCTGTACAGGGTGTACAGGGTGGACCTCTGGCCACTGATTCCCATCCTGTGAAATAGTCTCTGCTCTCCAGGAACTCATTTCATTGGGGAAACAACATGTGCATATGAGTCGGTTCAAAATGGATACACGGTAAATACTTTATGCAGTTCATTGCTAGATTCAGCCTCCTCTTCGTATTTACTGAAAGTGAGACCCTCAGTCTTCTGCAGCTCTTGTGGCCAGTGCCAGGGGGAGTTTCCACCCTCTGTGGCTATTCCCCCTGCCATCTTTTGACTCCATGCATTGGTTTAAGTCGTCTCTCACCTCTACATTGTGTGTTTGCTATGTATACAAAAGTTCTCACCTCACATTATTTGTTAAAACTCATCTCTTTCTTCAAGAAACTCAGGTGATGGGACAGCTAGGTGGTGCAGTGGAGAGAGTACCAGCTCTGAAGACCTGAGTTCAAATCTTGCCTCAGACACTTAATACTTCCTAGGTGTGTGACCCTGGGCAAGTCACTTAACCCCAATTTCCTCTGGGGGAAAAAAAAAAGAAACTCAGGTGACAACTTCACCATAAAACCTTCTCAAATCACAGAATTTCAGAATTGAAAAAAGTCATCTTTCATGTAGGCTAGTAAGGATACCATTAGACATTTAATCTTTCCTTGAAGACCTCGACTAAAAGGAAACCCACTTTTCCTAAAGCAGCCTTCAGTCAGCTCTCATTGTTGGGAATTCCTTACCTCACACCTAAATTGTCTTTTTTATAACTTCTCCCAAGAGAACCTAGTTCTGCTTTTTGGGATTAAACAGAACAAGCCTAATACATATGACAACCAAAGGGAGAAGCCATCTTTTTCCAACCCCTTATCCTTTTCTGTCTGATTTTTTTCCGTTCATTTATCATTTTCCTAACATCATTCATCTTATCTTCAAATATACTTCTGAGTTCCTTCAGGGCAGAGCATTACTTTTTCATTTATTTTCCCGGCACTCAAAAAACTCAAATCACAGTACACTCTATTGGGCTCATTTTAAAAGTAATGTTTTATTTTTCCCCAATTACATGTAAAAACAATTTTTAACATTCTTCTTTTTTCAAACTTTGAGTTCTAAATTCTTTCCATCCCTTTTTTCTCTTTCCCCTTCCTGAGACAATAAGAAATTTGATATAGATTATACATGTAAAATATATTTCCATATTAGTCATCAGTTGAAAAAAGGGAGGAAGAAAAAGAGAAAAGGAAGGAAGGAAGGAAGGAAGGGAAAAGGGGAGGAAGAAAGGAAAGAAGGAAGAAAGGAGGGAAAGAAGGAAGGAAGGAAGGAAGGAAGGAAGGAAGGAAGGAAGGAAGGAAGGAAGGAAGGAAGGAAGGAAGAAAGAGAGAAAGAAAGAGAGAAAGAAAAAGAAAGAAAGAAAGAGAGAAAAGGAAGAAAGAAAGAAAGAGAAAAAAGAATCAAGAAGGGAAGGAAGGAAGGAAGGAAGGAAGGAAGGAAGGAAGGAAGGAAGGAAGGAAGGAAGGAAGGAAGGAAGAAAGAAGAGAGGGAAAAGGGGAAGGAAGGGAGGGAGAGAGGAAAGAAGAGGACATGAGAAAGGAGGAGAGTGAAGGAAAAGGGAGGGAAGAAAAAGGGAGAAAATGGAGGGGAGAAGAAAAAGGAAAGAAGAAAAGAGAAGAAAGGAAAGGAAATATATTTTAGTCCACACTCAGACTTCCATCAGTTCTTTCTCTGAAAATAGATAGGATTTTTCATCACGAGTCTTCTAGGATTGCCTTCAATCATTACATTGCTGAGAATAGCTAATATCCACAGTTGATCATACGATATTGCTGTTACTGTGTATAATGTTCTCCTGGTTCTGTTCTTGTCATTTCATAAGATACAAAAAGTATTCCATTACAATCATACAGTATAATTTGTTCAGCCATTCTCCAATTGATGGATGTGCCCTCAATTTCCAATTCTTAGACATCACAAAAAGAGCTGTTATAAATACCCTTGCAAAAATAGGTCCTTTTAAAAAAAATATATCTTTGTGATACAGACCTGGTAATGGTACTGCTGGATCAAAGGGTATATACAGTTTATAGCCCTTTGGGCATACTTCCAAATTGCTCTCCAGCACGGTTGGATCTTTAACAACTCTCCAAATATGCACATTAGGCTCTTAATAAATATATGTGTATGTTAATTTAATGAAATGGAATGGAATTTCTTTACATCCTGAGCTATGTCAGGTAGTATGCTCCAGGGTAGATACAGGGATAAATTAGACAGTCTTCTCTGCTGACAGAATTAACCTGCTACAAACATTCACTCAGCCATAGATTCATCCACTCCTCAAGCTTTTGTATGAAGCAATCTTATACTCATTGCTTCTTAATGATATCGATTGAGAATGATTTACTGACCTCTGTGTCCTCTCTAACAATTAAGTATTTATTAGGAGGAGAATTTAATGTATTAGGTAACACATTCAACAAAATTCAACATTGATTGAGTACCTACTATGTACAAGCCATAAGACAAAAATATAGGATCTTGGGTTTACCTATGGATGTTAAATGCCATAAAGCCCCATTTCTTACAAATAAAAAATTGACTAAATGACTTACCTACAGTCACACAAATAGTAATTAACAAAATTAGAATTCATTATCAGATTCTGTGCTCTTCCTTACAGAGAGAGAGAGACAGAGACAGAGACAGAGAGAAAAAGCAGATACTTGTAGACAGAAGGGACACTGGGAAAGGCTTCTTAGAGGAAGTGGTACAAAAGTAGAATCTTAAAAAAAAAAAAAAAAAAGCTAAGGATTTTGACAGGGGGAGATGAGAAGTGCATTTCAGGCATGAGAAATATCTGTGTGATTTCATGAAATATAAAAGATGGAATTTCAAATTCAAGAGTCAACTAATGGCCAAGTTTGACCAAAACTTAAGAGTTCATGAAGCAGAATAATATGATATAAGGCTGGAAAAGCAGGTTGTAAATACATTGGAAAGAGTCTGGAACATCAGGCGAAGAGTTTATAATTTATCTTAGAGCCACTATGGAGCCATTGAAGGTTTTTGATCAACAGGATCACAGTCTATCAATGCCTTAGGAAAATTATTTTGGCAGCTATGTGGGCAGAATTATCAAACACATAACCTAAACCAAGTCAAAATATAATTGGGAAATATTTAACAAAATAAATAAAAATACAATAGAATATAAATAATGTTAGGGCCACTAGGTGATGTAGTAGATAGTGACATACCTGGAATCAGAAAGACTCAACTTGCTGAGTTTAAATCTGGCTTCACATACTTCCTACTTATGTGACCCTGGACAAGTCATTTAATTCTGTTTGCCTCAGTTTCCTCATCTGTAAAATGAGCTGGAGAAGGAAATGGCAAACCATTCCACTATGCTTGCCCAAAAAATTCCAAATGGGATTACAAAGAGTTTGACACAATTGAAAAATGACTGAACAACAACAATAGATAATGATATGAGACCCAAGGGGATCCTTACATATGGCTTCCATTTCTATCTGAATCTGACATCACTAGTGTAGAAAATGGACTGGATAGGAAAAAATCTGAAAATGAAGTTAGGGGACTGTTACAATAGTCCAGACGAGAAGTGATGAGGGTCTGAAATAAGTTGGGGGCTATGTGAATGAAGAGGCAGCACATGGAAGAAATATTATGGAGGTAGAATCAGCAAGATTTGGCAATTGATGAGGTAAGGCAGTGAGGGAAAGGAAAGAGTCATGATTATTCTGAGCTTGCTTAGCTAAGAGATTGACTTCAGATAAGTTGTTTTATTTCCCACTTCAAATCCATGATTTTGTAAGCAGGGTTATTCCCTCTGCTAATGCATATTACCTCCTATCTGAGCCTTGCAAGGCACTCTTAATGAGGTATTATGACTCAGAAATTGATCGATCTACAGCTAATTTGATGATGATCCTCCCTAGACTTAGCTTGGAGAGTCCTTGAGTAATAGGTAAAAAAGTTCCTTATCAACCCAATACCAAAAGCCCTCTCACCTTAGCATGATTTCCTTGGTTTTGCTTTATTATGGGTGTCTTATAAAGATTTTCTTTTTCTCTTTTTTTCTTTCTTTGGAGTGGAATGAGATGAAAGGCAGAAAAAATAGATTTCATTTAATATTTTAAAAATTTGATTTTTTAAAAAAGGAGATGGGAACCATATGGATAGAATACAACAAATATCAAACTTTACTCATACTTTACTAATCATAGTTTTCTGAAACTTTTTTTCTGCTTTTCAAAAAAATACTAAAAGGGATGACTTTATTGGAGAAGGTAGAAGAAAGGATGAGATTGGGAAATGGGATATAAAAACAAAATTTTTCAACAAAATTTTGCTTTTTAAAAAAACCTCTACAGTTTACCACAATGATGTTTTGGCAGAACGGAAGCAGCAACATCATAACCAATGTTAACATTGAAGCCTATTCTTATTTTTAATGTTTGTGGTTATAATGTGCAATTTCTCTCTACCACAGAGTTCTATTAATCCTCATTCAATAATCTAGATGTAGTTCAAATAATTAGAAACTGGCCCAATTTTGATTTCAATCCTAGCACTTGAAATTGAAGAAAAAAACAGTTTGCCAGTCTTTAGAATTAAAACCACATTTAAAGTTATTTCTTTTCCCAAACTATTAGACTATTCCATTGTCTAGTTTGATTGGTTTGCCAAGATGATACAGTGTGCTGCTTCCAGTCCTGGAAATAAATCACTGTGGCTATGATACTTGATAGTACTTCTCCTCCCACCTCCAGCTCTGTTTATATTGACAATAGCAATGTGACAATGTGACCCAATAGGATCTTAGAAGCTTTTTCTATGTCTTTGCTACCATTATTCAATTTAGATTACCTTCTGGTTTGGAAAAGGGTAGAAATAATTACAAAAACTAGGTCAGCTTTCAAAATATTCCATAATCTAATTCAAATGGTTACTGGTTATTATTCTTTGTTCTCCAAGACATCACTATGGAAGACTTACGTAACACTGCGTCAGGAGCCCAGAATGCTCTGCCACTGGTTGGACACAAATATTCCCTTATGAACATTTGGGGTAGACTCTCTAATTTTGTGCATCCCGCATTTCTTCTGAATTAATTCATTTCTGCTTTGCTCACAGAGCACAACACCTTTTCTGATGAGGGACGTCATACTGGGCAGTCCTGTGCCACTGTCTCGATGCTATACAATTGATTCTAAAGTTCTTAAGAGAGACCTTAAGAGTGTCCTTGTATCACTTTTTCTGACCACCTTATGAGTGTTTGCCCTCTATGACTTCTCCATAAAATAATCTTTTTGGCAAGTGTACATTTGGCATTCGAACAGTGTGGCCGGCCCAAGGGAGTTGTGCTCTCTACAGTAGAGTTGGCAGTTTGGTTTGAGAAATCTTGTATCTTATCCTGCCAGGTGAGCTTCAGAATCTTCCTAAGAGATGCAGAATTCTTAGCTCAGCAAGAATGCAGGTAAAATTCAGTTTTCTGATAATTATAACAATCCAAAGCATTTTTATGATGCACTGAAGATTGTTTATGGACCAAAGATATATGGTGCATCCCAACTACTCAGTGCTTATGGGGCCATATTGATCAGTAATAAGAACATGATCCTAGAGAGACGGGCTGAACACTTCCACAGTGTTCTCCACAGACCATCATCAATCAGTGTTGAAGCTATTGACCTTTTACTTCAAGTTGAAATCAATCACTCCCTAGCTGAGGTTCCATCTGAAGAAGAGGTTTTGAAATTACTCGTGTGGCAAAGCACCTGGTGTTGATTCTATTTCTGCTGAGATTTACAATTCACTGCTCATACAAAAGCTGAATGACATTCTCCAGGTTATATGGCAAGAGAAGGTTATGCCCCAGGAGTTCAAGGATGCTTCCATTGTTCATCTCTAAAAGGTAAAGGAAATAGATTTTCCTGTGACACACAGAGGGGTCTCTCTCGTAATCCTTGCTGGCAAGATTCTTGCCAGAGTTCTCCAGAATAGCTTGACCCTACACCTGGAAAAAGCTCATTTAGTTGAGAGCCAGTGTGGTTTCAGAAGGGAGCAGTTGATCTGGTGTTTATTGCCCAACCACTCCAGGAGAAATGCCAGGAGCAGAAAAGAGATCTGTATAATTCAGATAAATATGAAGGCATTTACAGATGCATGATGATATCATCTGAACTTCAAGACCTCCCCAGTATAGGTGTGACTAAGAAATACTTTTCTCTGTATCACCTGCTTAGCAAGCTCTCAGCAAGGATTCGCCATCACCAACATTTGTGATGAAAAAGAATATGGGTCAGCAGAAAGAATGCTGAATTTTAAGTCGGAGGGCTTGGATTCAAATCCTTCCTCTATCATTTCTTTCCTGTGGGATTTTGGACAACTTTTCTCTTGCAATCTACCACAAACTATCTGGGAATCGGTTTTCTCTTCTGTAAAAGGAAGGAGTCTTCAATGCATCATAAAAATGCTTTGGATTGTTATAATCATCATAAAATTGAATTTCATTTGCCTTCTTGCTGAGCTAAGTGGCCTCCAAGGTCCCTTATGGTTCTAAATCTATTATGCTATAAATATTGATAGTTTCCTTTCTGAAATAATTTTCTGCCTATTAAAAAATCATAGTAGGAAAAGCAGCAGATTTGGAAATTAAAGAGCTTCCTTTGAGTTATGGCTGCTACTTGCCATCTCTTTGACTTTGATGAGACCCAATATCTCAAGATCTGTTCACTGATTCATAAAAATGAGAGTTTGGGAGCAGCCCTAAAGCTCCGATCTTATTACATCATTTGACCTCCACAGTAGTTTCACAAGAAGCAGCCATTATGCCTGTAAGAAAAGTAAAGTCTAGAGAGTTGAGCTTTGGGCTTGGGATTAACAACATGGCATTAACAAAGCTATGATTAGAACCAAGTTAAGCGCTGTTTCCATTATATTACCCAGTAGAACAAACAGATTACAGTTCTTTTCTTCCTTCAAGATTCTATCAGGTTCTAGGTCCTCTACAAAGATTTTCCAACATGCCTTACAGCTAGAAGTGGTCCCCTTCTCCCTAACATGCCATCCTTCTCACTTAATTATATGTATGAATTTTCTCCAGATAGCCAATGTACAAGAGTAGGCTAGCTTCAGAATCAGGAATACTTGGATTCAAATCTTCCTTCTGACACATGTTAACTCCACGACCATGAGAATGATACTTCCCTCAATACCATAATAAACTTAAATACTTTAATTTGCTAATGAGTAACCAGTCTGTATCAGTAGAGTACTCAACATAAATAAAAACAGAGATTGGGAGCAAAACAAAAGAAAAATGTTCTGCCTTCTGGTAAATTCTATTTCCTAGCCCCCAAACTCTTTCCCAGTAAAAGGGAAAAAAAGAAGTGGAGATTGGGAGATCTTAGTGGATTTTTTTTTCTCCATTCCTTCTTTCTAGAAGGATCAGGAAACTAGAAACCATTGCTACTCAGTTATGGCCCTTAAGGCCATCTTCTGTTTAAAAGTGGAAGGAAAGTGGCAGCTTTACTTTTAGAATGACTGATTCAGCTCCAGGATAGACTTAGAGGTACAGATCATGCAGGAGTATAAGGAAATTGGATTGATGTGTCCCAAAGCACACAAAATACTCTTTGTTATAGATGAAAATTAGCTGTGGAACATAAAGCATTCTTTGGGTTTCTAAGGCTCTAGAAGCCCCAAAGTTTTGAGATGGGAGACACTCCAGTCTTTGGGACTGGCAACGTTCAGGCAGACACCAGTTTGTGTGTCATTGAATGAATGACTCAGGGGAAGGAAATGATCGGAAAGAACCCCTTTGTCTTGCTCGGTTCCAAATCTATTAAATCTCCCAGGCAAAATATGCTCCCTGCCAAGTGAGCTGTCAGCACTGGATACCTGAGGAAGAATCCACATCAGGCAGAAACTGTGGAGTTCTTTGTTTCAACAACTCCACTAGTGCTGGGACTGAAGTGAAAAGAGTTACAATGACAGATGGAAAACCTATGACCCCCGAGCCTTTGCTGGAGCTTGCAAACGTTACCCTCACTCTTCCCTTAGAACACAAGCCAAGTGAGATAAGATGCCCCATGAAGTACAGGGTGATCCAGTAACTACCAGCATGGAGGAGGAGCAGAGTAGAGGAAAGGAGCAGAATACTGATTATCATTTATATAGCACTTTCCATTTTATCTTCTGTCATCTCCATAACCACCCTGTGGGTAGATGTTATTAATGTTTCCATTTCTCTTTTTTTAATTGTTTTCTTTTTTCTGGTTATACAAGTACATTACATTTTTAAACTATATATTTCTTTATGAATCATGTTAGAAGAGAAAAATTAGAACGAAAGGGAAAAGCCATGGGAGAGAAAAAAAAACCAGAGGAAAAAAGGGGAAAAGTAAATCTAGCATGTGTTGATTTACATTCATGCTCCATAATTCTCTCTTTGGATGCAGACGGCATTTTCTATCCAAAGTTTACTGGAATTGCCTTTAATCACTGAACCGCTGAGAACAAGTCTTTCATAGTTGATCATCTCACAGTCTTACTGTTAATATGTCTAATGTATTCTTGGCAATACTTGTTTTACTCCCTATCAGTTCTTGTAAATCTTTCCAGGTTTTTCTAAAATCAATTTATTCATCATTTTTTAATAGAACAATAATATAGTATTACTTTCTTATACCACATCTTGTTCAGCCATTCCCCAATTGATAGGCTGAATTTCCAATTCTTTGCCATCACAAAACATTTTTGCTTAGTGTTCTCATTTCAAGATGAGGAATCTGAATCAAAGATGAATTGATTTCACAAGGAGACACAACTAGTAAGTACATATGTGAGACTCAGCCTTCCTGAATCCAAGTCCAGAATTCTCTCCACTCTCCACTCCCCTCCAGCTCCCAATGAATTGTTTGCTTCATTCAATGCTACAGAAAATGGTTACCAAAATCAGTCTAAGACATTTATGCTTCCAGACAGATCTTAGTTCTTAGGACTTTTTTAACTCAAAGCTGTCTAGGTGATGAGGTGAACAATGTCATTCTCATATGCTAATTGAAATCATTCATTTGTTATTTTTAGGTTTATTGAATTAATTATAACAATAATTGTGTGTGTACATATATATATATATACATATATATGTTATTGAGTATTATAATAGGTACTAGACTAGAAGTGAAATATATCATTTAAGAAAGGTGAAGTCCAGAAAGATTAATTGTATATCCAGGATTATGCAAATAGTAAATGACAAAACTAACATCCAAGTTTAGAGCTATTTAGATTAGGCCATCATATAAACTATACAAAGGCCAAACTATCTTTGTAACCTTTCACAATGAATCTTCCCTACTCTGCCTTCCATTGTGTGAGACCTTTGTATGTCATGTTTTCTATTTAATTAAATATATCCTGTATCATTTTTGGTATTTTGATAGCCTGGGTGCTTGCATAGGAGCTGAGAATTCTTTTCCCTGTCACCCGAAGAGACCTTTTGTGGGTGGTTCTGTAGGATACAAGTGTAAAATAACAGAAGGGCTTTTGTTTTGTGAACATCTAGAAACAAAACAAATTCTGACGTTCCCAGGGGAAAGCCCCAAATTCTGACGTTCTCAGGGGAAAATCCGAGTAGGACCAAGTGCCAAAAAAACATGATTGTTGAAAAGATCCCAAGGATAAACTCAATATGCAGAAACCCAAATTTAGTGCATTGGTTATATCAACATGCTATTAATAACACCTGGCGACAAAGTAAATTAACATTCTCTTCAAAAAAAAATCACAATTCTCTTATTTCTCAGTGTTTATGAGATTATTAGTTGGAATTCCTAGGAGAATAAAGCCTTAAAGTTAGAAAGGTAAATAGGAAATATTCAATAGTTCTGTAATCAAATATTATTTGGTTCCTCTGAATATTCTTTTCCCTATCATGTGTCATTAAGAAAACCTTATTCTTTCTAATGTGAGTTTTCCCCCCCTTTTGATCTGTTTCTTCTTTCACAACTGTGACTAATATGGGAATATATTTTGCATGATAGCACATACATAAATTAGATCAAACTGCCTATCATCTTTGGTAGAGGGAAAGGGAGAGAGAGAGAAAAAAATTGGAACTCAAAGTCTTGTAAAAATGTTCTTGACATGTAATTGAGGAAAAATGCTCTATCTCTTTTTTTAACTTATTTTTTCTTGAGGGTTTTTATCTTCATTAGGGTGGGAGATCTAGAATTTCTTTTTCACAACTTGACTTTTATGACAATGTTTTGCCAGACTTCACCACTTAAAGGTGGTCTCTTAATGGACAATAGGAATAAGGGAAAGAACCTAGAACTCAAAAATTTAAAAAACAAATGTTAAAAAAAATGTTTTGAATATAACTGGGGGAAAATATTAAATAAATAAAAATTTTAAAGGAGAGAAACAAAGCCTGTATCAGAAACACTTGCTCTAATTTTTTCCCCTCAAAAGATTGAGGGAAAATTTTAATCCATTGGTTATATAAACATGATATTAATCAACATGCTTGATTTTGGCTATATTAGTTTTGTTTGTACAAAACTTTTGCATTCAGTATAATCAGAATTATCCATTTTATATCCTGTTTGGTCCTAAACATTTCCCTTACCCATAGATTTGACAGGAGAAACTATTCCATGATCTCCTACCTTTTATTGTCTAAATTATGTAGAATTTTGACCTTATCTTGGTATACAGGGTGAAACATTGTTCTACATCTAGTTTCTCCCAAACTGCTTTTCAGTTTTCACAAAAGTTTTTTGTTAAATAGTGAGTCCTTGTTCCCAAAACTTGGAAATTTGCATTTATTAAACTCTAAATTACTATGGTAAAAAAGTCACTTCTTAGAGAAGATGGGATTCACCAGGGGAAAATACTGTTTACAAGTACTTTCTTCTACCCAGAGGATGCTTGTAAGATTAATCTAGGTTCAGAATTCACATTCAATAGACAAAGTCTTAAAGGAGTGGGCACAAATTTATCACTGTTCAGAACCTTGATTTAAATGAAATATAAGGGAAAAGGAAACTCAAAGCATAAAGGTAATACACAATTAACAAACACAGTAGCCGCCATGATAATAAAGATACAAACAACATATTACATACATCATCACTTCGGTGAGGAAGCACCAGCATCTGAATTCCTTGGCTGGAAGGATCCATGGTCCCAAATAGTCAGAGTCTTGGTTGGAAGGCTAGGCAAGCTGTACAGAACTTAATAGCTGAATACTCAAAGTCCCTTTCTACTAAAGGTTTTTATAGGCTGAGAACAAAGAAGGCACTATGCTAAGTATTCTCATTTGACACGTGATTCTTGAGACAGAATAGCCCCCTCAGGTACAGGATGTACCATCACAAGAGGCCCACCAAGGAGAATATCTGTTTATTGCTTTAGGAGGATTATGTTTACTCCAGGAACTGGCCAGGTTTCCAGGGGTAAACACAGACCTACAATAAAGGATACTCATTAAATAAAGCACCAGAAGGGTGGCCAAACCTTCTTGTGTGCTTTCTGAGATTCTATCAGATAACTGGGAACACATTTCCAATGTTCTCAGCAAGCAAATTTACACAAAGGCCTACTTGAAACAAACTAGGATTCTTCACTAAGATTCTTTACAATTCTCAACCAGAATAGTACTGTAAGTTAGAAGAATCATTTAAGTCTTTAGGAAAAGACAAAAGCACACTAGCTAGAGAAAAAATTGTTTGGACTCTTCATAATCTAGATGTGGCCCCCTGTATGTCATGTTTTCTATTTAATTAAATATATCATATCATTTTTTGGTATTTTGTTAGCCTGGGTACTTGCATAGAAGCTGAGAATCCTTTCCCCAATCACTTAAAGAGACTTCAGATAGAGTAGTTCTGGAGGGCACGAATACAGAATAATGTATGGGCTGTTTTTTGTTTTGTTTTGTGAACACATAGAAATAAAACAAATGCCAACATTTCCAGGGGAAAGCCCAAGTAAGACCAAACTCCAAAGAATATGATTGTTGAAAATATCCCAAGAATAAATTCAGTCTGCAGAGCCTTTGATTTTAGTCCATTGGTTATATCATTTGCTGCTGTAAATCATGTCTGTTCTGTTCCACTGATCTGCCTTTCTATTTCTTCTCTGACCCCTGGACATGTATTTTTAAAGAGTAGTCACACTGCTGCTGACCAGCAACTGTGGTCCCTGGAGAAGAGATAATAATTAGCACCATCTTCTGGAGGACAAATGAGTGGGTCATTATTAAACTGAGTGCTGTGCTAGACCCTGGAGATACATAGTGAAAAAGAATGAAACAGTTCCACTCAAAACCACTTACATTCTAACACGTGCTGATATATTCAGCATAAATAAATGACCGTATACGAAGTAGTTAAATCCAAAGTAGTTTGGGAAAGAAGTCCCTGGCCACTGTGGGATACAGAAAGACTTCCTGCAAAAGATAACCCCGAGCTGCATTTTGAAAGAAAAAAAGGGAGGGATTGAGGTAGAAGTGAGGAGGAAGTACATTCCAGGCTTGTGGAACCAAAGAGAAAGCATGAGAAAACCGTTGGGTCGGACTGCCATGTGTGAGGGAAGGAGTAATGTCCAGTATAGCTGGTACGATTGGTGGGGGTCAATTTGTGTAGGGCTCTTAAAAGACAAACAAGGAAGCAAAAGGAAACCAAGTAAAAGCATATAGTAAGAGAGTCCCATATCCAGATCCATGCTAAAGGAGAATTGTTTTGGCTTCAGCCTGTATGTAGAAAGGACTAGGATAGTGGGAGTCTTGATTCAAGGAGACCAATTAGGAAGAGGTTGCATAGAGTACCCAAAATAAGTGTAGACTGTGGCAGGGGTGAGGCTGGCCCCTAGGGCTCTAAGAGCTGCCACTATGAGATCAACTACAGGAAAGCTTGCAGGGAAAGATCAGTTCAGGACAGAACATGGACAATGAGGAATGCGCCTGTCTCTCTCCCTTTCTGGAACACCATCTGGGACAGTGCCAGCCACTGCAGGATAGCTATAAAAATCCTTAGGCGAGATTGAGTCACTGGAGGGAGACTTATTCATGTGGCTCTGAGGGAAGTGTTTTCTGAGTGACTTATTATGTAAACAAAACTATTTTGTTTTGAAGCCTTGTGAAATTAGGTGCTTGTAAGGGAGAACTTGTAAATGGCTCCTCCTAGCTGGGCACAGTGGACTAGAGAAGTGAGAGTTTCTCAAAATGTTGCCTTATCCCTTTGTGTGGGGAGATAGACTCTGACATAAGGGTTACATAAAAACATATTTAATATATGAGCAATTATTGCTTATTCAGGGTAACAGACAGTAATGAACTCTCTTTTGCCAAGGATGGTGAGCCAGCTTTTGGCAAAAATTCATGGAGTCTTTGAAGTAAGGCCTTGCAAAAAGCCTGCTAATAATTTGCTTTATCCATCTATAATGTGGGTGTTTGGGGTGAAGTTGCCAATCTTAAAACCCAGGAGACATAAATGACTATATTTATAGTCTGAAACTCCTTAACTAAAACTTGGGGAGGAGTCATTCACCACTGGAAAGGAGTGCCCCATGAGGCAGGAGACAGTAATATAATTCTAAAGCTACCATATCATAAAAATATGCTTTTTCCATCCTGGCATGGGAAAGGCTAGTCCAATAATAGTTCACAAATAAGTGTGGTAAATAAGTGTGGTAACTATATTCAAAACAAAAATCAGGACATAAGGTCCACTAAAAAGTTTGCCTTTTCAGCCAAGAAATCAGGAGGACCTGAGTTCAAATCTGACCTCAGACATTTAACACTTCCTAGCTGTGTGAACCTGGGCAAATCATTTAACCCCAATTGCCTCAGCAAAAAAGCAAAAAAAAAAAAATTGCCTTTTACAAAGTTTTCTTAAAATATTTTTGCTTCCTGGAAGTCAAAACTACTCCAGAAAATCTGGGGCAAGGAACCATATGGATAGGAGACGTTGCTGTCCCCCAACTTAAGATGACTTGGGATCTGAGTGTAGCTCTAATTATTTTTTTCTTAAAATGAGGAAAGCACAAATCTCACAATGTAGCTGTTCAATATCAATAGTGAAGGAACAATCCTCTGGACTTTTATAAGCAGAATATTTCACAGGAAAGAAAGAAGAGAAGGAATTTCATTTCAGAACTGCTATCATCCAGAAAGATAAGGGCTATATATGAAATCTCATAGCAGGAGTGGGTTAACTGTTCAAAGGAGGAATCTTTTTTCCCATAATTTTAGAAAAGCATAAAGTATCCACAGGAAGGGGTGGAAAGGTCTGAGAGCATTTTATCAGAACACAATGACTGCTCTGTTACCTCTCTTAATCTTTACTAAAAATTGGGCTTAGCAGCAATAGTTGATATATTTTTGAACTCAATCTGAAACCAGAGAGTGATTGTTGCTATGGCATACTGCCTGACCTCCCTCCTTCTGTTAACAGCCCCCCCCTCCAGTTTCCAAAACAAATTGCTGTGAGCATCTCCTTTCCTTTTGAAAACATCTTTTCACTAGGACAGAAACTTCATATTTTGGAGAAAACCAGTTTGAAGCCTCCCAGTTTGAAGGCAGAATACCTTAAGCCACATGAAATGTGTTCTAAGAACATTAGACAAGAAATTGGAAGCTGTGGGTTCTAGTCATCATTTCCACCGACTAGATATAAGATTTGGGGCAAACAATTCAGCTTCTCTAGGTTTCAGTATCCTTAACTATCAAACAAGGAGATGAACTATGTGTGTTATAAGATCCCTCCCAGCTCTGAAATTCTGTGTCACAATAATAAACAGCCAAATGTACTTTCTTTAGACTGAATAAATATCTTGCATATATTTGTTTTGCTACTTATTAAATACATATCTTGTGACTAGAAATTCATTTAAAAGTTTACAAATCCATAACAGTGTTTTGTTATCCCAAATTTTCTCAATCAAGCAGATACGAATTCTCCAGTTACTGCTACCATATCCAACTGTCTTACATTTTAGTGATCTTTAAAAAGGTGTCTTCATATTTTAAAAGATTAGGAATCACTGATCTAGAGGAAAGGTTTGAGTACAATGAAGATCATATGGAGGTAGCTAGGTGGCCCAGAAAATGAGTGCTGGAGCTGAACTCAGGGAGACCTGAGTTCAAATACAGACTCACATACTTATTAGTTGTGGGATCCGAAGGAAGTTACTTACTCTATGTCTGCCTTAGTTTCATCATCTGTAAATTGAGACTAATAATAGCATCTACCTCCCCAGCTTGTTATGTGGATAATTTGTGAAGAACTTTGCAAACTTTTAAGTGCGTTATAAATGATGAATAAATAAAATATTATTAATATCATTATGGTTGCTCTACAGGATTTTGCAACACATGAATAAAAGTTACACAGGGTATGGATTTTTTTCAATGTAATAGTTTAATTTATTACTTTGTGTTTTATTTATTTATAATTTATATAATTATAAATCTATATTTATTACTTTATTTATAATTTATATAATTATAAATTTATATTTGATAATCTAATAATATATTATAATAATATATCATATGTTAATATAATAAATATTGTGTTATAATAATTATTATTATAATATATTATATATTATTTATATTTTTTATACTTTAATAAGATTGGTTTCTTTTGTAATCCCATGTATTCTGTTTTATACAATTAGAAACATTATTCTGAGGCTGTCTATAAGGCTTCCCCAGACTACCTCGAGGGTTCACAACACAAAAAGGGTTAAGAACCGCTGAGAAGAGTAAGAAGATCTGGATCAAAGGGAGAATGTTTAGAAGTCCAGTATATGCTACCATTTATTTTATGGTGGAAATGACTGAGGCATACTGGGGCTAGACAATTAACTCCAAGATCTAGAGAAGTATAGTGGTCTCTTCTGATTTCAGCTCTATTCAGAGTTCTGTCCAGCTATACCAAACTGTCCTGGTGATGAACTTCATCCCTGGAATGCGGGGGAGGAGGGACTCATTCTCAT
The DNA here is from genome assembly GCF_016432865.1 of Antechinus flavipes. Classification (NCBI taxonomy): domain Eukaryota; kingdom Metazoa; phylum Chordata; class Mammalia; order Dasyuromorphia; family Dasyuridae; genus Antechinus; species Antechinus flavipes. The sequence continues at coordinate 27,089,786 of NC_067403.1, forward strand.
TAATGAGAAAAGGCAGAAAAAAAGACTCTAAAATTACATTGGAGGTCACTCAATCTTATTTTTCCATTAGGGTAGATTGTGTTCTTCAAAACTGAGTGAGATTTAGAAGTTGTTTTATCCAAAATATAGTTATCCATGACAAATTTTAATGGAAGCTTTTTGACTCAATAAGAGGGGTCCAGAGCCTCACAAGGTAGTAAGAAATATAATTTCCTATCAAGCAGAAAATATCACAAATATATATATATATATATATATTTTAATGGTAAGATTTATAAGGGAGAATTAGAATTTTGCCTAAGAGAGCTCTCTTCAAAATGTTAAACTTTGCTGCTTTGGCGATGATAGCCTAACGAGAAATCAGCAAGAATTCCAACAAATAACTAGTTCTGAGCTAGAAATGATAAAATTTGTTCCCCTGGTACTTTTGGGGAAACTCCATTCATTAGTATTTTGCCTCCAGGAATTTATTTGTGAAATATTATCATAAAATTGCTATATACACAACCCTGAGAGTATATGGCCAGGGCTCAACTTTTATATCCTTTGGAGTCATCATTTAACATTTACATGCTCATCTGATATTTATTTCCATAACTACATACCACCTGAGAGCTGAGTTCTGATCCCAGAATCTGTGGCTCGGGTGAATGACTAAGCCTCCTTTGGAGCTTTTTCCAAATCATTAAAACAAGATGAAAACTTGCCAACTTTTCCATCTCTTGTCTTGTAAAGCATTTAGAACTGTGAAAATGACTGCTTCTTAGCATTAATATGAGGTCTAAATCAATGACACATGTTTTTAAGAAAAAAATTATGAAGTACAAGCTGTTATTAGTATGGAATTGTACACAATTATAAAAGCTCAATAGGGATAAATTGGTATTTATGTAGAAAAAGAAGGAGCATTAAAAATAATACCATTCGTAATTATTTTTAGAAAAAGTATTGTTATACTATTGTACTACGAGAAATGACAAGGAGGATGGTTTCAGAAAAACATGAGGAGAACTGATTCAAAGTGAAATGAGCAGAACCAGGAGAACATTGTATACAGTAACCGCAATATTGTATACAAATGAATGTTCCAAATAACTAATAATATGAAAATTAAATCAAAACAACCCTGAAGTTTTACCTCATATCCTGCAAATTGGTGAAGATGACAAAAGACGGGAATAGTCAATGCTGGAAAGCTTATAGGATGATAATTGTTCTAGTGAATTCTTAGTGAAGCGGTGAATCATTTTGAAAAGCAATTCAGAAAGATGCAAATAAAGTGACTAAAATATCCATACACTTTGACCCAAAGAGTGTACAACTAGTCCTATACTCCAGAGTCATAGGAAAAATATTTCCAGAGACTCCAAAATGTTTGTAGCAACACTTTTGGTGAAAGCAAAGCATTAGATTGGGGGATGACTAAACAAATTATGGTACATGAATATAATGGAATATTATTATTCTCTAAGAAATAGTGAATATGCCATCCTCATCCAAAGGGAGAACTATAAAGACTAAATGTGGATCAAAAGCATCTTTTTTTTCTTTTTTTTTCTTTCTCATATTTTTTCCCCTTTTGGTCTGATTTTTCTTTTTTTTAATTTTTTAAATGCCAGATAATATGATTATATGAATAAATGCAAAAAAGTCTTTCACACAATACTTATTTATGCTAAAACCCTTTTTTTAATTTTTATTTAATAATTACTTTATATTGACAGAATCCATACCAGGGTAATTTTTTTACAACATTATCCCTTGCACTCGTTTCTGTTCCAATTTTTCCCCTCCCTTCCTCCACCCCCTCCCCTAGATGGCAAGCAGTTTTATATATGTTAGATATGTTGCAGTATATCCTAGATACAATATATGTTTGCAGAATCGAACAGTTCTCTTGTTGCACAGGGAGAATTGGATTCAGAAGGTAGAAATAACCCGGGAAGAAAAACAAAAATGCAGATAGTTCATTCGTTTCCCAGTGTTCTTTCTTTGGGTGTAGCTGCTTCTGTCCGTCATTTATCAATTGAAACTCAGTTAGGTCTCTTTGTCAAAGAAATCCACTTCCATCAAAATACGTCCTCATACAATATCGTTGTCGAAGTGTATAATGATCTCCTGGTTCTGCTCATTTCACTTATATGCTAAAACCCTTAATAGAATAAATATACAAAAGTCTTCTAAAATGCAATTTTATTACCTATTAATATCTATCTAAATTGGTCTGATTTTTCTTGCACAACATGATAAATATGGAAATATGCTTAAAAGGATTATACACATGTAATCTATATCAGATTGCTTATTGTCTTGGGGAAGGGGAGGGAAGAGAAGGAAGAAGAAAAATGTGTAAGACAAGTTTTTTTTCTTTATTTTATTTTATCTTTTTTCCCCCAAATACATGAAAAGATCATTTTCAACATTCACCTTTGCAAAGTCTTGTGTTGCAAATTTTTCTCCCACCCTCCCTCCTTCTTCCTCCCCTAGACAGCTAGCAATCCAGTATAGTCAAACGTGTGCAATTCTTCTAAATATATTTCCATATTGGTCATGCTCAATCAGATCAAAGTTGGGGGGGGAGGGGGAGGGTGCTGAATGAGAGAGGGAAAAAATGAAGCAAACAAACAACAACAAAATAAAGGTTGCTTTGATTCACATTCAGTCTCCATAGTTCTCTCTCCAGATGCAAATGGCACTTTCCATCACAAGTCTATTAGAATTGCTTTGAATCACTTCATTGTTGAAAAGGGTCAAGTCCATCCCAATTGATCATCACATAATCTTGTTGCTGGAACACAAAGTTTCATAAAAATGAATGTTGCAAACTATATATGTATTTAGAAAAATAAAATACTATTGAGGGAAAAAAAGAAATGGTGAATATGAAGAATACAGAGAAATATGGAAAGATTTACATTATTTAAAGTAGAGCAAAGTAAGCAGAGCTACGAAAACCACACACATGACTACAAAAACACAAACAAGAACAAACCACCACAAAGTGACCAACTTTGTTGCCAAATTTCAGAGAACAAGCATAACTCCAAAGAAGAAATATGAGAAAGCCTTCCTATATCATACCTTTGCAGAGGTAGGGGGCCCATGGGTGTGACTTCTATATATCTTTAGACTTTTTCAATGTATCAATCACTTTTACTAATTTTTGGTCTCTTTTTCCTCTTTTCTGTGGTTTTCCTTTTAAAATACTATTTTTATAAGCAATGGCCCTCCAGAAGAGAGAGGGATGCTAGGAGAAATCCTGGGAATGTAAAATACAAGAGATATCAATTTTTTTTAACCTCATTCTGGTTAACATTTCCACAAATCCAGATATCTCAGCTCCTTAAAATCACCCATTTAGAATTAGCTTGGACTATTCTTACAGGGCAAATCCCTGAACCAATGAGGGAACAGTATTAAAAATTCAATCTCTATAGATGTGAGCTATTTAGCCCTTCTTTCTTGGGGCTCTTTACTTTCTATCTGCATCTCTGCTTGGTTTTACCTCCATGGAACAAGATGCTCCTTGGTGTCTCCTTCCCTCCCCTGCCCCTTTCCAGTTTGTCTTTCCCCATTAGTTTTAAGCTTCTCGAGAGTGAAGACTTTACTTTTTCTTCTCTATATTTCAGGTGTTTTGTATAAAGCCTAATGCATTGTTTATTCATTTCAGTCTTGTCTGACTCCATTTGAGGTTTTCTTGGCAAAGATACAAGACTGGTTTGTTATTTTTCCAGCTCATTTTATAGATAGGGAAACTGAGGCACAGATCATAGTCATACAACTAATAAATGTCTGAGGCTAGATTTGAACTTAGAAAAATGAGTTTTCCTGACTTCTGGCTTGGCACTCTATATACTATGACACTACTCCACTGTCTGTTCTATACTTAATATAAGCTTAATAAATATTTATTAAATTTACTTTTTAAAAATGCACCCCACCCAAAATCAAAGGTTTCTGTCAGTGACTCAGAATGGAGAAGCTTTATAAAGTCCATGTCCCCGGGAGAGGAGGGTCCCATAATGGAGCTGATTGGGCTCAGCTGTCCTTGGTGAAGCAACTAGAAAGTTAGGAGTTCATGGTCAAAGCTGGCCCATTAAATAAAGCAGAATTATCTGAGGGATCACCCTGCTTGGGAATAAACAGAGGAGCCATAACAAAGTAAAACCCTCCGAGTGAACCCTCTCCAAAAACGGCACAATTTTCCCTAGAGACCCAGTTCCGGCTGAACACAGACTGGCCCTCCCTTGCCAAGCCATTGACTAAGCCCTGGCTTGAACTCAGCACAGGTGAGTTTTGATTGAGTGGTGGAATAAAGCACATGGCCCTGGGCCCAGGTAATTAAGGGAAGTGGTGCAGGGAGAGGTTGGCAGCAAACAGTACCAGGGGAACACTATGGCAACCTGGGCTAACCTACTGTCCCTTAAACACCAAGGGCAAGTAAATACACACTTGCTTTATAATGAACTTTTTAAGGGAAAGAAGGAGTAATCCGCCCTTTCGTTGATATTTAGGCAATTCCCTCCAATGTCATCTGCAGCTCAAAAAAAGTGTTGTCTGGAGCACTGAGGCATTAAATTAATGTCACTGAGTCATCCAGTGATTTGGCTTGGGTCACACAGTCAGTATTGAATCCTGATCTGCCTAACTCTGAGGATCCCCTCTTTCCCCAAACCACAATTGCTTTTGCAAAATGATCACCGTAATCTTTGTTAAACATGGAACACGCTGGGGATTCTAGGTATTAAGTTAACCATTCCTCTAGCAAATTGGGAGTTATCTTTTTCAGCTTTTCTTGGGTCACGAAATAATATTATTTTTCCTCTCAGCCCCTAACACAGCTGATTTACAAGGGCAGGAATGAAACTAGGTCTTGAATACCAAATGGAACCATTAGGACTTTAAGGTTTCCTATTCTGGCTGAGAAGGTAGAGAGAGGTTCCGATGAACTGAAGGGTGAAGGAGATGCCAGATGAAAATTGTATATAGAAGAAATACCACGTAACTTAAAACAAACTGAGAAAACACCCAAAGAGGGACAGGATGAAACTGGTCCTGGGAAATGTTAAAGAGCCCAATTATTGTTGTGTAATAGAACGCTAGAAGCAAAAATTCGCTGGTGGATAGAATTGTCATAAAATTCACAAGGGAAAGAAACAAGGTTCAAAGGATTATCATTTTAAGTTGGCAGAGGAGCAAGATCCAGGCAAACTGGGTGACACAGAGCAGAAAGCTAAGATTATTTATTGGGTTCTCCTCTGGGAGGTGTCCCTGTTACTTCTCTGAAGCCGTGTTAGCCAGCGGGATGGGATCGTATACCCTCTCTCCAGGTCCCTCTTGTGACTGACAGAGCATCTGCAAGATAACATCTCAGCTAGAGAGGCAGTCTGCAGTTATAAAATAAAATGATATCCATATCTGTCTATCCACAATACACTTGCCCATATCCTTATCTAAATTTGACCATACTTGAACCCTAACTCAATTAAGTGGGCACTGTGAAACTTGCATTAACTCTTTCAGGCCAGCAGAAGAATAGTTAGCATAATAAATGCATCAGAAAAACTTTTAATTAGATTTTTTTAATAAATCATAGGAGCACAGAATCATTGCTTTAGAATTGGAAGAGACCTTTGAGCCCAAATCCAAGCCCTTCATTTTAGAGATGAAAAAACTGAAGGGCAAAAAAGGTCTGAGACTGAATTTCAACCCTGAGCAAGCTGAGTCCAAATACAGTGATCTAGTTACTCCCTTCTTTACCTTCCTAAGCCCCATAAGCATTCAAGAAGTTTAATCTATCCATTCAGAATACTGGAAAGCTATTATGAGAGTTTTTTATTGAATAGAATATGAATAAATAAAAATAAATGTTTTTAAACCTTTGTAATAAATGTTTTTAAGTACAATAATTGTATTGATTTTTTTTCAGTGTCTATCTCTAGATATTTTTCCTTTCATAGAGATTTCATTTCAAGAGTGTGACCAATATTTGGAGATACTCATGTTTAATCCACATGGCATTGTGGTGCTTTCTAAACACTTTAAACAATTTCAGGGATTTCCTAACAACTTTGTTATTCAGGACCTTCTAAAAATCTGATTATAGTCAGCTTTTTAAAAAGCATTATTAACAAACCTATCAACACAATACAATGACGACAGAATCAGTCTCCTCAGTGACAAAGATCTTAATTTCTAAAACTTAGTCAACATCTTTCCAAATGAGAGGGACTGACCTTTACTTTATGTCCAGGGATCCATGGGGAGATGTTTGGACTGGGCACCGGATCAATGTCTGTATCACATGGCCAATTCTTTCTGTGAGCAAGCCATTCTCCATTGTCTTCTCTTTGAGTTTACTTGATTTTATTGCCAGTTTTCATGCGCATCCACTCAAGGAGGAGGTACTTCTGCTTCTTGACAAGGAATCTCTTTTTTGTTTCTTTTCTTTTTGAGCCTGAGTCTCCCTATCTCGCTGAGACTATAAATGGAACATTAACCTCCAAGCTGATCCTACTGCTGATGGAGTTTTGACCTGGGTTAGTTTACCCTTTCTTAGGCAGTCTGGAGACATCTCCTCCCCCAGAGGCCTACCATATTGGTGTCAGACTTACCAGAGACACATTATTGACATTAGCCCTCACCTGCCATGCTTTGCCCATAAGAATGTAAATTTTGATATCTCAAGATATCTTGAGATTTATGGGCCAGATTTATTTCTTAAGGCCCATGCCTTAAACACAGATCACTCTGGCTCTCATTGATTGACCAACAGAAAGTCCCAGGACGAATCCGACTTGGTCATCATTGGAACCCAGATTGCCTCAGAGTGAATATAAGTAGCAATTGTTTCTGTTTTGTCCAAAAACCTGAGATCAGATTTTTTTTTAACTACATAAAAGAGGCCAGACTCTGCCTTATTTCTTACCTAGGCTTAACCCCTGATAAGCTACTGCTCAGTCAAACCTGTTAAAGACCTTAGCTTAAAAAGACCAAAGCCTCCCACTGATCTGTATCTTGCCACTGGATATAGATGACTTCAGAGGAGAAAGTGAGGCAGGTGACCTTGCACAGCCCTCCCTCCCTTCAATCCAATTCTCTTGGTCCTCTTTGAGAAGGGAAGAACAAACAACAATAGCAGCAGTAGCAGCTCAGAACTCTGAACTCAACAATCCCTCAGCCTCAGCTTCCCCAGTTGCAGGGATTTGTGTCACCATTCTTAGCAGCAAGAGATTATTAGATTTCAAAAGTCTTGTGGGACATCATAATAATAGTGCCACCAAAACTGGAAAGTCCATGGCAGAATAAGGAAAATAGCTGCATCTGACTTTTTCTGCCATCTCATTGGCTCCATGGGGCATTTTTTTACAAAGTGTTTTTGAATAAAACCTTGTATGAATCTGCTTTCTTAAAATAATGCTTTTGACTGTTTTAAAAGTGATGAATGTGTCTGAAAGGCATTTTAATTTTAAGAAATGGTGAACCCAACTCCACTGAAGACTAGATCTCGAGAAGAAGAAAAAATATTCACATGGCCCAAATCTATGCTCCATCTGAATCTATCTATGGAGCAAATCTATCCAAATCCACACTGTTGTGACATGAAGTGGGACAAAACACCGACAAAAACAGAAGTCCTGATTAGAAATCAGAGAGCACTCTGGGTGGGTAATAAGGAAGGCAAACAAAGGCGAGATTGTGAATAAAGATGGATAGCCAGCATGGAGCTTCAGAGAAAAGAAAGTTATAGATGAGGATAGGTGATGATATAGCGTGGGAAGAGACCAGGTATGTTTAGATTATAGGCTGGGATTTAAGCCTCAGATTTTCAAATTGCAATTTCATATATTGTTCATCATGTCTATTTTTACTTAGTTATTTTATTAATAACTTTTTCTTTTCCAAATACATGCAAAGATAGTTTTCAACATTCACCCTTTGTTCCCGATTTTTCTGCCTCCCTTCCCCTCACTCTCTTTCTCTAGACAGCAAGTAATTCAATATATGTTAAACATCAATCATGTTTATAAACTCCTGCAGAGAATGGCAGAGTTTATTCATTTATTCATTCTCTTAGGAATAGGGAGAGAGGTGGTAGGTCCTCCCATCACTCCTCCCCTCCCACAAAGGTTGATGGAAGTGGCTGCTCAATAATGATTTTTCTTGCCCCCACATCCTTCTACCCTGCTTAGAGAAATTGCTTAGGTGTGAGGCAGTCTGTCTGAGTCTACAATCAGAAGAGAACTATGGGAGAATACCTCTAAATTTAGAAATCCTCAAGAGAAGCAATAGCTTAGATTGTACCTCATCATCTGCACACAGGGTCTCCTTCAGTAAACCCAGTCACAGAATAATCCAGCTGCCTTTCCATTTCACCAGAGGCCTTCCTGTACCAAAGATGTGTCATTGCTGGGAGGAATCATACTTTTTGTATCAGCTAATTATCATTGAGCAATTTATAGAGATTTTTAATACCTCAAAGGGAATAAGAGGTTAACAATTTCCAGTGGTAAGAATGGACTGAACATTAGCATTCTGGGAAAGGGAAGAGAGGTATAGAAGTAAGGTGAATTTTATACATGGGGAAACTGAGGCAAACTCCGAGTCACAAAGCTAGTAGGTGTATCTGAGGCCAATTTGAACTCAGGTTTTCCTGACCCCAGGTCCAGTTCTCTTACCTTCTGTACCACAGAGCGGCTACAAATGATATCAGGAAGAAAGGATAAATGCTCTAGCTTCTTAAGCTGTGGGTCACACCTCAGGTGGGGTCTCATCTGGGCAATGTGGTGGGCCACCAGACACCCTCAGTCTGCTTCAGGGTTTTAGCCTCCAGCTGGCTCCAGTCATGACTTTCCAAGTCCAGTTGTTTGCCAGCTTTGGCAATTCTGCCATCAGCTAAGGATGCCTATTTTACTGTATTCTCTAACAGTAAAGGAGGGATTTGAGGAAGTCCTCTAACTTCTCCAGATTAATAGGTCACCATTTAGTGTGTCGAGGGCAGGTAGGGGGCATAGTGATTAGGACCCCAAGCCTGGAGTCAAGAAGATCCAACTTCCTGAGTTTATATCTAGTCCCCAGCACGTACTAATTGTGTGGCCCTGGGCAAGCCACTCAAGTCTGCCTCAGTTCTTCATCTAGCTGAAAAAGAAAATGGCAAGCCAGTATCTTTGTCAAGGAAACCCCAAACTGGCTCACAAAGAGTTGGACACGATTGAAAAATGACTGAACAATTTTAGCGTATTATCCGGATAGAGGATGCAGAACTTCAGTGCAGTTTTATATCAAAATGTTTACTTGGATTACTTAAAAATATTGATTTTTGAGAATATGTCAAGAAATCACTCAACTTATTTCCATTTTATAGCAGCATCCACTTGATCTCTAAAGAGACAGAGACAAAGAGAAGAGAGAGAGGGTGAGAGAGCTTTTCATCAAGAGTGTCATAGTCCAAGACTTCCTAAACTTTTGCCACTGGCAACCCACTTTTGCCTGAGAAATTTTTACATGACCCCAGATATATAGGATATAAAGTAGGTATATGAATCAAACGTTTCCTGATAATTAATCTTAATTCCTGATCCCCACATTCAGTTATGAGACCCCACATGAGGTGTGACCCACAGTTTAAGAAACTAGAGGACTTATCCTTTCTTCCTGGTATCATTTGTAGCAGTTCTATGGTACAGAAGATAAGAGAACTGGGCCTGGGGTCAGGAAAATCTGAGTTCAAATTGGCTTCAGATACACCTACTAGCTTTGAGTCTGCCTCAGTTATAAAATGAGGATAATAATAGCACTTATATCCCCGGGTTGTTTTGAGAATCAAATGGGATAAAGTGTTTCGCATAATGCTTGTTGTATTTATAGTCAGCATTATATAAATGTTAGCTATTGTTGTTGTGAGACAGTTTCTCCAGCCAATCAGAAGAACTAAGGATCATGACCAAGGTGGAGACTCTGATGACTAGAAACTATCTTTGAACTTTTACTGAAATTCCTTCGACGAGGGATCCAACCCAGCAACTCTACCAATGCCATAGATGTGGATAACATCTTGGGGTATTTTTAGACGTTCTTATGGTGAGGATGGATTCATGCTTGCTTCTAGGAGTGGTTTGTTTAGGTAAGAAAATACGTGCTATATTTGGGATTCTCCATGGCTGCGCCTTTATGAGGTACATCACCAATCAAAACATGCAATGGTGTAGCCTGGTCATATCCCATCCCCGTACTAGGACAAGGAGGAGAAATATGAAGAGAGAGACGGCTGGAATCCCCATGAGGGCAGGACTCCAGGGGAATTCTACTGACCTCAGTGTTTCAGATTATCTGATCAATGGATAATTGGAGTATTCAAGGGTGTCTCCATTAGAACATCAAATCTCCTTTTTCTACCTCAGTATAAGACAACATAACTCTTTAAATCTATAGACAATCCAAAATCAGTCAATCATCAGAACCAATTGATCTCCTTGAGTTTGGGCTACATTCATGTGCAACTTTCCCTCAGGGGAAAGCAGGGATTCAGGAGAATAGAGAAATTTCTCCGATCCTTGTATGAGTATATCCATTAAATCAATTTTTGTATTATAAATAAATCCAGTTTAAGGCGGCGCAGTGGATAGAACACTGGGTCTAGAATCAGGAAGACTCATTTTCCTGAGTTCAAATCCAGATTCAGACAATATTATTATTATTATTATTATTAACTGTATGACCCTGGGCAAATCACTTAATCCTGTTTGCCTCAGTTTCTCCATCTACAAAATTAGCCAAAGAAAAAAATGGGAAACCACTCCTATATCTTTACCAAGGAAACTCCAAAAGTAGTCACAAAGAACAGAAGAACTGAACAACACTAGCAAAAAGAGATTGGGTCTCTGTTCATTTAAACTGTGGAGCTTATTAGCACATTAAAAAGTATAATGATTCAATCTTCTTTCCATATCTATTTATCACCCATTCTCCTCCCTCCCTCATTCTTGCTGATTATTGTTATTCCTCTCTAGCACTGGAGAATCCTTTTAGAAAGTTATCCTTGAGGATCTGAGTTCAAATCTGGCCTCAGACACTTAACATTTCCTAGCTGTGTGACCCTGGGCAAGTCACTTAACCCCAATTGCCTCAGCAAAAAAAAAAAAAAAGAAAAAAGTTATCTTTGTTTCAAATTATTTTCTCTCTCCATATCTACTAAAAAAATATAATTTATTAGCCCCCATCCATATATTTACTTTTACTAGTCAGTCATAGTGGACAATCTGTTCAAAACAAAGGCATTTAATGATATATACTAGAACAAAAACAGCAGAATGTTTTCTGGAGCACATTCTCCTACAGATAGATATGTATGATCAAATGTAGAAAGCGTAGCCATATCTAGGGATGATGTTCATGAAGAGGTAAACACAAAGTAAACATACAAAGATCAGGTCAGGGGGACAATTCATACCTTCCACACGGAAGACTACTGCAGAGTTTTGTTCTACTGTTCTACTGTAATGGTTCTCATAAAAGCCATGTTAGTTAAATCTTTCTAGTTTGACTTGAGTCACTCAACATCCTCCCCCTAAGAACTTTTGCCATTCAAGTGATAAAAAGGCAAGGCAAGAGGCATTAGCATCCAACTGCCAAGATCCAGTTTCTCTCTTTTATTAGATATTGTAGACCACAACAAACTTTCAAACTTAAAGCTCTAGCCATAATTAAAGGAAGAAAATTTAGTATTTTTATGATCGCCCTTTTCCCTCGGCAAACTAAAAGACATCATTTTTGGAAGTCTCATTTTTTAAATTAATCCAAGAGAAAGTTATTCCAATAAGCAGTTCTGAAAACAATATAAACTCAGACTGGAGTCAGAAAGAAAATAAGCCATAAAGTATTCTCTCCGGCACATTGCCACCAATCTTAGTTACAACCCTAGTTTCTGACCCAGCCTTAATGAAACAAGTTCAACCACTTGGTACTCCTGGATACCTCTAGTTCCTAGCACTATAAAAGAAATTTAGGTTTAAGTTAGCAAGAGCTGCAAGCATCCTAGATTTGTTTTGCCGGTTCAGGTATGAAGGAGAAAAGACAGATGTATCACTTTCACTCTCCTGGATCCCATTATTTAACCCACTTCCCTTCTACCCATAAATTTCATCATCTTTCATACTTTCTGAATATTCTAATGGTACATCATTTTGACAATCTTTCAAAATCCAGCCCCTTCTGATTCATGCTTGTCTAAAATATAGGTAATTCATCTGAAGATCAAAAAGCACTTTATTCATAGTATTGTTGGAAATAAAAATAGTATAATCCCTAGATTTAACCATTCCATTAAGATGTCACGGCAAATATTTTATCACAATTACCACCATTGTCAATTAAAAGATCTTCGTTGACTGGAGATATTTTTTTAATTTTCTACCAGTTTCTATTCCCAAGTCCAAAATTTTCTAGTTGATTCAAAATTTTGCTAATTATCTACTATACAAATACCCAGGGGGACATTTGTAGAGCAGAGAATCTTTATCTTGTGGGTGTGTTTGAGAAAAGAAGGCTTAGTCTAGGCAGAGTGCCAAAGCTTTAGCTAACATTTCACAGATCTTAAATCTAAAAATCTTGATAGAGATAATAACTAGGTGTTACCCTGTTAATGGACTGAAATGATCTCTACATCATTTCAATTCTTAGTAGAAATAGACTTACCATAAGTAGACTTCACATGTTTCAAAAATAAATTGCTTAAAAATCCATGAATTAACTTCATGGGCAAAAATTGGAATATTTTCGGTATTTCGGTAAAAGTCAATTTTACAGACACATTACAAATTGATGACTATCCCAAAGCCCCAAGATATAACTCAGCAAGTGATAAACAGATGGCAATAGCTAATGCTATATGTGCTGACTGAAGAAAAATGGCATGATTTATCTGAGATATAAAAACATCCCTGACATCTGGTGATGGCCAAAATGTTACAGAATCAGACAAATAATCACATAAGCCTTAGAGAGAAGGAGAATTTTCAAGTCATGGAGAACCATAGACTAATACAGCACAACCTTGTAAAAAAATGGCAAAACAAAGGAAGAACAGAAAATCATAGAATTACTGAGCTAAAATATAAACAAAGTGAGTCATAAAGTTCCAACAAGTTGAGTGATCAATGGAATGATTGTTCTGGCTGTTAACAGGAAGGCTTCTAAAATGGCTCACATTGATAGAATAGCTGAACAGAAAGGCACCTGAGAGACCATCTGGTCTCATTTCCTAGAAATCAAATTATTTTTTAACAAGATTTTAATTGATTTTAATGGCTAGATTTCTTAAGGACCAAGCCTTGAATCTCTCTGGCTCTCGTGGACTGACCAATAGCAGGTCTCAGGCCAAACCCCAGTAGGTCATTATTTGGGCCCTGATTGGCTCAGAGTAAAGGTAAACAGCCACTGTTTCTGTTTTAGAAACCCTGAGGATCTTCATCTCCCAGATAATTTTTGGGGGACCATCCTCTGCTTCATTTCTTACATAACTACTAATTGGGTCTTGTGGTGCATAGGAGAGGTCCCTAAGACCTGGGAAAGACTTTAGATTAAAAAGGCCAAGGTCTCCCACTGCATTCAGGGGCCAGCTCCAGCATCCTGATCTACATCTTGCCACTGGACACAGATGGCTCTGGAGGGGAGCCTGAGACTGGTGATTTTGCACAGTTCTCTTTCACTCAAATTCAATTTATTTGTACATCATGGCATTACCTCCCTGAAGTCATGGTCCTATTTGAGAACTGAAGGGCAAACAAGACTAGTATGCAGGTTTCTTTCATTTGTTATGGTTTTTCCAACACAGACAACCAATATTTTCATACTGAGGTCTTTTTGCCAGCAGAATACAAGCTTTTAGAGGGCATAGACTATTTCAGTTTTGTCTTTATAACTCTATCATGGAATACAGCACCTCCTGTGCAATAGTTACTTTGGTAAATTTTTTTTTAATTAAAATGAAACTCAACTGACCCAACCACCATTTTGTAGGGGTAATACAAGGCCCTCTCATAACATTTCCTTTTGTTCTAAGGGAAAGTGTTGATAGTTAATTATTAGTAAGTTTTCTATTGTGATCAGAGATTTAAAGTTTGGAAGGCACCTTAGAAGCCAATTAGTCCAATTCCATCATTTTATTCATGGAGAAATAAGCTAAGCAAGATTCAATGACTAAATCGAGTCAGTCAATCAATCAGCATTTATTTATTAAGCTCCTACTTGTGTCAAAAAAAAAGTGTACTAAGTACTAAGGACAAAAAGGGGCAAAAGACAATCCTTGCTCTCCTTGTTTAATGGATCAAAGTCACCTAGGAAGATTTACTCATTCTGGGAGCCACCAGCTGAACTCTCTGAACTTTCCCCTCCAAAACTTTAAAATAATTCCTCAAGTCAAATTTTAGAGCGGCAGAACCAACCAAAGGCCAGGGTGAGATGGTTTTCTGGCCTAAGAAAACTTAGGTAGTCCATAATACCCTCCTGAAGGCTTGTCCAAAGTATACAAAGAGCAGAAGGAACAGCGGCTACAGCAGCAGTTTTGGGAGTCTCAACCCAGAAACCCGGGGTCCAAAAGAGATTAGAGGGAAAGGCATGTGGTTGGTATTGATTGGCAACTCTATTGCGCATAAGTGATTCTGATCACAGCTCTCAGGCAGAGAGGAGCACCTATGATCAGTCCCAAGGAAGCCCACTCAGAATTTCAGGGCCAAGAGAGTAGGGCCCCTTCCCAGCTAAAGACCAGAGCACACACCAGGAGAACAGTGGCCACTCCTCTCTCCAGATTACTCAGAAACAGAAAACTCTCAGAACTGGCTCTGAAAACAACAGAATGAAAAGTCCTAAAGCTTGGGACAAAGCCTCCCCACCCACAGGTGAGCAGAGCCCAACTTTAACATAAAGTCCAAAGCTGGAAAAGTGAGCAAACAACAATAAAATGAAGTTGATCATAGAGAGCTAGTGACAGAAAGACCAGGACAAAAACTCAGAAGGAGAAAACAAGTATAAACAAAGCCTCAAAGAAACATGTTAATTGGATCCAAGCCCAACAATTCTTGGAAGAGTTAAAGAAAGAGAAAAGTGGTAGAGAAAAAAATGGGAAAACAAATGAGTGATGCAAGAAAGTTATAAAAAGAGAATTAATAGTTTTTAAAAGAAGCATCAAAAAAAAAAAAAAACTAAAGAAAATTAACCAGGAAACACTTGACTATAGCTTCAGAAATGAGACAGAGAGACATTTTGAAATAATGTCATGAAATAGTCACTAGGAATTCCTAGGATATATAAATAGCTTTATAGATGTTAAATTCCGATCTGTTCCCTGCCCTTTTCCCAGGAATTACATTATTTAAATAAAGTCATTGGATGCCTTCCAGTATCCTATACAAGAAATTTTCCAGGTCAAATCCTTTTCTTTTTGTTCATTATTAAGAAAGTGGGATCTGGCAAATATCTCAAGTTTGTTAAACCTAAGGAGATAGAAAATTCTGCACCATTCAATTATGCCAGATGTTGCCTGCCATATCTTTGGGGACTGGGGATTGTTACAAGTCCAGAATGCCCAAATCTCAGCACATACCGGGCAAATTCCTCCTTTGGTCCAATGATCTGCAGGCATTTGACATGAGCAGATTTTGCATCACGATAATGACTCGGTAGATTATATTAGGACTGCAAGAGGGATTTCTGGTCCTTTTTGTCTTTTGAAGTTCAGTGGGGGAAGGTTAAATTACAGTTTGCCTCCATTCCCCCAAACTTCTCTTTTATATTCTAGAGGATAAAAAAGGGAAGTTATATCATCTGGCATTCCTCACAGTTCCTGAAATCCAAGCTACTGGTTGAGCCAGATACTCACTAGATCCGGCCACCAGCTTCTTCCTTGCTTCCTTTGTCCCCAAGAGGCATTATTTAAAGAGATTTTATAAGGATCAATGAATGTGATGTGACTCATCTTCCAAACACTAGGGATAAGTACCCCCCTAGAAAAAAGTCCATAAAGACAATGCTCATATTATCCAAACCAAAAGTCACAACCTATGATCTTATAAAGACTTATTCTGGTTTGTACATTTGTGTATGAGAAAAGAAAACAGGACAATAAAGTAAAAAGAACACTGACTCAAGTCAAAAGCCCTGAATTTAAATCCTGCCTTTGATACTACTTGGAAGTCACTTAACCTCCCCGGGTATCAGTTTTCTCATTAGTAAAATGTGATCCCTGCCAATTTTAGATTATAGGATCAGAAACTTAGATCTAGAAAGTATCCAAGAAGTCATTTAGTTTCCTCTGTTTTACAAATAAGGAACCTGAGGTTTAGAGTAATTAAGAAACTTGCTTAAAATCACAGATAGTAATTAGTAAGGACAGAATTTGTACCCAGAGCCTTTGACTTCAAATTTAGTGGTCTTCTCTCTAATATTACCTCTCTATTACTGATTCTCATAGCCAAACTGGATCAGATTATACAAATTAAATCATTTGATTAAGTGAATTTCCTTTATTGGAAAGAATGACATGAAATTTAGAAAACTACATATAAGTTTATACGATATTTGCATGTCATTTTGTCACATATCTCCTATTGAAATTGAAGACATATTTGTTGTTCATCTTACATGGGCCTGAGAAGCTTTGCTCATTCAATAAGTCTTTTTCAATTTTAATTTTTTGTTGTTGTTATTAAGAGAAGCATCGGGGTATGATCACTAGAGAGCAAGTGTTGGAATTGAGAAGACCTGAATCCAACAGCATCGGCCAACAAATTTTAACTGCCTACTATGTGCGAGCTCTGGAGTTACAAAGAAAGGTGGGGAAAGCAGTACCCAGTCTCAAGCAGCTCACAGCTTAAAGGAGAGACAAGATGCAAGCCGCTAAATGCAAACAAAAAATATACTGGAGCAGAAATCACCAGAGTGGCAGCTCTTGCATTAAGCTTCTTGTAGAAATGAATATTTAACTGAGACTTAAAGGAAGGAAGGGAAGCAGGAGGCAAAGAGGATGAAAGAGACTGAGACTGGGAGACAATCTGAACGACCATTTAATTCCTGTCTCTGACATGTAATTACAAAGAAGTTACTGACTTGCTTTGGTTTTGACACTAGAGAATTCCCATATTATTCTGATGAAATCATTAGAATCATTTCCATGTCACACAAACAACAAGGAGGAATAGAAATTTTCTCTGATCTCTAAGAACTTTCAAACCTCTCCTAAACAGAAATTATGCACCAAAGATAAAGCCACTTCAGCTGGCTCCATGGTTTAGCTTGCCCAGAATCCAAAGGAAGGTTTAAAAAAAAAACATGAAGTGACATTCATTACCCCTGAATTCACTCAGCACCTTCCCCCTCCATTAATGATGCACTAGCGGATTTCTTCGACAAAGCAAAGATCTAACTCAGTTTCAATTGATCAAGGATGGACAGAAGCAGCTATACCCAGAGAAGGAACACTGGGAAATGAATATAAACTGCTTGCATTTTTGTTTTTCTCCCCGGGTTATTTCTACCTTCTGAATCCAATTCTCCCTGTGCAACAAGAAAACTGTTAGGTTCTGCACACATATATTGTATCTAGGATATACTGTAACCTATTCAACATGTATAGGACTGCTTGCCATCTGGGGAGGGGGTGGAGGGAAGGAGGGAAAAAATCAGAACAGAAGTGAATGCAAGGGATAATGTTGTAAAAAATTACCCTGGGATGGGTTCTGTCAATAAAAAGTTATAATTATTTTTTAAAAAATGATGCACTAGCAAGGATATGAAACAGGCTTCCAACAAAACCCACCTCCAGGGCCCGATTCTTTCTCCCTCTCTTTCCAATGCCATGGAAACACTGGTTCTAGTCTGTGGAAATTTGCCTTGGTGGAAACAGAGAGCCAGGTGGTGATAGCCCCAAAGGAGCAAATACTTACCAAAGGCCATAACCCCACAACCCCAGTGCTACAAAGCTCCAAACTTCTGGTGCCGGGGCAAACAACCCTGAACTACCAGGGCTGCAAAGCCAGTGCCAGTCCTGGGGCAAATAACTAATACCAGAGGGCAGGGGATAGGACACTGTATGGGAGAATGAGCTTAGGGACAAGGGAGGGCTGTGCAGCAGCCCACTAAATTAGAGGGAAAGAGCAAAACATCCAGTTGGGGCCAGTTCTTACCACCCAAGACACCTGCGCTGGTGGATGATGAATTCCCTAGAGTGGGAGGATGCTGGGATCTCACCCCTAAGCAAACCATCACCAAAGGAAAGGAGTCAGAAAGTGAATAACAGAGGAAGACAAAGGGGGAGAGAAAGACTAAAATTGCCAAATATTTTGGGGAAAAGAAAACCCAAAGACCTTGAACATAAACAGATCAATCAAAAGGAAAAACACTAATGGCAACAACAAAATGTAGCTTCCAGATCTAGTAAAAACTTCAGGCATCTAGGAATAAATACTGGAAAACAGTCCAACATTTGATGAGATGGAGGATCCTGTAGAATTTGAGGAGAACATAATATCACAATACACTGTTTCCTGGGGGTTCAAAAGAGAAATGAGAATCACGAAAGCAAAATTTATAAACTGCATTACAAGTAAAATAGGCAGAATAGAAAAATTAGAATCTTCAATGGCAAGCCTCGCCAAAGAAACAAGAGAGAATCAGGATGCAAATACACAGAAATGAAAGATAGTGTAGAAAAGAAGTTAAAAAAAGAAAAGAAAAGAAAATATGCTCACTATGCAAACAAAACATACTTATTTCAATGACAGTATGCACAGAGACATCCTAAGGATTATAGCTCTTCCAAGAGAACAGTTCAGGACAAAAATAACTTTAAAACCCTAATGAAGGAAATAATAGAAGAAAACTACCCAGAACTTCCAAACATGGAAAGTAAAACACCAATGCCAAATAAAAGAGTTCACAGATCACCTTCTGAAAGAAAAGAAAAAAGAAGAGGTCCATAAACTTCACCAGACTTCCAGTAGGGTCTTTGACACCAAAAAGGTTTCAGAACTTTTGATAGAAATTTGGTATATGGAACACTCATGCATTGTTGATGGAGCTGTAAAATGATCCAACCATTCTGGAAAGCAATTTGGAACTGTGCCCAAAGGGCTATCAAACTGTGCACACACCTTTGGCTCAGCAGTGTCTCTACTAGGTCTGTATCCCAAAGAGAGCACAAAAGACAAAAAAGGCCCCACCTGTACA
Source organism: Antechinus flavipes (assembly GCF_016432865.1). Lineage (NCBI taxonomy): Eukaryota > Metazoa > Chordata > Mammalia > Dasyuromorphia > Dasyuridae > Antechinus > Antechinus flavipes. The sequence continues at coordinate 27,109,004 of NC_067403.1, forward strand.
AAACTATTTGTGGCAGCTCTTTATGTAGTGGCAAGGAGCTGGAAATTAAGTGAATTCGTTGGGGAAGGGCTGAACAAGTTGTGGTACATGAATGTAATGGAATATTATTGTTCTGGAAGAAATGACGAGCAGGATGATTTCAGAAAAGCCTGGATAGACTTCCATGGATTGATGCTGAGTGGAGTGAACAGAACCAAGAGAGCATTGTACAGCAACAAAAAGATTATAGGAGGATCAACTGTAACGGACTTGACTCTTCTCAGCAATGAGGAGATACAAGGCAATTCCAAAAGACTTGGGATGGAAAATGCCCTCCATATCAAGAGACTAAATGTAGATCAAAGAATAGTATTTTCATCTCTTTCTTGTCTATTTTCTTTCTCATAGTTTTTTCCTTTTGTTCTGATTTTTCTTTAACAAAATAATATGAAAATTTGTCTAAAATGATTGTACATGTATAACTTATATCAGATTGTTTGCTACCTTGAAAATGGGGGAAGTAAGGGAGAGAGGGAGGAAAATCTGGAATACAATATCTTAGAAAAATAAATGTTGAAAACTATCTTTACATGTATTTGGAAAAATAAAATACTGTTGAAAAAAATTTAAAGACTCAGTGTATTTGTGTTACAGGTTAATATGAATTAGTGAAGTCTTCACAGTGTCCTTGAGGTCAAAAGGAAAAGATTAAAACTGGATTAATGATCATACCTTAAAAGTAACAATTAGCATATCAATATCAATACTCTAATGGGATCTTTGGTCCTATGTTATTTATGAATTGGATAAAAATATAGATGGTATGTTGGTCAAAATTGTAGGTGGCCAAAAAACGAAACAAAAAACACTTGGAAAGACTAGCTAATATAGATGATCAAATTAAGATTCCTCCTTTCCTCAAATCCCAACAATAGAAAATATCATAAGATTATATCTTAATCAAAGGAAATTTAGTATTAAAAAATGTAAAGTCTTACACATTTGTGTCGAATTGAATTTAACTAAATCAAATTCCCTATGGCAAGTTCATGTTGTCAGCTGCTCCCTAAACTAATAACAATAAACAATCACAACTATTTGTTGTTGAAATTTTCCTCTCAGTCATCTTCTACCGCACGCACATTCCCTCCCTCACTCACACAAACAGAAAGAGGTCTGTTGTAGAGCCCTACCAAAGTAGGTCTCTGTATAAAATTGGGATCTTCTGGAAGCAAGTGGATTTCTTAGCCTTTTGCAAGTATTGTAAATACTGAAAAAAAAATAGGAGATTTCTAGATTAAATGACTTGTTAATGAGAACTACCCAAGTATGAGACAGAAGCAGGATTTTTCAAGTATAAGAAAGAGAACTGTTTTCAGGTTCTTCATTTACTCACACAAAAGACTGCACATAACTATCCTTTCAGAAACAATGGGAAAATGTTTAATATTATTAAAATGATTAATAACACATATAACCTCTATCAGATTGCTTGTCATCTTGAGGAGGGAAGAAAAGAAAAGAGGAAAAAAAATGGAACTCAAAATTTTATAAATGTGAATATTGAGAACTATATGTAATTGGAGAAAATGAAAGATAATTAAATGGAAGGAAAAAAAAGCAATGGGAATGAAATATTTCCCACATGTGGTGTAATACTGATTTGTGAACTTTAAAAAAAAAAGAATTATTTTTTGACTGTGAAATTATTTGCTTTTTACTGTGTGACTTTATGGAGATCAGAGCCTCCTAGAGCTTCTTTGAGCTTCCTTTTCCTCACCTGCAAAATGAAGGAGATTAATTTACCCCCTAAAGTCTAGACCTAAATCTTTAGGTCTGTGATCTGAAGTAATAAGCTTCTAATCACCAGAAGCCTTTGAGCAGAGGCAGGATGATCAATTGTCAGAAATGTCTTATAGATTTCTTGTATGAGTGGGAGGTTGTACTAAATGATCTTAAAAATCTCCTCTAACTTGAAGGTTCAGTCATCTATTGCTTGCAAATAAAGGAAGAATTCATCATACCCTAATTAGAAAGCTATATTTTGGGAAACACAGGTTTATGAGTTCACACACTTGTCCTCTTTGATTTTACAGATGAGAAAACTGAACCCTAGAAATATTAAATGATATATCAAATACACACAATAAGCTTCAGAACTGATATTTGTAATCAGTTCTTTCCTATAACATAAGACTATGATTTTTAGTTCTAAATCCTTTGCTGATAGCATTTTGGGGGTGAAGGATGGAGCATGAAGTAAATGAGGTTAAGTGACTTGCCTGAAGTCACACAGTTAGTGGATATTAAATGTCTGTAGCCAAACTGGAACTAAGGGTCCTGCTGATTCTAGGACCAGTGCTGTATCCATTGTGCCATCTAGCTGTCCCCTGCTGAGAACACTTTACAACAGTTTACTTTCTAACGGAAATGATTTTGGAATGACAATACAGAACAATTTAGTGTCAAAATCAGCATCCCAACTCTAGGCCAATATTCTTTCCAATAAAACCTTCAGCTGTTATGGAAATGTATGACATTATGGAAAGTACCTAGATCTTTGGGGTCAGAAAATCTGAATTTTGAATTGAAAAATATGTTTTTTAAAATCTAGTTAATAAATAGTTGCTTGTTAACTCTCTGCTGATGATTTTTTAAATTTTTTTTTATTTTTCAATAATAGCTTTTTATTTTCAAAATACATACAAACATACATCCATTCACCCCTGGAAAACTTTGTGTTCTGAATTTTTTCTCTCTTCCTTCCTCCCATCTCCCTCCCCTAACCAATAAATAATCCAACATAGATTAAACATGCTGATGATTTTCAAAGTTTTGGATAACTGTGTAATCTACATATATTATATATATAATAATATATGTAAAACTATAGAAAAGCTTCCTTTTCTCAATACAGTCCCTCCAAATGCAAGCTTAGCAAGTCACAAAGTGTCTCAAAACCTCTCTTCATCTGCAAAAAAAAGAATAATAATTGAAACATCAACCACACAGGGTTGTATAAAGGTGCAGATCAGATGAAGCAATGTATGTACTTTGAAACCATAAAGCACTGTAAAGTATAAGCTACGAACTCCAGTTATTCTAATTATGGCTGTGGCTCCAGCTATTACTAAAAACAGCCTCTCTATTCAAGCCATCCATTTTCTTCACATGATGGGTCTTGCTGGAAAAAAAAAAAAAGCCTGCCTTAAGTGCCTGAAGTTTGGCGGTGCTCCAGCATCTCACTGTTTGGAGACTCCACCTGCTACTCAGTAAATGTTCTATAGCTGAGATGCAAAAAAAATTTTTTCCCTATAAAGAACTATGGAGCTTTGGAACTAAATCATGGGCCACCCATGTATAACAAGAGAATTTAGGTTTCCTTGTTTGTTCTGTGTTGTTTTAAATACAAATTCCCAACTCATCCACCTTCAAAATTAAATACTAGATTTTTATTGCTTAATACTAGCAATAAAATACTCCCATCCCCTATTAAGGAGAAGAAAGTAAAAGGAAATTAATTGAGGCTTTTCACTGGAAAGTCAAATTCTGAAGCTGTAACTTAAACATTTTGGCTGCATCATGAGAAGACAGAACTCATTGGAGAAGACCCTGATTTTGGGAAAGATGGAAGGCAAACGGAAAAGAGAATGGCAGAGAAGAAGATGGATAATATCATGACAATAAACATGAACTTGGACACACTTCTAAACATGATGAGATACCGAAGCCTGGCGTGTCGACAGAGTCACTGACCGGACTCAACAGCAACAACAAAAGAAACTGAGAATTAGAGGAGATTCTGAAGACTAGAATTCTTTCACTAAGTTGCTGTCTCCTAGAAAAAGTCATTTAGCCATTTTTTATCCTCCATTTTATTCAAAGGCCTAGGCTAGATCAGAGGTGAGAAACCTATTTTTTTCATTAAAAAACTAAAAGTCTCTGTAGAGTATACATCAGGGACAATCATCATAGTGTATATATCAATGAATAACCCCCCAAAAAATGTATTCATTTATATTTACCCAATTTTAACAAAATTACAAAGTCAATGACATTTAATGACTTTTAGAAGAACTATCCTTTAGCAAACTAAGTTTTTGATATTCGATTCCAGTATTATTTTTTAAAATTCAACTGCTATAACACATGTGCATAGTAATATTTTTTTAATTTTTAAGTTAAAATTAAATTGATAATTATATTTTTAAAAACCTGTAAAGAATTTACAAAGAAGCAAGTGACATAAAATAACTTTTGGGGGCAAAGAAGGGGATCACTAACATGGTGGTTCTTGGATTCCCAACTATTGTTTTTATCTTCAGTTGGTTTTCCAAATCAGCTTCAGCCATACATTGAGAAGTTTGGGGAATACACACACCCAAGCACATAGATAGATAGATAGATAGATAGATAGATAGATAGATAGATAGATAAACATACATAGATAAAAGTGTGTGTGAATGTGTATGTGTAACTCACATAAAACCACAGACAAATCAGAGATTTCTTCTCCACTTGCAGGTACTTTTCCTACTCTCTTAAACAAACAGATTTCTGAGATACCTTTCAGCTCTAAAAACTGATATGTTTATTTTTCTGATAACTCCTGGAGACATATAGGCTAGAGTTATTAGTACAGTTAAACATGGTGTCCCAAAAGTTTCAGTGCAAGTTTACATCTGTACTAAGACTTTTGGGACACCCTGTCTATATATTCTGAACTTGATGAATGTAGAAGCATGGTTTTTAATATTTCCACAGCACCTTGGGAGGATTTCCACAACTGCCCCAGGGGGAGGAGGAGAGAAAGATTCTGCTTTTAACATTCTTATGAATGACTCAAAAAAGAAAGAGAGAGAGTATCTTTATTAAATTCTTTGATGACTTGAAGGGGTGGGGGAGTCAACACATTGGATGACAGACTTTGGAATCTGAAAAGATCCTGAAAGGCTGGGTCATTGTGTTAACTCTATTCAGATGAAAATTCGCAGAAATAAATGTGAATGTAAAATATATATTTTTCACAATTCCAAAATGGAGAAGGCACATCAGCACCAGAGAGAGAACTAGGGAAACTGAATGAGGATCAAAGCATACTAGTTTTGTGATTTTTTAATTTGTTTTTCTTTCTTGTGGTTTTTCCTTCTTTTCTGATTTTCCTTTCACAAACTGATTAATATGAAAATGTGTTTAAAATGATTATATATGTATAGCCTGTATCAGTTTGCTTGCTGTCTTGGAGAGAGGGAGGTAAAGGAAGGAGGGAGAAAAAAAACTTTGGAACTCAAAATCTTCCCAAAATGAATGTTGAAAACTATTTTTACATATTCTTGGAAAAATAAAACACTATTGATTTTTGTAAAGAGTAAGCACAAGGGGAAGGTAGGTAGAACAGGAGATAGAGCACCATCCCTGGAATTAAGGGGACCTAAGTTCAAATTCAGCCTCAGATACTGGACACTGAGTAGCTGTGTGTGACCCTGAGAAATTTAGTTTATCCTGATAGTCTCATCAAATGAAGAAGAAAAAGAAGAAGAAGAAGAAGAAGAAGAAGAAGAAGAAGAAGAAGAAGAAGAAGAAGAAGAAGAAGAAGAAGAAGAAGAAAGGAGGAGGAGGAGGAAGAGGGAGGAAGGAGAAGTACGCTTTCTGGAGTAAGAAACTCCATATTCCAGTGTCTCTACTGGGCCTGTATCTCAAAGAAATCATAACAAAGGGAAAAGGACCTATATGTGCAAAAATGGCAGCCCTTTCTGTAATAGTTAGAGACTAGAATCTGAGTGGAAGCTCCTCAGTGGGGGAGTGACTGAATAAGTTATGGTATATGAATGTTATGGGATATTATTGTTCTGTAAGAAACGATCAGTGGGGTGACTTCAGAGAGGCCTGGAGAGACTGACAGGAACTGATGCTGAGTGAAATGAGCAGAGAACCAGGAGATCATTGTACACGGCAACAACAAAATTATATGATGATCAATTGTGATGGACGTGGCTCTTCTTAGCAATGAGAAGATTCAGACGAGTTCCAATGATCTTAAAGAGCCTTCCGTACTCAGAAAGAGCTCTGTGTAGACTGAATATGGATAACAAGGTTTTTGTTTTCTTTCTCATTTTTTTCCTTTTTGATCTAATTTTTCTTGTGCAGTGTGATAATTGTGAAAAAAAATATGGAAGAATTGCACATGTTTAACCTGTATCGGATTACTTGCTTTCTAAGGGAGGGATGGAGGAAGAGAGGGAGAAAAAAAAAATTGGGAGCACAAGGTTTTGTGAGAGTGAATGTTGAAAACTATCTTTGTATATATTTTGAAAATAAAAAGCTTAAAAAAAAAGAAAAGAAACTTTATATTCTGCTCAAGTCAGACTACAATGGAAGTATTGTGTTCAGCTTAGGCCTCTACATTTTAGGAAGGAAATGATAAGGCAGAGAGCATCCTGGGAAAGACAATCAGAATGCCCAAGTGTCAGTGTGGTCACTCACATTCCAAATCACTTGCCCTCAGTGTCCCAGGCAACTGTCTGATATTATAATTTGTAGACAGATTCCTGGCCTGCAAAAGCAAAGGGACTTTCCTTACTGAATATTGCCCCACAGATGAAATCATAGTGCTAAAAAGATGAACAATTATAATGGGCAACCTAGAGAGTATTCAGAGGAATACAACCATGACGGTAAAAGGCCTCAAGGTCATAACATATGAAGACGGATCAAAAGAAATGGGGCTGTTTTCTGGAGAAGACTTAGCTAGGGACACGTATCTCTCACTGTTTGAGGTTGTCATGTGTAAAACAGCTTAGATTTATTTGTTGATCCAAGAAAACAGAATTAGGAACAATGGACTAAAAAAAAAGTTATAAAAGCAAATTTTGGCTTTTTTATAACATAAAAAAACTTCCCAAGAGTGAGAGATTTTCAAAAGTGAACTGGGCTGCTTCAGGAGGTCATGGATTTCTCCCTTTCGAGCAAAGGATGGTTGATTGTCAAGTATGTTGTAAATGGGATTCTTCTGAGGGTATCAGTTAGATTAAATGGCAACCAAGGTTCTTTCCAGCTCAAAAATTTTATGATTCTATTTCTTCCTAAAATAGTTTTTTAGGTATAATCTGACAAATTTCCATTTGTTTAAAGAAAAAATATAAAGAGTTCATTTTATTTTATTTTAGTAGATATAATTTATAACCTGGGCAAGGCCTTCCCCAATCAGACTCTAACTTAACTTTCCCATCTTAATTCTTTAATACTCCCTTACAAATAAAAGCAATTTAAAAGAATCGAGGCAATTCACTGAAGTCCTCCCTCCAAAAAGTTTCCCACCAGCTAGTCAATAAACATTTATTAAATGGCCACTATATGCCAGGCACTCTGCTAACCACTAGGGAGCCAGGAGCTCACATCCTTTCCTTTTCTTTCTCCATTATTTATCCCACTCTCCCCAGCCACCAGAAATGCCTTCTTTCTCCTTTCACTTTCCCCAACAAAATCCAACTCATACCTTAGTGCTGAACTAAAAAACTACCCTTTGAAATTTAATTTGCCCTTTAAACCCCAAACTACTCTCATCCTTGTCTGTACTTCTTTCCTATATCATCCATCACTCGATCATTGATGGGGCACTTATCGTAGTATTCATTATCTCTTCATAAATGTTCTATCGTCAAACCAAACTGGGAGCTCCTTGAAGGCAGAGCTCATGCCTTTAAGTTTCTTTGTCCCATGCAGTCTTATTTTGCAAATAATCAGCACATAACAAAACATTTTGATATTAATTCAATTCTCTCTTGAAAAATGTCATCATTATGAATGCATAAAATTCAATTTTAAGTGAATCCTCAAAGAGCTGCTTTACATATGATGTATTTCTAAAGCCACTGTATGAAAATAACCTTCAAATTTGTTATTGACACATTCTGTTCAATAAACTAACAGGAAATGTTACTTTGAAAGGTCATTGAAAACTGCAGGTAAGTTCCTGGAAATCACTAAATGATTAGATGATTAGATCACCTTCACAAATTAGAAAGTTTGAGATAGATGAACTTGGAAACAAAAAAAGGTCAAATTTGTAAGCAAATAAGCCCCAGGTTTATTAAAGCTGTGTATGGGTGGGGGAGGATCTTTCTCTACATATTTGAATTTTATACTTTGATGCTTTTTAGGTTTGGCCATTTCCTCCTGTAAACCCTCTACCAGAAATCCCCCCCAGCATGTTGGACATCTTCTCCTGTCATTGCATGGAGAATTGTATAGATTATAATGAAACATATGAATTACTCCTTGGTTATTCCTTGAGTTCATTTCATGATCAACCCATCTCCTTTTCTAATCATATATCTCTTTGATGACATTCTTTGTGCCACTTCTCCTGTATAGTGGTTTATTGGTAATATATTGCAGCTGACTCATACCCACCACATAGTTCTCCATTATCCTTCCTGATGGGAAGTTTGACGGTAACTTTAATTCTTCAAAGAATACTTACAGATACACAGAGTACCAGAAGGAAATCAGTATTGTTCTTTCTTGTTAAAATTTTTTTTTGGGGGGGTGATAAGGGGGAAAGTTAATAGTGGTATTTTGTTTCTTTTTTGTTGTTCAATCATTTCCATTGTGTCCGACTCTTCATGGTGCCATTGGAGTTTTCTTGGAAAAGATACTGGAATGGTTTGCCATTTCTTTTTCCAGCTCCTCTGACAGAGAAGGAAACTGAGGCACACAGTGTCTCCCGACACACAGCTAGTTAAGTATCTGAACCCAGATTTGAATGATAGTTTGTTTTAAGTAGAAAGTTGGACTATTTTAAAACACTACACAATTCACCATAGGCAATCCAGTTACTTTCTTCTGCCTCCTGTTTAATTAATTAAATGAACAAGATTAAAATAAGATAGTTGTATTGGTTATGGCTTTCTAAATCACCAAATTCAAGAGTACATCTCAGCTATTTAAAAAAAATTAAATATATCTTTACCCCTCAGTACAGTTATTTCTGCATACAGTAAGCATATTTTGCTCTTTGGATTTAGGTATATTGGGTAGACATTGGGGAGTTCTTGTACAGAAAGCATAAAGTGAGGAAATTTCTACCCCTTTCTTTTAATTTATACTGTAATATTTTAAAGAATCGAATATTTAAATCGAAATAACTGAAATATGTATATCTATAATTCCCGTTTCTTTTAAAAATTAACTATTATGAATCAATCCCCTAAAAATATGTGCCAGAACCAAATGTATTTTGGCAATTACTACCAATGTCAACATAGAAGTCTGAGGTAGAGTTTACTCATCTATAAAATGAAAGATTTGGATTCCTCCTCTGAGCATCCCAAACTCTCTTTCGATGACAAAAAGATACTCTGGTACATTACGAATTACTGAAACACAAAGATAAATAAACCTTTCTTTCAATTCCCTTCCCAGATTTTCCAAATTTGCTGGACATAAGCATATGCCTGACATTGCACGTCCCTAGAGACTCATTTGTCAGGGGAAATATATTTTATGTGCTTAGGGGTTTGCCTGATATTTGGGGAACGTTTGGGCAGAATCACCATAGTTACCTACTCCCCAGCTCTACTGCTGCATGCTCCCCATATATCTCTTCAAACAGGAATACGATTCAGTTCAGTAAATGCTTAATAAAATCTCATTAGCTTTTTCTAGTTCCAAAGGTTCACTTAAGGGAAATAATTCTTTCTCTTATATTAATAACCAATTATGAATTGAGATTATGATTTTTCTCTTTCCATTTCCTCATTCAGAAATAAACCCCCGTAGGTTATACAGCCAGTCCTTGTGAAGGACATTGCTGAGAGGTGATCCTCTGGGAACATGTTTCTTCTATTCAACTAGAAGGCCTTACAAGGTGAATCTAATCTAGATAGACTTCTTACTGCTATTACTGATAATAGCTTACAAATATTGTTGATTATTCACTGACTGGGTAAAGTAGGTATATTCTTTTGAATAGATTGCCTTTGGTTGGAATAGAAGGCTTGAGAGGAGTCTCTCTCCTGACCTACCATTTGTTATAATATTCATTTTCTCCTTAACTATTAAACAGTCAGAGCTGAATAATACCTTCTGAACATTCACTCATCCAAGGATAAATCTATGAGAGGTCTTTGGCTTAGGAGAGAAAGCAAATGACCATGCTCTTATTAATTATTTACTAGCCATAATTAATAGTGACTTAATTATCTGGAAATTACATCTCTCAAGCTTTTCATCCATCACACCCTGGTATATGTGTGATGTTCCACATTTCTAATGTCCACCAAATCAGCTCCTCCTCCTGAGTATTGGGGTCAAAATTGCTTAGGTTCAAAACCTTTTCATTTCTTGCCTAGACTACGAGATGTTCCTGACCTTCTGATACATTTGATTAATTTCATTAAATATTTCTCAGTTACATGTAAAACAAAATTTTAACATTCACATTTTTAAAATTTGAATTCTAAATTCTCTCCCTCCCTCTCTATTCTCCTCATTGAGAAGCAAGAAATTTGATAGCGATTATAAGTGTCTCAATATTCTGAATAACTCATCTCCCTTCCCTCTGGTTTTTCTTTACTCCAAACCATTCTGTATAACTTCTGCAAAATTAATCTTCTTAAAACGTGATTCTGACATTTTTACTTCCATGTTCAAAATTAGAAGTGGGGAGAGCTATATGATAAAGTAAAAACTCCTTAGCTTTGCAACCAAGATCCGGCACTCTCTGAAACCAAACTGCTTTTCCACACTAATAACCTGCTCCTCCTTCACACTAACCTTCTCTGGTCAAATGGGTCCATTCACGTTGTGTGAATTCTGTACTTTACCCCTTCGCACATTGGTTCATGATGGGACTGAAATCCCACCTCCTCTATGAAGCCTCTTGTACCCTTCTCATTTCTCTACATGGCTCTGTGGGTAACTGGAAACTTTAATTATCCAGATATTCCATGATCTAAAGCTCTATCTCTTATCTCACTAAATAGATTTCAAGGAGCTCTAAATCTCAATGTACCTTTCACAGGATCTAGCATCTTGAATATGTAAAAAAAAAAAAAAAAAACAAAAACATATAAATAAAAACCCTCATTATGCCTGATGACTCAAAGAGAGAATTCTCAAAAATTTAGATAATCAAGGTGGTCACATCTGGAAACATCTATGATCACTGAATGTGAAAAAAAAATTACTCCAGAATAATAACGGAATATTACGCTTCTGGAGAGAAACATGATTCCGTTCCCATTCAGAAGCTTCTTCGGTGACTTCCAGCTTGTGGTCCATTAATATCCAAAAGCCATCCATCCTTTCTGAGCTTGAAACGATGAACCGAGCAAGTACTGCCGACAACCGTGTTAGCGATATAAAATTAGAGCTAGGAAACATTGAATCCGGCCCATTTACAGGAGGCCCACCTCCCTGAGAAGCTTCACGGCTCTTTTCTAGGTGATCCATACATGGATGTCTTAAGCCATATCAGAGTCTTCTACTGGTGTTCGTGACCTTTTTTTCTGTACTCTCAGAGCATTTGTTATCAGACACATAAAACCTTAATCTCACCAGGTTAAGTGTGAACTTATTTGTCCTTTCATTTTCCGGGAACATTTAAAGGGAAGTCTAAGGACTATCACAAAGTGATTGCTCTGTGCAAACACTAGGAGAAATCTAAAAGGTCAATTTTGTTGTAAAGAAATGGGGAAAAACTTCGTAATTTCCTCAGTGTGGTGAACTCCCCATGTTAATGAGTCTAGGATTTAGCAATAAATTCTAGGGAACTGCCTAAGGGTCCTAGTGACTTTCACAGGCTTAAACTGCTGCTAGAGGGTCAGAGGCAGGATTTTGAACCAAGACCTTTTTGCCCCCCAAGTCTGGCTCTCCACCCACTGAACAACTTCCTTATAGAATTTAATTTTTATTTAAATTTAAATGTGAACTGTTCATGCCTCTAGTGTGTACACAGTAACATTTCATCCTCACAGGCTTTCCTCATGCCCACAACAGTCGTGTATTTATCCCTCTGTCCTGGGTTTGTCTATGAAAGGAGAAAAGGTAACTTCAATCCTCCCTTACCCCAGTTCATAGCAGATTTCTGATTGCTCTTCTGCTTCTTTCATAGGGAGTTATTTAGTAATGATTCCTTTTCTTACACAGAGATTTACTTCTTCTGTGAATTACTGGCCCTTCAATCTGGAAGAAGACCGTGGTATCAGGGAGATGGCTCCATGACAGGCAAATGAATGGGATCTAAGTGAGGGAGGGCTGGGTCACCTGCCTCACTTTCCCCTCCAGAGCCGTCTGGTCCAATGGCCAGATGTGATCAGGATGATGGAGATGGCCCTCGGAGCCAGGGGAATGAGGGAAGAGAAAGGGGAAAACTGGAGGAGTGAGAAATAAGTGGCCTCTTCTTTCCCCGCTGCTTCCGATGGTTATGGACGTTCTTCCCGGCTTTGGAACTTGGAGATGCATTCCAGGCCTGAGCCACGGAGACCAGTCACCTCAAAGGAATGGCAGAAACCCACATAATGTTCTGGGGAGATGATAGATAATGAAAGAAACCGTCCACTCTCTTTTTCCAAACTCAAACACAAAGCATGATTCATGGAAAGCTCACGCTCGATGAGTATCTCCTGCTCGTTTACTCACTTTTTTAACATCGAGAATCTCTGAGCTTAGGGACAAAGGAAAGGCTGCCATGAACAAAGGGCTGCACCCTCCATCCTTCTGGGACTTAAGCTGCACTGACAGCTCCGGATGCTGCCTCAAAGCCCCCGCACCCAGCCTGGGCCTGCACTGTCTGGCTGGACCGCGGGCTCCAAAAGGCCTCGGGCCTCTCGCTGTGTGAGTGCCACAGGCCCTGTCAGGGCCAATGGCTTCTCTCTCTCTCTCCCTCACTCCCACACGCCTTCCTTTTCTCCGTCTCTTCCCCTCAGGAGCTTTGTTTAAGAAAGGACTCTACAGCAAGCCCACCCTGGCTCCTGCACGCCCCTCTCCGTCCATATCTCTCCATGTGCCAGTCTTCCAGATGGGTGTGTATCTGTGGCCCAGGCTTATGGGGAAAATGGTTTCTTTTCCTTTTCCTACTATGTCTGTCCATTTAATGCCTTTGCTTGGAGCTACTGGGATTTTCTAACTAATAAAGGAAGCATCAAAAAAGAAAGAAAAAGGAAAGGGCTCCGGTCAACTCTGTTCACTGCTTTACTTCTTTTTGAACTCTGCTTGTGGCTTTCCAGAATTCCTTCTGCACCGTGCCCCGGGCACTGCCTTCTGCCCCCAACCTCACACACCTGTTTTTCATCTCTCTTATATCTGTTGTATTCCCCTATTAGAATGTAAGTCCCTTATATCTAGTGCTTTAGCTCTTTTTGAAGAGACAGATAGAGACAGACAGTCAGAGAGAGACAGAGACAGACACAGACAGAAAGAGAAAGAGAAGAGAGAGAAGAGAGAGAGAGAGAGAGAGAGAGAGTCAGAGAGAGATAGAGAGACAGAGACATAGAGAGAGAAAGAGAGAGAGACAGAGACAGAGAGAGAGAAAGAGAAAGAGACAGAGACAGAGAGAGAGAGAGAGAAGAGAGAGAGAGAGAGAGAGAGAAACAAAGAGAGAGAAAGAGAGAGAGAGAGAAACAAGAGAGAGAGAAAGAGAGAGAGAGAAACAGAGAGAGAGAGAGAGAGAGAGAGAGAAACAGAGAGAGACAGAGAGAGAGAGAGAGAGAAACAGAGAGAGACAGAGAGAGAGAAACAGAGAGAGAGAGAAACAGAGAGAGACAGAGAGAGAGAGAGAGAGAAACAGAGAGAGACAGAGAGAGAGAAACAGAGAGAGAGAGAGAAACAGAGAGAGAGAGAGACAGAGAGAGAGAGAGAAACAGAGAGAGAGAGAGAACAGAGAGAGAGAGAGACAGAGAGAGAGAGAGAGAGAGAAACAGAGAGAGAGAGAGAAGAGAAAACAGAGAGAGACAGAGAGAGAGAGAGAGAAACAGAGAGAGAGAGAGAGAGAGAGAGAAACAGAGAGAGAGAGAGAGAGAGAGAAACAGAGAGAGAGAGAAACAGAGAGACAGAGAGAGAGAAACAGAGAGAGAGAGAGAGAGAGAGAGAGAAAACAGAGAGAGAGAGAGAGAACAGAGAGAGAGAGAGAGAACAGAGAGAGAGAGAGAGAACAGAGAGAGAGAGAAAGAGAGAGAGAGAGAGAAGAGAGAGAGAGAGAGAGAAACAGAGAGAGAGAGAGAGAGAGAGAAACAGAGAGAGAGAGAGAGAGAGAGAAACAGAGAGAGAGAGGGAGGGAGAGAGACAGAGACAGAGAGATCCCCCTTTATCTGAACATAAATGAAAGGAGAATGGGAAATTTTGCCAACCATAATAAGGAATAAGATAAGTAAATATCCATTTGGTGCCGGAGGAATGAAGAGTCTGTTAGAGCATAATTCAGTATAATTCACTGACTTTTCAGAATATCATCTGAGACTCATGGACCTTGATTCATGCTCCAAATTACATTTTAGCCCAACTAATGCCTATTTTTCTTTCTAAAGAGACTTAATTTCATTCATTTCCTTTGTGTTCTCACAAACTTAACCTTCTTCTTTCCTTTATGAATTCCTACAAGAATTTCTATTTGTCATTTGTTCCCCTTGCCTGAAGTAGTTTGGCCTAGTAAACGGAGTGTTAGTCATAGAGTAGAATAAATCTAAAGTTCTTTTTTTATTTTGGACCAAAACTTCAATCCTGCCTTAGATTCTTATCAGTTGAGGGACCCTCAATACCTCAAGTCCTCAATTTAACTATTTATTCTCCGATGGAGCTGATAATTGCATCTATTTTACAGGATTGTTGTAAGAATCCAATGAAACACTTTCTGGGTCATATGACCAACAAAATGTCGAACCATACAATTTTTCTTATCCTTATAACTTTTAAATCTGCAAAATGGAAATTAAATTATGCAATTTTCAATAGTCTCTCACTAAGAAATTTTATGAGGTAACGATTCAATGTGAAGCAATCAGGGTTAAGTGACTTGCCTAGGATCACACAATTAGAAAGTATTAAATGTCTGAAGCCATATTTGAACTCAGGTCCTCCGGGGCCAGTGCTCTATCCACTTCCCCATCTAGGTACCCCTTTCCTACCATTTTTAAGAAGCAGAAAAGGCTGGATTTAGCCAGACACTGGCATTAAGAAGACAAAAATGAAAGCAACCTCTACTGTCAAGGAGCTTCTATCATTTGGGTCAAGTTTTCAACAATAAGAATAATAATAATAACTAATAATTTATATAGGGCTTGCTATGTGTCAAGCACTGTGCTAAATGCTTGACAAATATTGTCTTATTTGATTCTCCCAGAGGTTATGTCCCATCACGACTCCCATTTTACAGACAGAGACACGGAGCAAACAGGTTAAGGGCCCAAGATCAGATTTGAATACATCTTCCTGCCTCCAAGTCAGGCATTCTATCCACTGTACCACCTAGCTGCCTGACAAAAACTTCATATTATTTGATCCTCACAACAATCCTAGGTGATAAATGCTGTAATTATCCTATTTTTATAATCTTATATTGTAAACTCTTCGAGGGCAGAATCTACCTCTTTTGGTATCCCCAGTGCCTGTTTTTTGGGTTGAAACTTTACAGTTGAAGAAACTGAGGGTCCCAGAGGTAAAGTGACCTGCCTAAAGTCACACAGCTAGTACCTATCTAAAGTCAGATTTTAACTTAGGTTTTCCTGGCTACAGGCCAGGGAATCTATCTGATGTACCACTAGAAAAATGGTCTTGATTAGTAAGGAACAATGAATATGAAGAATTCAGAAAAGCACAGGAAGACGATGAATTGATGCAAACTGAAGAAAAAAGGACCAAAAGACTATGTGATGACTACAATACAATGATGAAAAAGGAACAAAATTCAGACCTGTGTTCAAATCCTCTTGCTACTGTATCTGAACACTGATTGGGCTTCTTGTGGCCACAGTTTCCTTAGGCATAAAATGAGAGTCAAAATAGAAAATTTCTAAGATTCTTTTCTGCTCTAAAATCATATGCTCAAACTTCACATGAATAATGGCTGTCATATTACTTGCCTTCTCAATAGATCAGGGAAGAAATGGAGGGAAGGAGAAAAATGGATATAGTTCTCACTACATATGTAACCTTGGATAAATGACTGGTCTCAGTTTTCTTATCAACAAAATAAAAGGGTAGAAATAGTTGAGATCCCTTCCAGCTGTCTACCCGTGATCTTACTTAATGGGAAAATAGACTTAAAATGCTTTGCAGACTGTTAAAGTACCATATAAATGCCAGTTATGATTAGAGGTAATTCGGCACAATAAATAGAGAATTGGATTTGGAGCCAGAATCCCACTTCAGTCACTTTCTAGCCATGTAATCCCAAGCAAGTCATTTAACTTCTTGATTTACACATGGAGGAACTTGAGGACCTCTACAGCTAAGAACCTATCTTATTAATAGTGTGATTTTTTTTTCCTTTTTTTTTTTTTTTTTTGAGGCAATTGGGGTTAAGTGGTTTGCCCAGGGTCACACAGCCAGCAAGTGCTAAGGTCTACCGCTGCATTTGAACTCAGATTCTCCTAATTCCAGAGCCAGTATTCTATCCATTATGCTATCTAGGTTCCCCAATAGCGTCATTCTAAACAAACTGGAAACTCTACAGAACCTCAGTTTCTTTTTCTGTAAAATGAGATTATGGCCTTTACTTCCTAGATTTGTTCTGAAACTTAATCATCATCTTCTCAAAACACTGCAAATTTTAAAGGGCTATCAACTTTTATATATTGCTAATATTGTTTTGAATAATTAATAATAGTAAGTTAAATTTGGAACAGATAATTGTCAAAAATGATTGATAATAGAAGAATTGACGTTATAAGGAATTAACAGGAGACTGGTACTCACAATATTGGAAAGGAGAAAAATTGAAAGGATTAATTCAATATGGAAACCCCAATCATCTGGCTTCCCTCCCACCAGACAGTCACTGAAGGTCACGTATCCCAATTAATTCTATTGAGTACGCGCATGGCGTCCGGCAAGTAGAGGTAAAAGGGCAGAGATATTTTAGAACCAAGAAAAGGCCATCTGCCTCAACAGGCTGAACTTAATCCTCAGTCTGAGGTTGATCAACTGTCAGAGGGTGACGACAGAAAAAAATGTGTGTTTGTTGCCAGCTGGACTCAGAAAGTGTTTACGCTCACAGAGCTTAGAGACCGGACAACTTGAAAGGAACAATGTCCGAGCCCTGGCTCCGACGGCCCAGTACATCCAGTGTCATGCTTGGGATGGCTATCCTAGCTTTTCCATTATTACAACGACAACTGAGAATTTGCCACTTGGATTCCAGGCTTTTAAAATGCCTTACTTTATTTATTTCTTTTCTTTTCTCTCTTCTTCCATCCCCCTCAGTGTATGAAGCCCCTTGAATACTACCAGAATTCACTTTTGAAACATACACATTTGTCTAGGACCAAAGTCAGGAGCAAATATATATATATATATATATATAAAATTTCTTGAACTCATGATTGTGAAATTGTATTGACTTTATCTAGCCTCTGATCTAAAAATGCATATCAGTCTGTGTCAAAGACTGAACTTGTTATTATTGTAAAAGCATCTGCATAAACCGATCAAAATAAACATTATTTAGAGAATTATTATCATTACTGATAAATATAACCATGTTAGATTACACAAGTATTTATATAATACAAACAATTCAATCTCAGAATCGACTAATATTAACATATTGATCTCATCGCATTATTTTTATTATACAATCTTGTATAATATACTTTATAATATTTTATATACTTTATATCACACTTTATAAACATAGGATCAGTCAAGTGACATTCTGAGTCCAGAGTTAGGAATCCAACTTCAGATATTTACTGTGTGACTCTGGGAAAATCACATAACCACTGTTTGCCTCAGTTTCCTCAATGTAAAACTGGAAGCACCTACTTTGCAGGGCATTGTGAGGAACAAATAAGATAGTATTTGTAAAGTACTTAGTATAGTACCTGGCACTTTGTAGGTACCATAGGAATGCTTATTCTTTTTTACTTGCACGTAATAGTTATTATTAAATGATAGACTTGTTTTTATAATATAAATATTTTTAAATGTTTAATTATATTATCTATTATCTAACAACTGTAATTAGAGGTTTGAAACCGCTTTCCTCCAGACTGGTATGTATTATGTGTATTCATCCTTTTACACTCTTTTTCATAAGATTTCCTTTTCTTCCAGCTGCTTCAAATCTTACCCTTCCTTCCAAGATATCTTTCTACCTCCAAGAAAATTCCTCCAATCCTCTTAGATTAAAATGTTCCTCTTCAGAAGTCATAGCTTTTACTTTTTATAATAATCCTTTAGATCAAAATCATATGCTACCTTATGACATTTCTCATTTATAATTTTAATGTGACATATCATTATTTACTATAATTTACTATAATTTTTCATGTCAATAATTATGATATCTATTGGTAAATTTTTAATAATAACAATAATAATGGGTCATAAGCCTCTTTATGGCTTTTGAAATGCTTTCCCCACAAATCTCTGAGGAAGTTAGTACTATTGTTATAGGTCCATTTTGCAGATAGGAAATTTAGGGCCTTAAATGGACAGAAGCCCAGAGGCACAAAGCTAGCAGGAATCAAAGGTAGCTCCTCTGATGTCATCTGGTGCTTTTTCCAATACTAGAGGGCAGGCTTTGTATCCTCTGTAACTTCCATAATACCTAAAATAATGCTATAAATAGGATAAGTTTTAAAAATTTCCAAATGAAAGTATATGTTATATATTAATATATTTTATATATGGGTATGTGTGTGTGTATACACACACATAAAAGTAGAAGGATGTTATAGTAGAAAATGCTTTATATTTTGTCAAGATGACTTAAGTTCAAATATGGCCTCAGCTCTTAACTAACTGACATTGAAAAAGTCACTTAACTGCTGCCTCAGTTTACTCATCTGTAAAATGGGGATAATAACAACATCAGCTTTTAAGAGTTATTGTGAGGATCACACGGGATAAAGATTTCGGCACAGTGGCCTGGCACACACACACACTTTTTTTTTTTAAGTGCGTCATACATTTTTATGAGATGCTAATTATAATCTCCCTGCTGAGTCAGATAGAAACCTCACATGCCCATCGAGAGTTGAAGGAGTTTTGTCTCTGGGGGAACTTTCCCCGAATAAATTCTTCAATAAGCTTTGCCAGATTTCACATGAGTGTATCAGCAAAGAACAGAAACTTGATCCATGACCTCCTCTGGTAGTCTGAGTGAAGAAAAGGTGAGCAGTCTTAACAATCAGTAATGGATATTAAAAATAAGATTCTAAAGAAACCTATTTATAAGAACACTAAAGAGTACTTATTAAGAATATTCAAAGTACTAAAGAGTATCTGGGAATATTTTATAATATCCATTCAGTTCTGTGTTTTACATATATATATATATGTAAAATACTATACCATACTATACTATACCACTATATATATAGTGGTATTACACTTAACATATCATGGTACAAGATAGTATAAACCCAACATCTTGTTACCCAACTTTAACTAGAAAATGTACCAAAAAAAAAAAAAAAAAACTAAGCACATTCTTTATCCCATATCTCCCTACCCCTTCAAAATGTTGCTTTTCCCTTCACATTTGTCAGATCAGCCAGGCTGTAAAATCAACTCTGATTTATCTCAAAAATCATTGAAACTTTAGCAGGGAGATTTCATTTCATGTAATTTTTGAGGTTTTCCAACCAACTTGTCTACTATTCATATCTTGTAAGTATTCCTAATCTCAAAAAGAAATTTCTCCAAACTTTAGAATCCTGTATCCAAAAGTCCTTCGTCTTGATCATCGAGGAAAGAAATGGTATTCTTCAGATATAAATGTAAATTTCATTTCTAAAATGCAATTTTTTCTTTCTGTGGTTCCAATGAGCTCATTCACACTCAATTTTCAATTACAAAATGAAAACATTCCAGTGTTCTGTGGAAATAAATGAAGAGTTTTTAGTTTTCTAACAGCAATGGTAGAAAATCTGCCTCCAGAAGAAAAGTCAAATGGTCACGTGGTTGACTACATAATGAAAAATTGTGTCTTAAAATAGGACACCTTTTAGGGTATGTACAGAAATGTTAATTATGTTTATTATGGCACATTATCCAAAAATACGAGATATAGAAGAGAAAGAAGCTCTTTAATCAATCCAATCCAACATATCTTCTTTTTTTTTTTTTTGTATTTTATTTTATTTGTGTTTAGCATTAATATTACTTTATTATCTATGGTACCCTTTCATTTTTTTTTTAAATAACTTTTTATTGACCGAACCCATGCCAGGGTAATTTTTTTACAGCATTATCCCTTGCATTCACTTCTGTTCTGATTTTTCCCCTCCCTCCCTCCACCCCCTCCCCCAGATGGCAAGCAGTCCTTTACATGTTGAATAGGTTACGGTATATCCTAGATACAATATATGTGTGCAGAACCGAACAGTTCTCTTGTTGCACAGGGAGAATTGGATTCAGAAGGTAGAAATAACCCGGGAAGAAAAACAAAAATGCAAGCAGTTTATATTCATTTCCCAGTGTTCTTTCTTTGGGTATAGCTGCTTCTGTTCATCCTTGATCAATTGAAACTGAATTAGCTCGCTTTATCAAAGAGCTCCACTTCCATCAGAATATATCCTCAAACAGTATCATTGTTGAGGTATATAATGATCTCCTGGTTCTGCTCATTTCACTTAGCATCAGCCAACATATCTTCTTGACTGGTTATAAGAAATTCCAGAATACAAATTCCTGTTTGTTTTTTAATATTGCATTTGAAGGGGTTCTTGAGCACAGCTGCTGCTTCAGAGTAAATCATCTTAGAACACACTTGGTGAGCAAGGGAATTTCACAGGCTTCAGCTCTTGACTACAAATTCACTTTGATTCAACATTTATTAAAAGCCTATTATGTAGACCCTGGAGATTAAAAAAAAAAATGAAATAAGACCCAAACTTCCTACCTTTCTGATAAACTTCACAGTAGTCAAATTGGATGGAAAAAATTCTTTTGGTTTGTTTCTACATAAGTGAAAGTCTTGTTTGTACATTACAAAACATGAAACAAATGTAGTTTAATCATTTTTTTAAATAATCATCTTAATGATCAAATATCTGCTATTGTACTTCATTACTTTCAATCATTTAGGAGCCAACAATTTTTTGTTGGGCTGACAATTTTTCTTCTTTTATTAGGAACTTGAACAACTTTATAGCAATGGCAACAACAAAAAAGATTCGAGTAAATATTAACGTTTGTTTATATCACTCTAAATTCTTATCCAATTCTTTATAAGGTACATACACACATTTTCACAAATAATATTAAATAGTGCATAATATGCATTATCATATTATATAGATAAACATGTAATATTTCATTGTATTATACATATATTATGCACATATCATACACACATACATTGATGTCATATTATATATAGTGTGTATATACATATATAAATACGCTACACTTTGTTATTTTGTGTATTTGCGTACATATGCATGTTATATTATACATGTACAAGATTTATGTATACATTATGAATGTGAGGTTTTGTTGAATTACATATTTATACATGTGTGTTATGTAATAATATATTATATTATAAATGTGTATTTTACTATACGTATATAAATGTGTAATAAATATATGTAAAATATATATGTGTAATCGTGTATAAAAGCTGTGTTCCTTTTTCATTTAACCTCATTCCATACAAACATTTCCAAATAGTAGAATCATCTTCGTGTCATTTTAAATAATTTTACAATATCCAAGCGGCTTCTCTGGGCAAAAAGGCTGGTGGACGTAGGCTGGGATCACAAGCTGCCCATTGCATTTGGATACTTGTCGACTTTTTAGAATTTTTTAATTCTTTAGAATATTGGCTACTCTCCTCCCTACCTTATTCCAGGGTTCCTAAGGAACAAGTTCAGCTCTATGCTCTCCTTTTTGCCCCCTTTCTCTGTCCCTGTTCATGAAGCCTCCACCTTGAAGCTCTCCCACCATCTGCTAACTTGACTCCAGGGAAAAAATCATGGAATCATATCGACAAGGTCCATTACAAACTTGTTACACAATAGGACACTAGGTGGCGCCGTAGTGCACAGGTTGCTAAGCTGGGAGTCAGGAGGACTCACCTTCAGGAGTTTAAAGTGGAGCTCATCCATTTGCTGGCTGGGTGACTCTGGGCCAGTCACTCAACCCTGTCTGCCTCAGTCTCCTTCCTCTCCGACTGGAGAGGGCAATGGCAACCACTCCAGTATCTATGCCCAGAAAACCCCAAAGGAGGTCACATAAAGTTGAACATGTCTGAACAATTATTTCTTTTGTTTTTTTTTTCTTTTTAAAACAGTCTTTTATTTTTCCAGATATATGCAGACAGAGTTTTCAACACTGACCTTTGCAAAACCTTGTGTCCCAAATTTTTTCCCTCTCTCCTCCTCTCCCCAAGACAATATGGGTTAATATGTGCGATTCTTCTAAACATATTTCCATTTTTGTAAAGCTACACCAAAAAAAAAAAAAAAGATCAAAAGGAGAAAAAATACAAGAAAAAAACAAGCAAACAAATAACAACCAAAAAGAGGTGAAAATACTTTGCTTACAATAACTATTTCTTACCCACAACATTTTGTCTTTTACACAGCTCTGAAACATCTTCCCTCCTTTACATTTTATTCCCACTTTATTTCAAAACATGACACCATTAGATGTTTTTTTCCCCTGATCTTCTCCTACAAAATTTCCTTGTCTTTATTTTGTATATACTTATATATGTACAGCTTTCTCTGGCAAAAATATAAACTCCTTGAAAAAAGGAGCTATCTTATTTTAGCTTTATGTAGCTAACTCCCAGCAAATTAATTAGCTAAATTAATTCCAAGCAGATTCCATTTTCCTCTTTTTTAAAGAACCTATCTTTTTCCATTTGTTTTTTACTCACTTTGCATGTATTACTTTATAAAGTATACAGCATAAATCCAAGTTGCTTCAAATTCATATTGTTATCCAAATATCCTAAAGATATTAATTAGATAGTGATTGCATTCCTCATTGTTGTATTACTCTTTATAACTAATTTTAAATCTAATATTTCTTTTTGTATTGAGAAAAGTTAACATAGGTAGTCAACTTAGGAAGTTTGAAGCAAAAAAGGAAAAAATCCTTTCCTTCAGTAGCAGGACTTTTAGCTTCAATCACCAATTAAGAGATGGACATTTGAAAATGCAAAGTATGAGCTGTGCTTTATTCAAACTGATCTCTTCCCTTTTAAAGTTGAGTATTCCCTCCAATGATACAAATACATTCATGCCTACCGGTCTCACATGAGACTCATCCATCTCTTCCCGTAAGTACATCCTGGAGAATCCGTCCACTGGGCTGGCCCCTTCCTTGAGCTCTTTTTACATTGTGTCAGCACCAATGGAGAACACAAGCCAAGTCAGGGCTTAAGTGACCAGTCTTATCTTTTTTTTCTGTTTACACATTTCTTGGATATCATCCTTAAGACATTACTCATCCATAATATGCTTTGACCAGCCCATACTCATCTTATGCCTCTCCATTTCCTGGGGCTATATAGTTCGGGTTTTCCACTGTTGTGTTATTACATGAATTACAGCTGTACAATTATGCTGGCCTTAGGTGTATGTATGTATGAGATATATATATATATATGCATATACATATATATATACATACATATACACACACACACACACACACACACACACATATATATATATATATCACTTACTCTTAAGATCAGGGACTGCCTTATTTTTGCATATATGAACCTAAAATTCATATCTAAATCCCTTATTAAATTAATTGATTGGGATAGACAAACTTCACAGGTTATCTATCCATCCATCCATCCATCCAAGAGCATAGGATGTCCTGAGTGATAGGAGGCACCTGGGGCAGTGGTCAGGACAATGATTTGGAGGCCAGGAGACTTCATTCTGAATCCCAGCTTGGCCACTTGCTCCTTTTAGTCCTGTTTCCTCATAAATAAAACAAGGGACTCCCTAGTCCCTCCCAGTTCTTAAAATTACAATCCTGAGGCTACAGACATGATTGTAATGAAGTTCATTATAAACCTGGCAGAAGTCAATCTCATGACTCTCTTATAACTTATGAGTTACTCTTAAGAAGTTCAAAATCTCGGCTAGTGGAGACGTTTGCCATTCGTGTTGTTTATACAAAACCAACCTCAGTGATTGGCAGTTTGGTTTTAGTGGCTAAAGAGCTGACTTTGAGCTAGGAAGAGCTGGATTCAAGTCCTACCTCTTACCCAATGGACATTAGTCATCTAATCTTTCCATACTCTAAATAATTCTTCAAGATTATGAGTTTTAGACAAAGTGACTACCTCCCCTGAAGAGCTCCCTTTACTAGCAAAATCACACGTCCATTCCCTATCCCTAAAACTAGATTTTTAAAACTTAAAGTCTTTTCTAGCACTTAAATTCTCTATGTAGGATGTATGACAAAATGCTGGAAGGATTGGGTCTTGACTGAAGGCACACTAATTAAAATATCCTGATATTTCTTCAACTGGTAGAAACAACTAAGCTTAGCCCTTCAAAAGAATAATTAGTTAAAATGAAGAAGTACCAGATGGCAAGCCCTGCCTTGTTCCTTCCGCCAAGAGTAGCCTCAACTTAGGGAAGTTTTCCTGTATTTTGAGATGTCTGCCAAGATTTCTCCCTTTACTCCTCAACTGAATTTGTTTTTTTTTTTAATTATTTTAAGGGTGCTTTCCTGCATATTTAATGGCCCTTGCTCCAGAGAGAAGAATTGCTCATTACAGCTGGTGAATATTCCCATAAGTCAGGTGATAATTTGGGTCAGCTTTCCCAAAGCCATATTAGAATTACCTCTGGAGACATTCATCATAAAGGTCCCGGATCTACAAAGCTGAGAGACCAGACTTCTGAGTACAGGAGCGATAGAAAACCTCTGGACCAAGCCTAAACATTGTCCTGCCAACTTTATGCACCAACCACATTAGTACCACAACAAGCAGCAAAATCCTATCTATTTTTAAGTATTTTAATTAGAAGCAGTTGTAGCATAATGGGGAAAGTGTTATGGTTTTAGTGTTGTCATTCAGTCTTTTTCAGTTGGATCCTACTCTTCATGATCCCATTGGGGGTTTTCCTGATAAAAAAAAAAACTGAAATGATTTATCATTTCCTTCTCCAGTCTGTTTTACAAATGAGAAAACTGAGGCAAACAGAGTTAAGTGATATGCCCAAAGTCACACAGCTAATAAGTGTCTGAAGCCTGATTTGAACTCAGGAAAATAAGCCTTCCTTATTTCAGGACCAACACAGGATCTAATGAGTCACTTAATTGCTCAGGTACTATAGTAGGAGTTTGTTTTTTTTTTTTAATTGAATTTTAGTTCTGACTTTATCATTTCTTTGTCATTTGGGTCTTGGTTTCCTCTTTTGCAAATGAAAGAGTTAGAGCTGATGATCTCAGAGAGCTCTTCTAGCTCTAACATTCCGTGAATTTAGGATTATCTGAAAATAAAATGTTCCACAAACTATTGTTTTTCTTCTACATAAAATAAGGTCAAGGATTTATTTTATTATTTTAAAAGAATACTTTTAAAAACCATTTTTGCCTCAAGCAAAAATACATTGCTGCAAAACAGGAAACTTCCCATAAATGAAACATTCTTCCAAAAGAACCCAAAGTTTAAAAGGTCGATAAAAAGAAATCAAAAGAACAAATTATCTGGAACATTTTGAAATTATTTTAATGTAATGTTAAAATTCCATAAATGGAGGGAAATGAGCATTTATTGAATGCCAAATGCATGCCAGGCATTTTGCTAAATACTTTACAAATATTATCTCATTTGATCCTTATAACAACCCTAGGAGCCACATGCTGTGATCAGTTCCCATTTTATCATTGGAAACTCAGGCAAACAGAGGTTGTGAGTTGGTCAGTCACACAGAAAGCATCTGAAGATATATTTGAATTCAATCTTGACTCCAGGCCCAGTAAATACTCTATCTACGGCACTACCTAGTTGTAAATTATTCTGCACTACTTAGTTATAAATTGTTCTAAAGTGAAAATTGAAAAATTACATAGCAAAGTAAAAATGAATTAAAAATAAATTTAAAAGAAATAAAAATAGAGCAACATGGGGACAGAGGACCAGACTTGGAGTAAAAATGGTCTGAATTCCAATCTTACTTCTAACACATAATCACTTAATTTCTCAGTGGCGCTATCAACCTTCCAAGAATTACAAATTAGGGGATGATTTTTGTTTTCACACTGGGAGTGTCTCCATCCATAATAAAATCACCAAACCAATCTTGCTTCCCCATATAAAATCTGGTATTTCCCATGTTCTTAGTGTAATTAATATAGTACCAATAATAAACACATGACTGCTCAGTGAATTTTACAAGCAGTAATTTTTTAAAAACTATCAAATGAGCCTCCCCTCTCCCCGAGAATGCCCTTGTCCCAACTCACGGGTCTTTAAAAACACATACTTTAGAATGCTTTCCTAATAAACCAAAACCGTCCTTCAGTGGGCCTCCTATTTGTGTGATTGTGAGTGCACATGTTTTAAGTCACTCACTTTTCATGTGATATTATTTATATGGCCTGAAGAGGGCACCCAATCCCATTTTAAAAAATCACAATCCATCTGCCCAACACTAAAAAAACAAGCAATGAAATAAAAACACCTAAATTAGACTTTTTGGTCCCACTAATTCATTAGTTTCACGAACATATAAACATAGCAAGTCACTTCTGATGCCAGATGTGTTCCAATGAATGTTTATAAAATGGAAAGTTTTTACTGAAAAGAGAATTTATCATTTAATAGAACAAATATGAAAAGGGATTAAGAGGCTGTTGCCTCACTGATCAGGACTATAAATCCTCTGGATGTTCCATTGTTGCTCGGTTGTGCCCGACTCTTTGTCACCCTATTTGGGGTTTTCTTGGCAGAGGTACTAGAGTGGTTGGCCATTTCCTTCTCCAGTTCATTTTTACAGAGGAGGAAACTGAGTTAAGGTGACTCGCTTAGGGTTCCTGAACTAAGAAAGTGTTTGAAGCAGAGTCCTCCTGATTCTAGAGTCATAGCTATACCTCCGTCCCCAATTAATAAATGCAAAGATATTTTTCTTATACATTTTATATGTGTTTATTTTACATAGATTTACATGTTTGTCTTCTCTGATAAAAAGCATTCCCCTTGAGAGCAAGGACTACTTTTGTATCCTAACTGACCAATACAGCATCTAGAAGTAACAAGTTCTCAATAAATGCTACTTGATATTGTTAGCATCTCTTCTCTTTCTGATAGCAAAAGCAATAGTTGAAAAACAAAAAGCTATTTGACCCAAGAATCCTGATTTGTTTTATTTTCTCTCTAAACATCTCAGCAATCCCAATATAGTTGAAAAATCTCTGGATTTTGAGTCCAGAAGCCTAGGTGTGACTCCAATCTCTTATCTATCATGGCCTTGGAAGAGAGTCACAACTATCCAAATGTGATAAGATTTTTGAATTTTTCAGAGCGCACTACAGTATCACCATTTAATTAGCTGAAGCCTTTTGAATTTAACTGAAATCTCAAAAATTTACTTTTGGTTAATGATAGAAGAATTTCTGGCTTTATTATCGTTATTTACTTTAACTGAGATATCTAACTTTAGATCGATTGCTAGCTGGTTAGTACCTGCTCAGTCTGTCTACAAATTCCAGATAAAATTTCCTTTTATTTAATAATGTGATCATTATTTTACCTGATAAAGATCTTCCCCTTTGCTATCGGTTCTTTGATGTCTAATTCTTTATCCTCCCTTTTGTCCTGTAAAAATTGACCTATCCTGCCTCGTTCTATACAAGATTTTTGAGGAGGCTGCTTGTGGCTCCTTGGTTTTCGCACGCCATGGGCCTATGCGCCAAGAATATAGTAGACTGGGTTTTAAATGGCTCCATGGATTGCTAACGAAGATTGCCAGCAGAGCCTATCAACAGATCCCTGATTATTTTTATATTACGGCAAATACCCCAGGCACATATATATGTTCTCTGGTCACAAGTGTTCTTTACACGAGTCCCTTTCCGCTAAGATCATCTATGAGACAGCACATGGGGGAAAGCTTTACTGACATTTATCTTTACATATTTTTAGTTAAATGCTACTTGCTTTTATCAATGAAGCACCATGAGCTATGGTTGGATGGTTAATGCCTTCTTTTGCTTGATATTCAGGAAGACCAATGTATTATGAGCGCTCCATGTTCTATAGGAGAGTCCCTATGTCTTCCTCGTCCTTAAAAGAAGTCTTCAGTTGGCTTTGTCATCCCTCAACCTATCATCCTCTATCTCTTTAACCGCACACTAATTCCTAGGAAAAAAAGTCTATCCTCATCCCCCACCTTTGAAATATTTTTAAATCCCATGCAATCTGGCTTCCACTTCCAACCTTTTACTAAAATTGCTCTCTCCTAAGGTTACCATAATCTCTTAATTGTTAAATCCCATGACCTTTTCTTAGAGTTTATTCTCTCTGATCTCAATCCAAGGCTTCCTGCTTTGACTTCTATGAATATTGTTCTTTCCTGGCTTTTTCCCCAGCTGCCTGACTACCCAGCCTGTGCTGGATCACCATATATTTCCTGCCCCCTTAAGTCTGAATGTACTAAGGCTCTTTCATAAGGATTTTTCTCTCTAATTTACCTTGATCCTTTGTTCCCTCAGATTTAATTATTATTTCCGTGAAGATAACTCCAAAGTTTATACAGGGTGCTCCAAATGTCCTTCTATAATTTTATGCTTTAATAGCTTCTTAAACATAAAGGCTACCAAACAGTCACCATCCTATATCTTGTCCTGAACTATTGCCAAAGACCCCCAGTTGTTCTCATTGCTTCCTCTCTCGCCCTTCTCTAAAGCATTCTCCATATAATTGCCAAAATAATCTTTCTAAATAATCTTCTGATTCTATCATTCCCTAGATTAAAAACATCACCTGATTCTTGCTAGGATAGAAAACAAAAACAAACATTTTTCAACGTGGCATTTAAATTTGTCCGCCATCTGGCCCTAACTTCCCTTTCTGGCTCCTTTCCGTTCCAGCCAAAAGATCTAACAGCTATTTTTTTAAAATACAGAATTCCATTTTTTGTTTTCACAATAGCTAATAACTTTTTTATAGCATTTACTATGCTCCAGGCATTGTGCTGAACGCTTCACAGTGATTATTTCATACAACCACCCTTTTATTATCCCTTTTTTGCAGATGAGAAAATTGAGGCACACAGAGTTTAAGTGACTAGCCCTGAGTCACAAAGCTATTTAGTGTCTGAAGCTGGATTTAAACTTGTCTTCAGGACCCCAAACCTGACAATCTATTCACTGCATCACATAGCTTGCCCCATTCCTCGTACCCAGGATGTACTACTCTCCTCTTCTTTGAGCCTTTGTCTTCCTCCTAAGCTCAAAAAATTAATACTTCCAACACAATACCTTTTCTGAACCTTCCTCCCTCACCCAGGGAGCTCTCTCCAACCTCAATTGCTTTGTATTGGCTTTGGAACTCACCCAACTCCTCAAGGATAGGATATTCCCAAACCCCACATCCCACAGTATTTTACTCTTGATGTTTGCTGGACCAAATTGTAGGAGCAGTGTAACTTTTTGAAGAGACGATTGGATAGATTATAGAAGTTTTAGGTTAGTTTATTTTAAATTTTTAATCTTTTGATGAAAAGCTACATGACATAATGAATAACTAGTTAGACCTGATATTAGGAAAATATGAAGTAAAATCTTGCCTCAGATACTTTTCCAACTGTATGATTCTATGAACCTTAGCTTCTTCATCAGTAAAATGGGAATAATAATAGCACCTCCATAATAGAGTTGTTGAGGAGATCAAATGGCTCAACCATCTGCAACCTTCTGCTTTTATAATTTCTGGCCTCCCTGCAGAAAGGAGGGGATTATAGATCATCCCTGGTCTGTTCTCTAGGAGCAATCATGATTGGTCATTGCAATGAATTCCAGTTTTTCTGATTTTTAGTCTTGCTTTTGTTTATATATTAGCGTAGTCATGATGCATATTTTCCTTCTGGTTCTCCTTACTTCACTCTGTCAAGTTCATACAAGTTAGGGAATTTATATTTCTAGAAAAGGACCTATTCATCTTTCCAGTTTTTTATTCTTCACCTCCTTATTCATGGAGTTCCTGATCAAAAATTTGATAATTAAATAAGTACTGACAATTTATTGAAACAAATGTAAATACCCCTTAGCTATTAATATGCTTCTCCCTTTAGGTCAGAGATTATCAACTTTTTGTGTGCCATGGACTTCTCTGACAATGTGGTAATTCGTACAGACTTCTTTTTTTTTTCTTTTAATATATTTCATTTTTCCAAGTATATGCAAAGATAGTTTTCCACATTCACCTTTGCAAAACCTTGTGTTCCAAATTTTTCTCCCCCTCCCTAAGACTGCAAGCAATCTGAGATAGGTTAAACATGCAATTCTTCTAAACCTATTTCTGTATTCATCATGCTGTACAAGAATAATGGAATCAAAAGGGGGAAAAGACATGAGAAAGGGGGAAAAAACAAGAATAAACAGTAGCAAAAAGATGAAAAATGCTTGTCTCCACATTCAGTCTCCACAGCTCTTTCTCTAGATGCGGATGACATTTTCCATCCCATGTCTATTGGAATTGCCTCGAATCACTTCATTGTTGAAAAGAGCCAAGTCCATCACGTAATCATCACCTACTCTTGTTGTTACTGTGTGTGTACAGTGTTCTCTTGGTTCTGCTCACTCCACTTAGTATCAGCTTGGAGTTAGGAAAAGTCCTTTTCTTAAGTTGAATTCACTTCACCCTTTGCCTCAGTTTCCTCATCTGTAAAATTATCTGGAGAAGGAAATGGCAAACCACTGTGGTATCTTTGCCAACAAAACACCAAATAGGAAGAGAAAGAATTGGACCCAACTCTAAAAACAACTGAACAACTACAACCACACACCACCAAAATTCCCCATGCAAAGCTCAAAATTTAGTGATTACAAGATTTACATACACATCACAACCTCCCCCCAAAAAGATATAAACTGCTTGTAATCAAACTAAATGTTTTAAAATTCAAAGGAGAAAGAAAATCTTAGTGAATTTGATAGCAAAAGAAGTGAGATTTAAATTGGATCTTGAGACTTTAAAATTTGAAGTAGAGAGAAAGGGAAGGTCATTCTAAGTCCAGTCTGAGCAAAGGTGGAGTAGAAGGAAAGTCCTGTCTTTCTTTACCTCTGTCCCAAAGAATCCCAATATTTCTTCAGTTTCTTCCCTTTTCCTGTTTATGGTCTAGTCAGTCACATCGTCATGATGGTATTATTACTCAGAAGCAGAGTCATCCTTTGAATAAGAAGCAAACTCATCCTGGATGCCTCAGCTTTCACAGATTCCCCCCAATGATTAGCATTCATTTCCTCGTTTAATTACTTGGTACCACTATCATTTCTTGATGTATATACATGCTCAATCCCCAGCAGAATGTTAGCTCTTTAAGGGCAAAGACTGCTCCCTTTGTGTTAGCAGGGCTTACCCTAATAATTAAATGTCTGTTGATGAATAAATCAACAAAGTTTTGGGGTTGATTTAATTATTTTTTTTTTACTTTTTATGAGAATAGTTTATAACCCATTAACTTATAAAATGCTTTAACCCCAGTAAGAATAAGAATAATATTAATGGCTAATATTTATATACTAGTATGCAATTTTGTATTTCAGAGATACTTAAAGATCTGCAGAGCTGAATTTAGGAGAGATGATAGATAGATAGATAGATAGATAGATAGATAGATAGATAGATAGATAGATAGAATTATTCATTTTTAAATTTAAGGAAAAATCAACAAATATTTAGTAGAGAGAAAAAGAATGGAAACTGTATAATAGGTATCATAGTATAGTAGAAAGAGTTCACCTTGGAATTTTGAGGTGTTTTTTTGTTAGCTGTTCACCTCGTGCTTTATTTCTGCTAGAAATTTTTCTTTGAGGCTTTGTTTATAAGTATCTTGGAGTTATTCTCCTCTTCTGGGTTTGTATTCTCAGAATTCCTGGGTTCATAATAACTATTTTTGTTTGTTTACTAAGTCTTCAAGCCATCCTTTCCAAATACGAAGTCTGGGTTTGGTCCAGGTTCTTCATGCTACTGGCAAGACTTTTCATGACCTGGTATGGTCCCAGTCTGTCTTATGTGGTGTCTTGTCACCACATTCATGCTGTAATCTTCAAGGTTCACAGGAGCTACAAATTTTCATGAAACCTGTATTACTTGATCAAAATGATCTATTTGTTTTTCGCCTGGGTTTTCTAGTCTCCAGATCCAGCTTCAGGATAATCCAAGGTGGAGCTCTAATAGACAATTTCCTGGTGCCAGCTTCAATCTGTTAACTGAAAGATCTGTCTGCCTCACCCTATTCTTCCCCACAAGACTGAATTTATGGTCCCTTATCTGGATCAGAAGGGAAAGTACTGAGACATTGTTCTTTTTTTTCCCTCAATAGTATTTTATTTTTCCAGATACATGTAAAGATAGTTTTCAACATTCATTTTTATAAGGCTATGTTCCAAATTTTTCTCCCTCCCTTTCTTACCCACAGTCCTCCCCAAGACAGCAAGCAGTCTGATATTGGTGAAATATGCGCAATCTTTTAAAACATATTTGCATATTTGCCATGTTGTGCAAGAAAAATCAGACCAAAAGAAAAAAATATGAGAAAGAAAAAGCAAATAAATCAACAAAGGTAAAAATAATGAGGTTTTATCTATATTCAGTCTCCATAATTCTCTCTCTTGATGAAGAGAGCATTTTGATATAAGCCCAGTAGAAACCCTGCTGGATCAAAGGGTATACACAGCTTTATAGCCCTTTGAGCATAGTTCCAAATTGCTCTCCACAACGGTTGGATCATTTCACAACTCTACCAACAATGCTTTAGTATCCCAGTTTTCCCACATTCCCTTCAACATTTATCATCGTTTTTTTCCTGTCATCTTAGATAATCCAAGAGGTGTGAAGCAAGTTGTTTTAATTTTCATTTTTACAAGATAACTTCTTCATCTGAAAATTGTCTGTTCATATGCTTTGACCATTTATCAATTAAGGAATGACTTGTATTCTTATAAATCTGAGTCAATTCTCTATAGATTTTACAAATGAGACCTTTATCAGAAACACTGACTATACAAAGTTTCCCAGTTTTCTGCTTCCCTTCTAATTTTGGTTGCATTGGTTTTGTTTGTGCAAAAACTTTTTAATTTAATGTAATCAGAATTATCCACTTTGCATTTCATAATGTTTTCTAGTTCTTCTTTGGCCATAAATTCCCCCCTTCTCCACAGATCTGACAGATAGACTACCCCCCTTCCTCTGCTAATTTGTTTATAGTATCACCCTTTATGTCTAAATCATGAACCCATTTTGACTTTATCTTGGTACGGAGTGTGTGATTTTAGGCTAGTTAATGCCTAGTTTCTACCATACTATTTTCCAATTTTCCCATTGAGTTCTTATCCCCAAAGCTGCCGTCTTTGGGTCTATCGAACACTAGATATTGTGTCTTGTGAATTTCACTGGTTGACTACTCTATTTCTTAGCCAAATGGTTTTGATGATCATGAGGTCTTGTTCTATACTCCAGCCTATGCTTGGAGCCCCCTCTTAAAGTGGAGTAAGAGAGATGTGGCCCCCATTCTGCATAAGGGAACTGGTCCAAGATCCCCACTCCTGCAACTCTTTTCTTCATACTAGCTGCTGACTTCCAGAGCCTATTTCCTTGCTTAGAGCAACAACGTCAGCATTTCAGAACCTGGAGGTGGGATTTGAGATCCAGATCTCCTCTCTGAGGTGAGAGAATCATGATCTGTGCTTACGGTCTATCTCTGTGATCGTGGCTCATACCTGTGTCCGGTCCCTGTCCTGGCCACTTCCCTATGGATAGAATTTGTGATTTTGAGCAGCAAAGATGGCCTGCTGTGGTTTCCCCTTAGATTTCCACATCACTACCTGGATGCTGCTCTTTACATCTTGGTTAGACTACTAGTAGGGAGAACTGAACTATTGGGCTTCTTATTCCATCATCTCACCTGGTCCCAAACACATGCTTGATTCCAAATCCTGATGCTTATTTAGCATGTGAAGTATAATAAATCATTTAACCTCTCTGAGTTTTACTTTCCTCATCTGTACAAATGAGAATAATATTTGTCCTACAGACCTTGAAGGATAGCATATGCAAGTGATTTGTAAATCTTAAAGTATTATAAGCATGTCAGGTAATAGTAGTAGCAGTAATAATCGTGATGGTGGTGGTGGTGATGCTGGTAGTAATAGTAGCAGCAGCATTATTTTTAGAAAAGGTTGAGAGATGTGTGGAGAAGGAAGGAATTTATGGCCAAAGAATAATGAGAGTACATTATGAAATACAAAATGGATAACTTCAATTATATTAAATTAAAAAGGTTTTGTACAAACAAAACCGATGCAGACAACATTAAAAAGGAAGCAGAACACTAGGAAAAAATTTATATCTAAGGTTTCTGATCTAAAATATATAGAGAATTGACTCAAATTTATAAGAATACAAGCAATTCTCCAATTGATAAATGGTCAAAGGAGATAAATAATTTTCAGATGAAGAAATTAAAGCCTTTTCTAGTCATGTGAAAAAAATACTCTAAACCACTGTTGATCAGAGAAATACAAATTAAGACAATTCTGAGATATCACTACATACCTTTCAGGCTGGCTAAGATGACAGGAAAAGATAATGATGAATGTTGGAGGGGATGGGGGAAAACTGGGACATTGATACATCATTGTTGGTAAAATTGTAAACTGATTCAACCATATGGAACTATACTTAAATGTCTATCAAACTGTCCATAGCCTTTGAGCCATCAATGTCTCTAGTGCGTCTCTATCCCAAAGATATAGAAAATGGAGAAGGACCACAAGTGCAAAAATGTTTGTAGGAATCCTTTTTATGATGGCAAGGAACTGGAAGCTGGAACTGGAACCTGTCAGTTGGAGAATGACTGAATAAGTTATGGTACATAAGTGCTATGGAATATTACTGTTCTGTAAGAAATGATCAGCAGGATGATTTCAGAGAGGCCTGGAGAGACTTCTATGAACTGATGCTAAGGGAAATGAGCAGAACCAGGAGATCACAGGTCACAGCAATGGCAAGATTATGCAATGATCTATTCTGATGAATGTGTCTCTTTTCAATAATCATATGATTCAGGCCAGTTCCAAAGATCTTGTGATGAAGAGAGTCATCTGCACCCAGAGAGAGGACTGTGGGAACTGAATATGGATCACATAGTATTTTCACCTTTTTTGTGGCTGTATGCCTCTTTTGATTTTCTTTCTCACTTTTTTCCTTTTTAATCTGATTTTTCTTGTGCAGCAAGATAATTGTGGAAATATAGAAAAATTGCACATGTTTAACATATTTTAGATTACTTCCTATCTAGGGAAGGAATAGAAGGAAGAGAGGGAGAAAAATTTGGAACACAAGATGTTGCAAAAGTGAATGTTGAAAACTATGCATATATTTTGAAATAAAAAGCTTTAAAAAAAAAAAAAGAAAGAAAAGTAAGGATAGAAAGGAAGAATTCTCCAAGTACCATAAATATAAAGCTAAAACCCCCAAATTCCAGAAAATGTTCACCTTACATCCCATTATTCCCACAATACTATACAGTTTCCAACTTTTTCTCACAAGGTAGCTGAATATCAAAGTCACAAGCCTGGGAACGATCTAGGATTAATGTCTAAAGACATACAGATATCATCACAATGATATTCCATGCTTACTTAATACGTTTAATCTCTCTAAATACTTTACAGTCATTAATTAAACTTCACTATAAGGCATATTATTAAAATTTTACTGGTGACCAGCTTATGCATAATATTTAATATAGTAAATCCATGTCAGAATTAAGAAAAGAAGCTGAAATTCTAGATTCCCCATATGTATATTTTACCTATTATACTAGATTTGTTTTTAGCCAGTTTTGTGAAAAATAAAATTGTTGGCTTGGGGGAATTTTTAAAGTTGAAATAATTGTACTATATGAATTGTTTACAAGTAGGAATCTGGTTCCTTCATAAAAAATGAACGGGAGAATTTTTTTTCTTTTAAGAGGCTGATAAATTCTTATATTAGTATTGCTTTATTATTCTTTTGGATAGTTTACTTGCTTCCAAATAAATAACCCAGTGAAGAATCTAGAATGCAAGCCCAAAATAAGATAAACATCCAGATGGATAATAGAGAAAGTAAAAAGTAGATCAAAGTCTTCTCTGAAATTTATAGAAACATAAAGACCCAGCAGAAATAGAATAACAATAGAAATATAAGCCATATTCCACCAAGCTAGAGGAGACTAGGGAAGAAGATAGGGAAGGAGGAAATAGAAGAGGAGAAAAATTAAATAATGAAGAAATATCCTGATATTAGATGAAAATTAAGAAAATGAGAAGATATAACTCTTTAGAAATGGAAAGATGGAAAGTAAGACTTTTTCTGTGACTCCAACTACTCAAAGAAAAGAATGTTCTTTCTCTAGATGAGTTCCAGTTCTGAAGAGAGATATTCCTAAAATTAAGAAGTGTGATTCCCTTACAGGGTAATAAAAAAAAATCAGTCCTTTGTTATATTCTATATTCTCCACACCCTGTTTTGATGGCTCAACTGAATATTCTGAGTAGGATATATTCAGCATGAAAAGAAATGTTCTGGTCAAAGACCCCCACTGTAAATTAAGAAATCTGTTTTCTTCTTTTTTTTTTTTTTTTCTGAAGCAATTGGGGTTAAGTGACTTGCCCAGGGTTACAAAGCCAGGAAGTATTAAGTGTCTGAGACCACATTTGAACTCAGGTCCTCCCGACTTCAGGGCTGGTGTTCTATCCACTGCACCACCCAGCTGCCCTAGAAATCTGTTTTCTAGTACATATTACTCTTCTTTCCCAATAGACAAATTTCTTAACATACAGTCACTATTATATGACCTGATCAATTGAATGTTCCACAGAACCGAGACCACTAGGTAGATCCCTAGATTGAAGTTCTTGCTGGTGTACAAAGAGTATCGTTTACTATTAATTGAACTTGTTTTTGTAAATCACTACTAAAGTTTTAGCAAAATATTCAGTGCTTAGAGGGCTGAAACACTGGATATTTCGGTTGTTCTAGAGGTAACTGTTCTAGAACCAGGCCCTTACAAACCCACGGCCACAAAACTGAAAGAAATTCCTTTAGCAATCCCCATGATACAAACAGGAAACCTTTATTGCTCAAGCCCATACTACAGAACTCTTGACTTGGTCACCAAACTGAAATTTAAAGTCCCATAGGCCCTCATACAAGGAATATAAGTGACCTAGAAATTATTCCACCTAATTTCTGCCAGTAGACTATCAAATGGACTCGAAGTAGATATCTTTCCCCAGATTTCTTTATTGCAGGGAATAAGGCGCCAGAAATCTGCAGCTTCACCCTACCTTCTGTGATTCAAAAGAGACTAGTAATCAAGGTCACTCAGGGAAAAGATAGAATGAATGAGAGAATAAGTTGGTCCAAGGAAATAACATGTTGGAATTGGATTTCCTTATATCTAGATAACACTCTGAAGGGAGTTCTGTGAATGAGTTTTGGAAAGTAGCCAAAAAAATTATTGTTTAATAGTATTTCAGGGAATTCGACATATAAGTAAACGCAGCCTACATGATGTGAGTGGGTTTTGGATTTCTTCCTTTTATGCTTTGCATTCTGAATCCTTCCCTGTTGTCACGTTTCAACAATATCCTGCTGGGCAATCCAGGGAAAAAAATATGATCTTGAAATAAAAAATAGAAATCTTTTGTCATCCTTAATGTCATTTTTTCCATCTTTTCCTTCTTATTCTTACACTTAACATTTACAAAAATCTTGGTAAATTTCTTTAGTGTTCCTGGAGCTCATCTTTATCAAAATTCCAAAACAATTTCCGACACGAGCACAATCAAAGCCTTTGTCATGGTCTGAATACTGATCCGTATAAATTTGTGTGCAGCCTCATACAATTTCTCTACATACATTTCTCAAAATCTTCTGTCCCATCTTTGAGCACTTGATGAAATCATCTCAAATAAAACTTTTTTTTTCTTTTTTTTTTGGGCTGAGGTAATTGGGTTAAGTGACTTGCCTAGGTTCACAGCTAGGAAGTGTTTAGTGTCTGAGGCCAGATTTGAACTCAGGTCCTCCTGACTTTAGGACTGGTGTTCCATCCACTGTGCCATCTAGCTGCCTCTAAAACTTTTTAATTTTTAAACAGTATTTCAACAGTGTCCTTATCAAAGGTTACTAATTGTTCCCTACTTCTGCCTCCTAGCTTGGTCTTTCTGTCTTTGTAGTCATATGTTTATGTTCTGGACAAAAAAAAAAAAAAAATCAGAGCTATTTCTCTCTGAGAAAAGAATAATTTACTATACTACTTCATCAAGAAAGAAGCCATCAATTTTAGCATGGCTCATTCATTATTGTTCCTAATGTTCTTACTATTCAATATTGTTGTTCTTACTGTGCCCATGTGTGGGTAGAGCAAAGCCATAATTAAATCTGAGCAACTGGAGCTTTTCCCCAGGGTGCTTAAATTTGGAATATTATCCTGGGGCAAATTTCCTCCCCCTAATCCACATTATCATCCTCCTCCATTTGGTGCAAATCTTTCAGCAGGGTTAAAACCCTAACACAGCAATCATGCTTCTGCATCCTAAAAAGACCTGCTTCTTCTTTTCTTTTTCTTTTTTTTTTTTTACAGTATTTTTTAAATTGAAGTTATTTATTTTCAAAACATATGCAAGGATCATTTTTTAACATTGATTCTTGAAAAACCTTGTGTTCCAATTTTTCCCTCACTTCCTCCCACGCCCTACTCTAGATGACAAATAATCCAATATATGTTAAATATGTAAAAATATATATGTTAAATCCAATATATGTATACATATTTATACAGTTATCTTGCTGCACAAGAAAAATGAGATCAAAAAGGAAAAAAATGCGAAAGAAAATAAAATGCAAACAAACCACAACAAACAGTGAGAACCGTTATGTTGTGGTCCACACTCAGTTCCCACAGTCCTCTCTCTGGGTGTAGGTGGCTCTCTTCATCACAAGACCACTGCAACAGCTAAGAAGGACTTTTACGTGCCCTTAGCCCAGTTCCTATTTACTACTTGCTTAGGAATCTCTTTCCACAACATATACATATCAGCACTGTTCTAAAATACACACAGATTCGCTTTCTGTTTATAGAGCCAACTGAGCTGGAAGTTCTGTTTTTTGTCTCTCTGCAGCTTTTGCGTCATAATATCTTCATTCAGATAACAGCGTTTTCCATTTTTACGTGAGGTTGCAGGAGTTCGTGTTCCTTCCCCAGTTCAGTGATGAGATCAAAGAAAATAGGGGGCAAATAACAGAACTTAACTGTTAATGATTCAACTAAGTACAAAGAGAGAGTGTGCTTCATCACTAATCCTTTGGGATTGTCTTGGATCATTGTATTGCTGAGAGTAGCTAATACATACATGTCCAGCGTTGCTGGTACTGTGCACAATGTTCTCCTGCTAATCATCATCATCATGATCATCATGATTTCTTCCTCCTCCTCCTTCTCCTCTTTTTCCTTCTTCTCCTTCTTCTTATCCTCCTCCTCCTTCTCTTCTTCCTTCTCCTCTTTCTCCTCCTTCTCCTCCTTCTCTTTCTTCTCCTTCTCTCCTGCTCCTTCTCCTCCTTCTCTTCTTCCTTCTCCTCTTCCTTCTCTTCTTCCTTCTCCTCTTTTTCCTTCTTCTCCTTCTCTTTCTTCTTCTTCTCCTCTTTCTGTTGCTCCTTCTGTTCCTGCTCCTGCTCCTGCTCCTGCTTCCCTCCTCCTCCCCTCCTAGACTAGGGAATAGGAAATATTATAATGTATAGTTATGACTGTGCAATCATTTAAAACCACAAACAGTAAAGCTCTCCCTTCTGCCAAGTCTCTAAAGGTAATTACAAGCAAATTGCACCAGTTAATTCTTACCATATCTATAGGGTTGTAAACTTGCATATAAAACAGATCAAACATATTATACCTTCATTACTTAATGAAACAAACAAAAATGGAAACATAGATTGCTCTCCATTTTACATGCTAATAGATTTTTTTAAAGGATATGGATTAAATTTGAACAACAAATTTGAAAAACCGAATTTTAGCCACCGGCTTCAAATTCCATGTCAGCCCCCTCCAACTGTTTTACAAGAAACCTCAGTAATAAGTAACATTATACCAATCTGAGTTGCACAATCTTTCTCAGCCGCTGCAGCTGTGGGAACGATCAGGAACAGCAGAAAGTAGCTGCAGGACAAAGAAAAATCAGAGTCTCAGAAAAGTTCTAAAATGACTGACCAATGCACACCCCCCACACACACTCCAGGGGACCTGACACTTTCTTTGGATGGTAGGATTCAGATTACATCATCAAGGCTGCCCTTGATGACTTGTCTATTTTTCCTCTAATTCTCTGACTCTGTCTTTGTCTCTTTCTATCTCTGTCTCTCTCTCCTCTCTCTGCCTCTCTGTCTCTGTCTTTGTCCTCTATCTGTCTGTCTGTGTCTCACTGTCTGTCTGTCTGTCTCTTTCTCTCTGTGTCTCTGTCTTTTCTCTCTCTCTCTCTCTCTCTCTCTTTCTCTCTTTTTCTCTCTCTCTTTCTCTCTCTGCTTCTCTGTTTCTGTCTTTCCTCTGTCTGGCTTTCTGTGTCTCTCTGTGTCTCTGTCTCTTTCTCTCTCCTCTCTCTGTCTCTCTCTGTCTCTGTCTGTCTCTGTTTGTCTCTTCCTGTCTGTCTCTGTCTCTCTGTCTCTCTTCTCTCTTTCTCTGCCTCTCTATCTTTGTCTCTGTCCTCTGTCTGTCTGCCTATCTGTCTCTCTGTTTCTCTCTGTCTCTAGTCTCTCTCTGTTTCTGTCTCTCTCTCTCTCTGTCTGTGTGTGTGTCTCTCTGTGTGTGTATGTCTCTCTCTCTCCCTATGTGTGTGTGTGTGTATGTGTGTGTGTGTGTTATACACACCAATGGAACATATGGAGTGCCCATGAAATGGGTCGCCCCTCACTCTTGCCAGATGTTCCATCCATCCTTTTTCCCCATCATATAGTTCTTGTTGATGTCTACGCTGCTTCTTACGAGCCGCAGCCACCCTGCTCCTCTTCATTCCTCTTTGGAGTGATCCCCAATTTCATGTCTTTGAAAGCAGTAATGTCTCAGCAGTGCAGCTGTTGCACATCCCTGGAAGAAAATTGCACAATCACTGCTTCAAAAGTTCAAAAATCCTAACTGAGGCAGCCGGGTTGAACAGTGAATAAAGCACTGAGACGAGAGTCAAGATAACCTGAATTCAAATCTCTCCCTAAACATTCACTCATACTGTGATCTCTTGACTTTTGTCTGCCTTGATTTTCTCAACTGTAAAAAATGGCTGTGAGGTTCAAATGAGATAACATGTCTAAAGTGCTTAGAGAGAGCCTGGCATATAGTAAGTGCTTAATAAGTGCTTATTTACAGCCTTTCTTCCATTATACCAAGTTCCCTTCGACAACATATCTAACAAACCCTTCATGATTTAATAGATATGAAGATCCTGGGCTCAGCATCAGGACATTAGTGACGAGTCATTTATCTGCATTAGTGGGGACCTAGGCTGGACATTTATTAAATACTTACTGTGTGCCTAAAGCTCTGCTCAGCCCCAAATGAAAGCAAAAAGAGGAAACAGTCTGCCTTCAAAAGGCTTACATGTTTAAGAGTTTTCTACACCTGCATCTTTGTGGCAATAACTTTTTTTTTTGTTTTCTCTAGAAGTATAGTTGCTTATATGTTTTTTTAAAAAAAAAAATAGAAAGGTGGGGCAGCTAGGTGACACACTGGATAGAGCACCGGCCCTAAAGTCAGGAGGACCTGAATTCAAATCTGATCTCCGATACTTAACATTTCCTAGTTGTTTGACCCTGGGCAAGTCAGTTAAACCCAATTGCCTCAGCAAAAAGAAAAAAGAAAAAATAGAAAGGTGGTTTGGGAAAGAGAAGAGGCAAACACTCTTAACTCTTTTAAAACATTTTTGAAGAATTTTATTTTATTTATTATATTTTATTACTTTATTTAATTTATTTAATTGTTTTATTTATTTTATATATATTTTTTCTAATCCAAGAGATAGTTCCAGGTATTAGGGCAATGTTGAAAAAGGGACAGCATGGGAAAGTTAGCTTCTTACTTGTGACCTTTTTCATTTCTTCTCCTTTTTTTCTTTTCCTTTTCTCTTCATTTTTATTGCTTCTAACATTAGGTTTACACAGCTTGGCTTGCTGGTGCTAAATTGCCAATGGCAGCACCTCAGATACTGCTGCCTCACAGATGTTTCCCCGATTCAGTAGGACTGCTTACTCTCCCTCCACTGCACATCCGCCTAGGAGAAATGCAGACCACCCATGCGGGTGTCAGCAGGGTATCTGGGTCCAAGAAACTGGGATCACGCGCACCCGGGTTGATCCTAGTGGCCTGACCTCTCCGAGAGGTCAGGTTCCCTCTCCAACCTGGCCCCGAGCCTGGAGTAACTACAGGGAAAACTCTAAAATCAAACACATTACACTTTTTCGTGTTTCGGATATTAAAAATGTGAGTGGCGGGTCCCTAAACCCTGGGCATTTAACATGTAACATGATGTCTCGGTGTGGGACAGCCTTGATTTCTTCCCACCAATGAAAGAACTCCCAAGTCCTTTGCTTTCATCGGAACAAATCATGAGCAAATACAATAGACATAAAATACTAAAATAACGTATTATACTTGTGATACTCTCCCAGGAAGGGAAAGGACTTTGTCCGACTGTTAAACAGTTATTTTACATTCGCTCTGACAAACCCTTCCTGGGCCACTCAGCAGTTATCATGGAGGTTGGCAAGGTCCAGAGAGCATTGTCTAAGCAGGAGATAGCTTTGTTTGGTCCTATATGTACAGGATGATCTTGATCCCAAATTTGGGAAATCTTAACCCCAAAAGTCGTGACAAAAATTGCAATACCAGCTTTTTATTATTATTGGTCGTTGAAATTGTGTTAGGAAAAGGCAAAGGCAAGGTCCAAGAAGGAGTTGGGAACTCAAGGTTCTAAAGATGCTGACTGTTTTAGGGGCAAGAAGCCATGCTGTTGTCCTGGAGCTTGGGAGGATGGTAGAAATCTCCTCCCCATCTCCCCCACTACCCTCCCAATCCTGGCTTCCTCTGTTGGGAATCTGAGAGAAGGCTTGTGGAAAAGCAGGTGGGACCACAGTCCTCATTTGTAAGTCACAAAAGGAAAAAATGCCTCAGATAAGACTCTGGTCCCTCCCCATTCTCAAGCACAAAGCATCAGGAGAAATCTTGATTCCAGGGGGATTTATCTTCCTGTAGTTCATCTTGGTTAGACATGGGGCAGGATATTAGCTCCAGGGGAGTACTGCTTTCTCACAAAAGCCACTCTGGTGTCTAAAGGTTTAAAGGGAATCCATGAGATTGAAAAGGTGTTCTCCTAATCACCACTGTCACCATTCTGCTCCTGGCTGAGTGTTTGACAGAATCAGCAGCTGGGAAAAATATGAACACTATAATTACAAGTGATTCACCCTTTTCCCTCCCTTGTGACAAGGTTCTAAGTACCTGTCCCAGGGGAAGGGCTCCTGATAATGGTCTCGTGGTCTCCGACGTTGTTATTGTTGGGAAAACTCTTAGGATCCTTGCTAGCTACATCCCAAATAAA
Organism: Antechinus flavipes; assembly: GCF_016432865.1. Taxonomy (NCBI): domain Eukaryota; kingdom Metazoa; phylum Chordata; class Mammalia; order Dasyuromorphia; family Dasyuridae; genus Antechinus; species Antechinus flavipes. The sequence goes on from NC_067403.1 coordinate 27,152,984, forward strand.
CCAGCACAAGATAGAGTCAAATATGTAAACTGCAGTTTATTTATTCCCTCAAGAGCGTGACACACTGTAGATGTCTGTGGCTGTCCATTAAAAAGAAAGCCAAATCTTAAATTGTTACAAAGGAAAGTGTCATTGAGAGAAAGAACTGATGGTGTCTGAATGCAGATCAAAGCATACTATTTTCACCTTGTTCTTTTCATAGTCTTTTCTGTTGGTCTGTTTCTTCTTTTACATCATGGCTAATGGAAATACATTTTTACATGTTCACACATATACAACTATCATCCTAGGGAGGAAGGAGTGAAAAAAGGAAGGAAATTTGGAACTTGAAAATTTTAAAATTGTTTTTACATGTAACCGGAAAAACAAAATACTATATAAAAAAGAAGAAAAGGAAAGTGTACCTTAGCAAATTTACAATAAATGAAAGAAAATAGTATCTTTTTATCAGCTAATTAGGATTTCTTAAATCCCTATTACTTGCTTTATTGGCTAGGATAAAGAAAAGTAGAGAACTTCCTAGAAGTCTTGAAGTCCTATAAATTTTCTTTTGTAATTGTAGAGTGATTTGGAGAAATGGAGAAACCAAAGGAGATTCCTGTCAAAAAGGGCTCATGAACAAAGGGAAAGAAATATAATAATATATTAACAGCCAATGTAGACTAAAATGGAGCTAGTTATAGTCTCTTTCAATATTATGCTAGTAATCCTCAAAACATTTCTTTTTCTTTATTTTTTTTTGTCATTCAAGACTGATGCTTTCTTCCTTTTGTTCTTCCTTTCTCTTTACTTTGAACTTAATAGCATTTTTTTCAATTATAGGTAAAGGTAGTTTTCAACATTCATCTTTGTAAGACTTTGAGTTTCAAATTTTTCTTCCTCCCCCTCCCAAAGACAACAAGCAATCTGATAAAGGTTATACACATACATATTGGACATTTTTCCACTTTATTCGTGCCCTGAAAAAAAATCCGAACAAAAGGGGAAAATCATGAGAAAAACAACAAAAAAATAAAAATAGTATTGTTATATTTATATTCAGATGCTATATTTTTTTTTCTCTAGATGGAGATAGCATCTCCCATCACGTGTCTCTTGGAATTGTCTCGGATCATTATATTGCTGAGAAGGGTGGAGTGTTATATATAGTTGATCATTGACAATGTTGCTGTTACTGTATACAATGTTCTCTTGATCCTGCTCACTTCACTCAATATCAGTTCATGTAAGTCTTTCCAGGTTTTTCTGAAATCTTCCTCCTCCTCATTTCTTAGAGCTCAGTACTGCTCCATTACATTCATATACCACAATTTGTTCGGCCAATTGATATCATCCCCTCAATCTCCAATTCTCTACTGCCACAAAAGAGCTGCTGTAAATATTTTTGTTCATACGGGTCCTTTCCCCCTTTTTATGATCTCTTTAGAATATAGACCTAGTAGAGGTATTGCTGAAGCAAAGGGTATGTTGAATTTGATAGCGCTTTGGGCATAGTTCCAAATTGCTCTCCAGAATGGTTGGATCAGTTCACAACTCCACCAACAATGCATTAGTTTCCAATTTTCAACATCTTCCATGGTGACATTTCTGAGAGAGAATTAACAACACTGAGTGGTTCATCAGATACAAAGAAGAAAGGAGAGTTAAAAATAGCTATGAAAGAATGGTTGACCACAGAGAAGCTGAGTAGGGGTGAGGGGGAAGGGAGGACATTCTATGGGGTAAGGGAGAACATCAGATTAACAGCTCTTCTGTTCCCCTGACAGATCTGTCTAAAGAATATGAAACTCCACATTAATCTGATAATAGATGAGATAATCATGAGAAAGATCAGGAGAGTCAAATAGCAGTATATCTATGTAAAGGGCAAGAAGGAGTTAAGTTCAAAATCAAAACAAAAGTCAGGATTTTGTTTTTGCTATGTTCTGATCAGATCAAGATTTCTTTGTAATGAATAAAATTTTTTTTCTTTTTTGTCTTTATTCTTAAAACTGCCCAAGGCCCTGACCCTAATTTTATATCACTATAGAAGGAAGAGTTAAAGAATAGAGGGTAGAAAGGCTATAACAGTGCTCTGTTGGGGTAACTCTAAAAGGAAATCTCACTGATACAAAATATCGAATCCAATGCCTCATGCTTGTCTCTTGTATATGCAATCCAAATTATGTTGTGTAAATTCACAATAATTACACATTATAATTTGCTTACATTATGACGGGCTGAAGCAGACATGTGGGTCTCCATCCATATGGAGTAACTTCAGGAATATCAAGAAAAACTTCTTTTCCAGGAAAATAATCTTGCTATCCAGTTTGTTCATGTCTGAGATCGCTGTCTGAGCAGTAAGTTTCTTAAAATGGAAATACAAATTTAGATTATATATATAAATTATATACTATATAACTGGAATATATTATATATAAACATTAATATATAACATAATTGTATATTTTAATATAATATAATATAATACTATAATGAATTAAAATTTATTTTTGTATCATATGTTTACCTTTTCAAAGTCTTTGTATCTATTATATTTTCACAATGACCTTTTGAAGTAACTAGGACATCTTCACTGGATATAACAGGTCAAGTGATATGATCTTCATTTGATATATATGGAAACTGAGATACGTTGAGAATAAGTGACAGCTTGTGACTATGGCTAACTAGTGGCTAAGCTCGTGACTCCTGGTAGAAGTAACACACTCAGTTTTCAGTTATTTATGTCTCAGTATTAATGAAATTATCAGATCCTTTTCTGAGGGCAGGTTTTATTGGACATCAAAAAAGAATATGAAAGTATTAGTGGCCAGGGTGGGAGATGAGACCCCAAACCTTCATTGCACAAAGACGCCAAAAAGCCTGCCATTGAGTTTTAAAAACCAAAAATTCTAACTGGGATCTCGTAATAATAGCTCACATTTATATAATGCTTTAGAGTTTGCAAACTGTTTTATTCTTATTTAATTTTCAAAATATTCCTATGAAGTAGGTACTCATAATTTCTCCCTTTTCCAGATGAAGAAACTGAAACTCACAGTGGCAGTGTCACACAAATAGTAAATATCTTTAAGCAAGATTTGGACCCAGAGCCTCCAAGTCCAGCGCTCTGATGATTGTCCATTGTGTCTAAGAATCTGCAAAATGAGGAATGAATTAATTTAAGATAGCATCCCTTTTCCTGATATTGTCTCATGTAGACAATTGTTTATGATTTCATTAGTTTAGAAAACTGCTGGTGATGAATCTCCCTCTGCCAATACACATCTATAAGTGTTCTACAATATTCTTAGTAATATAAGTGTATACACACACACACACACACACACACACACACACACACACACACATATTTAACAGGTTAAGAGAGTTGTCCAGGATCACAGTGTGTGTCAGAGGAAGCCCTTGAACCCAGGACCATCCTGTCATACAGTCTGGCTTTCTATTTATAATACTGTGTTGACTCTGATAGAGATAAATTTTATGGATGATCTGAACTGTGACCAAAAGAAGAAACAGGCTGAACCAGCTGATATTCAGTTATGTGGGTGGTGTACTTTGTATTTATTCACATTATCAGAATGCAGATAAACTTTACTGACTCACTGTTTACTCATGATTTCACCAACCTGGAGAACCAGACTACGCTGGTATTTTCAAGTGGTTGAGTTTTTGGTTTTTTTTTTTTTTTTTAACTCTAAGATATCAATTGTCAGTTAAAATGAACTGCCTTTCTTTCTTTTAAGGAACAAGAAATTACAGAAGAAGAGAATGATGGGCCTTATCTGCACCATTTTGGATTTAATTTGTCTAATCAGGGGTCCTCAAACTTTTTAAATATGGGGCCAGTTCACTGTCCCTCAGATTATTGGAAGGCCGCACTATAGTAAAAACAAAAACTTTGTTTTGTGGGTCTTTAAATAAAGAAATTTCATAGCCCTGGAGGAGGGGGATAAACGTCCTCAGCTGCCGCATCTGGCCCATGGGTTGTAGTTTGAGGACCCCTGGAGGTGTTTGTGTGCTATGGTAAAAACCAAATTTATCACTAAATAAAAAGAAAGATGCTTAGTTCATTCGGGAAATAGATCTGCATGTGTTAACCTGGAAATGGTTATTCATTAACAGGTACATCTACTAATGGAGGGGTTCTTAAAGTTATAGATGTCATTTCCCTTTTATTTTCCTTCCTTCAAATAAAGATATTTATCCTAGAAAGCAATGGTCTTAATAGGGCTATATGTTGCTAGGTCTTAGTCTGTAACCAGAAAACGCTCAAGATGTCTAAGTGTATATAGGAATGCATGTACCTATCCTATATAATATATGTACACGCATACATACACACACGTATATACATACGGATAGGTAGACTTTAGTTTTCTCATCTACAAAATGGATAAAACATCTCTCTCAGAAGGTTGTCGTGAAGATCAAGAGAGATAACACATATAGTGCTTTATAAACCTTAAAGCACGATATAAATGCTAGCTAATAGATATGTAGTGATAAGGAAGGGAGGGAATGTGCCCCTACCCGAGGCCCGCCTGAGAATACTTGTTGTTGTCTGACCTAAAGGGGAGCAGAAGAGACCTCTCAAGCTTCCTTTTCCAAGGGAGACTTTCATTCCTGCCAGAAGAGAAAGAGGCAGATTGAATCTGGAGGTCACCATTCTGGTCTCCTCAAAGAAGGGGGATTCTAAACTAGAATTATATCTACTGCTCCCTTAAATATAGTTAGTTTAGGGTCCAACTTCTTAAATATGGTACATGATCTCATAGGGGTCACATAACTGAATGTGGGGGTCACATTAATTAACAGTGAATGTTTGATTTGTATGCCTATTTTATATATCTATCTGGAATCACATAAAAATTTCTCGGGCAAAAAGGAGTTGTGAGTAGAAAAAGTTTAAGAAATCCTGTTCTAGGGGCATTGTTCTGTCCTGTTTTTTAGAGCCCCCAAGTTGGGGTGATTAAAATATACCGTCTTAGTGGAGGAGTGATGAGGCAAGACTCCAGAGGATGGTGGAAATATAGAATCCATTTATTCCAAGATCTTCTCCCTTCATATACCCTCATACCCTTATATAACCAAAGCAATATTGCGCATGCACTAAGTATATACTGTGCACATGTGGGACCACATAAATAACTTGCTGTTGTATGTAGATTGCCACCTGCTAGCCCTCTGCTTCAATCACAACAGGTTGTCACAGGCCCCTGACTTCTCAGGAGGTCGAGAGCCCTTAGGGAGATGGGGAGCCAAACCAGACCTTGTTAGCAGGTTCCCTCTAAGCTGAAGGGCCTTATACCTCACCCAGAATTCCCCCACTATCTGTGGCCCTCTACAGGGTATGATCAAGTTCCAGCTAATGTTTGATCACTTTGTCAGTTTGATGGAACTGATCTCTCTGCAGCCCCTATTCCAGAGTCAGTAGTAGAGAGAGCATCCAGAGAGAAGCCTGTGGAGACTGAATGTAGATCACAACATAACCACTTTCTTTTGTTGTTATTTGCTTGCTTTTTTTTTCTCTCATTTTTCTTTCTGATCTGATTTTTATTGTGCAATATCATAAATAGGAAAATATGAATTGCACATGTTTAATATATATTGGATAACTTGCTATCTTAGGGAGGGGATGGGAAAAGGGAGGGAGAAAAATTTGGAACACGAGGTTTTGCAAGGATGAATGATGAAAACTACCTTTGTATATATTTTGAAAACAAAAAGCTATTATCAAAAAACTAGAGGGTATATAAAAAGCTGCTTCTGCGTTCAGTTCACCTATCCTATAATAATCCACACAGATTCCTTCACTGGTTACGTCATTTTGGTGCCTGTATGTAGGTCAGAAAGTCTTTGTACAATTAATTAGTAGATAGTCTTTTCCTCATCCTTTCCCTAGGAGAGTATCCATCAGTTCTTTCTACTTGCTCACTGGAAAATCCAACTAACTCTCCTATGGACAATAAGTGGTGGCAGTGAATGGTCTTTATAGGGTCCCTTCCTTTCTCTCTGTCTGTTTTGTAAACAAGCAAGATGGTTTTCTTTATACAGGTTAGTTTTCTAGTGGTCAGCTAATCTGTGAGTCCCTTGATTGCCAAAGTTTTTCAATAAAACTTTCTATTTAAGTATTCTGTTGTCTGACTCATTAATCTGATATCTTTTTTTTGTTGTTTTTGTCTCTTTTTTTCTTTCTTTTTTTTTTTTTTGGAGGCAATTGGGGTTAAGTGACTTGCCCAGAGTCACAAAGCTAATAAATGTCTGAGGTCACATTTGAACTCAGGTCCTTCTGACTCCAGGATTGGTGCAATATAAGAAAGTTGCCCCTAGTCCCAGATCTTCTGTACTAAAGCTATATCTAAGTGGTTAGCCATTTCTCTTTCACTTGGGAATATATACTGAGTATGAATAGTTGTCTCACTTCCTTTATCCAAGATACCAAAACATAGGTCAAAGGTAGGCATGGTTCCTTCCCAAATATGAGCAAGTATGGCATGAAGCCTGTAGAACCATTTCTAGTGGAGTTGTACACATATGGTAGAAAAGAGGTATGTTTACTCCATTGAACCTTTTGTTCAGTTCTCAACGTTTCCAAAATGTATAAAAGAGTGCAGTTAAAATGGTTTCCTTTGACCAAAATATCACCACTACATCAACTTCCAAGCCATGTTTCTAATGCAAAAAGAAACTTTTAACCAGAGTTACTACCATGTTCTAGGATCTGAGATTGCATCCTTTAGAGCTATATTCACTAGTTAGACCCATAAGATGAATATTTTATTTTTAATTTTTTAGTCTTGGATAAACTTTTCCTTATTTGTTTCCCTTTTATATTTCATCTTATTTTTATTTTTAATAATAATTTATTATTTTCAAAATACATGCAAAGATAGTTTCAACATTCACCCTTGAGAAATCTTGTGTTCCAAATGTTTCTCCCTTCCTTCCTCCCACTCTCTCCTCTAGATAGCAAGTAATCCAATATATGTTGAACATGTACAATTCTTCTATACATATTTCCACACTTACCATGCTGCACAAGAAAAATCAGATGAGTAATTTAGCCAGCCCCCTGTGAAATCCATTGGATGCCAGCAGTTCAGAAATAGTATGGGAAGTCAGGACTTAGAGAATTGAGAAAAAGCTATGGGGCGGCAGTGGAAATGGAAAACTGATAACCTGTAGCTTATGAAGAAGACTAAAAAGTCAGAAACCATAAAATGTTCAGCTACCAGAAGGAAACTGAAATGGGAAGTGTAGAATAAAAGTTAAGGAAGATACCCAAATGAATTGAGACTTTCTATGATGAGAAGTAATGTGATGTTATTGATGGAAAGCTGGCCTCCTTATCAGGAAGACCTGAATTCAAATTTTCCCTAGATACATACCAGCTAGTCCTAGGCAAGGGTCTCTCAATGCTGAAAGCACTTTTCTTGATTCTCTGAATCCTGTCCCTCCACCTTATCTCTAATCTGCTGGCATCCTGTGGTCTTGGAAAGTGGCTAAAATATTCATATTGTGGATCTAACTACAGTTCCAAAGGATCCAATTTTAGATCCTAAAACATGGTAGTAACTCTTTAGCTAAAGATTTCTTTTTGCATTAAAAAAGTGGCGTAAGAGTTGGTGTAATGGTGACATTTTGTTCAAAAGAGACATTTTAACTGCACTCGATTGTATATTTGGGAAACTTGAGACTAGAAAAAGACTGGTAACGTGAGAGACGTGACCTCAGATCTCCTAAAAAGGAGCCACACACTTTGGTGGCAGAGATTGGCCTCTGGCCAACATTCGGGAATACTCTGGATTGGCCTACCCTGGGGTTGCAAGCAGCTTTTTTCTTTTCATCCTTAACAAAGCTGGAACTGTCAGCATCTCGAACACTCCCAGATTGAGTACTGTGAGCTGTCATTCCCACATTTGTGCCCCCCAAAAGGATATCTTCAGCTCAGCAGGTGCTAGCCATCATTCAAAAAGGGAGCAGGGGCCAAGACTCCTCTCCCCACTCTTGTTAGGCCAGATGGCCCCGGGCATCAGACTTGGGGTTCAATCCAATGGGCCAGGAATCCAGGCCATCAGGGATGCCCTGAGAATCAGAGGTCCAAAATTCCAACTCGGTGGATGCTTGGGCTTTAACTTGCTGGGGATAATGCTGTTAGGAACTGAGTTACTCTACTCTACTCCTCAGCTACAGAGGTGGCCAGGGGAGGGATTAAACTCCTAAAGGGTTTGAAAGATAATGTGCATTTGCTGGTTCCTACAGTCCCTTTGAAGTCAACGATCCTTTGTCAAAATTAATGTGTATGTGATTATTTAAGAAGAGGTCCTGGTCTTTGGCTTCCTAAAAAGAAGGAAATTTGGGGGTTTTTACGTGATAGGGCTGATGCCCTGTAGGAGCTGAGTTAAATAGGGAGTCTAATATGGGCTTCCTCACCCCAGGACATTGGAATAGGGGTGGGATTTAAGCCTCTAAAGTAATTAGAAAATAATGTGCTTGTTCCTGCTCATCCTTTGCAGTCAATAGTCCTTTGTAAAAAACTAATCTGCTGTTAAATGTTTAGGGGAAAGTGAAGTCAAAGTCTTTGGCCTCTTAAAAAAGATGGGGATCTATTTAGGGAGGGCTGGAGTCAAAGCAAAACAATGGAGCTTTCTTCAAGCTCCTAGGTGTTCCTGGGAATCACCCAGGAAGGAGGGAGGTGAATAAAAAATAAAGGAGTGGGGAACAGAGAAGCTCAAATTACAAAGTTAGAGGCCTCTCTGCTTTGGGAGAGATCTGAAAATTCCTTCTATAGTGAAGTGATATCACAGATCTAATCCTGTTTCCCATCACACAGAAACATGTCTTAGAAGTTCCTCAGTGGAAAAGTTCTCTTTAGTTCTGTAGAAATTGCAGGCTTTGGCTAAGGTTCAGTTTATTTTCCTTTTTTCTAAGCCTTTAAAAAGGAGTGAGTTCACTCGAGCCCTCAACAGCTATGTCCCTAGTTCCCAGGTCTCAGAAATCTAATATTGTGGGCTTCTTTATTCAGCCTTCTTTTCAGCCTCCCTCCCTCCCTCTGTCTTCCTCCCTTCTTCCCTCCCTCCTTCCCTCCCTCCTTTTCACTTCTCCCTCTCCCTCTCCTTCTCTCTCTCCCTCTCTCTCTCTCTCTCTCTCTCTCTCTCTCTCTCTCTCTCTCTCTCTCTCTCCCCACATACACACAAACACTCCCCAGCTCATGTATAAAACCACATTCACTATGGTGCCCTAAATTCTGGAGATCCTAAATTCAAATCCTGGTTTCTGTCACGTAGGATCTGAATTCCTTTCACCTCTACTCCTTCGGCTCTCTCATGGGAGTATTGGTCTAAAGAATCACTAAGATACTTCCCAGCTCTAAGTTGATGCCCCTAGGGTCTTCTCCCTTCATTATGTTCATCTTCCTCAGGAATTCTTATAGCCAAGCTCTCTTTTCTATTCCCTCTGCCTCCAGATCCTCCCAAAAGAATCTGTGTGTCAGCCAATCTGAGTTCCTCCCCATTCCTCAGCCCAGCTAATGCTGTCTTTCTGCCATGATTCTTTGGTTCCTGTCATTTCCACCACTTAATCTCCCTTTGAAATCTTATTTTTCTTTGACATTGCTTCCTCCATCTATAACACCTTCCCTACTGTGCCTCCCTTGGTGGTGTGAAGTTATAGTTGCCCCTTTCCTTAAAATTACAGCTATTGCCAGGCAATCCCAGTGGCTATATTCACATTTTTTTAGCTGATTGATTTTTCTTTATCATAAAAAGGGTTCAAGAATGGGGCAGAAAGAAAGCAGTGGTTTCAGTGTAATAGCAATAGGCATCTACAAAATGATCTTTTTGGAAAACAATGCCCATCCCCTTACATTTTCCTCTTGCCCCCAGGATTCTCTGGAACCCCCAAGAGGTTGGAGAAAGCTCTAATTATTGCACTGACTCCAACCCTCCCTTAATTATGTCCCCATCTCTTTTTAGGAGTCCAAAGGGGTTTACATCCTAGTAAGTGAATCCATCAAGTGAACTGATATAAATAAAGGAAGGTGGAAAGTGAGAGGGATGAGGAAGATAAGGAAAATGGTCATTACTGAGCTAAGCTAAGTATTTGAAAAGTAGATATAAGGAGGGAATGTATCCCTAGAGGTCAGTTAGCATGTAAGTAGGGAGTTTGGGGGGCTTTCTGTCTTTCCAAGAGGTCATAGAAACTATAATCACAAAAGGGTTTAGGGCATTGGGGAGGGGAGCTATGACTTGCCAAGAATGGCCTAGCCAGTATGTGCCAAAGGGAGGGTTCCTCAACTCATGTCTTCTTGGTAATTTTATTTATTTATTCATTTATCACTATGCCATGATTTCTGTCAATGTCTTCAAGAAACCCAATAATAGTGATCCCTATAAATAGGCAGCATGGCGTAGTGTATTGAGAGAGTTGATCTTTAAGCCAGGCTCTTTCCAGTCCAACCTGCCTCATATCAATTGTGTAAGCCTGGGCAGATCGCTGCTTATTCTATCCACTCCAAACCCTCCACTTATATCCTGTGTGAGATCAACAATTCCCTTAACATCTCTGAACTTCAAATTCTTTATTGGCAAAAATGTAGGTTTGAACTAGAAAACATCTGACATGCCTTCTCTCTCAATATCCGGGGTCTTGGGCATTCTCTGTAATCTTGTTTAAATATTTCAGAAGAGTTGTGGATCTGGAGGAAAGAAAGAAAGAAAGAAAGAAAGAAAGAAAGAAAGAAAGAAAGAAAGAAAGAAAGAAAGAAAGAAAGAAAGAAAGAAAGAAAGAAAGAAAGAAAGAAAGAAAGAAAGAAAGAAAGAAAGAAAGAAAGAAAGAAAGAGAGGAAAGAAAGAGAGGAAAGAAAGAGAAGAAAAAAGAAATTTCTTCATCTAGTAGGTCTCTACACCCTTGAAATCACAAATGCCATCTAAGAAAAGTTTGTTAGTCACTTTCTTCACAATAACCCTGAAGAATTTATAGTATAGATAGCAAAGGTATTAATAACCCCATTTTTCAGAGAGGGAAATAACGACTTGGAGAGGCTAAAGGACTCTTAGTCACATAGCTGGAAAGAGAGTCAGAATAAGGATTTCAACAGAGATCACAGGATCACAGATTTAGTCTTGGGAAGAAACCTCAGCTGTGAATTAGTCATTTCTCAGATGGCGAAAGGGACAGTTGAAGAGGTCAAAACTGGTCATCTAGCTAGCAGAGCAACATTTGAACCTAGGGCTTCAGCTACCAATCCAAGACTTTTTTCAATGTAGGACGCTGATGCTCTTAATACAATATTCTCTCTACCATATCAAGGTTATTTAAATGTTTTGAAAAGCAAGTTTGGAGACAGCTAAGTAGTGAAGTAAATAGAGTGCCAGCCATGAACTCAGAAATTTCTGAGTACAAATTTAGCCTCAGACACTTGTGACCTGGGTAAGTCACTTAACCTTGATTGTGAAAGAAAAGAAGGAAGGAAGGAAGGAAGGAAGGAAGGAAGGAAGGAAGGAAGGAAGGAAGGAAGGAAGGAAGGAAGGAAGGAAGGAGGGAAGGAAGAAAAAAGCACATATGATGTATGGCAGGGAGAATGAACAACTCTGCCCTACTCCAGAGGTCACTTGCAATGTCAAGAAATTTGGTTTAAATATTTGACATATATAGGACTGCTTGCCATCTAGGGGAGGGGGTGGAGGGAAGGAGGGGAAAAATCGAAACAGAAGCGAGTGCAAGGGATAATGTTGTAAAAAAAATTACCTTGGCATGGGTTCTGTCAATAAAAAGTTATTATAAAATAAAATTTTTTAAAAAATTAAAAAAAAAAGAAATTTGGTTTAAGCACTTTATTACTAGGAAAGTTGCTTGCTGTTTCAGAGCTGCAGTTCTCCAAGATAGCCTTTTCTAGATAAAACAAACAAATAAACAACAACAAAACAAACAAACAAAAAACATGTGGTACTTGACAGCAAGCTCTTTTTCAAAAAGGTGACAAGTATTTTATGGCAGTTTCAAGGCTCTGGCACCTTCCCTCTCAAAGCCTAGATTAGATTTAATGGAGCTGGGGAGATAAGAAAGAAAGTAGGAAGGTGCATGGACACCAACCAACAAGGAGACCTCCCGGAGCAGGTTTTATCCTGTGAGTGATGAGAAGATAAACTCTTCATGCTTGGGTCTCTGTCTAGTGAGATAAGCCCTTAGGTTCCTAGACTCCCTGGATTTAGGGCCAAAGGAGTCTTAGTGATCCTCTAGTTCAAAGTCTCGTTTTATAAGAGAGGAAACTGAGGCTCATAGAACCTTGTGGTTAGTTTTTTTTTTAATTTAATAATAACTTTATATTGACAGAATCCATGCCAGGGTAATTTTTTACAACATTATCCCTTGCACTCGCTTCTGTTCCGATTTTTCCCCTCCCTCCCTCCACCCCCTCCCCTAGATGGCAAGCAGTCCTATACATGTTAAATATGTTGCAGTATATCCTAGATACAATATATGTTTGCAGAACCGAACAGTTCTCTTGTTGCACAGGGAGATTTGGATTCAGAAGGTATAAATAACCCGGGAAGAAAAACAAAAATGCAGATAGTTCACATTCGTTTCCCAGTGTTCCTTCTTTGGGTGTAGCTGCTTCTGTCCATCATTTATCCATTGAGACTCAGTTAGGTCTCTTTGTCAAAGAAATCCACTCCCATCAAAATACATCCTCATACAATATCATTGTCGAAGTGTATAATGATCTCCTGGTTCTGCTCATCTCACTTAGCATCAGTTCATGTAAGTCTCGCCAGTCCTCTCTGTATTCATCCTGCTGGTCATTTCTTACAGAACAATAATATTCCATAACATTCATATACCACAGTTTACCCAACTATTCTCCAATTGATGGGCATCCATTCATTTTCCAGCTTCTAGCCACTACAAACAGGGCCGCCACAAACATTTTGGCACATACAGGTCCCTTTCCCTTCTTTAGTATTTCTTTGGGGTATAAGCCCAGTAGTAGCACTGCTGGATCAAAGTTGTGGTTAGTTCTTGTCAAAGGAGTGGGTTTTTTCCTTGATTATAAATATATAAATATAATTTTTAGTTTTAGTGCACATTCAACACATCCCGTACTGCCAGGCCACACTGATTGGTCTAACGAGAAGTCAGAGTGATAGGGCCAAAAACAATTGGGTTGCGGGTGGGAAGGTTTGGATCTGGCCATCGCATGAGGTCTCCAGCCTAATTTCCTCATTTTTATGAGCTGAGCCCCCCGTTCAAGCTCCCGCCAGCTTTGCTCTCCTCCGCCCTGCACTGCCCTCAGGAGGGATCCTCTTGCACCCCGTTTCACCCCTGGGTAGCTTTTACAAAGGAATATTTCTTTCAAAGATGTGGAACAAATATAGGTATTTTCCCCTGTGCCTTGTGGATAGAATCCCCCTCTATGTCCTTGCTCTCTGGGAGGAAAACTCGCAGTGTGATTGCGTTCCTCCAGCGTTGGTCCCACGGGATCAGATCCAGATAGGACCCGACTTGGGATGCGGGGGTGAGCCCTTCCGTTGGCCGGGGGAGGGGGGGAGGGGAATCAGAGATCACTCCTGAAAATCATTCCTTGATGCTGAGATTCGGGCGCTGGACCAGATGAAAAACTGGGCTCAGATTCCTGCTCCCGGATGCCTGAGGCTCGCTCTCTTAAGCATGGAAGAGACCAAAGGCTGAGGGCCCGTTTCTTGGGAGTCCCTGGCTTCGGAGAGGACCCTTCCTCTTACCAGATGGCTTCTCATTGGAGAAGTCACTGAGCTCCCCGGGATGCGGAGGAGCTGAGAATGACAGCCTTTAAAACAGACTGAGGTTCCACCCCGGGAGGGAGCCGAGGGGAAAGCGTTCCCGCGCGCTGCCCAGGTCCGGCCGGAGAACCTTGCATTACCTCAGACGTCCCGGATGCACACTGCCTGGCGGGGTGGTGCCAGCTGAAGGAGACAGCATCGCGCTCACTCGGGACCCCAAATACGCTGAAGCTGTTTATCCGGATACACTAAATGGCGGCGCTTTTCATTCCCCGGGTGCCAGCCCCTTGGGAATAGGCTCCCCGTACGTTCCCGCACTTCAGCACCGTGCCCGGCACGTGCGCCTCGCAGAGACTCGGGAAGAGCGGAGTTTGGCCGGGGCGGTGACCGGCCGGGATCGCGGGGGACCGAAAGTGAAACGTGCTGCGGGTCTCGTGACCGCGGGGACACGACTAATGTGGAGGTGCATCTTGCTCGACTATGCATATTTGTAGCTTTTCTTTTTTTTCTTTCTTTCTTTCTCTTTTTTCCCTTTTTTTAATGGCAAAGAGGTAAGAGAGAGAAAAACAATTTTTGTTCATTGAAAATGTAAGTAAAAGCGGATTGTCCGGGACCGGATGGAGGCGGGGCCTCGCAGCTTTTTCCCGTAGGCTCCGCCCCCGGCGCGGATCCAGTAGCGGCCAGGGGGCGGGGCCAGGGCGCGGGCTCGCGGCCAATCAGAGGCCGCTCCACGCTCTTCCTTAGCAGCGCCGAGCGGAGGCCGGAGAGTCCGGGTGAGGTGCTCAGGTACTAGAGTGCTTCGAGCTCTGCGGCGGCTACGGCGGAGAAGGACAGACAGAAGCGGAATGGCGACCAGGACGGCGGTGGCGGCTGCGGCTGCGGCGGCCGTGTCGGTGGCGGCCGGGGACGGCCCGGGAGGGGACTCGCGCCTGGACCAGGCGGCCGCCCAGTGGCTTCGCTGGGACAAGGTCAGGTTCAGGCGGCTGTGGGAGGGCCTCTGCATCTCCATCCCCCTCTGCATCTCCTCTCTTCCTCCTTCCCTCCCTCCCTCCCTCTCCTTCCCACCCCTATTTCTCCCTTCCTCTACTTCTCCCGGCCCTTCCCCTCCCCCTTCCCACCGCCTCCCCCCCTCCATCGTTTTTTCCCCTCCCCCGTGGCCTCGTGGAAAGAGCCACCCCTTATTCCGCTTCTCCCCATGCCCCCGCAACTAGTTGGCGTTGCCCGAGGTGGCCCCTGGGAGGGGGTGGGGGCTCCCTAGGCCTCGGTTTCCCCGCCGGGCCCCGCGGTCTCGAAGTTCCGTTGCAGATGAGGTTTCGTTCTACCACAAACGGGCATTTCCCGGGGCGCCGGCCTTTCAGCTGAGTGGCGGCCGGACTTGGTGCGCCCCTCCCCCTCGGGCGACCGTGATTTCCACAGCTGCCCCCTCCCGCGTGGTCGTGGAGACAGACCCGGGAGGGGGACCTGTCCCGGGACTGCGGGTGGATAAAGTGCCTACAGTGTGCAGAGCTTCCTCTCCCCCGGAGTGCTATGTGGGCAAAGGGAGCAGGGAGAAAACCGGAGCAAAAAGGAAGGCTGAAAACTGACTAACTTCCTTTTGGAAAGGAAAATAGTCCAGAGAAATAAACCTATCCCGGCGGGGTGAGGCAGGAGGTGGGGACACTGAGGCAGGGGAGTGGGCGGCCAGCTCTTGCACGCTAATTGTTGGCGCTAGTCCAAGCACCAGGGTCCGCCCGAGTTCTGGTCCGTGTTCTGCAGAGACGTAAATGTCCCTGCCCTGGAGCGCCCAGGACGGAGCCGGCCTCACTTGGCCTTTTCTCCGAGTCTGAGCATTGGCGTTGGAGATGATGGGATCTCCTCGGAAAGGCCATGTCAGCCTGCTCTCGCCGGACACCCTTGAGTCTTTGGAAATTCGCATTGGTCACTGTGTTGTTCAGTTTCCCAAGTCTTGACAAGTTGATGTTGTTTCTAATAGTTTTATTACAATATTAAATATACACAAGACATCTGTTCTTACTCTGCTTTCTAGAAGCAGAAGTTATTTGACCTTGAAGGTCACGGGTATTTAGGAAACCTCAAAGAGGAAATAAAAGTTTATGGATTTTCACATGGGTCAAAGTTAGTTTTTGGTGATTGGAAAGTTTAAGTCTCTTGTTCTCTTAATCACCTACTATTGTGGCATATATGATTATGTTTTATAGAACCCTAAAACTTTAGAAATGGTAAAACAGATGATTGCGGATAATAATAGAGAAGAGCTGCAGAAATGTTTTGGTTCCCGAATGGAGTTTGGAACCGCTGGCCTTAGAGCTGCGATGGGACCTGGAATTTCACAGATGAATGATTTAACTATTATTCAGACTTCTCAGGTATTGATTTATTTTGTCCTTCTTTATTTCTGTTAACAGTAGCCTCAATGTATACATGTTATTCATTTTGGCTTTAATTATGAGTGTATTTTCTGACTTCTTTGTAGAGAATCACATTGGCAACTTAGGGTCCAGATAATTTGCTGAAGCTCATTTGTGCCCCTAGTGTCATAGATAACCAGTGACCCGATTTTCAGATCTCATTCTACCTTTAAGAAAGGGGTTCTTAATCTTTGTTGGGTATTGGACCCTTTTGGCAGTCTAGTAAAGCTTGTGGAGCTCTTCTTAGAAGAAAGTTTTTCAAAATATAACAAAAATATAGCATAACAAAATATATTAAACTAGTTATTAAAGCATTTTTTAAAAGTTCATAAGCCTCTGCTTTAGACTAACAATTTTATGGTTCTTTACAGTAGTCAAATAAAATTTTCAAGAAGCTTTTTCAGAAAGTTGCTGGAATAACCAAGACATTAATTTGCTTGCTTTCACCATGAAATGCAAGTAGAAATACTGTTAGAAATGTGACCATTTGTTCATTCTTTCAGTCCTTTTTAATTGATTCGCCATGCCAAAGGCCAGGTTCTGATTCTGAGGCCATGATAGAGTGGGCACAAGGCTGGCAATGGAGTTAGACAGCATGATATGCATTATCTGTGCAACATGGTGAAAACAAATCCCTTAATTTCTCAGTATCTCAAGCATGCCTTTGAGCTTAAATATCACTTAAAAATACAGTGTGGAGCTGCATTAGTACAAAAGGATCCACCACAAGTTTCCTAGGCTACTAAAAATCACTGAACAGAAGAACAAAACAAAAACCCTAAAACTGCCTTTGATCAGATAGTTCACTAAGGAAGGGTAGTCCTAAGGGCTTCTTGACTGAAACTGATCATCTCCTTCCTGTCCCTGCCCATCATCTCCTAAATCCTAAAGTCAAGTGACATTGAAGGCCCTTCAAAGGACCATTTTGCCCATTGCCCTTCCTGGGGGAAATGGGCTTGCAGCTATAGGCTCCATAAAGTCTTCCTGTCTAGACTTTGTTCCCAGGGCGGTGGCTCGGAACTGCCGAGAAGTGTTGGGGACCAACTCAGGGTTTTCTGCTGCTCATTGCCACAATTCAGGATCTTATCAGTTGTTGTTCCACTAACGGGCATCTGAGTTTTCTCCAGAGAAACCAATAAAACAGGAGCACGTAATGTTTCCCCTACTTCCCTGCTTGTTTCTTAAATATCAGGAAAAGAGAAACGAAAGCCTGCCTAGACATGGTAGCAAGGCAGAGTGCCAATATCGAGTCAGCGTGTCAATTAAAAACCTGCCTTTTATAACCTTCTAAAATGTGATTGCTCTTTTCTAGGCTTCTCTGGTGGTTCTTAGTTCTTTAAAGAGAACAGCTTTCCATGTGCTAGTACTAAAAGTATATATAAGCCTTTGAAATTAATATGAAATTTAATTCAAATAAAACATAATTTGATAACATTTATTACTCAGTTTTCAGGATTTTTCATTTATTATATTTAATAACTTATTCAATTCAGAGTTCATTTTTTCCATGATCTTGTGTATTTAAGTAAAGAGTTTTCTATATAGAAAAATGACACTAATTGTCACGTTTCTGAAATTATTATTACCAATGATTTCTTTTTTTGAAGCACTCTTGATATCCAAAAGGAACTTGATAAGAATTTTAATTATTTCCATATTCCATATTTTAATATGTTAAATATTTATAAGTTTAATTTTAAAGCTAAGAATAAAGTTTAATTTTAATATGGATTAACTTGGTATTTTTAGGGATTGTGTAGATATTTGGAAAAAAACTTCAGTGATATAAAGAAAAGAGGTGTGGTGATTAGCTTTGATGCTCGAGCTCACTCATCCAGTGGAGGCAGCAGTAAAAGGTATTTTGAATAAGTTTCGGATTTTTTAATGTTCGAATGTGTTTTATGTTCTTACTATTAATTCAGTATTTTAGTTTTTTGATACATTTGCCTAGTTTATAGCTGGCTTTTAGCTTCAAAATTGTTGGCAATTTCTCCTTGGAAATGTTATAAATTAACACTTTTCATTTTGGATCAAAGAAATAGATTTTAACAAAATTAAGGAGAACTTAATACAATTCCTAATTAACTACGTCAATTTTCTGTGACAGCCATGTTCCTTTTTTTTTTCCTTTTCCTTTCCTTTTATCTTCCTTCTACAGAATTTTGTTCTTTACTAATTGACACTAGTTGGAAGCCTCATAGCATTATACACGACAATCCAAACACCCACTAAAATTCTCATATATAGTTTTTTAATATATTGGGAAATAAGTGCTAGCAAAGGAATAAAAATTCTGTTTTCAATTCCTTTCCCAGCACTTTCCCTTCATTTAGAAGTTAGATTTTCTGACTGGTTATTTCTTAACGTGAGCATTTAGATTGTAAAAATAGAATAGCTAAGATTACCCCCCCCAAAAAAAAAAATTGCAAGTTTTTAACTGTATATGTGGTATTGTGCAGGGCATTTGGAGAAGAAAATTGCATGAATGGAGTTATCAGTAACTTCTAGTTTAAGGACAGTATGAGGGGCAGTGGCTGCAGGATCTTTGGGGTTTATAATCCCCTTTCCACCACATACTATCTGGTTTAACTCTTTATTATTCCAGGAAGCTCTTTTCAGAGTACTGCATCCATGGAGGGAGCTTCCTCCTAGGGAAGTGATGAAATCACAGCTATGAAGGCCCCCCAAAATGAAAAGCAATGATGTAGACTTGTGTGTACAGCTTTTAGAAAGACTAAAAACACTAAACTGGTGTATGTTCTAAATCTGTGTGCTATATCTTTTATTATGGGACACCATCAGAGCCTCTGCACAGATAGTCCCCCATATTTAGGACTACATCCTCTTCTCCCTTTTAAGTCTGGAGTCCTTAACTTCCTACAAGGTTTAACTAAACTCTTGTTCTATGGGAAGTCCTTCTTTGTCCCCCCTAATTAATACTCTCCTTAAATCATTTCCTAGTTATTTTCCTAGTTATATGTATCCCCCAGTAAAAGGTAGGTTTTTTGAGAGTGGAGCTGATTTTTTTCATTTTTGACTTTGTATTTCAAATACAAAGCTTATTTCAAAAGTATTCAAAGTATTTCAGGTACTAGTTTGTGCTAATAAAATTTTGCTAAACTCAATTGAATATTTAGATCAAGGGGGAATATAGGATCTACCCAGGTGGTTCTGAATAGTCTATCTCTAATGAAAAAAGTTTTCCTTAATGAAAGCATATTTCCTTAAATTGTCATTGTATTATTTCTTTAATATAAACGTTTTTAAATGGCCAGAGAATTCTGTTCTGCTTTATAAAACACACATTTTTGTGTGCCTACAGGATACTTGTATGAAGCCTCATAGCTGTGTAAAGATGTTTTTGCTTTTTTTTTTTTTTTTTTTTTTTTTTTTTTTTCCTGCTGAGGCAATTGGGATTAAGTGACTTGCCCAGGGTCACATAGCTAGGAAGTGTCTGAGACCAGATTTGAATTCAGATCTTCCCGATTTCGGGTCTGGTACTCTCTATTCACTACACCACCTAGCTGCCCCCAGATGTTTTTGCATTTTTGCAGTATATCATGAAGATAATAGTTTATGGATGTTAATTATTGAAGCCTGACTTTAAAGTAGACATAGTTTACATTTATTTTTCATTTTGCTTCTCTGACTACCAATACCTCCATTCTCCAGACAACTTTTCCCATTTTAACATCATACAGTACTGTTTTAATAAAACATTTTAATTCTGATTATTATAATATAAAGAGCGGGCCATAATCTGTGATGACCGAGTATTTAAAATCAGCTGGAGTCAGGAATTCAGGTTAAGGGAAAAATCTTCAATCTTTATTGAAGTGAAGAGGTGAAAAAGGATTGTGATAGCAATATGGGCAGCTGCGACAGGAAGCCAGCTAGCAGAGGGGGATTGGAGATGAAGAGCATTGGCAATGGCAATTCAAGCAGCTGTGTCAAGATGCCAGCCAGCAGTCTCTCCTTATGCTTCCCTTTCCACTCCCCTGCCTCCACCCACCAAAAACGTCAAACACATCAGGACTTGCACAAAGAGTGGGCGGGGGCCATTCTTTCTCCAAGCATATGTATTACTAGAGTATGGTCCAATTACTATTTAGCCTCACGTGCTTGGGAACTCAGTGCATCAACTCAAGCCTCAGCCCATTACAATAATCTAATTCTTTTGAGGTAGATTATTTACTCACTTGAAACCAAAATGATCCTGTAAATCTTGAAGAATTTATTTGAAATCAGCAATGTGCTCCACAACTGTGTTAGATACTATGGAAAAACAAAAATATTCAAATAAGGTTTTTAAGGAGTTTGCCAGATAATTGAAAATACCAACTACAAACATACCCCAACACATGTGCATACTTTTCTTCTGTGTTAAACTTTTTAAATACTGACATCCAGATCCTCTACTTTTTCACTACCCTACACTTATTCCAACTCTTTATAATTTGTTTTCAACTCTCATGAAACAAAGTTTATATACACGTAGACATACACACACACACACACACACACAGTTGTGTGTACATGTCTCTATGATACCTTCTTCATAAACAAAAAATCCTCATTTTCCTATATGATTCTCCCTTCTAGGTTTGCACAGCTAGCTGCAACAGCTTTTATCAGTCAAGGAATTCCTGTGTATCTCTTTTCTAATATAACACCAACTCCCTTTGTGGTAAGTACCCATTTCCCCCTTTCCAAATTTCTGTCACAAAATAGGAGCAAGAATTAGATAGAACTTTGAGGAAAAAAACAAGAAAGCATTTCTTGCATTTTACTGGCTAGGCTATAGAAAGTCAGCAGCTATGTATTAAATATTCTTTCCCCTATCAACTGTAATTTCTCCCACATCCTGCTTGAACCATTTGGCTTGAATCTAATTGCCTAACACTTTTTAGTGTTCTCTGTGGCAATTAAAAGGAATAATGCCATGTTCTTTGTGCTTGCATTCTTCTTAAGCGGTTGTTTCCTTTTTAATTGTTTGGGGAATTATTCTACACATACTTGGAGAATTCTACAATGAGTAGTAGTATTATCTATTATCCACATCTTACTTTCTGGAATTTTCCAACTATGTAATTATTAATGATTCACTATTCAGTTACTAACTAGGTACCCTATTATTTATGACTAACAGGCATTCAAACATCTTATTACTTAACCTAGTTATTTCTTTTTTGCTAATTGGGGAGATATCTTATTTTAAGAGACCAATAAAAATTATGTTTGGTAACATGTAGTAGGACATTCATTAAATCCTTTAAATGGATATATGTTAAGAAAAGCTACAGTAGAGACTCATTGCTCACTAGTTTGTGAACTTTAGGAGTGTGGGGTTTTTATGTTAATAAATTTTTTTTAAGACTTGAGCAATGGCGTGATTTACATACTTGTATCAAATAGAAATGTGAGCTTATCGAAAAAAGAATTAACTGATTTGTTTTTACATTACAATAGAACTTCTCATTCTATTGATAGGAATTATGTAGGCCACTAGATAACAGATCATTTAGCTTAAATAGTTTACTTGATTAAAGAGATTACCTTTGGTTGATAATTTCTGGATGCTAGTGGATATTCTGCATTGTAGAATAAAAATGAAATGTTATTTATTCCTTTACTCTGTAGAAAGTCAGTTGAATTTAACAAACATTTATTAAATATGTATTTTATTAATAGGACTGTGCTAAATGTTGGAGAAACTGCTATGATTGAATAATAACCCATATTTAAATACCACTTTCTTGGGTTTACAGCTGTAAGCAAATAGGGAGAGGTAGAAAGCTTTATAGAGTTGGGACAGCTTCTAACAAAGTTCTGCATCTACTGCCTTATTGTGAAATAAAGGTGAACCTGGGTTTTGAAATGCTACATCAGGACTGATCAAGGATTTGTAGGTTTTGGGGAGCTAGAAAGATTTCAGGAATTGACAAGGCTGTATCTGTTGTCTAAGAAACTGCCTGGCTAAATTTGGAGAGACTGTTCTTTGAGAATAAATGATCTGGAAAAGAATTCTTGGGTCACATTTTAGCTCATTTTAAGGCTAATTAAGGATCTGTGTTGCTTGGTTGTGGTGCCTAGAAGTGAAACGGTGTATTGTTGTATTTAACTGTTGTGATTAGTTTAAAGGATTAACAATGAGAGCAAATAACCTATAAAAATATCCATTTGAAAGTACATACCATAATTTGAACAAAAATGTTTATTCATTATCTTCTAATATTCTTATAGCCCTATACCGTCTCACATCTGAATCTGTGTGCAGGAATCATGGTCACAGCCTCCCATAACCCAAAGCAGGATAATGGTTACAAGGTATTTTTGTCTTCTATCCCTTATATTTCAAATAGAACTTAAGCAATAGGTTTGTATTCATCAATGAAAATCTTTGGGTTTGTTGAATTCTTTAGGTCTATTGGGATAATGGAGCTCAGATCATTTCTCCTCACGACAAAGGAATCTCTCAAGCTATTGAAGAAAATCAGGAGCCATGGACTAAAGCGTGGGATGATAGCATAATTAGTAACAATCCACTTCTTCATGACCCATATTCTACAATCAATAATGATTACTTTGAAGACTTAAAGAAATACTGCTTTCATAGGTAAATAAAGAAATCCTGTGTGCCTTGGCTGATGTAGTTTTAATTTATTCAGATATTTATTTAACAAGCATAATGACTTTTTGAAATGCACTGTTAGACAAAGAGAAAATAAACAAGAATAATTTTAATGTTAACATAGTAACTATAGCAACATATTTGATTGACATCAAATACCTAAAATTGGCCTGGAGGGGATTTTAGTAATTTGTTTACATGTTAAAAACAAAGACTTCAAATAAGAAACTAACTAGTGGTCAGCAGCTCACAGTTAGGGAGCAGGAAGAATCTGACTCAGGAGACATGGAATAGACTACAAGTCTTAAGTAATTATGAAATGTTTATGATAATTTATTAAGGGTATCTTGTAGTTTGGTCATTGTGCTGAGAGAGACTTAAAGGCAAAGATTTTGTCTTGCTTCGGCTTTGAATGTCTAGCACCTAATGTAGATCCTTGCATGTAGGTACTTGGTAAATGTTTCCCTGATTGAGCATAATTGAGATTTTCGTTATTATTCTATAACATATAAATAACATCTTGTCATTCTGCTACTTATGTCCCCATCCATTTTTGGTATTAAAAAGTGGGTAATTCTTTTGATGCCTTCTCTGAAATTTTGCATCCTTACATTGAGTCAGATTACACAGGTTACTTCCTAAAGTGTCACTGAAACAGCATGTAGAGAAAAAGCCCTCTGGAGCTTTAGATTCTACTCCCAGACAAGCTGTTAATTGGTTTATGGCTGAGCTTCCGTTCCCTAATCTTTTATAAAGCTTGGACTCTTGTTTTCAATTAGGCCAACTTTTTACTTTTCAGAAAAAATCAGATCGAGGTGTACAGGCTTCTAATGCTGATGTTGGAATCCCCATTTTGGAGAAGAATGTTGGAGACTTATGGGAAAGGGGATCTATTAGTTACTCTGCATTTGACTGGTCTGGATTTCATCCTTACCACTTAGTCATGTCATTTTATTGGGCAACCTCCGACGATACAGCTCTGGATTAAAAGTATCTCTTGACTGCTGGTATTTTGTACACTAAACCAATATTAAAACTCATGTGGAGTGATGAAAACATACTGAGTTTGGAGCCAGGTGGCCTGGCTAGACAAGTCTCCTACAATGAGAAACTTGGTTTCTCTGGACCTTTATTTCCACAACCCTCTGTAAAAAATCAACTGATTTTCAGAAAACCTTTATTGTTCATGATTGGTTAATTTGGCTTAATAATTCTCTGCATTCCATTTTTGCTCACTTTTAGAATGTTTCATAATGTTTTTGAAGTTGACTGCAACTTTTTGGCTTTACAACAAAATTAGACTTTTATAGATGTTAACTGAGTGAAGGGCTTTATTTTTTTAATAATTTTTTTGTTAGTTTTAGTTTTTAAAAAGTGAAGCTTTTTTGCCTTGTTATGGAAAAGTAAACATAGAGCTGATTCAGCCTAATGACATCTTTGTCATTATACATCATGGAGTTATTTTTTAGTTTTGTAAAGAATCTCACCTCGCCAATGGCCAAACATTCCCATTTTTAATAATATGAATGTTTGAATTCACATAGCATCTTTGCTTTATCTCATTTCAGAAATGCCAACAGTTCATCAACAGTGAAATTTGTCCATACTTCTGTTCATGGTGTAGGCCATGATTTTGTACAGTCGGCTTTCAAGGCATTTGACTTTGTTCCTCCTGATGCTGTTCCTGAACAGAAAGCTCCTGACCCAGAGTTTCCAACAGTGAAATACCCAAATCCTGAAGAGGGTAAAGGTGTCTTGGTAACTTTTTCTAATTTAAAAAACTACTTAGGGGGCAGCCAGGTGGCACTGTGGATAGAGCACCAACCCTGGAGCTAGGAGGACCTGAGTTCAAATGTGGCCTCAGACACTCCTGTGATCCTGGGCATGTTACCTAATCCCAATTTCCCTTCCCCCCGAATTTTTTAAAATAAAAAACTATTTGGTGTGTTCAAAACAGTTCATAAACAAAGTAAGATCCTCTAGCAATCAATGTTTTGTTTATTAAATAAAATAGAAATTTCCTTTCATCGCCAAGGGCTTTTTGTTTTAATTTATGCTACTTATTAATTTCCCAAAGAATTCTCCAGATTAGGTACATCACTTGGTTTTGACCAAGAATGCTATACTATTTTAATGTCATGTCTGATGTTGCCTAATTTATGTTAGAAAGAACTAGGAACAAAAACGAGATATATTCTGTAGTTTGCATCTTTATAGGATTTTTGAGAAATATTTTTATATTGTGGCTGAAACTATTTTCATAGTTAGGCTAAATAGGATAGTCATAAAATCTGTTTACTGTGTACTTTTTCTAGATAGTGTAGAAGTACTACTACCACACATTTGTTGCTAGGCTGGATCTAGTGAATTATACAGGCTTTAGCTGTGATTAATTCTGCCATACATGGACTTCTTTTCATCATAGAATATCATGTACAATGATTCTAGGGTAACCTCTAGATCTCATTAGATTTGGAATTTTTTTCAAGACTTTTTTCTTGATTAAAGTAATTGTTTTCTTCTAACTCTTTTGCAGACATTATCATTTGCTTTGGCTGAAAAAACACAGGCTAAAATTGTTTTAGCAAATGATCCAGATGCTGATCGACTTGCAGTAGCAGAACAGCAAGAAGAGTAGGTTTAACAGCTTAACGGTTTTTTTTTTAATGTGTTTTTAATATACAATTTTATAACATTGTCTTTTGGGAACTTGATGAAATTGCAAAATGAGTATAGGATTCATTCCATTTATCTGGTATTATTATTATTAATTTTTTTGGAATAGTTTTTTATTTTCAAAGTACATGCAAAAATAGTTTTCAACATTCTCCCTTGCAAAAAACCTTGTGTTCCAAATTTTTCTCTCTCCCTTCCCTCTATTGCCCTTCCCTAGACAGCAAGCAAACCAAGATAGGTTAAACATGTGCATAGATAATTATTTTAATAAATTTTATATTAACTTACAAATGAGATAGAAGTCATTTTAAAGTACTTCTGATTCTCTAGCACATAGCAATGTGCTATGAAGTTTTTAAGTTAAATTTTACAAAGTTAATATTCACATTATCATATACTTTTGTTTGTCACTTTATAAAACATTTTCACTTAAGTAGCTTTGATTCTGATGAGAGGACACTTCCAAGTACGTAATTTATGGTATAGACAAGCTAGCTGTTCAGGTATGATGTAGAATCATCCAATGTAAATATATATTTTTGCTCATAGCAAAAGTAGTAATGTCACTATCAATCAGAAAATGAAATTAATTCAGTAGTCCCGGCTTTGAGATTAAGGAGTTGTTCTAATCGTGTCAATTACAAATAGGGGAAGGTAGCATTCTTTGTTTGCCCTTTGTTGATCAACTTCCTTTTTGTTTTGAAAATAGACCTTAAGAGAAATTCCATTTAATCACTCATTCACAATCAGTAATGTAAAGCAAGCCCTAAAATTAAATTAAGTTTATGCTTGGAGAATATTAATATTTTCAAGAAGTACCAATATACTTTAAAACCAGAGCATATGCAAAAAAAACTGCACCTAAAATATTCTCATTTGTTTGCTCTTTGGTAAGAGAAAATTTTGTAAGCTTCTCTTAAGACAGCAAGATTTTTGACAACTTGACATTTATTTTTAAACGAATAATACATAGGGATCTAATTTTCAATCTTTATAATACTATGTGTGTAAATTTTGGGTTTTTCTGAGTCATAAGTCAGCTTTCTGCCCACACCCACAAAGCCTCTTGGGGGTCTTTTCCTCATTTCCAGAGTTGTTTTTTTTTTTTTTTTCAAGATTCCTTTAGTGATGGATGGCATTTTTTTTTCCACAGTGGTGAATGGAAAGTGTTTTCTGGAAATGAGATGGGGGCTCTTTTAGGCTGGTGGCTTTTTACCAATTGGAAGGAAAAGAATCAAGACCGAAATCAAGATCAAAATGCTCTTAAAAACCTGTACATGTTATCCAGCACAGTTTCTTCAAAGATCCTGAGAGCCATTGCCTTAAAGGAAGGTTTCCATTTTGAGGTAATGTGTTTATATAAGTCTGTACTTTTTATTTTAATAATAAAAAAGAACAATCTCTGTAGGTGGTATTAAAATATTTTTATCTTACTTATTGCTCCATTAGGAAACGTTAACTGGCTTTAAATGGATGGGAAATCGAGCCAAACAACTAATAGAACAGGGGAAGACTGTTCTATTTGCATTTGAGGAAGCTATCGGTAAGAAGTAGCAATAAGCATGAGCTAATCTGTGATGAATTTTCAATTGATTAAAAATAAGATTCTGAATCTGGGAAGAAATAAATTAGTTATTCATATTAGATGTGATGGGAGCAATCTGTACTTTTTAGGGGAGCGGTTCTATAGTAAACAAAAATTGTGTCGAGAATTCTTTTCCCAACTAAAAGCACTAGATTGTTGTGTGAGAAATGAAATTGGCTAAAACAGGAGTTATTAGGTTTCTTTCTTGCCCCTTTTCTCAGAGGCCCGAATCACCTGACAGGTTTTGTAGGTAGCTGCCCACAGGCTCTCAGGCGGGTTTTAAGAAAGCGGAGTTTGTAGAAGCTCATCTCCGTGCTTCCGGGAGAGCGCCTGCTGATCAGGCCTAAATGTACCCACTCTACCTCACAGCCTGGGAAGGGACGGGGAATTAGTCAGTGCCCTCCAAGTAACTGGTAACCGGATAAAAACATGCCAGACACGTGTTAATTAACAGTGTCAGAATCGGTTTTTGATTTGTGCTGGGAACATTTCAGCCTTTGGCATTCATTATAAGGTCCCACCAGGGGGCACCATGGGGCACAGAGTGCCAGCCCAGTCAGGAGCCACTTTAGCACTAGCTTGTGGCCCTGGGCCAACCCTCCCCCACCATTTGCTAGTTTCCTCAGTTTCCTCATCTGTAAAATGAGCCAGAGGAGGAAATAGCAAACTGCCCCTGTGTCTTAGCCAAGAAAACCCCAGATGGGGTCACAGGAGTCTGACCCGAAAAGAAAGGAACCACTGCTCCTTTTCTAGGAGCTTCCATTGTATTGGTGAGCCAAGGTACCTGTGCACACAACCTCTGGGTGATAGGGCAGGTAAAACTAGTGGCGGATGCTACAGCAAGGAGGTCCTCTGGAGGTTAAAGGTTAAAGGAACAAATTAATAGAGGTGGGGAATACAAACAATAGTTTTGTAGAATCAGTAGAGTGAGCGTCATCAGCGTCCTGCATGTCTACTGCTTTTGTGCATGTAGTACACAGTTGTGTGGATTGTAAGGGAGTCCATTCTGATAAGTTGATATATGTTTTCCACAGGGTACATGTGCTGTCCTTTTGTTTTGGACAAAGACGGCGTCAGCGCTGCTGTTATATGTGCAGAATTGGCCAGTTATCTTGCAACTAAGAAGTTGTCTCTGGCACAGCAACTGAAAGCCATCTACGTTGAGTAAGTTCCTGCCGACTTTTTTGTAATGGTGGCCATGCTGCCTGTGTAGCATTGAATGCATGTATGCAAGTCAGTGTACGAGGTGCTACACAGACTTGCTTTTGTAAAACTGGTAGCCCAGTGAGGGATGTCAGAGGGACACAGGTCATTACAGTGGAGGACCTCAGAATGATAGAAGGCTTAAAGAAAAGCTGGCACTTAGTGGCTTAGTGGCCTTGGGAGTAAGATAGCCAGAGAGCTCGGACACTTACTCAGTAGGCAGAGGTGTTGGAGATAGGGATGGCTGACTTGAGCAAAAGCACTCTATGAATCCTGCAGCAAACAGGGCCCAACAAGCACCCATGTTGAGCCCATCCTGAGCCCTTGCCATGTATGTTCACTCGGGAGTAGCTTCACTAATTCCTGTACAGGCCTCCAGCCTTGGATCCAGCTCCAGGCCTCCGTCACCAGCTTCCTGCTGCACATTTCACCCTGGAATACCTTTTGGCATCTCATCTCGGTGCATCCACCGCTTTCACACCCCTTTATTTCATGTATTTCTCTACTCTCCCAGGTTCACATCTTTTCGACTTCTTGGACCTCCCCACTCTAGCAGAGAGAATTAGTCCCAAATCTGACCTTTCTGGCAGTTGACACAGTGCTGGGCACTGCTTGTTGACTTGATGACACCCCCCTCTAAGGGTTCTTGCCATTTATGTAGGAGACACCCCCGTCTTCCCTCGGCCTTTGCACAATATGGTCCCCGTCCTTTTGGTGCATTCCTCTCACACTTCTGCAGGTCCTGGCTCTTGCAGAAAACTCTGCTCAGACATTCCCTTTTGAGGAAGGTTTTGCCCAATTCCCCCAGCCACTCGTCCTTCCACCTCGCAGGGTGACTTTGCATCTGCTTCCCATATATTGGGTAAATGTACCTCATTAGAGTGCGTTGCTTGGCCAGGTGTAGCTTTGCCAGGATATGGCGCACATGCGCTCCGTAAATACTCAGCAGTTACTTGATTAGCAGGTCAAACATGAGATGGATAAGTTTATGTGGGTTGTGGCTGGCAATGTGAAGTGATTACTTCAGCGTGGAAATGGCGTTAGGGTGAAAGGCAGTTTGAGGGAGGAATCTGAGACCGCACGACGGATTGAATGTGGGGAGTGAGGAAAGAATAGTTTGAAGAAAAATAAATTGACAAAAATGCGCTTCAATCTGCGCTCTGAATTTATCACTTCTCTCTCTGGAGGTGAAGTGTATTTCATCATGAGTCTATCCTTCCCTCTCTACATTATCAGCATCCTTATCAGCCTCCATGGGTCTGGTATCATCTTAATGCCTTTGACTCCAATATATCATATTGGATTTCCATCCCATTTCACCAGTTGCCTGGTGGACATTTCAAACCAAATGTTCCAGAGACATCTCAGACTCAGTATGTCCAAAAATTGAACTTATCTCCTTAAAAAGTTTACTGTACAATGATCTCCTAGTTCTGCTTGCTTCTCTCTGTATTTCTTAGAGCACAATAGCATTCCGTTATTATTATATACCACAATCTGTTTAGACATTCCCCAATTGGTAGACATTCCCTTAATTTCTCATTCTTTGCCATCACAAAAGCAGCTACTATATATTTTTGTACACATAGGTCCTTTTCCTTTTTCTGTGATCTCTTTGGGATACAGACTTAGTGGTCTGAATTGTTGGGTCAAGGGCTATATGCAAAGTTTTGTAGGCCGTTGGACATAGTCGAGCCACTCTGGAGAACAGTTTGGACTAGTTCACCACTCCACCAAGAGTGCATGAGTGTCCAGCTACTTTCTTTTTCTTTCAGTTACAATTATCCAGAAAGCCCTAGTTCACCTAGAGAATGTTGTAGGCCTCCTTTATACACATGTGAGGAATTCATTTATAGCCAAAGAAGAGATACATCAAATTGATTTTTTTCTTGTACCTTTTATACAATAATTTTCAATAAAAGTAACCTGTAAGTGAAACAAAGGAAATTAGAGTCATGGCCATGAGCCTTAATGATATGATAATAAACAGAACAATAAATAATATTAAACTGTTGTTTCTAAAGGAATTTGGCAATATTATATTCCAAAAACTAAATTCCATAACGCTAACAATCAGAATTATTAATTTTATTTATTTCATCAATAACAAAATATCAACACTATGTACTGTCATATTTCACCAATATGGAAATTTCACCAATATTTCACCACTACATAGTGTTGATATTCTGTTGAGACTGAGCTGATGTGCCAGATTCTGTCTTCTGAAGCCTTTCTGAATCTCCCTTTGCACCTACTGCCCCAATCTCTAAACTTTGAAGAACACCTGTTAAAGCTTTTTCTTTGGCCCTTCTGTTTTGCCTTGTATCATGTTTATGTGCGTGTACTTGAAATCTTCTTCCAGAATTAATTATGAATCTCGTTTTTTGATTCTTGGCAGCTAACACAGTGCTTTATTAATATCATATGCTTCATAAATGCTTGTTAAATCAAGTTTTGTTGTTGACAAATAGATGAGAGCGTTAAGCTCTTATTATGTTCCAGGTACTAGGCTAAATAACTAGAGATGAACAATAAGAAAACAAGGTCAACTGCTACTTGGAGGAGCCTGTGTTTTAACTGGAATACAAAATCTAAAAGGGCAGCTAGTAGGTGGAAAGAGCAGGCCAGAAAATGAGCTAAAAGTAAAGTAAATACCATACCTAAGACTCGTTAAAATAGGGGGTTTTAGCCAAGGACACAGCAGTCATTGAGCAAGCCTCAGGCTGATGTCATCCTTAGATTATAAGACCCTTGGGGTGAAGGTGGGACCAAATAGAAAGTGAGCTGGGAGTCCGATGGCCAGAGACACAGACATGGAATCAGGAGCTCTGGGTCCATCCCGGGCCTTTTCTTCCCACATCTGACCAGGGGTAAATCACTTCACTCCTCTGTGCCAAAATTTTCTTTTGTCAAATTAAGTGGGGTTGGGCTAAAGGATTTCTGTGGTTTCATTGATCTCTAAAGTCCTGTGATTTTGTGGCCTATTAGTCATTCAGATTACACTAAATATTATGTATGTTTTTCTCTCTGATAGATACGGTTACCATATTACCAAGGCTTCATATTTTATTTGTCACAACCAAAATATCATCAAAAATTTATTTGAAAACCTTAGAAACTATGATGGAAAAAACAATTACCCGAAGACTTGTGGTAAATTTGAAGTTTCCGGAGTTAGGGATCTTACCACGGGCTATGATAGCAGCCAACCTGACAAAAAAGCCGTGAGTATTTTTATTAGTTTATATGATTAAACCTCATTTCTATGTATATACTGAATGTTTGATCGAAAGAAATTACAGAAATAATCTAAGTAAATTTTAGGCATGCGTAATGTTCTCTGTATGATTTCAAAATATCCGTGATCCATCAGCATTGAGAGCATCCTTCAAGGATGGAGGGCGCAGATTCTCTTGCGATGGCTTCCTCAGACCTGGTTAGATTAATCCTCAAACTCCCCAGAGTCTGTCATGAGGCCTTTGGTACCTGAGAGAACCCAGGGCCTTCTTCGTGCCGAAATGCAATCTTGGCTTCGGACTTTAACGGAGAATTGTTACAAGGTTAGGATGAAAAGATAAAGGGAGGTGAGGGACTGGTGGTTTTTGTTTCACAGTAGATCATTTTGTAATGTCTAAACTAGCATAGGAAATCCTAACTGCAAATTAGGTTTTATTTTCACACTGTAAACATCATCTCTTAGAGCACTGGAAATCAAGAGACCCGGAGTTTTGCCTCCTGATGTTGGGCCAGCTTCCTTATCTGTAAAATTAGATAGCTGGACTCGGGGCCCTTCCCTGCCCAACATTCTGTAACACCATAGGTGTTCCCATTGAAATCAAAGTAAGCCTTGTGCGAAGAACAGGAACTATTGCAGGGTGCATGTATAGAACAGGAACGCTGGGCAGGCTTATTGTCTTTGATCTCTAATCATTACGGTTCTTTTAGACTTTTACCTTTTTATTATGTTAATATTCATATGAACAAAAGAAATGTTGTACCAGTGAAATATTTTAATATTAATTCATTAAATGTTATTACTAGCAATAAATTTTAATCTTAATTCAGAAAAAAATCGGAGAGGTAAATTAGCTGGTAGCAGGGAATTTTGGAGTCAGTCGCTATTCTCTTTCATTTCATGTCATTTCATGTTAGTTTTAAACTAACTTTGGGTTATGTAATATTTCTATTGTATCTGTGGGGTTTTTTCTTAACTCTAAATATTGGCCTCTCAGGATTGTTCTTGTGGTCTTTTATTCGCTTAAAGGAAAGAGATTGGTCATTTCCCAACACTTAGATAAATAGGAACCTTACATACATTGTGCCTCTGACTTCACTCCTAGATTCTCCCTACGAGTAAAAGCAGCCAAATGATCACTTTTACTTTTACTAATGGAGGAGTGGCCACCATGAGGACCAGCGGGACGGAGCCCAAAATCAAGTACTACGCCGAGCTCTGCGTGCCGCCCGGAAACAGGTAAGGGGGATGGAGAGTTTCACGGGGGCGACGCATCTGGGGGGCTGTCCTAGGCCACAGCATGCCATCCTTCTGGTGGGAGAAGCCATCCCGGCTCGGGGGCGAGAGCAGGGCTCGGGGGGCTTCCAGCAGAATGAGGACCCGGCCCTCCCCTCACCTCCATCCTTGCACCACTTCAAGGCTG
The DNA here is from genome assembly GCF_016432865.1 of Antechinus flavipes. Lineage (NCBI taxonomy): Eukaryota > Metazoa > Chordata > Mammalia > Dasyuromorphia > Dasyuridae > Antechinus > Antechinus flavipes. The sequence goes on from NC_067403.1 coordinate 27,185,914, forward strand.
GAGGACTGAGCTCGAGGGAGCCCCCCACCATCCCCAAAGTCATCTTATTTGCCCGGCAGGCTGCAGATTCTTCCTGGATTTAAAAGCTTTCCAGGCCTTTTCTTCTCATGAAATCCCCTCTGCTCCCAGCTCTTCTCCTGGCTTCCTGCTTCGCTGGGTCAGGAGATTGTCCCAAAGCCCTTCGGCCCCCCCCCCACCCGCCCTCTCTGCAAGCCCTTCACTGTGCGTTGTAGCCTCCATCTTCCTTTGTCCTTCCCTCCCTGCCTCCCTGTCTTGCTCTCCTCTGCACCTTCCTTGCTCTCCCTCAGGCCACGCCCTCTCCACTTCTCCCCTGGGCCCTTGGCTTCCCCAGACTAGGCCTGCATCCCCCATCTCGGGCCTGCTGTGCTCCCGGCCCCACGGCTCCATTCCTCCTGGCTGAGGCACCTTCATGCTATTGACTCCGGCGGGTCCTGTGTCTCTGGTGTCCATCCTGGGTCACCAGGTCCTGATGGATGTCACAGGGGGAATGTTCCAGAGACATCTCAGACTCGGCACGTCCGAGGCAGGACTGAACCTCCTTAGAAACTGTTGGGTGTGCGACACTCACTCACTCTGCATCAGCCCATAAAAGTCTTCCCAAATTTTTCTGAGACCATCCCGCTCAGTTTTTATTTTTTAATTTTTATTTTTTCAGTACTAGCTTTTTATTTTCAAAATACAGGCAAGTTAAGTTTTCAACATTGCTCCTTGCAAAACCTTGTCTTCCAGATTTTTCTCCCTCCCTCCCTCCCTAAGCACTCCAACATGGATTGAACACGTCCAGTTCTTCTGAACACATTTCCACATTTATCGCACGAAAAAAATCACATCAAAAGGGAAAAAAGCGCCACTCAGCATTTCCTACAGCACAGTAGCTCTCCTTCACCATCACGTGCCTCGCTTGGCCATTTCCCACTTGATGGGCATCTCTCCCATTTCCACTTCTTTGTCATCCCCCAAACATTATGGTACAAAAAGGTCCTTTGCCTTTTGATCTCTGGGATACGGGCCTCCTGCTGGCGTTGTGGAGCCAAAGGCCCTCTGGGCACAGTCCCCCATTGTTCTCTGGTGTGCTTGGGCTGCCTCACCGCTCAGTGCACTCGGGGACGTCCCCTGCAGCACTGGTCACTTTCCTTCTCTGTCATAGGCCTTTTCTCAAAATCCTTCCTTTTCATCTTCCATATTTCTGTATAAGGTATCGCCCGTCTTCCACTCTCCCAGATTCCTAACCTTGCCATTATCTGGACTTGTCACTGTCCTCAGCCTCCGATATCCGACCAGTTAGCAAATGATGCCGTTTCTACCTTCCCATCTCGCACATCTGACCTCTCACTGCATCTCTAGCCTTATTTTATACCACCAGCTTCCATGCATTTCTCCATCCTTGATAAACCCTTCTATTCTCCATCTTCTTTTATACCCATCCTCTTAGTGAACTTTTCTTTTTCTGCCTTTATACTTTTTCATAAGATAATAGATTTTGACCTAGAAGGAACCCTTAGAAATCATATAAACCAGAACTTCTTAAACTTTTTCCATTCACATCCCCTTTTTGCTCAGGAAATTTTGATTTTACAAATCAAACATTTACAATAATAAGCCATAATTTCATGACCCTCCACATTCACTAACAAGACCCCATGTTAGGTTGTAACTTACAGTTTTAAGAAGCTGTAACATAGACAACTTCATTTTATGTTAGAAAAGTGAAAATTCAATCGAATATTTATTCAGAACTCATTGTGTACAGGTGTGGAAAGCTGGTGGCTGAGTTAAGCCAGCCCTAACTCAACCCAAATAGCTGGGGCCCTGGGCAATGAAGTCCCAGAAAATGGCAAGTTTCTGATGATGCATGTCAGGGGAGGAAGCTCTTTCCACCAATGAAATTATGACCCCAAATCAAAGCTTATACCTACAAATCGAGGGACAGATAATTTAAGTGATTTGCCCAGAGCTCTGGCTGCAGACCCTTGGTTTTTCTCACCACCCCGGGCTTCCTCCCCAATTGATCCCTATCAGTTTTCCCTATCTTTGGTCTCATCTGCTGAATGCCCACCTTTCCTGAACCACTCTGCGGAAATGATCTTCCCACTCATGTTGTTCAAAGAACAATCCACCCTCTCCCTGGTACCTTCCCCTAGCAGCTTTTAACCCTCACAGGGACGTGCCCTTTACCTGTCATTGTGCAGACCCTTTGTTTGTAGGTATAAGCTTTGTCATTGTACACAATGAGTTCTGAATAAATATTCAATTGAATTTTCCCGTTTCTAATATAAAATGAACATATATTGTCATTAGCGTTCTAAGAATGGGTATTTTTATATTACACCCATTAGCACAGTTTTATGCTCTAGAACTAAGGTGACCGGCCATTTTGGAAATACACAAATTTAAGAATCTTTGCTTATGAACAAAATCATAGATTCAGCTTTCTGTTAGCAGCATACTAATGCCTTAAGGCAATACTGTTGGTTATTTAGGAATAGAAGGTTGGCATATGTATGGATTTACAGAGAGAATGTTAAAAGAAAATAAGCAATTTTTTTGCTTGTTGAAAGTTTAATTTTATATCAGGTTCATGAGAGTTTTTTCTCATAGAAATAACACGAAATAGATATTACTCTGTTCTTTTAATTTTCCCTTTAACTTGAAAAGATTGCTCCTTTGTTGCTTTTTAGAAATGTACTTTCACAGTTTCATAGTAATTAACCCTGTTAATTTGGCGTCTTTTTTTTTTTCCTTTAGTGACCACGAACAGCTAAAGAAAGAACTGGATGATCTTGTCAGTGCCATCGAAGAACACTTCTTTCAACCAGAAAAAAATAAGTTACAGCCTAAGTCAGAGTAAATTTTTACTATACTGTTCAAAATTATACTTAACCTGCATTTATCTTGTAACTTATAAAGCACTATTTTTCGAGACCAAATAATGCAAATTGTGACTTAAGATGTTTACATTTTTACAGATAGTCATTTCTTACTGTCTCCAGTTTGATGTTTTTTATAAATGGGAAAGAACCACCTGTATGAATAGTAAAACATTAGTCTTTTCAAAGCCTTGAAGTGTAGGATTATCCGAACTAAGTGCAAAGTTCCTTCTAAAGGTTCAGATGATACTGCAGTTTAAATGCCTTAATTTGCATAAATGACTGTTTTCTTGATGTAGACTTTATCTCCTCTCCCTCTACTTCTCAATCCTAGTTAAATGAAAAATAACCAAAAGCAGAGTTACTTACTTTGAAAGAGGGCAGTTCCTGCTTGTTTTGTAGGATGGCAAATCTTAGTTGCTAAGTATTTTTAGGCTTACATATTAAGTATAAAGCTACTTAAAATGTGAAAGGAGAGAAGAAAATAATTATTCACAATCAGAAGATTGTGTGGTTTGGGGAGACATAATACGGTTTGCTCAAACTGAGTGTATTCTTCAAAGTGTTTGAAAAGTAGTTATTAACTATCTTTATTTCAAAGACACTATTGTATGTTGCATAGATTCAAAAAGCATATCAACATTTTTTATGTTCTTTTAAAATAAAATCTAATTGTTTACTGTTTGTGCAATTAGTCTGGAACACCAAAGAAATGTTTGTTTGAAACTCATAGCTTTGGATGGGGGGGGAGTGTATTTTGCTGTGAAAATTCAGCAAGTGTAATCTTTAGTTTTTAAGTGGAAATAGTATTACTGGGGGTCTCCCCCTTTTTTCTGATAAAATTTTCAAGACTTTTTTTTCCTTTGAGGCAGATGGCTACTCGAGCCTTTCCCTTCAGAAGGGGGCGCCCTTGCCACTCTTGATTCTGTTTCATTTCTTCATTCATTTTGGTTCTGTTTCATTCATTCTTGCCGCCCTTCTTCCAGTGCACATAAAATTGGTGCAGTGAGTAGAGCACCGGCCCTGAAGTCAGGAAGACCTGAGTTCAAATCTTCCTAGCTGTGTGACCCTGGACAAGTCACTTAATCCCAGATGCCTCAGCAAAGGGGAAAAAAAGATGCCAGAACATTGAAAAGACCTATCCTAAATGGGCCAGACCTATCATAACAACACCCTCACTAGCCAAGAACCCATCCCCCTTGCCTTCAGGTGAGCCAGTGGGGTCCTGGGGAGAAGGTGGGGATCTGAGTCAGATGCCACCACTCTGGTCCCAGGCCATTCGCCCCCACAGTAATGGTTGGGGATCATTTGGATCTCCCTGTGGAAGAATTTCAGCTGTGACCTTGTCCCCTCCCCGTGAGACAGGGGCACTCCAGATCTCCTACAGCAGCCCCCCTATTTGTGCTCAGCCTGAGGACCGCCCCCTAATCACCAGACAGGGGCAGGACCCCATCTTCCCTTCTGAGGTGGGAGGTGAGGAATAATAGTCATTTGAGTTTGTGTTGGGGATGGAGTGCAGGTTCTTGGCCTTCTTGGGGCTTTGGGGAAATGATCTTCCGCAGGAGAGGGCTGACCTGGGCCTTTTGGGGCCTTTCTGGCCTCCGGCTGAGTCTGAACTCTTGCTCCTTGGGTCTGCCCTTTACCCCAGACAGTCTTTAAAGCGCCCCATTCCGTTAGCTGTGTCGTGAGTGGATTCAAGACTGATTATCGATTGAATAACGTCTTGGGTGTCTAAGTAAGCTCTAGGGACTCTGGGAGAGGGCCCCCCGGGGATGGCAGCCCCTGACTTAACGAGTTTATCTTCTGAGGAGACAGAAGACCCCATGAGATTGTCAAATAGGGCAGCCTGCGGCATAGCGTGCAAAGTGGCAGAGGCAAGAAGTGAGTGGCGGGGGCTGATGGAAGTTTAGTGGAAGGAAGACATCTGGCTCTGGAGGACAACGCCTGTCGTGGGTTATAGCAGAAAGAAGGTGCCTGCAGGTAAGGGTCAGTGGTATAGAGCTAGGTGGGCTGGGGCTTTGAAGGCAAAACTAACAAATTGGGAGTTTTCCTGTACACGAGATTAAAAATATGAAGGTTTCACGAATGGGAAGTGGAATCATCAGAAATCATCTTTCTGGGTAGAAAGGTTATTCGTTATTGCAGTAGCTAAGTGAGAAGTGAAAATAATTGGAAAATTAAGATAGTGGAGGCTGACAAGAAAATTTAGGTTGTGGTTGTAACCGGGCACAAGTGGAATGGAATGAACGGCCTCGAGATTTGTCTTACAATCTCTAAGCAAAAGCTGGATCGTTACTTTGCAAGGTGGGTGTAGTTAGGTGGTCCTCAGGCTGGGCTTCCCGGTCAAGAGGACCCGAGTTCAATCCAACCTTGGCTACCAGCTCGTGACCTTGGAAACGTCACCTGTTAAATAGCATCTTCCTCCCTGGGTGGTTATGAGGATCAACTGTTTGTAAAGCACCTAGCACAGAGCCTGGGACACAGTAGGAGCTATATACATGCCAGCCGTTAAAGTGCTATACTTTAATATAGTATATTACATATATATATATACTATTATATAATAATAATAACAATAATATACTCAGGAATAAGTTAGATCAGAAGGGTTATGAAATCTTACTCAGTGTAATTCTCTTAGTGTGATTCTTGACTAAATCTTATGTATGTTTATCTGAGTTATAAGGAATGGATTAATCAAAAGCCCTTAAGTACTTATTATCTGTCAGACACTTAGCTGAATAATGGGGACACAATACCTAAGCAAAGTCTTTATCCTTAGGAGTTTACTTTGTGATTGTAGGAGTAAACACTACAATGGGAGTCTATTTAAAGGATACTGATAAGAGGAATATGTACAGATACATAATTCCTACAGGTTAAAAGACTACAGAAAGAATAAAGGTAGATTTGGAGAAAAAGTCCAGAATTTGTTTATTTAATAACTGCTGCCAGGAAGGCTCCTGTGCCCACCTCTAGGCTATTGTCTTTCAAGGCTAACTAGTTTTACAGAAATTTAATAAAATAAGGCATTGAAGGGCTATTTGTTTACCTACATTTTCCTTCCTTCACATTTCTCTAAAGCAAACTTAGTTTAAAACAAGGTGATTCTAAGTTTAAAACAGTGAAGTAGAAGTTGACAACACTTCCGAATGGATATAGAACACAAAATGGAGAGCGTTTGGTGGGGAGAGCTAAGGTCTCTAGCTCCTGCTGTAAAAGGATTTGTGTGTGTGTTGGGGGGGGGGGGGTATGTGTGTGTATCCCCCATGGCTACCTCAGTGTTTTGTAGATAGCAGATCCTAAAGAAATGCTTGTGTAATGAATGTTTGGAAGTTGCAAAGAAGCAAGTTTAGGGCTGATATAAGGAAAAAATTCACAATAAGGAGAACAGGACCACAAGTGGAAGAGGCTGTCTTGGGAGATCAATGGAAGTCTTTAAGCAAAGACTAGATGATCTCTTGTACAATATATATTGTATATATACTCTCTCTCTCTCTCTCTCTCTCTCTCTCTCTCTCTCTCTCTCTATATATATATATATATATATATATATATATATATAGAGAGAGAGAGAGAGAGAGAGAGAGAGAGAGAGAGAGAGAGAGAGAGAGAAAGAGAGAGAGAGAGAGAGAGAGAGAGAAGAGAGAGAGAGAGAGAGAGAGAGGATTCTTGGTCAAGCAGGGAAAGACTGTTTCAGCTCTTCAGCTCTTTCAGCTATTCCTTACTGAACAAGAGCAAAAAAGAATGGCTGCTTCTGAAGATTCACTTAACTTGAAAGGTACCAAATTGCGAGCTAAAATTTATTTCAGTTCTGTGAAAACTGTATCTATTAGCTATGATGCTTGTTCTCAATATTGCCACTTAAACAGAAATTTATTAAAAAGCATCACAAATAACAAATTTTAGAAACTTTTAGGGTACAATCTAGCAGCGTTTTCTCATCACTTGCAACATTTTTGGACTTCCCCTTGGAAATTACACAATTTTGTTTTGCAACTTGTATTAGAAGCTGTTCAGAAAGTTGAAGTGGGGGAATGGATCTAACTTTATGTTAAATTATTGTTGGGGGCCAACCACAGACCACCTCGGGTCTTTTCACTAAATAAAACCGACTCTCCCTTTGTCTGTACTTTACAGATGCTTAATTTTTTCCCCCAAGACATTTCATAAATTAGTGAAGTTGATTCTGTCATAAATCCTTTTTGCTTTGGATAACCAAGAAATGTTTTTCCTTTACATTCCTCTCCCTCAACAGATACTGGAGAGAGAGCAGGTAATATTTTTATTTTCCTACCAATCACGACCCTCAAAAGCTAGATAAGGAGGACGCACTCTGAAGCATCAAAGATGATGCGGTTCGATGACCAACATGATGTGGGTGATGGAGAGCCAGATGATGGCAGGCACCAAGTGTTGGTGGTGGTCATGGGAAGAATTCACAGTGGCAAAAAAAATAGATTTATTGAGGGGAAGGGGTCACAGACAAAATATAGACATCAAGAAATATGAAGTAGAGAGGAAGAGCATAAGAAAGACAAGTTCCTCAGTGGAACTCACAATTACCCAGAATAAAGAGAACCTCCCTGTGAGGTTGGGGTTTGCCCTTAGCTGGCAGGCTAAATCCTGACAGGAACTCAGCACCTCAAAAGAAGTAGTTAGCTGTAAGGAGCAGAAGGGTTGTGCATAGGGGAGATACAGCATGGGATGGGGGGAGGAGAAAGACACCACAAGGCTGAGAATCATGGCAGACTGGCCCAAAGGAAGGCAGCAGCCATGGGATGTCCCATAAGTAGATTTTAGAGGGAAAATTTAATCTCAGGGACTTGACTGGAATTCCTGACAGATCTTAGCAAAGTGAGACTGGAGATTTCTGGAGAGGGTGGGTCTTGGGGAGGATGACAAAACTTGGATTTCAGACTAGAGGTGGGATCACATTGCTAAGCTGATCCCTATCAGAGCCTTCTGCTAGCTTACTTCCTGGACCAATTCTTTAGTTCCTCTTTCCATCTAGCACACCTTTCAGGACCTCACTGATAGGATATAGAGAAAAGGAAAAAGCTATTAATGTATTATTGCAGCTGCCATATTGCCCCAGTCTGGAGACAGATTTCCCAGTATACAACATCCCATTCTAGTAGGCCATAAAGATTACTTTGTAAAAGATCCTCCTGTGGATATGTAAATCTTGTACATGGGACCTCTATTTTCCCTTTTTGGACTGATAGAATTGCCAAATAATCATTGGTCTAGATAGGCATTTGCTATCAAAGGAAGAAATTGAAGTGGCCAACAGAAACTGGTCGCTATAGAAAGTGGCCCCTATATTACTGTGCCATGACAGCTTCTACTATTCTAATTCAGGCTCTTGTCAGAGATACAGATTACTTTTGACCATCTCCCCAGTGATCTTGCCCTGGCTTCCCCCCTTCAATCCATTATACACAATACAGCTAGATTATTTACTCATTTATGTAAATAAGTAGATAATCTTCCTAAAAATAACTCATCATTCTGCTTTCATAGTCAAAAATCTTATGGGATAAACTGAAAACTCAGTCTGGTTTTTAGGATTATCTGCAATCTGGATCCAAGTTACCTTTGCAATTTTATCTCCTAATCAACTGTAGGACTCCTATATTCCACACAAATTGATCTGCGCTATTTCCCAAATACAACTTATTTATTCTGGATGTCCATCATGGTATCACATCTTTCCTTTTTTTTTTTTTTCAAATCCTGTGTTGTTCTGGATCAAAATTAAAAGTCACATTACTCTATGAAGATTTTCCTAACTATTCTAGGCTCTTCTTACTCTTGTTTATGTAAAATTCCCATTTGTATAAAATTCTAAATTTCCTCCCTCCCTTTCCCCTTCCCCAACATGGGAAGCACTTTGATATAGGTTATCAAAACACCTCCCATCTACAGCAAGGGTTTCTTAACCTCTTCTTTTTGTAACATGGACCCATGATACAAATTCTTAGAACATTAATTTGGAGGCATAAAATAAAATACATGATTGCAAAGATAACAATTATATTGAAATAGTAAAATAATTTGTAAAATTTTTAATTTTGTAAATTAAATTTTTAGAAATTTTGAATTCTGAATTCTTTCCTTCCTATCTCTCTGTCACCTGTGGAGAAGATAAGAAATTTTATGTGAATTATACATATGAAATCATGCAAAATACTTTTCCATATTAGTCATCTTGCCCTCACCTCCCCCCTCCAAAAAAAAAGGGAAAAAAATTTGCTTTAATCTGCATTCAGACTCCACCAGTTCTTTCTCTGGAGGTAGATAGCATTTTTCATCCTAAATCCTTTGGATTAGTCTTGAATCATTGTCTGGATTAAAAGACTAAGTCATTCCCAGCTGAACATCACACAACATTGCTGTTACTGTATACAACTTTCTGTTTCTGCTGCTCACCTTGCATCAGTTCATGTAAATCCGGGTTTTTCTGAAACCAGCCATTTCTTAGAGCACATCCCTCATCATCTTATAGCACAACTGTTCAGTCTTTCGCTGACTGATGGGTGAATCCCCTCAGAAACTTTCAATTCTTCAACACCACAAAAAGTTGCTATAAATAATAAAAATACTCTTAAAAGTTCTTGAACCAAAAGTGGGCAGGCTCTGCTGCTGCCTCTTGGGGACCATGTGCAATGGCTAGCCAGCATGTAGGACTAGCCAGTGTGGCCATGGGAGCCTCCCCTTCTCTTTCTCTCCAGGGCTAGAAAGCTGGGGTTCCTCCCTGGGCCAGAGAATTAGGAGTATCAAAGCAAAAAGGCTCAGTGCTCCATTAGCTTTTTTAATTTAGTTCCAACAATCTAAATATTTCCATTATTCTTTTTAGCCTAATATTGTGTTTTCACGGAATCAGTTTACAATTGTTAGGTGAGATTGCCTGTTAGCCACCCACAAACAGAAATCTTGTTTTCCCCACAAAACTGAAAGCTACTTGAGAGCAGGAGCAGCAATTTGTACTTTTTTAGTATTTTCCAAATTACGTTGCACACTTCTATGTAATAAGAGTTCTCAATACATATTTGTAATTGATTCTTTGAAATTGTTTTTTCCCCCCTGGGTAGCCAGTGATCTCTTCAATCTAAGGCGTGACAAATTCCTTTAGCTTCCTTTAAATGAATTTAATCACTTTAATTCCTATAATCCTAATTAACAGAAAGGTTAATCTCCTGCACTTTGTACAAAGTTTAATTGGTAGGAAATAATACTTTTGGTCCTGTCTAGCAAATGGTTCCTGAGACAGTCCCTTCACTAGAGCACTTTTTTTTTTTTTTTTTTTGGTTTGAAAAAGTGTTTTTGTATCATAGGATTATAAGATTTTTGAATTAAAAGATTTTAAAATAATATAGTCTAACTTCCTTTTTCAGATAAGAAAAGTGAGACCCAAAGACATTAAAGGTACTAGATAGAAGGGTAAAAATTCAAAAACAATGTTTCTGACTTCAAATCCAGTTTTCTGTTCATTTGATCATACAGCATCACAACCAAATGACCTGAATTTAAAAATATATATATATATATATATATATATTTTCAAGCAGGTTTGTGAAATGATGGAAAATTCCCTAAGTGTCTCTGTTATTTGGAAGGGTTGTGTTCTGACTTTATAGTGCTAATGATAGGGAAAGCACAATTGATTGGGAGGAAAACAGTTCTTTGGAGAAAGAATTAAAGCAGTTGAGAAAGTTCTGTTTTCTTTGTTAGATCAGAGAATTAAAAATCAATGACTTATTTCCTTAATCAAAGACAGACAAGCTCAGTAACAAAAGAATCGAAGACGTTAGGAGGTAGGATAAAGGCCTGGGAAATTCATGGCCCTTGTCTTTTAATGTTAATCTTCCTGAAAGAGAAGAGCGTAAAATACAGCAAACTTTTACTCTAATTAGCATTTTTAAATCTCCAAGTGCCAGTGATGAGTAAATCTGCATCCTTTTCCCCTTCAATCTTTTAGGATTCCTGGGTGGTATAAAAAGCACTGGATTAGGACAAGAAGACCTGGATTCTGCTAGAGCTGAAAAGGTCCCAGGAGGGTTCTTTAGATCAGGACTTCTTGAACTTTTTCCTATCGTGCTCCCTTTTTTGCCCAAGAAATTTTTATTCACTCTTGGGTATATGTGTATAAAATAGGTATACAAATCAAACATTTACTGATAGTAAATCATAATTCTGTGCCCCCCACATTCTGTTATGAGACCCCATATGGGTTGGAAACCACAGTTTAAGAAGCTGGGATCTAGTCTAACTTCCCCACCTCCAATTCTACAGAGGAGGAAACTGAGACCCAAAAGGTGTCCAGGTAGTAAGTGGCAGAATTAGGACTGAAAGCCAGGTTCTCCAATGATCTCTGCATTGAGCCAGGCAGACATACTATGTAACCTAGACTCTCTAAATCCTGTTTCTCATTGATAAAATAGGAACAATATTCTCTTTGTACAATTTGGCAGGGCTCTAGGTTCTATGTTCCAATAGACTAGAAGATGTTGCAGAGGTGGTCTCAGAACTGTCCCTGATCACAGTGAAAAAAGTGCCAGAAAACCAGAAAGCTCCAAGGCAATCCCAGTGAACTTTAGGCAGAAAATGCTGTCTGCAGCCAGAAAAAGGACTGTGGAGATTGAATGCAAATCAACACATGCTAGGTTCGCTTCTTCCAGAAAAAGGATAGTGGAGATTGCTATGTTCACTCTTTTTTCTGTTGTTTTTTCCCTCTCCCATGGTTTTTCTCTCTTGTTCTGATTTTTCTTTCTCAACATAATTCATAAAGCAATGCGTATTAAAAACTTTTAATTAAAAAGTATAGAGAGACCTGCATTATCCTATTAAACAAAAAGGGGGAGACTGAGGCTGATGGGTTGCTCAGTTCTGAGGCGCTATAGCACCCTATTGATGTCTGGACCAAGTCCAGCACCAGAACCGTGTGCCTTTGGCAAGCTACCAGGGGCTACCTGGCACAGATTAGGATGGAGCAGGTCAAAGCGTCCCAAGCATGGTGCCGCTGTATTTCCAGTCAGAAGAAAGGGTAAGAAACAGAGGTCAGGATCCAACATAAGACATTTGGAAATTGTTGGGGCTGATCTCCAGCAAAATATTAGAAGAGCTCTTTTGCTTTATGAATGCTTAGAACAGGAGAAGTGATTAATGGAATCAGAGGGCTGGGTTCTAAACATGGGAAGACTTGTGTGAATTGATGCAGAGTGAAGTGAGCGGAACCAGGAGGACGACTGATATGATATAATTTATTCTGTACAATAATGGAAATATTATGAAGACAAATAGTTTTGAAAAACTCAGAATCTCTGGCCAACCATATTTCCAGAGGACTCAAGATGAAATGGGCTACTTCTCTCTGATAAATTATCAATTCAGAGTGCTCGTTGAAGCATTTTTCTTTTTTGGACTTAGTCAATGTGGACATTTATTTTGCTTGATTGTACATGGTCAGGATTTTGTTTTTCTTAATGAGAAAGTGGGGGAGATAAAGAAAGAAGGGAATAAGCATCTATATAGCACCCACTATATATCGGACACTGGGCTAAGAGCTTTATAAAATAATATCTCATTTGATCCTCACGACCTTTTTAAACAGGTGCTATTATTATTATTATTATTATTCTCTTTTTATAGTTGAAGGAACCAGATAAATTGAAGTTAAGTGCCTTATCCAGGGTCATTTAGCTAGTAAGTATGTGAGACTGGATTTGAATTCAGGCCTTCCTAAATCTAGGTTTAATTGTCCATCAACTGTGTTCCTAGTTTCTGTCAGAGAAGGGGGAAAAATGTGCATCTGAAAGCAAAATTTAATTAGAATTTTTTTAAAAAGTAAGCTCATTAGGAAATAGAGATCATTTTGTTCTTTGCTTGTATTCTTAGCTTCTGGTATAGTGCCTGGTACATATAAGCATTTAATAAACACTTACTCATTGATTAGGAGCCAACAGGAGCCCGGTAAGAATGAATTGTGCCCCAAATCACTTTTCATTAAAAAAAAAAAACCTACAAGTTCTTTTTCAAAGAGAGGTTTGCTTTGATCAATAGTTTGATGCTACATAGAGTATGTGCTGACTTTAAGTAAGGCATATGAAGCATGACCCACATGACCGTAACATCCCAGATTGGAAAAATAGGGATTGGACATACATTCACAGTCGTTTAGACAATTGTGTGCAAAAAGGGTGGATTAGCAGATGATTGCCAATCATCAGTCTGGATGGGAGTCCATGGTAGCATCCCATGAAGCTCTGTGCTTGGCGTTTATTCACAGTTAGCTATCAATTACTGACAGTCATAGAAGGCATTTGTGAAGTTCATCAATGAATATCCTTGCCAATAGGCAAGCTCGCAAGCCATTGATCTTTTTAGGATTTTTTTCACAAGTATTCTTATTAAATCATTTGTCACCAAGCTGGAAGGAACATCAGATCTTTGAATCAAGCTTCAGAAAGATCTAAATAAGTTATATAATGATCTGAAACCATGAAAAAAAACATCTCAATGACCTTTTAAGGATATGCTCAAAATCATCTTCTTTTTAGAAGCCATCTTTAATTCTCCTACTCGAAATGTCTTAGTCATCTGATTTTGTAGCAATTTATATTCCTCTAATTTGCATTAGATTTATTTGCACACATATTTCTCTCTCCTTCTGTGCCCAGAACATGGGGCCCAGTGTCCCATCGATTGTGTCTCCTAGCTTCAAGAAATCCTAACCAGCTTTCTCTGTACTTTTTTTTCTTGTCCCCTTTTTTTTCAGTTTTAAAAAACCTATTCAACTTTAATTTATTCATGCAAGATATATTTATTTAATAGAACACTGTGTGAGACATCAGGATAGCTTCAAAGGTCAATATGAACCAGGCCCAGTTCTTTACAAAACTGATGGAAGGGACTGTTTAGTTTTTGTCTCTGTATGTACATTACTTAACACAGTATCTCACAGGTAACTTGCACAAATATTTATCAAATCAACATGAGCCCAGGTTTTGCTTCTCACTTTTATCTCCCACAAAACTCCCTACTCAAAGAATCAAAGACTTCTCTTGAAGATCAGGGAGACTATATGTTATCCACTGAAATATCTATACATTTTTATCAACAACAGAAAAAAGGGAAACTGGGCAAACCACCTCTAACTCTATTGTACTATTACAAGAAAATCACTAGATGACAAAGCAAATATATACTTTATTATTCTTGCCCGCTATAAAAAAATGATGTGACAGAATACACAAAGATTTTTTTTAAAGAATCATGAGATGATGAGAGTTGCTAATTGGAAGAAAACATCTGAAATATAACCGTAGTCAACCACCTTTCACTGAACACTCTGTGGAAAGAATCATTGCTCTTCCAAACAGAAAAATAGTTCTTCCTCTTCTTCCATGTTATTTTATTTATCATATCATTCTCCTTAAAAACACACTTATTAAGAGCTTTTATGCATATTCTGGGTTCTAGGAGTTATATAGTACTAGTTTCTGTAAGCTTCTAATCTCAAATAACAACATAGATATGTAGTCTAATTCAATCTAACAAGCATTTATCAGACTTTTACCATGCATCTACTATGGCAGTACAAAGGCAAGCCGGAAAATTTCTGGTCTTGAAAGAGCTTCCATTCTTCCTGAAGAGATAGCTAGTTTTTCATTCATTGAATTCATCACTGACCATTTTTTGACCTATAAAAAGGCATACGTGCAGACAAACATACACCTAGTAAATCCAATATGCAAACAAATGGCAAGAGGATGAAAAATCAGTAATAGTGTGACATTTTTGTTTGTCATAGAGTTGGAAGTTCTACCAGGGTATGATCAGGAGGGGAAAAATCACTGAAGAAAATATAAATATGCTTCTGGATAAAGAATATGAAAGGATTGAAATATCTTTTGTAAAATGTATTTATGTACTTTATGCTAGTACATCTCATTATAGTGGTTGTCTCGCCTCTTACCAAACTCCACTCTCTCAGGAGACAGACATAAATGAGTCAACACAATGGCCTCCAGAGATCTACAGAGGACAGTTGCTTTTGTACAATAATAATTTAACTGATGGAACAAGTAGTTGAAAAAGGAACTGGAACTAAAGCTCAGAATTATTTGCCTTGTCCATAAAAGGAGATGTTTGAGTTTCAAACATCTCCACTGATGTCTGAAGACACAGTTCACTAATTCTGTTTCTAAATTGCGAATAATTCCAACCTCTCGTTTGCTACGAAGAAAACCAGCATATTAAATATTGTAACTATCTTTTTTTTAACTCATGTTATCTTTCCTCAAAAAGCAATTTCAGAACCTGGCTTTGTAGAAAAGATGAGTCAATATGCTGTGATCTTTGACCTTAACTTTAATTCTCTTTTTTTGTCATGAACACTTTTAATAACTAGATATTCAAAATTCTGGGTCTTGTACTTCCTTTACTCTGTTAATGAAAACACTATCCTTCAGAATCAATTAACAGTGTCTTTATTGAGGATTTCCTGCAGTATAAGTCCCTTCCTTTACCCATCAGCCTCTCAAATTTGAAGAGTGAATCCATTAGACTGATGTTTTCCCAGTTTGACCACGGATTACCCAAATGATGTTGATCTCAAGGATCTGAGCTAAAAGGGGTGGGGATCTTTTGAGTATAAAAGGGGAAATTAAGCTTATCTTCTTTATGTAATACATTTCTCAACTATAAGTCAAAATAATGATCTGCTGCCCTAACTCACTGATGTGTAATCCCCAGTAACTTTGCTTACAGGGTTGTGCATAATGGCTGTGTTCAGAGCACCCAAGAACCCAGTGGTTGATTAACATGGGAGAAGATCTATCAGCTTCTGCTTCTACAGCTTTCCCTCAAGTTCATCCGCAACAGTGTTGTTGATCTGTTTGTCCAGAGTTTGCCTTAAATTATATTTCCACTTTCTCGCCCAACCCCATTCCTATTGAGTCCCTCAATAGCTCCTGTGGATAGATCCTTGCTGTTCTATTTCTCAAATCTGACCTGTTCTTATCAGGGCTTTTGTGAAGATAAAAATCAGTTGAAAGATGTTTAAAAAAAATCTTTGAACATGTAAAAAAGAATACTACAAAGGTATTTTCAGTTTTAGATGGTAATCTTGTAGGTTTAGCATCTGTACACTACTGGTCTGTTCTATGTGAAGAAAGAAGTTCTTTAGCATTGTAACTAGGGAGTAGAATCAACAGGAGGTGAGGAACACTGTTGTTTTTATTTATTTATCATTTATTTAATATGTTATTTTTCCCAGTTACATGTAAAGCAGTTTTGTACAATTGTTTTTTAACTTTGTTTTAAGACTTTGAGTTCCAGAATCTCTCCCTTCCTTCCTCCCCATACCTCACTTAGAAGGTCTATGTGAAGTTATGCAAAACACGTCTATAAAAGTCATGTTGCAAAAGAAAACATAGATCTCTTCCTCCATAAAAACTTCAAGACAAATAAGGTAAAAAAGGTAAAAAGTAAAAGAATAAAGTAAAAAAAAAAGGCAAGGCTGATATCAGTAGAATTCAAGATGATTATGAGAAGTGATGTAGGGCAGATTAAAATACTGTAAACTTTAAATAATATCCATACTTTTTTGACCAATCAATGACTTCCTTTTGGAACTAAATATTTTTAAGCTGCACGCCAAACTGAGCAATGTCCACATGGCATATCCATCTCTGTCCACTCAAGCATCCATTTGGTTCCCATTTCAGCATCTCTTTAGATAAAGGGTTTCTGTGATTTGTCCCATTTTCCTGTTTGACAGATTTACCATATTTCCTAAAAGGAATAACGGTTAAGCACCAATAAATCAAATGAAGAAAATGAAAAGTAAATCAGGACTGAAATAAGCTAAAGAAAACACATTCTACATCCAATACCAAGATAAGATTGAAATGGGTTCATGATTTAGACATAAAGAGTGACATTATAAGCAAATTAGAAGAACAAACGATCTACCTCTCAGATTTGTGGAGAAGGAAGGAATTTGTGGCCAAAGAAGAATCTAAGTACATTATGCAATGCAAAATGGATAATCTTGATTATATTAAGTTAAAAAGTTTTTGTACAAACAAAACAAATGCAGACAAAATTAAAAGGGAAGTAATAAAGTAGGAGGAAATTCTTACATTCAAGGGTTCTGATAAAGGCTTCATTTCTGAAATAGAGAATTGACTCAAATTTATAAGAATTCAAGTCATTCTCCAATTGATAAATGGTCAAAGGATATGAACAGACAATTTTTAGATGAAGAAATTGAAACTGTTTTCAGTCATATGAAAAGGTGCTCCAAATCATTATTGATGAGAGAAATGCAAATTAAGACAACTCTAAGATACCATTACACACCTGTCAGATTGGCTAGAATGAAAGGGACAGATGGCAAGTGTTGGAGGGGATGTGGGGGAACTGGAACACTGATACATTGTTGGTGGAACTGTAAACCATTCTGGAGAACAATTTGCTCAAAGGACTATCAAACTGTGCATACCCTTTGATCCAGCAGTGTTTCTACTGGGCTTATACCCCAAAGAGATACTAAAGAAGGGAAAAGGACCCACATGTGCAAAAATGTTTGGGGCGGCCCTTTTTGTAGTGGCAAGAAACTGGAAACTGAGTGGATGCCCATCAGTTGGGGAATGGCTGAATAAGTTGTGGTATATGAATGTAATAGAATATTTTTGTTCTGTAAGAAATGGTCAGGAGGATGATTTCAGAAAGCCCTGGAGAGACTTACACGAACTGATGCTGAGTGAAATGAGCAAAACTAGGACTTCACTGTACATGGCCACAACAAGACTATATGATGATCAGTTCTGATGGACATGGCTCTCTTCAACAATGAGATGATTCAGACCAGCTCCAATCATCTTGTGATGGAGAGAGCCATCTGCACCCAGAGAGAGGACAGTGGGAACTGCATGCGGATCACAACATAGTATTTTCACTATTTTTGTTATTTGCTTGCATTTTGTTTTCTTTCCCACTTTTTTTCCTTTTGATCTGATTTTTCTTGTGCAGCGTGATTTTTGTGGAAATATGTATAGAGGAATTGCACATATTTAGCATATATTGGATCACTCGCTGACTGGGGGAAGGGAGGAAAGGGAGAGAAAAAATTCGAACATAGGGTTTTATGGGGGTGAATGTCAAAAATTACCATGTAGCTATTTTGAAAATAAAATGCTTTAATTAAAAAATAGAATTGGCAAAAATGAAAAAAGAAATAGATACTAGACAAATGTGCGTGTCTACTCACTGACTGAAAAGAGAGTATGGTTATTCCTATGATTTAAGTTAGTAGGCCATAGAGTCCAAGATTTAAAACCAGAAATGACCTTAGAGACTAATTTTCTTATTGTTTACAAATGAGAAAAAGGAGACTCTGAGGAATTTGTTGATTAGGCCAAGGTCAATTCATTATTTAATAAATGGATTCTGAGAGAAGCCATGACCTCCAAATTCATTACTCTAAAGCATTAAGTACTTTCTATAGAAAGATAGATCTAAGATCTATAGATCAGGTATTTTGTAGGGACTAACAATACAAATACAAAAAAAAGCCATGATGTCTACTGTCAAAGGGCTGATAAAGAGGCTCCCCAAACTAAGCTAAGCTAATCTTTGGACAACAGACTTTCAGTCCATCTTGAAGACTATACCTGAAGTCTTTCCAAACTTGTGCTCAATTAGTTCAGCATTTGAGAATCCAGAATTACATCATAATGAGGTATTATAGAACTGTAATGGAAAACATACCTGATGAATCAAACACCAAATTAGAAAAACAGGTATATATTCTGTTTATCTTTTTAAAAATTATTTTAATTCTCAACTTTAGCACCAAATAGGCATTTCCATTTAGAAGAGAAAAAAATTGTACACAATGCTGCAGATCTTTTATCTATGACTGGCTTAGGTTTGAAGAATAATTCTTCCTGTAGCTTTCAAAGCCATCCCGAATGTCTGTGCTTCTTTCCTTCCTTTAATAGGAAACATTCTCAACATAATGAATTAACTCAACATCCCTTCAATATTCCTTTGCTCTCCCAATTGTGTCTTTTTGGTCAAGTTGTGTCCCTTTAGAACATTCTACTTTTCCTTCCTGACCCAGTTCAAAACTTATTTTTAATTTGAAGCTTTCTTGCTGACCGTATCTTGAATTTCCATAGCTCTTATACTTACTTATCTATTGGCTGGTATATTCATATGTATTTGACTTATTCCTAACTTACAGTTAAAAACCTATAAGTTTCTTTTTTTTTTTTTTATTTTAAAAATAAGTCTAACTATATTTATTTAAGAAAAAGAATTCTTTCATTCTAAAAATGTTTCAAGTCCTGTTGCCCCAGTGTTTCCGGAGATAAAGTGGCCCAGTTAGGAATCTTGTACAGTCCCTGTGGTTCTTGTCCCAGGACTCTTTAGGGAAGCAGAAATCATGTGAGGGATAACTAGGGCCTTGAGAAGGATGAGGGTTTGATCAGTTTCTGCCAATGCTGTTGGATTCGGGGGTAGAGGGTAGGGGTAGCAAATTAACCAATAGCTAGCTAACCATCTCCCTCTACCCTTCCCATATTTTTGGGGAAAGGGCACCTAGAACAAGAAACAATCCATCTTTTCTCCTCTACAAGCCCTGTCCTATTAGAAAGCTGTGACGTTCTTCACGTGTTGGGCCTCCTGCGTCTTGGACACGGGCTGGGTCACCTCCATTATGACTGCCGTGTTCTCATAGACCTCAGGAACCTTGATGCGGACTTTCTTGACCTTTTTCTCCTCTTCCGGCAGGTCACAGCACTTACTGCAGCGGCAGCACCCACGGAGCTGGCAGAAGCTGATCATGAGAGACACTGCCTTATCCCAGGGCTGAAGGGAGTGCATGTACAGGGGCAGGAAGTCCCAGGTTCGAAGCTTGTTCGGGAGGATTCGAGGGCAGCGAGCTTGGAGCAAATTCATGAACAGGACCACAAACACAAACACTAGGATGGGTATCCCTACACCCATCAAGACAGATGTCCCTGCCAGGGAGAGGCCAAACACGGCCAGTGGAAACAAGAAAAAGAACAATATTATGTAGAAGACGGAAAACCAACGGTAGGTGGCCGAGATATTCCCCAGGTTCCTGGCAAGATGGATCGGCAGGCGCATGAATGGGATTGGGTACCACAGAAGGATCCCAGAGACATTGAAGAAGAAATGGCACAGGGCAATCTGGAGTGAATTGTGTAAAGTGCTTCCAGGGCTGGCCAGCGCAGCCATGATGGCCGTGGTGGTGGTGCCGATGTTGGAGCCCAGGGTCAGGGGATACGCTCTCTCCAGGCTGATCACTCCGATGCCAACCAGAGGAGTGATGGCAGACGTGAACACAGAGCTGCTCTGCACAAGAATGGTCATCCCAGTTCCAACAAGAATGGCGAAGTAGCCTGTCAGCCAGGCAAAGGGGGAGGGGAAATCTGTATCGATACTCTTCTTAATTGCTGCAGCAATTTGCCCCTGGAGCATAGAGTTCAGCACCTTGATCATCAGGACCAAACAAGTGGCTAAGAGCAGCAAGGAGAGCGTCAGAAGAATGAATCCAATGGTCTCATCAGAAATATTGACATCCACAAATGCATGTTTGCACTTTGCAATGTTCTGTTTATAGGTTATGTTCATGAGGGTCCAGGTCGTGTTCCCATTGGTCCAGCAGAAGCTGGGAGAGGTACAATTTTCTGGTGAGGGAACGGTGACGTTGCTTAAAGTCTGATTTTCAAATGTTTTACACCAAGTCTTTATCAGGCTCTTGTTTTTGGCTGCTTCATTTCCTGTAGCAATTTCAGCTATGATTTTTTCATCCATCTGGACAATGAGTTTTGTGAAGGGATCTGTGATGACTTTCAGGAGATCAGGGGCATCTTCCCCACTCTTGATATTAAAGGTTTTCACGATGGCATCGGTGAGGTGGTAGAGGTAGCCAGTCATAATCTCCAAGGGCAGTAGCACCAGCACTGACAACCAGTTAAAGAAATCGTGGACGGTCCCTCCTGCAAAAGCCCTTCGAAAGTCATCCCTGTCTGCAGCCTGCATGAGGGCCACGATAGTATTGGTGATTGTAGTCCCAATATTGGCTCCCATGACAATGGGAATTGCTATCTTTACTGTCATCAAGGAAGAGGACACCAGGCTGACAATGATAGACGTGACTGTGCTGGAACTCTGCACCATGGCCGTCACCAGTATGCCAATCATCAAGCCAGTCATGGGATTGCTCAATATGGAACCATCACGGAAAATCTCCCCAGCCATTTTTCCTCCAACCAGCTGGAAAGCGCTGCTGAGAATGTCCAAGGAACATATAAAGAAGTAGAGAAATACCAGGATGAGGATTATTTTTCCAAGCCCTCTGAAGACAGCAATTATTTTCCCTTTGGTGTCTCTCTCTGACCATTTGATCTCAGAATCCTTCAAGTTAGGCATGTCCCATGGGTCTTGTACCACTGGCTCTTCAACCAGGGCAATAGTAGAGTGAGTTTGCACAAGTTCTATCTTGTTTCCAGGAGAAAGATCATTGCTGGAGCTTCCTTTATCTTTTTCAGATACAGGGGATTGTTGGATGGTAGTCTCTTCAGTGAGCTTAGGCAAGGGAGCCATGGTAATATGGTGTTCTTGGTCCCCAAAACTTCCCTGTGAGCCTGCTGTCTGGGTTGAGGACCTGGACCTGGGAGCAATGCTCAAAAACCTATAAGTTTCTTAAAGGAGCTAGCCATCCTCATACTTTTTAAAAAAATATGTTCCATACCCATGCTTTTCAAAGTAACTCTATTAAGTTTGTCTATTAATCAACTGCAATTCTACATCAAGTTTAATTGTTGTGGAGTCTTTTCACAGATTTCGCAGAATATTGTAACCTCCTGGATAAGATCCTTAGCCACTCAAAAGAGTTTGAACTATTTATCCACCAAGGAAATAGAGAATGCCCATTATCTTGATTATGGCGCCTGGTCAGAAAATGGACAGTGAGTTAAGTTTAGATTTTTAAACAGGAGGAAAAGGAGTGAGCTAGATTCTGAAAATTGCAAAGCCCCTGTAATGACACTAAACTTCTAGAAATAAAGGTCTATTTTAAAAATACTGATATTCTATCTGTCCCATTGGGTGCCTGTGAGTTTGGAACATGGTACGTAGTCTAGAGATTTTAAAATGAGTATCACTCAGGGCAATGGAGAGAGAGATATGGTGGGTGTGAACAAGCTGCAGCACATCACAAGGTGCTACCAAATAGACAAGGTCCTCAAAGAAATGTGTGACACAAAAAGGGGGGCTAGTCATCGTTCAGAGCCTCGTGTTCTACTGGCTTGTCAGGGAAAGTGAGGATGCCGAGAGTGTGCCTTGTGGAAGCTTTGGCCAAGAGTCCCACAGGATGGGCACCTTGGGATCTGCAGTGCCGAAAGCTGCTGAAAAGAGAGCCGCCATCACTCCCATTATCACCAGGACCACCAGCAACACCCAGTTGGTTGCCCTCGTTCAAGGGTGAAAAAAAATTTTGTCCCTGAATCTGTGGGAAAAATATCTTGGTCAGATTAAGGTATCTTGGCAACCAAAGGGACCGGACCCACCCCACCCCCCTTTCTCTTTTTTTAGTCCCACTCAGCTGCCTTTTGAGTACAAGGGTACTAATCTTTTATTAACTTTTCACTTCTATTCCCCCCCCTTTTTTTTTAATTCTAGGACCCAAATTTGGCCAATTCAATCATCTTTCCCTAGTGAAAGGGATCTTAGAGGTCAGAGAGCCACCCTTTTACAGAGTAGGAAACTGAGGCCCGAAGGACTTAAAGCACTTGGCTAGGTTCACACAGTTCGTGTCTCTCCTGGTACCTGCGAGTATTTTAGGTAGGATAAAGGGAAGGATGAGGCCGGGACTGACAGGGAAGATGTGATGCTTTGAGAAGGGAAAGGGGTTTCCGAGGATCGTTCGGGCCATTTTTAATTGCTTGGTTTCTCTCCCAGCTCCCCCGGGACAGAGGTTTTCTGCCCGATTCAGGGCGGCAGGGATGTGGAGACTTGGGGTTTGAGGGGGAAGGGGTACTTTATCCCTCCTGCTTGACTCATTTGTCTCCCGGCGGGGGCCCGGCTCGGGCTGGCAGCCGCTATAAATAGATGGCCCGGGACAGGCTGTGCAATCGGACCTCCCTCGGAGTCAGCAAAGTGCACACACACACACACTCACACACATACACACTCTCACACTCACACACTCTCACACATTCTCACACTCACATGCGCTCCCAGCCCCGCGACGGCCCCGACTGATCCCGGCCGGGCAGGCTGCGCCCTCCTCCCCGGGCCGGCCAGCGAGGGGCCGCGGGGTCAGAGGCGGTGGAGCGGCGGGATGGAGGAAAAGCCAGCGGCTCTCCCGGAGGGGTAGGTGGGGAACGGCCCGCTCCCTCCTGCGCCCGGCCGCCCTCGGAGGCTCCTCCCGGCAGTCCCGGGCCCAGGACGGGCCAGGGGGGAGGCCGGGGCCATGCAGCCGCCGGAGCCGCACTGCAGCAGCTGCTCCCCGCCCGTGACGGGCCCGGGCCGCCGTCCCGCCGCCCCGGGAAAAGTCACGGGGTGGAGTGGCCCAGGCCCCCGGGGCCGCCCGGGCGCATCTTTCCGGCCTCCCCTCCTCTAGCCTCGGTTCCCCCGCGCTCTGCAGATTACAAAGAGGAAGCGCGAGCTCTGTGCAGACACCTCCTCCCTCTCCTCCTCCTCCTCCTCCCCTCTTGTCCTCCTCCCTCCTCCCCACTCCTCCTCTTCCCCCCTCCTCTTCTTCCTCCTCCTTCTCCCCCTCCTCCTCCTCCTTCTCCCCCTCCCCGTCCTCCTCCCCCTCCCTCCCTCTTCCTCCAGCTCCCCAAGGCCCCCGCCCCGCGGCTGCCGCTGCTTCCCAGACGGGTGCCTGTTGCTGCCGCCGCCGCCGCCGCCGCTCCTGCCCTGCTGCGGGGGAATCGATTGCTTCGTTGAGAGAGGCCGGCGGACCGGGAGGGGCCCGGCGTCCCCGGCGCACGGAGCCGGGAGCCTGCCCCGCAGCATGGCCAGAAAGCCCGCCTCTCCTCCCTGCTCGCCGGGAGCTGGGACCGAGCCCCGCGCTGCGCCCGCTTCTGCCCCTGGGTCTGCGCCGCGCGGGGGGACGCAGCAGCAGGTAGGCAGGAGCCGGGGCCGGGGCCGGGGCTGCTGAGGGGGGGCTCCGGGGCAGCCCGGCTGCCTTCTCGTCCCTCCCTGCTCCGCCTCCACCTTCCCCTTCCTCCCTGCCCATCCCGACCTCGCAGCCCCCCTCCGGGGGCTCTTCGGCCTGAGCTTCGGGAAAAGCTGAGAACGGGGCAGCCCCGGGGGGGTCGGGGCCCCGGCTCCCGGCGGCTTCCCGAGCAGCAGGAAGTTCCTTTGCCGCCTTCAGATGTGCCCGCCTGGCCGGCCCAGGCCACTTTGATGAAAGCGAAACTGGCAAGTCCCCTGGGCTCCAGCCGCCCGCCCCTCCCGGCCCTTCCATCCCTCCCTCCCTCCCCGCCCCTACCTGACGCTTCCTCGGGGTTTGCTTCGTTCCCACTTAGCCTGTTGCTGGCCCCCGTAGGGTCCACTTTACATTCCCATCTGCCCCTCCCCCTTCGTCCCCCCCCCCCCCCCCCCAGCTTTTTGACATCCTGTTTTACAACTGCTGGGGATTGGGACCGGGGGCAGGTGCAGCCCTTACAAGTCAATGTTCAGGGACTAACTTTCCTCCCGCTCTGCCGGGAGCACCACTACCCCAGGTGGAGCACTCGCTCCTCCCACCTAACGTCGGGGGTCTCGGTTAAAAGCCCCTTCCCGCTCCCCCCGTGACTGTGAGCCAAGGACAGAAACCTGCAGACTCTTCTTGGGATCCCTGTAGCTGTAGTGGAGGTGTTTAGTTCATCCCTGGAAGCATCTCATTCTCTGCAAGAATTATTTTGCAAAGGGATTTCTTTGAATGGGATGTTAGACATTTCCAATTCCTTCCTGGAAACCTGTAAGTACTCCTCACATTTTCTGATTCAAACGGACTCAGAAGAAACTGAGCTCTCCCCCACCCTTTTCAAACACCCTGAATGTTACCTGAGGAAAGAGCTCTCGAATGTAATTTTCTCTGCAGAGTTCCGGGGGTTTGAGAATTGATATTTAGTCCCTGGCAGAAATGATAACTAAAAGGAATCGGGCAATGATTCTAGGTTTCGGTTCTCGTCTAGCGTTAATGTGAGTTCATGTGAAATAAGATTGTACAAGTGTAGTGGTAACATATTCCTTTTGAAGGGCTTTGGATGTCAGGCTAAGAATCTAAAAATACATCTTATATAATCAAAATTGTTTATTTTGTCTTTGGGACCTCTATCCCTTGATCCATTAAGCATTCTCTGCATGATAATTATGAAATATACCTACCCCTCCCCTTCTTCATTCTGCCTCTCTCTCCCTCTCTTCATCTTTAAATAATATGCACTTTTAAAGTTTCGGTTGCTTATTCGTCATGATATCTGGTGTAATATGCTGGTCTAAAATTGTTTTCCACCAAAGTGCTCTCTCATTTCTCCTGAAATTCTTGTCGGACTGCGGAAATCACTCCCTAGTAGTTTGTCTTCTTTTGTAGGTTGTGTTCTGGGCTATTGTATTTATTTGCTTCTGGATCTTTCTGATCTGGTCTGTTTTGCTGGCTTCTATTTAAAAATAGATGTATAACAATTATTTCAAGTTGAATTTCAAAGTAATTTCATTTCCTCATTTTCAAACTGAATCAGAGAGTAACTGCACAGCTAAAAACACAAAACAAAGCCCTATTTATTACCTGTAGATACCTCCAGAGCTTGAACATTGTGACTGTTCAACATGAATAATATTGACACTGTATAATTCTAGAAGCTGTAATATGTCCTCAAGGGTTTCTGTACCCTTTTAAGAAGGGGAGTCCCATTTTGGTGAAGTGAATCATTTAAAAAATATAAAATGATCAGAAAATGCTCCATAACTGAGACAAAAAGCTTGGATGTAACCTGTGGTAGGGGATGAAATGAAATTGAAAATGGTAAAGGATTTTTTCAGGCAGTTGCAAACTGATCAATTTTTTTAAAAACAGAAATGAAAATTTGAGTTCTAGGATTTTAAGACTTGCAAATGGGAACTCCTAAAAGCTAATGCTCTATCTACAGTGCACCTTGGAGTTTCCCTTCTTTCCCAGGGTCCAAGCATTGTATGGCTTGACTGGCTTTTAGTTACGCCTTTG
Organism: Antechinus flavipes; assembly: GCF_016432865.1. Lineage (NCBI taxonomy): Eukaryota > Metazoa > Chordata > Mammalia > Dasyuromorphia > Dasyuridae > Antechinus > Antechinus flavipes. The sequence continues at coordinate 27,212,062 of NC_067403.1, forward strand.
GTGCCCTTTATAATATTTTACCATATTTCTTATAATTCCCTATAGAGTCAAAGGGAGGAAATGGGATGCATTGAAAGAGAACTTTTCTCTCCATTCCAATCCTGATGAGAGGGAAGCTAAAATTCCCCTACCATCATCAACACTATTTCCCATACTGGGCTGAATTCAGCTGTGAATGAGTTGTAACCTTCATATAACCTTACCCTCTATAATATCCATCAGTGATGTATTGAGCATATAGTACCAATGAATGTAGGATGTTGGTTCTCATACATGAGAGTGGGTTATTAGGCTCACGGTCTGTCTCCTTGGACTGCCTGAACAGCTTGGAGATGCAGGCTGTGTAAGAAACCATAAGTTCCATCCTTCTTTAGCTGTGTGATAGTAAGTCACTTAAGTTTTCAGATCTTCAGTGTTATTATCTGTGAAATGGGGATGGTAAAACCTTATCTACCTCGTAGTGTTGTTGAGGGAACATATGTTTGAAAACATATACTTAAGTTTTAAAACTCTTGTCAGTGTCGGTTTCATTACGTGATGATTCCCCTGTTTGTTGAAGGTAGGAAAATTGCAAAAGAATGGGAAAAATCTGCATCTAATTGCAGGATACATCTTTCTTGAACTTCTGTTCCTTTTACAGTAAATCAGTCCCAATCTCCTAACATTCCTGGGAACTGCATTTCAGCCCTGATCTTTTAGATGTCTGAACGATCCCAAAATAGAAATTATCCATTTGTCAGCTCAAAAACAGGTTTCCCGACCATCCAGTGCCTTTTTCTTGACCTTCTCGGGTTCAGTGGCTTGTTTAGGTCAATACCCAGTCATATTTCCCTACTTTACTTTTCCTTATGATAATGAAAAACTGGGAAGTGGATCCTGCTTATTTAAAGGCCATTGTGACTTCTGCTAAGTTTGCTGTAATTCAGTCCAGTCCAACTCTTTGTGACCCCTTGGACTATAGCACAATGGTGCTATGGATGGGCTTTCTTGGCAAAGATGCTGGAGCAGTTTGTTATTTCTTTCTCTAGTAGATTAAGACAACTGGGTTATGTGATTTGCCCAAGATCATACAGCCAGGTCACATTTGAACTCCCATTTTCCCCACTGCAGACAGTGCTGATCCATTAAGACAAGTTTAGCTGCCTCTGCTCCATATCCAGAGGGAATCCAAAGCTCTCCCGTGATAATAATAATCACAACTCACATTTATATAATGTTTAAAGTTTGCAAAGCATTGTACACATATTATCTCATTTGATCCTCCTCATGCTGTGAGGGAAGTGCTATTATTTATGATCCCCTATAATGGATGAGATTAAGAGATACCAGATTCACACAGCTAGCAAGAGTCCCGCCTTAGAATGCCTCTCCAGGCCATTGTGGATTCTTTTTTTTTTAATAGCTTTTTATTGGCAAATATATATGCATGGTTAATTTTTTAGCACTGACCCTTGCAAAAACTTCTGTTCCGATTTTCCCCCTCCTTCCCTCCACCCCCTCGCCTGGATGGCAGGTAGTCCCATACATGTTAAATATGTTAAAGTGTATGTTAAATCCAATATATGTATACATATTTATACAGTTGTCTTGCTGCACAAGAAAAATCGAATTTCATTCTGGATCCTTAAGTCTATGTTTTCCATTGTGAAGAACAGCTGGGCTTTCAGAATGGCCCCACTCAAATGAGACTGGCTAAGGTACTGCTCCTTGATTATAATATGAGCATTAAGAATGGACCCGAATGCATGTTGATGGCCCTCTGTGCCCTAAATACATGCACAAGATACAAATTAAAAGTGACAGAGTGAACTATGGTTTGGATCCTCTTCATTTCATTTGTTTAGCTTTTCGGTTGTTCTCTCTATTTACATGTATTCCTGTGAAGAAATCCTTGTTAAGTTAAAAAAAAAATGGCCCTGAAAGGTCCTTGTCTTTCTGATGAAGAAATGAAGGTCTCGAAAAATGAGGCAACTTGTTCAGTCACCACGCTGACAGGTGCAGATGGCTAGCTCCCTGACCCCACCTCCAATGCTCTGTCCACTCCAGCATGTTCCCCTATTTAGGCTGCCCTTTAGATCTGGAGCCCATCTTCCCGAAGAAGTTATTTGTTTATCCTTTACAGCATATTTTGAAATCTATGAAAGTTTGTATTTTCCAACTGCTGTGATATTTCAAAGCCCAAGTTTCCCTTTCGTAGGTCCCTAAAATTCAAGGGCAAGATTTCAAAAAATGAGTCAATCAAAAAGCATTCACTAAACACTTGCTATGTGCCAGTTATGGGCATTGGAAATGCAAAGATCAAAATTAAATAGTTCTTGCCCTCAAGGAATTTACATTCTAATTTACATACATAGGTATGTACTGGACAGTGCCAAGGCAGAGATCCCAGGTACTCTGGGCCAGGAGAAGTGAGATATAGACCAAGATGCACTAGCAGCTGGGGGACCGGGAAAGTAGATCCTCATGAATAAGGTTATCCTTAGGTTGAATCTCTCAGGGTTTTCATGAGATGAAAGTAAGGAAAGAGACTATTCTCTTGGGCATTTGCCCAATTCTACAAACCTTTATTCAGAAGTTAACATAGGTAACGAGATTCTGGCTACGTCGGACAGCCCTTGCAGATTCAAGGAGGCAGGAGAAATATTGTATATAAGAAACCTGCAAAAGTACAGTATGGTTGGATAGCAGAGTGAAGGAAGGAGAGCAGTCTGTAATGAGGCAGGAGGGTGAGGCTAGAATATTGCCATGTGGGGAAGAACCTGAATGGATAAGCCATAAATGGATAAATTTACATCTGGTCCTAGTGGAAATTGAAATCACTGGAGTTTATTAAATGTGGAGGTGACATGGACAGACTTACGCTGTAGGAAAATCTTTCTAAGATGGATTGGCATGGGGAGGGACTTGAGGAAGAGAGGTCAATTAGGAAGCTAGAGGAGTGGTCCAGGGCATGATGATGGCCGACTAGACGAGGGTGGTGGGGTTTTTTGAGTTGAGGAAAGGGACATATGGGAGAGAGATGCCGTGAGGATAATAATGACAAGATTTGGCAACTAATTGGAGCAAGTGGTCAGGGATGATGCTGTGGTAAACACATTGGTACCCTGTGGTACCCTGGACAAATATTGAAGTTGGGAAGATTTGTTTTTTGAGGGAAGATAATGAGGTAATCTTGTTTTGGACATGTCAAATTTGAGATGCCTATGGCTCATACAGTTCAAATTGCCCATTAGGCTGTTGATATGTGGAGTCTGAGAGAGACTAGAACTGCCTTTGTAGATCTGAGAATCTTCGAGATGATCATTCAACCCAAAGGAGTGGATGAGGGCCTAAGATAATGCAGAGAGAAAAGAGAAGAGGACAAAGAAAAAACCTTTTCTGATTTTGACCTATGTCAGTCTTGTTAACATTTGAATAAAGTGGAATTTGGCAAATGTTCAACAGCTTTGCCAAGAAAGAAGAGATCGTTATTTTTAACAGATTTTTTTCCCCTTTCCTGAAAAACAGCATGGTCTGTTGAGCAGCATGTAGTATTTTTTAGTTATGCTCAAAGAAAATTTATTTGACAAAGGAGTTGCAAAGCTGAACTTCCAAAGCAGTCTAAAATTTCCTGTATACATTGACTAGAATAAGCACAATTTGAAGATAACCAAATCTGGGTAATGCAAAATGGTCTTTATTTATCATTATTATTATTATTCAATAATACTTATTTTTCCAATTATATGTAATTTTCTATCATGTCCGGGCTAGCTCTCTGAAGGGCCTTAGGATCAGAGTCAGGATCAGTCAAAGGCCTTGGTCTCCCCCACAAAGAGGAGGAGAAGTGAAGGAGGCAGACAAGTATTGCTGAGAAAGCCAAGTCAATCATAGCTTCATCATAGTCACAGTCATCAATCATAGTCACATCATCTTACAATATTCTCCTGATTCTGCTCATTTCTAGAGTGATATCTTAGAACTATTTACCTATTTGGGAGAAAGACAAAAAAAAAAAAAAACAATCCTACATTTGGAGATGGGGAAAAACTAAGTATCCTTCAGATTTATTGACACAATGAGACTTTTTTAGTGAAAAAAAATTGATTACAAAGTAACAAATACTCTAACCCAGTGGAGGAGATGGGAAATTCTCTTTCTTGTGAAAATTTGGTGGTTCAAAAAGCAGGAGGTATTACTAAAACATTTTAAAGATGCTACCTTAGAAAGTTAACCAGATTTGCAATACTACAGCCTTTGATTTTTCCAAGAACAGTAATGACTGTTCTCATTTTTTTTTTCCTGAAGCAACAAGGTTGTATGAAAATGTTAGTGGTCCATTTCTGTTTTCAGTCGTCCCCGTGTTTCAGGGATAAAGAGCAGGAAATTAGTGCAGGAATGAAAGCTGAGCTTCTGCAACATAGAGCTAATTTCATTCTTGGTACACGGGCATCCAACACAATCCAGTATAGTACCTGTTCAGAGTAGGTGCTGGATAAACACTTTCAGATTGACTGGGAAAAGTGCCCTTTGATGATCTTACCAGTTCCTATAGATTCGCTTATTAACTCATTACAGATGATTCTCACATCTATTTTTCTAACCTTAACCTTTAGTCTGGCATTTCCAACTGCCTCTTAGACGTCTTGAACTGGATGTAGGGAAAAAAAATTCAAATCTGAATCCATTATCTTTCCCCCTAAACCTCCCGTTCTTCCAAATTTCTGTTCAAGGCCCTCACCAAAATCACCTGAGTCACCCACGCTCCAAACCCAGATGCCGTCTCCAGCACTTGACCTTCTCAGCCCCTCCCCAGCCTTATCCAGTCAGCTATCAAAGTGATCTGGTCCTATTCAATCAAATCAGCAGTTCCTGACTATCCCCAGTAAGCAAATAGAAAACTCTCTGTCTTTTAAAGCCCGTATAACCCGGCTCCTTCCTGTCTTTTCCAGTCTGATACGTTTGTCTTCTCCATATTCTCCAATCTGGCAGCCTTGGTGTTCCTCGAACAAGACACTCAATCCCCTGACTCGGTGTCCTTTCGCTGGCAATCCCCCAAGCCTGGAGTTCTTTCCATCCTAGCCTCTGCCTCCTGGCTTCCCTGGCTTTCCTCCAGTCTCAGCTAAAACCCCACTTTCTGCAAGAAGGTGATGGATCTTCAGTTTATCCTGTGTTTGTCCCTGGCACATCATTTGCATGTTGTGTACTTCATTAGCATGTGGACTATTTTCACCTTTTGGGGGGATTTTTAGGATTTAGCATAGTGCCTGTTGAGTAGTAAGTTTTAATAAATGCTTGCTGACTTGACTTGACTATTGTTCTCAACAAGCCAGGAGGTCGAGGCTGTCGGCAGCCCTTCCCCGTGGACCTTTGGGCATGGGGCAGGAGGCAGAGCCCCGGCCTTAACGGCCATGAAGGAGACGACATGGCCTTCGGGGACTTGACCCACAGACATTTCTGGCGGGGAGCCGGGTGTGGCTGGAAATCCACAGGTTGAAATGTCTGTCTCCATTGGCGTGATCCCAGATCCTCCTTCGGACTTGTTGGCAGACCTCCCTCTTGGCATTCCATCCCCCTTCCACTGCCCTTCCATTTCCTGGTCAGCATTTCCATCCCTTTGTTCTCATCAGAAGCAGAGGATTTCCTCGCCGAAAAAATAAAATAAAATGAGTCGCTCTGGTTTATGCTATTCTTGGAGAAATCGAAGGCTGTCGTGTTGTAAAGCTGAAAGGGACTTTAAAGAACTTTCTCAGCAGAATTGAGGAGAGAGGGAAAAATAATGAATCGAGTAAGGAAACCTGAGCTTCGCTTCTGATCTTGCTAATTTGCTGCCTTTTGTGACCTTCAACCTCTCTGAACCTTAGCTTCCTTATCTATAAGGTCTTGTGAGGGATGCTTTCTATTGCATATTAAATAGAACATAAGATTATGCTATAACACATCATCTCTGTGAGGATATCTGGTATGTCAGCGTCCATGTGTAGGGGACCTTACCCGTGTGTAGACCCCTCTCTGGGCTGCTCCCCCCACTTACACTTGGCTTCCAAGACTTAGGGTCCCTCAGAAGGGCCACCGCTATTTTCAGGTGTGTAAGTTTAATGGTGGGATGGACTGCTAACCATGGAGAGCCCAATTAATTAGACTTAATTTTTTGCTGTTGAGTTGTTTTTTCAGTCGCATCCAATTCTTTGTGACCCCATTTGAGGTTTTTCTGGTAGAGATATTGGAGCGGTTTACCATTTCCTTCTCCAGCTCATTTACAGATGAGGAAACTGAGGGCTAAGGGACATGCCCAGGGTCACACAGCTGGAAAGTGTCTGAGGCTAGATTTGAACTCAGGAAGATGAGGCTTCCTGACTCCAGCTCTGGTGCTCTACCCACTGTGCCACAGAGCTGCCTTCATTAATAAGATAGTATAGAAAGAACATATAATATAAAAGATTATGCCCAAAAGCACAAAAATACTTATTACATCTGTGGGAAGAGTGGGTTCTTACTTATTATACAGCCGGATTGAAACACAGGATGTGTACAGGATATATGTGACTGTGGGGGTAACAATTCTTGCTTTTAAAAATCCTTTCTCCCTTCCTGGAGTTCTAGTGCATCTCTCCTTAAGCAGATCTCCGAGAATATGCCTACTGGGTCAGCCACATGGCTGAGCTCCCAGAATTCTTCTCTGTGCTTGAGTTCATCAGCAGCATCTCTCTCTCACATAGAGTCACCCTTGCTCAATCTTGGGGGACTGTCTTCCTACATGCAGCATCCCATTTATACATTAAAACCTATTTTGTCAATGATCCATTCTGTGAAGATCTCCACTGAAGCGTCGGGGTCTTTGGAGGTTATATTAATTAAGGTGGAGGGTGGGGCAAATAGATTTCTACTTCTTACATTTGATTTCATTAGTATAAGGAATTTTCACTGAAGAGATTCCCTCCAACAGTGCAGATCAATACGTGTTCTACAATAGGGCTTCTTAAATTGTTTTATTCATCACTCCTTTTTACCTGAGAAATTTTTACATGACCCTGGGTATATAGGTATATAAAATACAAATCAAAAATATACTGAAAAACAAAATCTTAATTTTGCAATCCCCCCCTTCAGTTATAAGACCCCATATGGGGTTTAAGAGTTGCCTGGGTCATTAAGGAATTAAGTACACATCCAGTATATGTCAGGAGTTGAATTTGAATCTCAGTTTAATTGCCTTTAGGGCCAGCTTTTTATCCTCTAATTACTTCTGTGAAAATACAGTTTGACGTGAAACACGAGGGTACAGTTGGTTCCATTTAATATAAGAAATTGGACAGCCAGAATTAGTCTTGAAACTGATCTTTGCGCAATAATAAGGAACCAAAAGGAGGACGTTGGTGAGAGACTCAAGGTGGAGAGAGAATTCTCCAGCTTAGCAGAGGGACAGGTTCCTGGATTTTGTGACTGGTGCTTGGCTGGCAGAAGAGAACTGATGATGTTAGCTGGGTAGAATAGAAAGACCCAATTACCAGTGGTTGGCTCAAGGACAAGGAACAGGAATCAGATCTCTCTGAGGACTGGGGAAGGCATTTACAGAGACTGAGGGAGGAGGTTAAAGAAACATGTCCTTGAAGGAAAATGAGAAGAGGAGCCTTTTCTCTCTTGCTCATAAATTTTCTAACTCCTCATTTAAGATTTGGATTGAAATGATGATCCTTACAAGATTTTAGTAGTGTGTGTGTGTGTGTGTGTGTGTGTGTGTGTGTGTGTGTGTTCCACAGCTAGGGAAAAACACAATTCATCTACTCAAAGGCACAGAGCAATGTAAAAGTGCTAACCTTGGGGTACTTTAACCCTTCTATAAGAGACTGGAACCCCTGAAGAATGACTTTGAACTTATAAAAATTGGACTAACCTAAGGGAACTAAAGCCAAGATTCTGTTGAAAAGTTTTAAAAACCTCCAGCTCAGTAGCATATTAGCTTGATACTTCTTTGCTGTGGATAGGGCTACCCCTGATAGATCAACACTAAATGCCTTCTTTTAATAAGCTGTTTATATAAACCAATGCTAAATGACTTCTTTTAATAAGCTGTTTATATCTACAATTCTTTTTTTTTTTAATGCCTGTAGTGACTGTTTTTTAGCTCCACAATCTTCACAGTGTCTTTCAATATGTTTTTTTTTAAATTAGTAATTAATTCCAAGTCTCCAACAAATGCTTCTCTGATATATTGGCAAGTGTTTGCCTTCTCATGTTCTGCTTTACCTGATTTTTGTGCCTTACTGAATCAGACGATTTCTGCTTTTATATTTTCCAAAAAAGCTGAAATAATGTAGCTGCAAGACTGGGAGATACTGTATTGGAAGGGAGCTTTTAAGATAACATTTTTCTCTCCTGAATTTTGCAAAAGCTTTTCATATTTCAAGAACAATAAACAAAGTATCTCTTCTTCTTTCCATCTTTCAGTGGAGTGGAGATGACCCTGAGCCAATGTTTGCAGAGTTGAAACTCAGGCAGGATGGGTCTAGCTGGAAAAGCTTTGAACGTGTGTGTAGTCAGAGACCGAGTCTGACGGCGTCAACAGAGAATCAGCTGAGCTAAATATGGAGATGCTTATCGAAGCGGGCTGCCAGACGAGGAATTATTTTGGCCCTGGTGAATCAGGAATAGACAAATACTCGACATACTTCTCGAGCCATCGTTGCACCATCTTGTTCGGTGGTGATACTGGTGGATTGGCAGAAAAAGGGCATAAGATGCTAAGACTTCCTTAGACTACCCCCCAAATAACTGGTGCATTTAACTGCAGTTTTGGTCCAGCATCCAATAAACTGATGTGCTATTGGAGGAACTGTACCAAATTCCTTCTCAATATAAATTAAAGCAACAGAGGTGAAAGGACAGTTTGAAAATCCTCAGAAATTCAAGTAAAGGGGTTAGCAGAGCTGGTTTCCCTGAGTTCCCAATTTCAGGGGAAATTTTCATGGTCGCCTCATTTTGTAGTGCCCGTGATGAGCCATTCAGATGCTTTACACTTGTATATTGTGGATGCTTTGCCCAAATCGATTCAACAGAAATTTGTTAAGTATCTGCTATGCGCCAGACACTGTGCCAAATAAAACCTCAGAGGAGCACTGAGTGTCATAAAAAAGAAATCGGCTCCATGCTAAGAGAAAAGAAACGACCAGTTTCAGACACAGTATGTATTCATTTCAGAATCAGCTGCCTGGGGGCGGATTATTGAACAAAGGTCTGAGTAAATACCAAATTAGAACCAAGGATAAGTCACTGAAAAGAATTTATACGAACAGAATAGCTACAATCTAAACTGTTTCAGTCAACTCCAAAAAATGGGGAAATGTAAAAACATCGATAGTCATCATTTCTTAGTCAATTCCTCAAAATCTGCAGGTAGATGTGAGGACTCCTCAGTTTGGATCTTCAGTGATGGAGAGCCCTTCCGTCTACACCTGTCTGTGTAACTCTTGTCTCTGAGCTCCCATAAATCAGCTGTGAGATCACTGACTCATTTTAGAAGGTTTCTTCCCTTTTTTCCTGGTATCATTTCCCTGAAGCCATATTTTGTTTCTTTTCGGCTTTGAAGTTCTTCCTTCAGTGTATCTTGCTCACACTTAACATTTCTTCTCTATTGCTCCCATTTATTTCACATACTGTTGTGTTCCATATCTTGCAGTCAAACAGTCACAAACAAGATATTTGTATTAAAAGGATAGATCTTTGTTTCCCAGGAAAATTTGGGGCCATTAAAAGAACTCTGCAATTTCCTAAAGATATCGCAACTCATTTTTCTCTAGTTTAATTTTTAGCTTCAACTTGTCCTCTGTACTGTCTGACCCAGATATACTGATGGGTAAATGCTAGCCATTTTTCCTCCAACTCTGTGTAATAATCTTGGTAATAGATGTTCTTTACCCACTTGATTTTTCAAATCCTTTGAGTGGTTTTAGATGGCTTCCAGGAGGTTCTGCAATATTCCAGTCCTTAATGCAACCCATATAATGTCATCTGCAAACAGCAGCATCTGGAAGATCTCACTTCCCACAAGAAATTTCTTATTAACATAGACTATGGACTGGATCTCTGCCAGAGGCAGCTAGAAGGGACAGTGGCCTGGAAAGAAAGGAAGACATGAGTTTGAAATCTCTTATATTTACTGACAGTATGGTCCCAGGAAAATCATGAAATCTGTTTTCCTCAGTATACCTAATGCTAAAATGGGAGCAACAATAGCACATACCTTCCAGGGTTGTGGAAAAGATCAAATCGTATTTGGAGGAAAACAGTATAGTGCCTAGAATATCATAATTGTGCAATTAATGCTTGTTCCCTTCTTTCCCTCTCATCATAGTAATGAATCACATTGACAAGTGTTTGCCTTTTATGCTTTACCTGATTTTTATGGTCGGTGCATTACTAAATAAGACTATTTCTGTTTCTATATTTTCCAAAAAAGCTGAAGTAATGTTGATGTAAGACTGGGAGATACTGTATTGGAAGAGAGCTTTTAAGATAACATTTTTCTCTGCAAAAGCTTTTCATATTTAAAGAACACTAAACAAAGTAGCTTTTCTTCTTTCTATTTTTCAGTCAGCTCCACAGTGATAAACTTGAAGTCCTTTGGAGAATATTGCTTGTGAAACCCCCAAAATGCTCAAAATTGAGCATTTCCACATACAAAGTAGACCTGAAAAAAGTGATCGCATATAAAACTATGAATGTCTACTTAAAATTTATTTTTAAAGTATATTATAAGGTGTTCTGCTTATAGTTGTCTATAACTTTTTTCTCATTAAAAAATTTAATTGCCCTTGTTATTTTCTTTTCCTTTTTTTAGGCAATACTACTGTTGATCCCTTTTTCTTCCTCATAAAAACTAGAAACAATCAACCAACCAAACTAAAAATCCTTCCCACAATTGAAAAAGAGAAACAAAATTCTTGGAAGAAATAACTATTGTTAAGCAAAATAAATTCACATACTACCCATGTCCAAAAATGTATGTGTCATTTTGTATTTTGAGTAAATCGCCTCTCCCAGGAACTGGGAAGGTTTTTTCATATCTATCCTGTAGAAGGATAAATGATCCTTGAACTGGTCAGAGAATTCTTAAGTCTTTTAAAATTCATTTCATTTACAATATAGTTGTAATTGTATAAATTTTTCTATTGGTTATTGCCTTAATTTGTATCCATTCATAAAATTCTCAGAAACTTTCCCTTTAGTCATTTCTTATGATGCAATAATATTCCATTATATATGTATACCATTATTTACTCAACAATCCCCAATTAATGGGGATTCCCTTTGCTTTCAATTAAAAAAATATTTTCCCCAGTTACATGTAAAGACAATTTTTAACATTGAAAAAATGTTGAGTTCCAAATTTTTTCTCTTCCCTGGGAGGAGACCTTTCCTGGGACAGTAAACAATTTGACATAAATTATATATGTTCAATCATGCAAAATGCATTAGTGCTTTTGGAAAAGAAGACAGACTCATAGGGGGAAAAACTGAAAAAAGAAAGTGAAAAATAGATGTTTGGTCTGCATTCTGACTCCATCGATTCCCTCATTGGAGGTAGTTAGCATTTTTCATGATGGAATTTGGAATTATCTTATATCGTCGTATCACTGAGAATGGCTAAGTCATTCACAGCTGATCATCTTAGTGTTGTTACCGTGTACAGTGTTCTCCTGATTCTGCTCACTTCACTTTACATCAGTTCATATAAGTCTTTTCAGGTTTTTCTGTAATCATCCTGCTCATCATTTCTTATAGCGCAGTAATATTCCATTACAATCACAAACTACAGTTTGTTCAACCATTCCTCAATTGGTAGATATTCTCTCAGTTCCTTTGCCACCACAAAAAAGACTGCTACAGCTATTTTTGAACAGATGGGTCCTCCTCCTCCCCCTTTTAAAATCTTTTTGGGATATTGCTGGATCCAAGGATATGCTCTTTGATCGGAGTTCCAAATTGCTCTCCAGATTAGTTGAATTAGTTCACACCTCTATCTAAATGTCTACTGGTTCCACTTTTCCCACATCTTCTCCAACATTTATCATTTTCCTTTTCTGTCAGATTAGCCAATAAGAGAGGTATGAGGTGGTACCTCAGAATTGTTTTAACTTGAATTTCTCTGATCATTTTTCATATAACTATAGATAGCTTTGATTCCTTCATCTGAAAACCTCTTGTTCATATTCTTTGACCATTTATCAATTACGGAATGATTTGTAATCTGATAAATTTGAATCAATTCTCTACATATTTGAGAAATGAAACCTTTATTAGAGATATTTGTTATAAAAATTGTTTCCCAGGTAGGTTTCTGCTTTCTTTCTTGATTGCATTTTCTTTTCAGTATTTTGCTATGAAAAGATCTATTATAAATAGGATCTTTTCCTATTTCTTTGATCTCTTTGGGATATAAGAATAGTATTGATGGGTCAGAAGGTATATGCAATTGGGTAACTTCTAAGGAATAGCTCCAAATTGTTTTCCCGATGACTTGGATTAATTCGTAGCCCTACCAAGCTTTTTGTCATCTTTGCCAGTCTGATGAACTGCAATCTCATAGAGTTTATTTAATTTGCATTTCTCTAGTTGTGATTTCCCCCCTCCCCTTAACTGTTTCCTTTCTAGTTTTAACTTAAATTTTTTTGTGTGTGTGCAAAAATTTATAAAATTTAATCAAAATTATCCATTTTATCATCTGTGATCTTTCTATTCTTTGTTCATCACATACTCTTATCCTATCTGAAATTATAATACATATCTCCTTCCATTTGTTTGTGAGGTAACCTGGTATATCCATTGGAACTGATTAGGGTGTACTGTGTGAGATGTCATTCTAAACCCACTTTCTGTCAGGATGCTTTCCAATTGTCCAGTAATTGGCTAGTTGGCTAGTAAGTTATTGCCTAGCTAGTGAGGATCCTTTGGGTTTATTGAACATTATGCTACCATATGCATTTGCTCTTATTTAATGAGTACCTAATTTGTCCCACTGATTGCCTTTTTAAAAACTGGTATCAGTTTTGATGTTTTCTATATAGTTCTTGCCTTTCTTACCTATTCTCATCTTTTCATTAAAATCATACGATAAAGGCGATTTTGTCTATTCTTTTCTTTGGCTTTCCAAGCCATCTTTCCATTTACTCTTTCTTGGTTTTATTCATAGAAGGAGCATCAAAACTGAGAGGATTCAGCTCCTCTAGAAGGAGGACTTGTTGGTCATCAGACTCAGCTTTTACATTTAGAGTGCTAGTGACCAAATTAATGAGGATAGAGAATCTAAATACTGTGTAATTCTTCGCTCCTCTCTCCCTTTTTTTGGGCCATTCTATCTCTGCTGCTGCAGAAATGCAAGAGGACCACACAGTACTGTGAACCATTTCATATTTTCCTTTGTTTTATGTGTTGCCATGGCCAAAGACTTAATCAGATGGCTGACCTTCTGGTAAGGATCTTCTCCATACTTAGCTGTTCCCAAGATCATATATAGAACTTTGCTAGTATGATAGAGCCTTCCTGGTCATCACCACACCACAATGAAACATCAAAGTACAACTTTGTGCAGAAACTTCTTTGAGAAGTTAATAATTTAAAAGTTTTCACAGGAGATTCCAGAAACTGTTGCCTTAATCTCATTGCCAAACCAAGAGATGTGGTAACCAAGGGCAACATCTGGGTATAAACTCACTTGCAGAACACTATAGAGCAGAAGAATAAAAGATTGTCTCTTCTCCCTGGATAGCTGAGGAGAAAAAAAGCCTGATGAGATATTGCTATCAAATATAGTTTAACCAGAGTAGAGATGAAAGTAGGAGGCCAACAGACAGCCACACCATGGTTTAGGACTATTGGCATTTCTGTAGGGTTCTCATATGCATTAATAGTTGAAACACCACATTTTTTTCTTACCCAGTGTACACACAATTACTCTTAAGATGTCAGAAGCAATGACAGTTTCCAACCAAATATATATAGAGGAAACCTGGGCCAGAAAGCAGCCCAATTTCAAAATAATTAGAGATCACTATACAATATAGATGAAATAAGAGAAAAAAAAGATTTTTAAAGAAAAATAATCACACAGTAGGTATTTTTTTCTTTCACTAAAAATTGCTTTCCAGCACCAACTATTAATCCATATCTCAGATCTATAAGATCTTTATGAGACTGGTTATATATAATTAATTATAACATAATAATATACTTAGTTATTATTCACAAAATAACTTACAGATACTTGTAGGATATAACTTAATTATTTCACTATATGGTTATTTTATTTGCACATAGTATCATACTGGAATAATTTATAGTCACTTATTTATATATAATTAATTAAAGCGTAACAGAATTTTTAGTATATAATTACTTATTTACCTAAAGTTATTACACATAATAGTTGTTAGTTATTATCATTATTTAAATATATAGTTATTTCATTTGCACATAATTATCATAGCAGAATAACTTATAGTCATTTATATATAATTAATTAAAACAACAGAATTTTTACATCTATAATTTCTTATTTACATAGTTATTACATAGTTAATAGCAATTAGTTACTGTAATACAATGCATAATTAGCTGTTTGAATATATTGTTATTTTACCTACATATGTAATTAGTTACTATGTAATGACTTAGAATTAGTTATATAATGTACTATACCTTGTAGTTAGTTATTTGCAGTTTTAGCTTCAAGAGTATCAGAATAAAACATTTTCAGAGAGGAATTCCTATAGGAGATCTTATCTTTACAATTTAGCAGCTGACTCAAAAGTTTAGAAAATATAAAATCCTGCTGTACTTATTGGTTGCCAATTTTGTAAAAAAGCATCTGACTTGGGTAACAAAATAGAGCCTCTAAAGGCTTTAGACAGAAAAAGCTACAGTCATATAAATGTTTTTGATGGATGTGATTGTGATGATAACTTTGCTCACTGATCCCACTGAGTATTAAAATCAAATGGGGCATAAAATAGGGAGACACATGCTCATGGAAGATGTGTGCTAATATCGCAGAAGATGTCCTATGATAGAAGCCAAAGAGAAGCATATTCTCCCACCAGACTCTTCAAACATTCCCATTTGCAAATGAAATTGTTCATCAAACCCTAAAATTGTACAAAATATTCTGGGAGAGAGACTGATTTATCTATCCCCTTTGGAAATGTGAAATGGGTTAAAACCGGTTCTGTTCCACACTATGAAGTCAGGATGTGGTTAATCCATGGATTTCTGTCTCTCTCTGTCTCTTGGACAATGAGCTGAGCCTCCAGTTATTTAATAGCACAGGATGGCTTGTGTTTAGGAAATTGATAGGACCTTAGTATTTAGAACTTGATGAGACCTTAGAAAATATTTATTCAAACTATCCTGCTTCATGTGTTAGGAAATGGAGATGTAGAAAGGACAACTTGTGGAAAGTTATACTGGTAATAACTAGTGGGCAGGATACCTTTTTATCAAGAGTTTTCAGTGAGCTTTAACTACTTATTGCTGCCAAAGCTTGACTCTTTGACACTAAGATTCTCCTCATTATCACAAAACACCACTCTCAGAAATATCAAAATTATAAGGAACACAAGGGACAATGGGAAGAGACTGGTTGGATTTATGTAGCCTGCAGCATGGTATCCGTGATGCATATTTCTCATAAAATGTTTTGATGGAGAGTTAGCACCAGAAAGAGAGAAGGACTAGTTATGATGGTGAGAATAAAAGCTTGAGTATCGTAGTGATAGCACTGAGATAATGAAAGAACCATTGGATGTGGAGAATTTATGGAAAGTCGCATAAAAAAAATTGCATAGGCTGAGAAGACTTGTAGGAGGATGTGATCTGCACAAGGGGAGGAAACCTGGCTTTATCAAAGTAGTTAATTAAACCCTTGGTAAGACCTAGCTGTGATGCTACTTTAGGAAACAGCCTTCAGGCTGAGGGTAGGAGCCATAAGCTACACCTGTGCAGATGAGTAAAAAGCAAAGAGCAGAACTTGCTTGGTCTTTGGCCAGTTGAATGTATAAGAGGGAATCTTGTCTTAAGGTGAGGCTGTTATAATATATATATTAATTGGTCAGGTCAAGGAGAGGCAGCTTCTGGTCTTAAAGTAAACCTGAATCCAAGCCCTACTTCTGACAAAAGCTGGCCTTGGGTTCCTGGGTAAATTATTTAACATCTCAATATTCTCAGGCGGTTGTATAAACTGATTGTTAGAGAAAATTCCTCACTTGGAGCTACTTTAATTGATGAAATTAGAGATATAGTTTCAAACAAAAAATAGGGTATTTCTATAGTTGTTTCATGTACCTGTATCTTATCTTCCCAATAAGACCTCAAACATCTCATAGGTTTCTTTGCTTAGCTAAAAATGAGGATTTGGTGGGTATTTCCTTCAAATATATGGTAGCTTTAAGTTAAATTGTGTTAACAGAAGTAAGAACTAATATAATGTTGATGAAAACTGCTGTAGTGACTGGGTAAGAATTAACTGAAAATATATCTAAATTGCTCATAGGCCAATGTGTACTGTATCTAAGATTCTGCTAAATACTTAAAAATATTTAGTTTTCCTTAGCAAGCTGGATAGTTCCCTAGTTTTATCATTTATGCTTTATCTGCTTTAGTCAAAGGTTTTTTCAAAGATGCAAAAGTAAATTTCAGCCTAGTTGGAATGGTCATAAATCTTGAATTAGTAGGATTACCAGCATTTTTGCTTTCCTGCCAAAGATTTTGCCGAGGTATTGACAGCTATATTTCTTCTGTTGAGGCTATAAATCTTCTATGGATTTCCTTAGAATTTAAAATTTTAACTTGTAAAACTAAGATTGTTACTATAACTGTTAGAAAGCTGAAAACTTGAGTAAGTTAAATACTTCTTTTATTTGCAATTGGTTTTCCCTGTGACTGAATTAATTGAATTTGTTAGTTATATTAGTATGATATAGACCAAAGCTTCTTAAACTGTGGGTTGTGACCCTACATGGGGTCCTATAACTGAATTAGAGGTTCCAAAATTATAATTTGTTATTAGCAAATTTTTAATTTGTATACCTATTTTATATACCTATATTCCTGGATTATGTAAAAATTTCTTGGGCAAAAAGGGTTCATAAGTGGGAAAAGTTTAAGAAATCCTAGTATAGACCTACTTTGAATAGTTGATCAGATTACAAGAAAATGGAAAGTAGTTTATTGTGCCTATTACTATCATGTTTAAAACCATGCTATAATACTTGCTAGAATTTTATAATATTTGTTGAATGGATGAATTATTTAATTAATGTCCTTTTTTAAAAATTAATTTTTTTCAACAAACGACAATCTATTTTCTTTTCCTCCCATAAAAAACAAACAAACAAGCAAACAAAAAATCCTTGTAACTAATATGGATAGTCCAACAAAATACATTCTCTCATTGGCCGTGTTCAAAAATATCTTTTTCAATCTGCACTTGGAGTCTATCACCTCACTGTCAGGAGATGGGGAACATGTTTCATCATTGCATTAATATCCTTTGTAATAATCTAGGACATTCCTCTTCCCCAATCTTGGGATTAGCAACTGTCAACAGATTAAAACTTTAAAATAGATTTAGTTACAGAAACGAAAATTGAGCCAGATATTTCATGGGTCTTGTCATCTGAATGAAAAAAAAAAAATACAGCTTTTTTTTTTTTAAAGAGAATTAGATGTTTGAAAATGGCTTTTGTAAAATCTCCAAGAATAGCAATGCCCAAATGTAAAACAAACAAAAAACTTGAATTATGTTATCAGATATCTAAATTAAATGTGGATGTTATCATCAGATTTTTTAATTAAAATTCTACTTGAAATGTATTCTAACTCCTCCATCAACATTCCCTTCTGCTGTCTCATCTCTGTGTGTGGGGGTGACCCTGGGCTTTCCACGCCATGCCGGCGGCATGCAAGCTTGGGCATTTTCTAGGAAGCTGGAATGGCTTTGAGTACAGGTCTGGTAGAACTGTATGTCTCTTGTCTGAGGACCAACTGAACTCAGTTTGGAAAGGATTGGTGCTAGGTTGGCTGCCAAGGAACACATTTATTTATTTATTTATTTACGTTGAAAATTATCTGCAAAGTTGTAGAGGGTTTTTACTCAGTCGACTAGTCAGCCAATAAACATATATTAAGTTTACATGTCAAGAATTGTGCTAAGTGGGGATACAGATGCAAAAGAGATTGTTCTTGCCCTCAATATGCTTCCAATCTAATAGAGAAATACAACACAAAAAAAGGAAACTGAAAGGGAGTTGTGGGGAGAAGATACTCAGCACCGGGACATGATGGAGAAATCCACTGAAATCCAAAAGCCTTCAGAACTAGGTGGGAAATGAAGAGATGGCTCTCTTGGGCCCATTTCTTACATGGAGCTTATTGGAGTTCTTGACTGCTCCCATAAATTGGAGGGACTTCACTTACTGATGTGGCATAAGTACCAAGGAGTAATGAAATAAAATATAGCCATTGAAATACTGACATATACACATTTATGAATAGGTGTATAAATATAAAATAGCCACATATGATGGATATTTATTTTTATGGAAGTACACAACACTAGGACCAAATTTCAAATCCAAATTTCAGAGAAATAGGTATTTGAATGTATATCTTTTGAGAAAAAGAGATTTCAGAGGATTATTTTTAATGTGCCTAAAGATTCTTCAGTCACTTATTTCCTTAAACTATGTCTCAAAATTAGTTTATTAATTCATGGATAAAACAATATTTCTTCTCTGAGTAAATAACCATTTTTCTGGGTTTTAAAATTTTAAATCATAACAATATTGAGTGTGCATGCTTTTAATTTTTATTTTTGAAAATACAGTTTAATTAGGTGGCAAAGGGAGTAGAGTGCTGAGCTTGGAGGAAGAAAGACCCAAGTTTAAGTCCTAGCTCAGAAGCTTACCACCCATCTGACCTTGGTCCTAATTCCTTGTGTTAATAGCAGCCTGGTGAAAAATTTTATGATAACATCCACATTCACTTTAGCTTATCTTGCTTGATCTTAGTTTCCTCATCTGAAAAAGGAAGAGGTTAAACTTGGGGGCTTCCTGGATTTCTTCCAGACCCAAACCTGGGATGCTGTGAATTAAAGACTTTCAGGCAAATCACCAAATTATTTTATTATTATGTTTCTCTTTGGTGATGGCTTTTATGCTAGAATCTTTACAATGGCCTTGTCCAGTGGTGTTTTGTAACCTCGTTGTTCAGTTATGTCTGATTCTACACGACCTCATTTGGGGTTTTCTTGGTAAAGAGAATGTGGTTTGCCATTTTCTTCTCCAGTATATTCCCATTTGAAGCAACTGAATCACTTGCCCAGGGTCACAGCGAGCAAGTATTTGGGGCAGGCTCTGAATTCAGATGTTCCCAACTCCAGGCCTGATGTTCTATTCACTGTACCACCCAGATCATCGGCATAGATTTTGACATCTGTACTTTTGAGGAGTCTTTTCTTCTGAGATTGATTTAGTCCAGCATTTAACTCTTTGTGTTAACTTAACTTTAGACTTCAATTCTGTTGGAGAGGGAAATAGCAAACCATTCTGGTATCTTTTCCAAGAAAAACCCAAATGGGGTCATGTCTACATTTCGTGACTGAAAAATGACTCCACAAAACAAGGAAGTTCTATATGATTATGAAATTGTCGTTATCTCTTTCTTTTCAGAGTTCTGTGTCAGAAGTAAAAGATTTGCTTTAAAAAGGAAAAAGAAAAAAGATTACTTCATCTGAAGTAAAAATCCAGTGGGGACTCTTCTCAGTTTCCAAGATGGAGCCCATAACATTTACAGCCAAGAAATACGCATTTCCCAGTGAGATCTCGGTGGACTTCAGCCTCCAGCTGGTGGGCTCGTTGCCCGTCCATTCTCTGACCACCATGCCCATGTTGCCCTGGGTAGTAGCAGAGGTCCGAAGATTCAGTACGGAGCGCCCCAAAAAGGAGCCTGTGGCCAGTCAGGTCCGGCTCTGTGTCTCTCCTGCCTTCCTGAAGTGTGAGCCCGACCCAGGGAAGAGTCAGCAGTGGGACCCGCTGATCTGTTCCAGCATTTTTGAATATAAGCCCCAACAGGTCCACAAACTGATTCA
The DNA here is from genome assembly GCF_016432865.1 of Antechinus flavipes. Lineage (NCBI taxonomy): Eukaryota > Metazoa > Chordata > Mammalia > Dasyuromorphia > Dasyuridae > Antechinus > Antechinus flavipes. The sequence goes on from NC_067403.1 coordinate 27,232,181, forward strand.
TAACAGCCAGGACCCAAGTTACTTTGCTTGTCTGATTAAGGAAGATGCGGCGAGTCAGCAGAGCATCTGCTACGTTTTCAAGGCTGATGATCAAACCAAAGTAAGCGGAGGTGGAGGGAGGTCCGCCCTCGGTGGGTTGTATGGGAATTTTCATAAACTCTCTAAGGATGGATCTGACCCGAAAGGAGGCAGCCGGGTATTTGCCCACGTGTGGCTCCTTTGGGCAGTTGACATTTGTATTATTGTCTCAAATTTCTTATTTACAAAAGAGTATCATTTTATGAGTTCAGGCCATCGGAGCTCCCCCGGGGGAAGCCTTCCCTAATTGTGGAGTTTCCCCATTTTTCTTGGGTTGTTTGGAAGGCAGCTGGTGGTTGGTGGGTCTGGATTTCAGTCTGTCCCTGTGGTTCATCCTTTGCTTTTCAGTGAGGACCAATGACATCTTGTGAATTAATCATACTTCAGGGAGGTAGAATTGTACGGTCACCGGCCGCCCTCTCTCTTTCAGAGTCACTGAAGTCCAATGGCAAGACCAGAGCCAGGGTGACCGGTGGCCATCCCCTGTAGGTGAAGAAGGCAGGGCAGAGAGAGGGGGCTTGAGTCAGGGCTTGACTGGCTGGGCCAGGTGATGAGGGCCCTAAGGTGGGCCCGTCATGTTAATTTGGGTCTAACTGGGGCTGGGGAATTTTAACTCTGTAAGTATGTGTGCTTCTGTTTGTGGCACCTGAACACAAGGGAAACCTGTATTTGATGCTTTTCTGCGTTTATCAGCTGCGTGACCTGGAAAGATTGCTTCTGCTCCAGGCAAAAGGAGAAGAGGGAATGGAGAAGGAGGAGGCGTTTAAGAGCTTGTCAGGACAGGAGCGAGAGAGGAGGAGGAGGCTGGGAGAGACTGGGATTGAGTGGAGAAATAGGTAGAGAAAACAGTGAAGATCAATAGAAATAGAAAAAAACAGAGGATGGGTTATTGTAGTTTTGATAGTCGTCTGGACTTCAGAAAGTGCCGGATAAAACATCCTTCATTCACAAAAGTGTATCCGAAGCCATTTTTCCCCTTTGGAAAACCGGTCAAACGTTGCTCAGAATCCCTCGGAGTGCACCCCCTCCCACGATCTCCGGGCAGAAAGTCTCCTCAGAGATTATTTTTATTTGACTCTCCCGGGGCCCAGCTCCTGAGGGTTACTAAGAGAGTTATTTTGGTGACTGAGAAGAGCGTGAGCCGGGGAATCCGAGGGTTGGGTTGGGTTCTCAACGCTGACATTTACCACCGCCGTGACATTAGGCAGGACTGTTTCCCTTGATGGCTCTTTGAAATGAAGGGATTGGGTTTCTCCCAGGATGATCCCTCATTGGAGACATTGTCGAGAGGATTCTTGTGAAGGTAAAGGTTGTTCTAGGTGGTCTCTGGGGGCTCTTCTGCCGACAGCCGGTAATTTTGTCTAAGGTTAGCCATGCGAGGGGCCAAGTCCATCTGAGTTGGCCGAGATTCATTTTATGGAGATCTCAGTTGTTCCTCCTCACTCACTATCTCTGCCCTGTGCTTTTAAAAGTGAGGAGCTTTTTTCCTTTAGCCATTTAATTTTACGCTATGAGATATACCATGTACATAACCATTGACATTTCATTTAAAATGATTTATTTCATACTATATGCTAATTGAAAAAGTGGATCAGCAAAGGACATAATAGATTGTGGATAGATCCTTCGGGAGTTCAGATCTGGTCTCAGACACTAACTGTGTGACCTTAGCCACTTGACAACCTCTTTTTTCTCAGTTTCCTCAACTGTAAAATCCAGATAATAATAATAGCCCCTAAAAGCAGGGTTACTGCGAGAATCAAGTGACGTAAAATTTATTATAAACACTTCTTGTCTTCCCTCTGCTCCCCATCTCTGTGGCCGATTTCATTTTTTGCTCTTCCATGAGTAAGTGCCTATCTTTTTTTTGTTTGTTTGTTTTCTTATAATTGTCCAAATATTTCTTTAGTTTTGGCTCATTTTGTTCTTGACTCTCAGCCAAACCTGGGTTTCCAGAACCCAATTTTTGGGACCAAGAACCTAGTGTTTAATAAATGGCTCTTGGCTTGCCTTGACCCAAGCTGAAGGGAAACATATTTCTTTGCTCTGATATTTTTCTGTGAATAATCTATTTTTTTAGGATTAATACAAGATACGTCCTCTTGCTTCGTTATGCCCATGCTTGCGACCCTCGAATATTCTCAAATCTCTAGGACATGTGATTAACACCATTGTCATGTCTTGATCCTACTTGAAGAACTTTGTTCTCCTTGTTACTTTGTTTTACTTGGCAATAATTTTATTAATTTCCATATTGCTTCATATTTAAATCCCTTTTAAATAAAACCCAATTATATAATCATTTTTGACAGGTCTTACATTCGTCTGCATATCTTATTAATTAGTCATGTTTGTCAGTTGACTATTTTTCTTTAATATGTTAAATCCTGGAAAGAAAAATTATACTGAATGAATCACCTTCCTTTCTCAGTAAGATTTGCCTGAAGAGCAAAGAGTCTAATTTTCAGACATTTTTATTTTTCTGGCATTCTGCATTTAGTCTTTTTTTATTTTATTTTTAAATTATTTTTAAATTTAATTTTATATTCAGTTTTGAATTTTCTCCCTCCTTTTCCCACCCCCAGCCCATTGAAAAAGAAAGAAAAACAAAATCTGTTACAAATACATATAGTCATGCCAAATGCCCGTGTTAATCATGTCCACAAAAAAAAAAAAAAGAAAAAAAAAGAAAGAAAGAAAGAAAGAAAAACAAAAAAGAAAATAGGCTTCTATCTGCATTCTGAGTCCATCAAACTCTATCTGGATGTGGCTAGCTTGGTTCATCATGAGTTTTTTGGAACTGTGGTTGATCATGAGGTTGATTAAATTTCTTAAGTCTTTCAGATTTGATTATCTTTACAATATTATTGTTTTTCTACATTCAGTCTACAAAATGTGATTACTTCAGGCATTTCCTTCTTAGTTATCACAACTTTTTATTATAGTGATCGGAATATAAGATAATTTCAGAGTCTCTATACATATGAATATATGTACACAGTATATACATATAATATGTATGAAAAAATATATATCTTATATATAGTAGATATAGAGATAACTATATCTAGGGAAGCATGGGGTAGTTTTTCTATATAAAACCCCTTTTGAGAGTCCCAAATCTCATCCTGACTCATTGTGTCGTTTGGTTTGAGGGTATGACTCAGAGAAATATTACAGGGAACAGTGTCCCAGGGTCAGGTAATCAACACTCTGGAAGATGAAGTTCAGTTGCTTGGTGCAAGGATTGGCAAGGATTCTATTTTTCATCTATAAAAAGAATGTCCAGGACTGCATGAACTCTAAAGCATTTATTGTGAAGTTTAGGCCCATGAGACAGGATTGCATGGTTTATTTTTGATACAGGATAATGAATCTGAGGTCTTCATTAGCATCAGTCTTATGGAAGATTTTTTTTGGGGAACGCTTTAAAAAAAAGTTGGTATTTACTTAATAATAATAAAAAATCACCTCTCTGGTATTTCATTGTCACCAAATGCTTTATAGATATTTTTTACTATTAGTAGTTGCTAATTTTCTTATTAAAGACTCAAGGAGTGAATCAAATCTATAATTGACCTTTAAAATTGATTTGTATCTAAGGATATTTCTTTGGAATACATTTAGCAAGATACTTAAGAAAAGCTCTTTGAAATACATCAATCTTATGGTTGTTCGGGGATTTTAGCCTTCCTTTGATATTCCTCCATGCTGCTTATTTTTTATGAAGAGAACTTTTTAATGATGTTGTGTTTCTGAAATATCATGTATTTCATGTTACGTGAGACATGACATGTGTTATAAGTAGAGAGGGGAGAGAGAGAGCTTACAGAAATGGTCTGAGTCAAGAGACAATGCAATGGATAGAACATTAAATTTGGAATCAGGAAGATCTAATTTTATTACTAGTTATGTGATTCAGAGCCAGTCACTTAACCTTTCTCAGCCTTATTTTCTTCATCTATAAAATGGGAATAATAATAATAGCACCTAACTCACAGAATGTATCATAAGGATCAAATGAAATTACATTTTAAATGGTTTTGTAAACCTTAGAGTATGATATAAGTGCTGGCTCTTATTATTTTTACTCATGAATATCACTTGATTTATAAAAGTGACACATTTTTGAAAAGTTGTAGGTAAAATAAAATTTGTTACAGTGAAACATATTTTATCACTGACAATATTATAAAATTGGAGAAAAATTTATATATCTTTAAAAAATCCAAGTGAACGATCTTATAAACTTCAGCCTAGGAAGAAGTAGGTAAAATAAAGGCTGATTCTTGGGTAATTTGGTGTTAACAGATATTTTAAAAAAGTGACTACCTTCTAAGAATTATAGTTCTCATGAATATTTTGCTTATAGAGATCTTCTTAGAGTCATTTTATTTTTTAAAATGTAATAAACTTATTTAACTATACATTTATGAAATTCCTGTTATATACGGCTCCATGTTACACAGAAACTGATTTTTCAAGAAAGGATTGGATGGAGTGGGGGAGGGACCAAATACACTGAAAAATAAATCCAAGGCAATTTGAAGAGACAACTGGGCGTTGGGGGTGGATCGGGCCTTGAAGAACAATAAGCCTGCTAAGAATTGAGGAAGAAGTATATTCCAGGCTAGGGGGACACATTTTGTGGAGGTGGGAGATAGAATGATGAATTCAGGGATCAGCTAGTGGTTCATTGTGGCTGTCATGAAGAAAAATGATATGGAAAAGGCTGGTGCAGCTAGATAGGAGCTGGATTATAGAGGATTTTGAAAACCAGCCTGAGGAATTTGCTTTTTTATTCTAGAGGTAATAGGAAGCCAGTTGAGTTTTTTGAGTAGAAGAGTGAAATAGTAAGTCTATACATCTTAAGGAGATTACTTTGGCAACTGTGGGAGATTGGACTGGAAATGAGAAGAGATTGAAATACAGCAAGATGTCAAATGACTAAGAAAAAAATTAAATTCTATTACTATATATTGTAATTGTTAGAAAATTAGATGCAGCCCAAGAATCCTTCAACATGGCTTCTTGAAAACTATATCCAGATGGATCAATGGCTCTTCCAAGCCTCTCGGTTCTGAATCCCTATCCGTTATGTTATCTCCCAAGCTAAACCAGTTTTAAAACATGGAATCCATCAGTAAAGGTCAGGTAATAAGACAGAACACCAAGTTAAATAACAAAGACACGAAGGAACATTCTCCCAGGTTATCACCTTGGGAAAGGGAATATTTCTAGTCCAGAAAACGCTCAGGGGTCTGCTCTAGCTTTCTTTGAAGCTACTGCCTGTTGTTTCCCTGGAGAATTGTCGCTATCATTGACCACGTCCCCGAATTAACAGTTGTTAAGCAATGGATATTTATAGACCGCTCAGTGAGCCAGACCATGTCCTTCGAGAATGGTCAGCTCTTTTATGGGGCAGACTTAGGGCTACACACCTAGCCAGCACATCAAGAGCTCCTTAGGTCAAATGTGTCTTTTATTACCTTGCTTTTTTCTTACTGGAAAATCCCGGAAAAGGGAGAGGCTTTGCTCCTTGATATTTAGATTTGAGTGTCTAAGATCCTTTAGATTCCCATCATGTCCTCATTACCTAATTTTTGGACCATGAAATTTATCTGTCATTTTACCAGGTAATATCCAAGGGCTGAGATAGAGCTGGTAATTTTTGCCTTGCTTTCTACAAGTTACAACCAAATTGTCTCCCTCTTTAAGAAATTAATATTTTTTTAAAATTTTGGCCATGTTAAAATTCTGATTAATCTTGATATTATCTATGAATTAACTAAAAAATTCACTTACATGCCAATCTACTGCCCCACACCATATCTTGGCATTCAGGTTAATCAAAGTTTTATTGAGTTATGATTCTGAATTGATACAATAAGCACAGCTGATCAGAGGACCTTGAGAAAGGTCTCAGAAAGAATATAGGGTTTTAAAAAATCTTTCTTATTGACATCTTTAGTGTCTTATCACCCTCATTTCTGAATATAAGCCTCCCTTTCCTCTACCAAGCAAGCAATCCATTTTTATATCTTTTTATTTTTTCAAATACACACAGTGATAGTTTTCAACATTCACCTTTGCAAAATTTTGTGTTCCAAAGTTTTTCCCTCGCTCTCCTCCTCCTTCTTCCCCTAAACAGCAAGCAATTCAGTACAGATTAAACCTGTGCAGTTCTTTTAAACATATTTCCATATTCATCATACTGGGCAAGAAAAATCAGATTAAAAAAATGAGAAAGGAAAAAATCAAGCGATAGTAACAAAAGGTGAAAAAATACTCTTCTTTGATCCACATCTCTCTGGATGCGGATGGCTCTCCATCACAAGTCTATTGGAATGAGCCTGAATCCCCTCACTGTCAAAAAGAGCCACAGTTGATCATCCCCTAATCTTGTTGCTGCGTACAGTGCTCTCCTGGTTCTGTTCACTTCACTTAGTATCAGTAAGACTCCCAAGGCTTTTTGGAAATCATTTCTTACAGAACAATATTCCATAGCATTCATAGACCATAACTTCTCAGCCATTCCCCTCAGTTTACAGTTTCTTACAGGGCTGCCCCAGACATTTTAAACAATCCATTTTAAGAAAGATAGCAAATAAAGATGAAAAAAAGTATTTTGGCAAAACCACGGAGTATGATGGAACACACAATGCTAGAGACTTGTTTCGGGGAGACGGCCGTTGTGGTTCTTATTGGGGCCGGATGCCTCCAGAGCTGTGGGCACTTTATTAAGGAATGGAATCTGCTGTACTCTGTGTGGCTCGCTCAGGGGGAAGATGGGTAAACAATCCCTTACATGGCTCGGGGACTCTGGGGGGAACTGGTGCCTCTTACGCTGGCTGGAGTCCCTGAATCTCAGTCCTTGGATTTCTCCTTGGATTGCCTCCTCGATACTGCTCAGACCTTTATCTCGTTGGGATGCCTCCCGTTGGGTACCAGCCTCCCAGGCAAACCTGTCCCGACTGGCCTTGCTGCAGCCACCGGCCCCACCCAGTGTGGGCTGGAGGCACCTTAGCTGCCTTTGCTTCCATTATCCTAGCAGTGGGAATGTAGGCACCGAGGCTTTTGTGACTTATTTATGATTGTGGGTGGAAGAGCCAGAACAAGGACCCAGGTCTCTCAGCTCAGAATTCTTTCCATCAGGTCATTCTTAGGGATTTTACTTGCTGAGGAAACTTAGGGATGATTTCTGTGTTGCTAGAAAGCTGCATCGGATGGTTAAATCCTTGACATCTGTAGTGGAAAGGGCACCTCAGGAACAATATTGTTCAGCCCCCTCATTTATCGATGAGGAAGATAATTACTTATCCAGGGTCACACAGCTAACCAGAGCCAGAGTTGGACTTTCCTGTTGTATGAAACTGATTCTAGATTTGCACAAACATTTTACTTGCAGACTCTTCTCTATAATTCTCTCTCTGGATGCAGATGGCTCTCTCCATCACAAGTCTATTGGAATTAGCCTGAATCCCCTCACTGTCAAAAAGAGCCGCAGTTGATGTGGCTACACACATGACTAAATAATTTTCTCTATGGTTAGTTCATTGTTTATATGGAGATTTTCCTTTATCAGATAAATGTTTCCAATTTCTAAGATTCTCTCAGACCATTTTGTTCTGGACAAATTGTTTTTCGCCCTTGTTCTCCAAAAGGACCATGACAGCAGGGAGGGGACGCCGTGGTCTGCAAATGAATTGGATTTCAGTGAGGGAAGGCTGGGCAAGATCACCTGCCTCACTTTCCCCTCCAGAGACAGCTGGGTCCAAATTCAAGTGGAGGAGGGAGTAATTATTCAAATCATTGAAGTTCTACAATTTGCTATTGAAGTGGAAAAATTCCAGACAATTTCTCTGGACATTCATTATTGGTCAGATTACTTAGACAGTTGCTCAGATTGGCTGAGAGCCCAAAGTCACCATCTGATTACTTTGTTGTTGCAACTATAATGTTTAATCTCAAACAAAAGTTAATATTTTAACTGAGTGAAGAATCATAACATGATTCATAACCTGAAGAAAACTGGGGACATGTTGAGCATGCAGATGAATCAGTGTCACAGATGTGTGTAATTAGTTTGTGAGTACCTTGCCTAAACTTGATTTAGAAACTGGAATTCTAAAATCTGTGACACTTTCCTTCCACTGTCATTGGAGCTGCTTAAAGATGTCCAAAGGATTATTCGCTGATGTGGGACAGGCACGGGGGTAGAATGGGGGACTACGGATGTGCCCTGGCCTTTCTATGTGAGAAAAAGAATTGTGAAATACTGTTTTACCTTGGGAAATGGAACATAAAAATAACAAGTAATATTTCTATAATGCTTTAAAGGTTTGGAGGGGCTTTATGAACTTGAGCCTCTTAGGGTAGATAATACGTAATTATTATCTCTATTTTACAAAGGAGGAAACAGACTCAGAAAGGATGGGGGAGGGGAGAGGGAGAGAGAGAGAGAGAGATGGATGGATGAATGGATGGATAGATAGATGGATGTGTGGATAGATAGATGGAGAAATAAATGGATGGATAGATAGATGAGGAGATGGATGGATGAATGGATAGATAGGTAGATGGACAAATGATGGAGAGATAGATAGGTGGAAAAAATAAATGGATGGATAGATAAATAGATGGAGAGATGGATGGATGGATAGATAGGTAGACAGATAGATGCAGAGGTGGACAATGAATGGATGGAAAGATGGATGGAGAGATGAAGAGATAAATGGATGGATGGATGAATAGATAAGTAGATGAATAAATAGATGGAGAGATAAATGGATGGATGGATGGATAGATAGATGAAAGGATGGATAGATGGATGAATAGATATCTATGAAGGAAGGAAGAACTAAAGAAAGGAAGAATGAATGGGAGGAAAAAAGGGAAAAATGGATAAAGTGTTTATTAAGCATTTACTACATACCAGGCCCTATTAAATAGGGTGGGGGGAGGAATAGAAATACTAGCAAAGGCAATCCCCTACCTTAAGGGATAGAAAGGGAAGAAAATAGAATCTGGTAGGGGCTGGAAAGGGAGAGTAGAGAAGAAAGGTTTCAGCTCAGGACTTAGTCTGATAAGGAACAGGTGCTCATACAGCTAGTAAGTTTTTGATGCTGACTCTGAACCCAGATATCTCTTCTAGAACTCTTTGTACTGCTCCATTATAACTGCCTCTCCATTATGTGGTTATTCCAAGAGTTCAAGTTCACTTGCATAATCTTCGGTGGAGGGAAGACGAATAAGCATTTATTAAGTCCTTATTTTAGGCTAGACACTCATTTGATCCTCACAACACTATGAATGAGATGCTGCTATGATTTCCATTTTACAGATGAGAAAACTGAGGCAGACAGAGGTCGAATGACTTGCCTAGCATTACCCAGTTAGAAATGTCCAAGGTTGAACTTGCATTCAGACCTGGAATCCAGGCCCAGCTCTCTGTCTTCTCTGTACCACCTCGTTGGTAGAGATCGGTTATTTTTCAGAATATTGCTTTCCCTTCTGGGTCTTCGCCTTGGAGAGAATCTGCAACCACGAATCTCTTGAAGTTAGAATCTCTTAGAACTTTGCATTCTGCAAAGGTCCCTCTTCTCTTATTCTCCCTCCTCTTCTTCTCCTTGCACAAGGATGGAGCACAGAGCAATCAGTCTCCATCAATAAGGGGAATCTTAGCAGAAGAGCGGGGGACCTGCTGCAATGTGTTTTCTGGGAAGAAATCCTGACCATCAGTTACATACGGACTTTGGGGTCACCGCTTTATCATTTTGCATCATAATCAATGAGCAAACCAATGGAATCTTACTGTATTTCTATCAGATTTTACTGCATTGGTCACCATCCAAAAGAGTGTTTCTACATTTACCTATTGATGACTGACCATCAAACACGCAATCCTTTTAGTTTCAAATGTCCCTTTTAGCCTCAACCTTTCTGGTGCACAGAAATGATTTCCTACAAAATAGCCAATCGAAACCCTTAAAAACCTATCTTTTGAATGTTGGCTGTATTTTATCTCCTATTGATCAAGTGCCAAGTGTTCCCAGTGGTCAGAAAGGATGTGGTTCCCACCTGATAACCTGGAGATTTAACCGATTTAACCGACGGTGCTGACTTGTGAAATTTCCTCCCTGGAAATGGTGAAGAGTATTGGAATATGGACTTGGCAGAAGAAATACTGTAAGAAATTTGGAAAGGCTGAGAATGATGTTATCAGATGCTTTCTATAAAGGGAGCTACTGGAGAAAGAAAATCCAATGCAGCTTAAGGCTCTTCAGCTTTGATCTTGAATGAGGAGTAATAATTTAGCCAGTATATACTTATTAATTGGCTGCTGTGCCAACAGCACTGTACTGAGTGTGTGTGTGTGTGTGTGTGTGTGTGTGTACTACAGTACACAAAATTTCATGATCAGTGCTTTATTGAAATACAAAAATAGATTCCTTGCAAGATCTAGAGTAAGAAGGTCATTACTGTCTCCCCCAAGAGTCGTTGAGAGCAGGGATTATTTTTTCCTCTGCATTCCCCGTACCTAGTTCAGGGCCTGACACATAGGAGATAATATGTCCTTATTAATTGATATTTGTGCTATTTAATACCTCAGTAAAATGCTTTTGCTGTCAAATTTATGTATCTCCTTTATGGCATGGCGATGGAGACGATGAATTTTGAAGTTATTATTGTAAATTAGCCACATACTGAGCTTGGGGGTTGGGAGGATGAGTTGTAAGAATCTTGGGATAGTAAAAACTCATTTTTCTATTTCTATATTATTCACAAAACACCTTCCTGATAGCTCTGGGAGGTGGGTAGTGCAGGTCTGATTATTATCCCCGAGTTGGATGGAAACTGATGCTCAAAGAGATGGTACCCACCTGAGTGTCGGAGCTAGGATTCGAACGTGGATCTCCTGAATTAGCTGATCCGTCTGTCTTCCTGGTATTCCGTGCTGCCTAATAAAAGGATCCTTTCCCCCAAATAAAGACTGGAATATAAATGCAGACTCTGCTGTACCTATCCCCCATCCCCCTTGAATTTTTATGAGGAGCTCTTTTGGCTTTCTACTGGATTGCACCTAGAAATCTGTTATTTCTCGACTTCTCTTCATCTCTAAGTCCTTTTTCTCCAATATTCCTAATTTTCAGCCTATCCCTGAGCAAACCCCTCATTTCAGAGCCAATAGGACCTCCTTGCCAGACTTTTGGCTAAACAAATAGGAGCTTGTTCTTCAGACTTTCCCCTGGGGAGCTCCTGGTTCACAGACTCAGCTTTTAATTTCCTTTGTACCGCAGGGATGTTTTATGTGCAAGAACACAAGAAGGTAGGTGACATAATTAAGCTTTTAGTGCTGGAAAAGGTCTTTGTGCCATTATGCAAATTAAACATAATTTCACATAACCACATCGGATGCAGTCAGGGTATATGGCCTGAGCTGCTTCAGTAAAATTCAGCCTCATTTTTCTTTATTATTTCCACTCCCCCAGACTCCATTTAGGAGGAAATTCAAGTCCTCTTGCTATTCTAGAAGGGGTCTTCATCTCCATGAATAAAGAGAGAATTCCCTGGCAATGGGCTTTGGGACAGGAGTTACAAATACAAAGACACTAGGGGAAAATTGAGATGTACTTCAGCCTTTCTGTGAGGCAGCTTGATATGAATTTGGGGCATGAGCTTTTTGAAGTTCAGCACTTGCTGTAGATGTCACATTTCAGTGAATTGTGATAAAATTCCATCTAGGGGAGGTCTGGTTCTGCCATGTTTCCAAGCCAGATTATGCTGGGTAAATATTAGAGAATGACTGAATGATGCAAGAATTTTCCTGATTCAGGAACGCCTGGAGGAATGAAGTTGTATGGAAAGTTGCAATTCTCAGTTCATTTTTCTTTGCTATCTTTTCCCAGAATTCTAATAGCTACTTGCTGCTTCTTTTCCCACAGTTCCATAGTCCCTAAGGTAAACTCTTTTGTACTCTTTTTCTTCTTGTGCTGCCAGTTTGGATTCTTTCTCCCCCACAAATATTGACTGACCTTTTGCAGTTAGTCTGCTTTGGAAAAATTAACATCTTTATTGGCAGCTTTTCCACTGGAAGGAGACAGTCAAATTCTGCCAGATCTTTCCCCTGGATTCTTGTTGGCAGAGAACCAACTGAGGACCATGAAGCTGAACTTGAAAGGCTTTCCTCTTCCTAACTGGAAGGATACAGTTCTGCCCTGGTTCTCATGCTGTTCATATGTTCTAATGAAGAGAAAATAAGAGCCAATGTTTTTAATTACTTATTTATAGGTTATTATGTATATAGGGACCATTTTATTTTACTTTGTCCTCAGTGCCTGGTATATATTAGAAACTTATTCAATGCTTGTTGATTGATTGATTAAGGATGAATGAAAAAGCATGGATTAAGTGCTTACTGTTTGCCAGGCACTACAATTGATTAAGGATGAATGGAAAAGCATGTATTAAGTGCTTACTGTATGCCAGGCACTACAATTGATTAAATAAGGATGAATGGAAAAGCATATAGTAAGTGCTTACTGTATGCCAGATGCTATGATTGATTATGGATGAATGGAAAAGCATGTATGAAGTGCTTACTGTATGCCAGGCACTACAATTGATTAAGGATGAATGAAAAAGCATGGATTAAGAGCTTACTCTATGCCAGGTACTATGGTAAACACTGGGGATATAAATCCAATACAAATAAACACAAGTCAGGTATTACCCTAATGGAACTTTCATTGATACAGCTAGATGACCTATAGGGACGATGGTTGGAGGACCCTGACTGTTGCCTCCTTCTCAGGGATGGTAGGGTTGATTTGGTTCCCCTTTTCAGAAGCAGAGTTGGAAAAGGGGTGGGAGGAAGAAGGCCAAATGGGCAGCAGCTTGGGAAGCATACAGCAGGGAGCAGTACGGTGGGCTGTGGGCCGGGCAAAGCATGGCAAATGCCCCCAGTTAGAAGCCTGGAAGCCCCAAAGAGGTCCTTGAGATTTAGAAGGACATTGATTTAGAAACTGATATTTCCAAGCACGGCAACTTAGAGATGATTGGGAAAGTACTTTCATAATAAGTCTGTGAGCTGGGGAGGGGGTTCAGTTATTATTACCTCTATTGTATAGATGAGGAAATATATAGGAGGTATAGGCTCATAGAAGATAGTAACTTGCCCCAAATCACACATGTGGTTAATTAAGTGTTGTAGCAGAGGGACCTCGTTACTTCCAATCCATACATTATACCATACATTTCACTGTTTTGTTTTTTTTTTACTCATATAAGGCTTTATGCATTATATATTCTGTTATATAACTATATGTATCACAGATATGTGATTCTAATTTTTGTCAGATATATTATATCAAGGAAGGGCTAGAGAATGGAAAGCTGGTGTGGGACTCAGGAAATCCCAGTTTCCAGTCCTGGGTCTCTCACACATTTTGGCTATGTGATTCTGGGAAAGTCATTTCTTCTCAGAGAGTCTCAGTTCATTTTCTAAGACTATAAATGCAAAAAAGATGCTTCTCTTTTCACATTAGTGAGGAAATTCTCCCACCTACACAGGTGACGTCACAAGTTTGTTCCCAAAAAAAGTGTGAATTTTTTTTTTAATTACAATGACTTTTATTTTAAATACCTCTTGTTCTGGACTTCAAGGTCATATGAAGTGTTGTTATTAGGAAACTTAACATAATATATATATGAAAGTGACTTCTTGAGAGGTCCTCATGCTCAGCCTGTGGGGGGTAAGGAATTGATCCTTTACTTTTGTGCTTTTTTCTATCATTCCTCTTTTGTTGCTAACTGGTTTTTCTTTTTAATAAAATTTATGTATAGATACCAATAGAACCACTTTTTCCCCCTTTGTGATGACCGTGTTAGCACCCTGGGTACCTTAGAATCAGCCGGAGTCAAGATAAGCAAAAGTCCTTAGTCTTTATTCTTGGTCTTTAGAGGTAGGATTGGGTTGGATGGAAGCAGAATCTCCTTGTCGCCCGCCCAGAAGTGACCCTGGCTAGTATTACTCCATCCCCTAGTCCTTCCTACAATTCTCTGTATACACCAGTTATCAAGCCAGCACAAAATAGTGGGAAGGGCCATTCCCCAAGCATATGCCCATAGAGTATTGTCCAATTGGTAATTAGCCTTAAGTGCTCAACCAATCTCAGTGCATCAACTCAAGAGTTTCAGCCCTCTACATCTCCTGCTTTCTTTTGTTTTAGAACACAGGAGGTGACTTCTCAGGGAAGTGAGAACCCCAAAAAGAAGGTGATCACAACCCCCTTGACTTCTCAGGAAGGGAGATGAAGAGCACCAAAGGGAAGTGGGGATTGCTAGCAGGTTTTTGGGCTGAAGGATCTTATTATGCACAAACCCATCAGCATGGGAGGTATTACACAAGCACATAGCAATAATGCACAGCCTATTAGTGGTGACTCTCCCCTCAGTCAGTGCAGGCTCGTTGTGGTGTAACAAACATGAATTGTACGTGCAAGTAGTGATATAACAAACAATATGAATCAACATGGTGTTGTAAAAGATTTCCAGAGGTCCTAGAAGGAGAGTATGTAAACAGCAGTCACACATACTTCTTCAGCAGCCGAGAGATAGTCCAAAACCAATCTATTGTCCATTGCTTCACATGTCAGGGGATCTAATGATCCCCACAGTTTTTGAAGTCCTGCAACAGTCTTTTTATGTGTTAGGGAATCCAATGATCCCTGCAAGTTTTTGAAGTCCTATAACAGTCTTATCATTTCTCAGAAAATCCAATGATTCCTGAGGGCTTTCAAGTCCTGCAACAGTCATATCACATCTCAGGGAATCCAATGATTCCTGAGGGCTTTCAAGTCCTACAACAGTCGTATCACATCTCAGGAAATCCAATGATTCCTGAGGGTTTTCAAGTCCTACAACAGTCGTATTACGTCTCAGGGAATCCAATGATTCCTGAGGGTTTTCAAGTCCTACAACAGTCTTATCATTTCTCAGGGAATCAAATGATTCCTGAGGGCTTTCAAGTCCTACAACAGTCTTATCATGTCTCAGAGAATCCAGTGATTTCTGAGGGTTTTGAAGTCCTACAACAGTCTTATCATTTCTCAGGGAATCCAATGATTCCTGAGGGCTTTCAAGTCCTAAAACAGTCTTCATTGGGTCTCAAACTATGAGGGTTCTTCCCTGGAGGCAGTATAGGAGCATGGAAAGGGAGGCAAACTATACAGGCTTTTAGTATGCGCCTAGCTTCCTCTTTTGTTATCCCAAATTGCAAACATAAAGCTCGAGCAGCCTGATGATATTTAGAATGAGATTCTTGGACTTCCTGAAATAAAGGAGTATTGGCCAACATGGTTAGAAGGCCATCTGCCTTTGAATTACCATCAAAAATAGTACCTGGAAGTCTACTATGAGAATGGACATGCAAGATATAAATCTTACCTGGATGTTTTCTCACTTGCTCTTGAAGTTCCTTAAAGAGCTGATATATATTAGAGGCTGCAAATTTTATTTGGGCTGTGGCAATTCTTTGTACCACACCTACTGAATAGGCTGAATCAGATATTATGTTTATATCTCTTGGATAATAAGTAACAGCTAGAATGATCACATACAATTCATTCTGCTGAGTGGACTGAAAAGGAGTTCTGACTACTCTCTTTATAGTTAAGTCACGAGAGTATATAGCACAAATATTATGTTTGGATGCATCTGTAAAGATGGTTGGTCCTTTAAGAGGAACTTTAGAAACCTTCTCTTTAAGAATCCATCGCCAATTATGTAATAGTCTGGTTATCTTTAATGGAGACCCATGTGTAAAATTTGGAGCCATGGCTAATAAAATTTGCCACTCTGGGATGGTCTCACAGCACACATTAATTTGTGTATTGATGTAAAAGGTGTATATCTTGTCAGGTCTTGTCCCAGACAATTGTACTGCTCACTTAATGGCCTTTAATAAAATTCTAGTCACAACCACTGGGTAAGGAGTAAGGATTTGTTCTGGTTGTAATAGGAGGTTCACCCACTCTATCACACTGTCTCCTTGATGAAGGACTGCTGTGGGTGCCTCTTGTGTAGCAAAAACTGATATTTCCAAGGATTTTTGAGTGACTCTTTCAACCATATTGGATAAAACCAGTTCAACTTCTCTCAAAGCCTCTCGAGCTTCTTTTGTAAGCTGGTGCGGTGAGTTTAAAGCACTGTCTCCCCTTAAAATGGTTGCAATTGATAGGTAGTCAAACCTAACACTGACCGCATCCATTGGATATCTCCTATCAATTTCTGAAAGTCATTTAAGGTGTTAGCTTCTCTGTTCTTAAGGACAGTTTTTGTACTGTAAGCACCCTAGGGTATACTTCATATCCTAAATATTGAAAAGGAGCATGTATTTGAATTTTTCTGGAACTATGTGTAATTCCTTAGTGTTTCTATGGTCTTTTGTAGACATGCTTCTAACATTTGTTCCTCAGGTGCACATCCCAATATCATTCATGTAATGTAATAACAGTACTTTTGGAAATGCTTGGCTTACTGGAGCAAGAGCAGCAGCAACATACATTTGACATATCATAGGGCTGTTTTTCATTCCTTGTGGCAAAACTGTCCATTCATATCTTTTATAAGGCTCAGCTAAGTTAATGTTAGGCACTGAAAAGGCAAATCTTTTCATATCCTCCTTATCTAGAGGGATAGAATAGAAAAAATCCTTAATGTCTATAACCCAAAGAGGCCATTCTCTTTTTTTTTTAATTTTTTATTTAATAATTACTTTATATTGACACTTGTCTCTGTTCCGATTTTTTTTCCCCTCCCTCCCTCCACCCCCTCCCCTAGATGGCAAGCAGTCCTTTATATGTTGGATATGTTGCAGTATATCCTAGAAACAATATATGTTTGCAGAACCGAACAGTTCTCTTGTTGCATAGGGAGAATTGGATTCAGAAGGTATAAATAACCCGGGAAGAAAAACAAAAATGCAGATAGTTCACATTCGTTTCCCAGTGTTCTTTCTTTGGGTGTAGCTGCTTTTGTCCATCATTTATCAATTGAAACTCAGGTCTCTTTGTCAAAGAAATCCACTTCCATCAAAATATGTCCTCATACAATATCGTTGTCGAAGTGTATAATGATCTCCTGGTTCTGCTCATTTCACTTAGCATCAGTTCATGTAAGTCTCGCCAGTCCCAAAGAGGCCATTCTCTAGGCAACTGAGTAGGAGATGAAAGCCCAGCCTGAAGAGTTCCCATAGTTTCCATCTGTTCATTTACCTTTCTTAAATCAGTCAACATCCTCCATTTTCCAGATTTCTTTTTTACAACAAATACTGGGGAATTCCAAGGACTTAAAGAAGGTTGTAAGTGTCCTTGGTCAGGTTGCTCCTGTTCTATATCTAATAAAGCCTGAATTTTATCACTACCTAAGGGCCACTGTTCTATCCACACTGGTGTATCAGTTTTCCATTGGATAGGAACAGGTGAAAGTGTTGGCAGGCCTTCAACAGTAGCCCTGCCTAAAAAACTGAAGTACTCATTTGTAACCCTAATTGTTGTAATATGTCTCTTCCCCACAGATTGATGGGGATTTTTTCAACTATAAAAGGAGTAAAAACTCCTGTTTCACCTTCAAATATCCAACTCAAAGAGGCAGCATTAACTTCAGCTGCTATTGATCCTCCTCCACCAGACATGTAGGTGTCTGCCTTAATCTTTGGCCAGTGACTGGGCCAGTTGGCACCTCTAATGACTGTATGATCTGTACCAGTGTTTAGCAATCCTTCTAATAGTAGGCCATTTATATAGATCGTGAGCATAGGTTGGTCAGCTGTTACAGCTGCTGTCCAATATCTTCCTGGATTTTGTTGCTGGGAGTCAGAATCTGGGTGACTATCACCAGATTGCTTATTAGGAGTCAGTAAACCTGATGCTACTACTTCTCCTGGGTGATAAGTCACACATTGTCTACCTGTATTAGTGACTGGGATATTATCTACACATTCCCCAGTTTCCCACATCAGTGTGTGGATGGACACTGTTTTGTAAGTGCTCTCAGGAGATGAAATGGTCAAGCCTACAATGTCTGGAGGCAAGGGATCCATAGGCTGGAGAGGAACAGATTTCACCTCCCCAGGGGGTATCTTAATTGTCCCAGCTACATACAACTCTATTCTCCCCAACTGTAATCCCTTTCTCCCATCAGGTTGCTTCCTGGATGATTGATTGTGTCATCCCCTTCTCTCATCAGATGGCTTTCTGGCTGATTGGTCATGTCTGGGTACTGGACTTCTAGGCACTCTCTGGGTGTAGCATTGGCTGCCATCATGCCCCAAGTATTTTTTGCCTTGGGCCTTGGGGCTGGGCCCCTCATCCCGTTTCCCTGAATCAGTCTACATTCTGATGCCCAATGGAAGCCTCTATTGCATTTTGGACATGGGGTTTTGGGTCTTGTTCTCTCACCCTGTTTTCTTACTCTGTCTGTATGCCAACATTGAGCTTTCAGATGCCCTACTTTCCCACATTGAAAGAATTGATGAGTCTCTCTAGAAGTCCCTTGCCAGAAGGGACCCTGTCTTCCCATGTTCAGACCTTGGGGAGTCTGCATCATAGCCTGGCTATAAAAGGCATTTATGCCCACTGTGGCACAGTGTCTTGTGATCTCTCTAAAGGAGCATCCTTGAGTAGTCCTAGTATAATTCTTCTACAAACCTCATTAGCATTTTCTTTAGCAAGTTGCCTTATCATAATGTCTGTTACTGCATTTTCACCATTAGTTCGGATGACAGCTGTCTGCAAACGTCCCACAAAATCAGCAAAGGGTTCATTTGGCCCTTGTGTTATTTTTGTGAAGACTTCACCCTTGTCGTTTTCACTGGGGAGAAAAGCCCATGCTTTGATAGCAGCAGCAGCAATTTGCTCATATGCTGCTATGGGGTAATTAATCTGTACTGAAATTTCTGCATAAGAACCTACCCCTGTTAGTTGGTCACAGGTGATTGGAGGATTACCTCCACTATGACTATTTTGTTGGGCTTGCATCCTACAGAACTCACTATATTCAGAAAGCCATAACAAGTTTTGTCCAGTTCTAAGCATGTCCTTGCTATAGATTTCCAGTCCCTAGGGGTTAAGACTTCATAAGCCAAATTCATAAGCCAGCTCTAATAACATCGTAACATAAGCTGATGTAGCCCCATAAAGAGTGCAAGCCTTTTTCAGGTCTTTGAGGATTTCTATACTTTCTTGACCTGAAGAGTTAAACTGTTAAATCACAATATACATGTCTAATTTAAAATCAGTTATATCCTGCCCTTTTTTTGGTGGCTTTAAGTAGTGCCTTTTGCAATCTAATCATAGGAGGGGGTGATTGCTGGGGGGGAGATGCTGGTGGTGTCACTGCCCCTCCCACTACTTATCCTCCCTCCATTCCAGAAGGTGGAGTTGATGGGGGCGTGTCAAGAACCAGTTCCAGTACAGGTGGGGTTGAAGCTTTCTTGTGAAAGTGAGAATCACCACACCCTTCATCACACCCTTCACCATGCCTTTCATCCTCACTTAACTCCCCATGCTCTCTGGTGATATAGCTATTAATCTGTTCATTGTCTTCCTCTTTTTCCTCACACTTCTTCATCTGGCTGTTCTTAGAATTTTTCTTTTTTCTATAACTTGCAGGATTCTTTAAGGCCAATTGTATTATGTTGTATGGATAGAATGTTTCCTTGGAAATTGAATGAGGACCTTTATCATTGTAGTATTCACATAGTTGATCTCCTACCAGCTTCCAATTATCTAGCCCTATCTCTTCTTCCTTTAAGAACCAAGGGGACGTTTGTTCTAATGTACCCAAAAGTCTAGCGATCTACAATCAAGTTACAATCAAGCCTTGTCCCTTGATCAACTTAAGTATGCTTTCTATAGTGCCCCATTGGAGCGAGGGTAGGCCTGGGTCTGGGTCTGGGGGAGAATCTTTTCCTAACATCTGCCCCATTTCAGCTAGAAAACGTTACTAGTTTAGCCCTTAACAAAGTAAGTTCCCTATTTGTCTATTGAAATGCTCACCCTATTTCCTGGTCACCAGGGACTTCTTCAGTGAAATTAGGGTCCTTAGTCCCATGTTGGGCACCAAATGTGATGACCACGTTAGTACCCTGGATACCTTAAAATGAATCAGAGTCAGGATAAGCAAAAGTCCTTGGTCTTTATTTTTGGTTTTTAGAGATAGGAGTGAAGGGGATGGAAGCAGAATCTCTGCAATCACCTTCTCCCTCATCTACCACCAAAGTGACTCTGGCTAGTCTTACTCTACCCTCTAGTCCCTCCCACCATTCTCTGTATACACCAATCATAGAGCCAGCACAGGATAGTGGAAAGGACCATTTTCCAAGCATATGCTTAAAGGGTATTGTCCAATTGGTAATTAGCCTTAAGTGCTGGAACCAACCTCAGTGCATCGACTCAAGAATTGCAGCCCTTTACACCCCTTCTTTTTCAGTAGCTGAGTAAATATATTAAATAGTCTTGAGAGTGGAAGTCAGTCTGCTATTGTTCCTCATTTAACATCATAAGGATATTGAATCTTTTGAAGCTATTTTTCATCAGTCTTTACCCTCTCAGATTGTAGAGTGATGAATATGGCACCATTATTTGACATGTAATGCAGGAACATGTACTTTGGCCATCCTGAGGGAGGTGGATTAGGTCACAGATGATCTCCCATATCCATTCCAGCTCTAAATCCTTCCATCTCCATTAATAAGGGTGAGGTCTCTGCCATCCAGAGGGATCATCTGGTTTTGTGGAATTCACTTGCCCCAAGAAGACTCCATGGTTTGGTTAAGGTCCACACTAATCCCAGAAATAGCCAATAACTCAATTTGTAATTGTGATTTTCTCAGTCGCTTCCAGAAACCTGAAACCACCAGGTGATTGTATTCACCACCATGGTACCAACTGACAATTTGAAGGAACCCTAATTTTTTTAGAAATAAAGGGAAGAAAAGGAAATTGAAAAGAAAGGCTTAAGGTAGGAATGTGAAAAGAATAATAGCAAACACTTATAGCACTTTACGTTTTATAAAATGCATTATAAATTTTATCTTATTTTATCCTTATACCAACTCTGGGAAGAAGGTGTTATTATTATCCCCACCTGACAGATGGAGAAGCTAAGGCAGATTGAAATTACTAATGGCTAAGATCAGTTTTGGGCTCAGAACCAGGAGCGGAGTTGAGATCTGACCTTAGATACTGGTGCTATCCATTGTGCTGGCCAGCTAGAGAGTTAGGGGTGATGGAGAGGGAGAGCTCTGAGAGCAGGATAGGGATAGTAAAGACTACATTCTGGAGATCAAATAAATGTAGTTCCCAAAGAGGCTTTATGTTATTGCATTTGGAATTCAGATCCCTCTATACCAAGCGATACATTAGAATTTAAGGATCTGGGTTCCGGGATCATTTTTTGCTTGTTTGCCCATTTATAAACTATACTTGCTTGAAGAAGTGAGGTTTAGTTGAATTTTGACTCAGCTTTGCTTATGACCATTTCTATGAATTATTTTCTCGATAGGCTGGACAATTGAGGTTCGCTTCTACCTCTTTTGGGTGGAGGGAAATTGTCTTTCTCTATGTTTTGGGTACATCCTAATAATTTTTTCAAAATTTGGTCAAGAAGGATTTAATAGAAGTTTGAGGTGGTGGATCTTCACATACAGATGTTTTCAGACTTTCCTTCCTTTAATACAGTTCATCAAGGTGGATGGGGAGGCAGGGGAAGGGATGTATATCGGTGAATAAATGTATTAAAAAGTATGCAGTATTTATAGTATACATTAAAATGTATTACTTTAAAAGGATTTTAAAAAAACTTTTAAAAAGGAAAACTGGTAGGAAATGGGAGGATTGTAAAAAAATTTTTTTAGATTAATTTAAATCATGAAGACCTTTCTGACCCTTTGTTCATCTTTGTAAGTACCATCTATATGGATTTTGTATTTGTTTTTGAACAAATCTATAATCTAAGAAAAGCATAAACTAATTTGTCATTATTATTTTCCTAATGATAGCTAGGAACTCCATTAGTGTGCTTCTGCCAAAATAAACATCATGTCTCTTCCTGAAATCTAACCCAAAGATATTTCTAAAAGACTTGTCAAGAAAGAACCTCTTTACTTTGCCCTTCATGAAAATAATCTCAACCAACCAATTCTTTAAAAAGTAATATATTTGTGGAGTAGTATTTATTCTAGAATATTTTCAAAGTGAGTAAGATTTCATTTAAATCTATATTTTTTAGCTTGTAGAGAAAATAGTTTTAAGTTTTTTTTTCTTTCCTCTCTCTGTTTCTCTGTCTTTGTGTGTCTGTCTGTCTCTCTGTTTCTGTCTCTGTCTCTCTCTCCTTGTCTCTCTTTTTCAACCTGATTTCATCTTTATGGGGAACTCTCAATATGTAAATTCCTACTCCGACACTAATCTGCAACTCTTCTGGAATTTATATCATATAGAATTGCCTTGGATACTAAAGGGTTAAGTGTTTTTTTTTTTACACATTGAGAAACTTTATTTTTTAAAAAATTGATGGATTCATAAAGCTTGTCATCATTAATCTCTACAATAGTCCAGTGAAATATCAAAGTCTTACAATTCCCCAAAACGAAAAAAAGCTAAATTACAAAGTGGTTAATGTACCCAAGGTTTTTTGTTTCCATTAAGCGATTTTTTTCCATTGTCACACAGATTATGCATGTAAAGAAACAGGACTTGAACTCATGTTTTCATCATCCTAAGGCCATTTTCTTTCCATTCTGCCATGGCTCCTCTTTATTACTTACAAATGATATTATAATTATTACTTTTAAAAAAAACCTGATGCATTTGGGGAAGGGATCATAGGAAATATTCTTTGTTAAACAGATTCTTAGCTAAATTGTTTTAGAAGGATTTTTAAAATACTGAAAAATCAGCTGCAGATTTCTTTTAGTAATAATTATATGAATTTGATGATATTTTCTTCAGATTGTAAAGCCATCTTAATGTCTTGGGAACAACAGGAAAAAGAAAAGTCTATCTCCTTTGACCATTTTTCTCTTGGATTAATTATCTTCTGAGATAATTCCAAGATGATCAGTCACATGTAGAGGTACAGAGGAAAAAACAACAAATTAACATTAAATCATACATAAATCTAGACTATATATAATTGGTTTCTATGACTATTTGATGGTGATCCCCCATTTAGGATCTCCGGCCTGGGAAAGAGGAATAAACCAGGAAAGCTGGGATGGTAGTCTACAATTTAATGAAAACTTTTGAAAAGAAAGCTATATAGTAGGATATAAAAAGCATGTAAGATCCTAGGGAGGGAGATGGAATGACTTGGCGAATAGGCCTTTCTTCAGTTACGGCATAAAAACAGCTGTTTAGTCCATTTCTTTCACTCGTGTCCAACTCTCTGTGACCCCATGTGGGGTTCTTTTGGCAAAGATCCTGGAGGAATTTATTTCCTTCTTCATCTCATTTTACAGACAAAGAGACTGAGATCCAGAAAAAGCCCAAGATCACATGCTTCCCACTCAGTCTTTTTGTCAGTAAAATGGGGATGAGGAAACTTCTCCAGAATGAGGATGATGAGATAAAATAGCTTTCTAAAGAATTTTAGATTTAGAATTAAAGCTTTCAGGTCTATACATTTGAATTATTATTGCTGAAGATGGAAATAGATGGAAACTACTCTGTATGATTAATGTGCTCCTAATAAATATAGTTGGTTATCAGTACAAATGGGTGATTAATCAGCCTGGGGTTTACTTCTGAAATACCACATAACAGATGATACAATAGATAATGACCTTCGAATTTCTACACCTGGGGAGGGAGGAGAGTCAACAATAAGAGCTTCTCCATCATATTAGAGATGCCGGGCCTGAGTCAAAAAGACCAGTAGGACATTTACAGCCATGTGACTCTGGGCAAGTCACTTAATCATTTTGCCTCAGTTTCCCCATCTGTAAAATGTGGAGAAGGAAATGGCCAGCCACGCCAGTGTCTTCAGTACGAAAACTATAAACGGGGTCAAGAGAGCTGGACACAACTTAAAAACAACTGGGCAACAACAAAATATGAATGAATTGCACTAAATCACCTCTCAGTCTCTGCCTCTAAATTTGGTCTCATGATCTTGTGAATTTTAGGTCAGAAAGAGCAGGGAGCCAGTTGGGGAGAGAGCCCGCCGGGAGCTAACTTAGGAAGATTTCTGAGAGGAGAACAAGGGAATTTTGCCATTGAAAGTAAGAGTTTGGCAGAAATAGAGGGCAAAACCCAGAATATGTAGAGGAAAGCGATAGGGTTGCATCAGTCAAAAAGAGAATAGCCTCTTAGACCCAGGTAAAGCTTGGAGGAGAGATCAGGCTTCTGATGGAGCCCGGAAGGAGAAAGATCTCCAATAGGGAGGGCTGACATCTGCCTCTCTGTCTTTGTCTCTCTTTGTCTCTCTCTGTCTCTGTCTCTGTCTTTGTTTCACACAAATCTGATTCTTCCGTTGGACTGGGCTGAATATGACCATTGTATCATGTGTCTGTTATTTTGTACTCTTCACCCTGGTTTTTTACACTTAAATCGGTGAGCAGGTATCACTTGTCCACAGTGTGCTGTTCTGTGTAGTACTAGGGATTCCAAATACAAAAGCAGGACAATTCATCCATCCATCCATCTATCCATCGCATCCATCCATCTATCTATCTATCTATCTATCTATCTATCTATCCACCAATCTGTCCATCCATGCATCCATCCCCCCTCCCTCTCTCCCTCCTTCCTTTCCTCCCTTCCTCTCCCTCTCCCTCTTCCTCTCCCTCTCTCTTTCCCTTTCCTTCTTTCTCTCTCTCTTTCCTTTTCCCTCTCCCTCTCTCTCTCTCTTTTTCTTTCCCTCTTTCTCTTTCTCTCTCTCTCTCTTTCTTCTTTCTTCTTTCTTCTTTCTTTCTCCTTCCCTCCCTACCTCCCTCCCTTTCTTTCTGTGTCTGCCTGACTGTCTGTCCATCTGTCCATCCGTCTGTCTGATTAGTGCACAGACACCAGTTGCCAGCAGATGACGGAGAAGTGATCTGCTGCATCCCTGCCATGAATGCAGGAGGACTGCATTCTTCCTTAGGAAACAGAACTCAAGTTCCACCTGGTGGCTGCCTTGAGCAAATTAAAGTGTGGGTCACCAGCAGGAGAAAGTGCTTTCCATGGTCCCCAGGCCCAGGACGTCCAGCACCGTGTCCATATGAACAAGACGTTTTGAATGTAAATATTTCCCTTGCTCTTAAGCCCGGGCCCCTCTGCCCTTCCTCATTCTCTTTTGTTTGGACACCTCAAGTCTTTATAGTTGATCAAAGGGAACATTAAGTCTCGGTAACAAGGAGAAGGTAGGAGCCTCTGTTTGCTGGGGATCTGTCTGTTTTATCTGTGAATGAATAAGGATGTATGAAGGTACCACATTTTCTATCTTATCTCAGTAAGGACTTATGCCTTATTTTCCCTTTAGATTTCCTCAAAGCAACCGATTTAACCCTTAAAAAGCCTCAGGTCACCTGGAAAAGCCCGGGCTGCCAACGTCAGCTCCACAGTCTAGAATATCTAGTAGGCCTTTAATAAATTCTGTGGGACTCATCTTGACCTGACTTGAGCCAGTTCCTGAATATAATTTGCAAAAGGAAATTTCCTCCTCTCCTCAATTCCTCTCCTTGCCTCTGGAAAAGGAGGTTCTCAAGCACCTCAGGCCCTGCCTGGGTATTAGTTCCTAAGCTATTAGAACTGGAAGGAGCATGAAGGGTCAGACATTTCACCTGCGGTCCAGAGAGGTTAGAGAATGTCAGAGAAAATCAGTACTGTCAAACTCAGGTGGGATGGGGGCCACTAAATGGCAAAACCACATATTAATATCATCTGTTTTATTATATTTTAATCTATTGATTTGTTACTGATTAAATTTATTCATTTGTCAGTTATTTATTTATTTTAAAAATATTTTCCAGATTTCATTTTAATTGGGAATGTTGAGTATATGAGCGCTTGATACCTCTGGAGTGAATAAGTAGAGCTAGTATTTGAACCCAGTTCCTATGACTGGGTTTATCTCTAAAGCTTTAAGTCTACGATCCCAAGGAAACAAAACCCAGCATTCTCTCCAAGCTGTGCTCTGAACCAAATTCTCTGAGTTATCTCATCTGTGACAAGCTGGAACTTGGGAATCATTTCATCGAGCCAACAGAATGCTGGTGATCTTGGGACTCGTGGAGATGAATGTTTTTCTATTCTTACTGTGTGTGTTCCTCTTAGGTTGAACTGATGTGCTTCTTCAAAATCTGAGGCTGAAGACAAGTGCTTTGATTATTTCAAGTGTGGCCAACTTCCTTCACAAAATCACAATTGTTCTCCATCATAAAAAGTAAACAAATACTGTTCTGCAAACAAATAAATTAAAAACTGAGGGCTTGGTATTAAAAAAAAAAGTGAGCCTGGAAATGGTTAAGTTTCATACTTGTTGAAGTTCACAATAATTTTTATTATTATATATATACTATTATATAATATAAATATTAAATTAAATGTATTATTTAAATAAATTAATCTATTGTAATATAAATAGGTAGGATATTTCATGTGGACTCAAACAGTTCAAGATGTTGACCTTGGAGTTAGGAGACCTGGGTATCGGTCCGATTGTAGAGGCTTACTAGTTTTCTGGTTGATTTATTCAGGTCTCCCATTTCATCCACGGCCAATTCCAATTATCCTGATCTGTGTTTGGCCACTGGACCCAGATGGCTCTAAAGGGGAAACTGAGGCAGGTGACCTGACCCAGCCCCCCCTTCCTTCCAAACAATTCACTTGTATGTCACCCTCTCAGGCCATGGTCATCTCCGAGAATGAAGGGCAAACAACATCAGTAGCCTTGGCTATAAAATAGGGATTATAAAGGATGTTCCAAAAGTCTAAGTGCAATCTGAAACCATTTGAGGACATCCTCGTTAATACAGTTGTTTGGAGTAAGGGCCCCGCAAACCTTAAAAGCACTATAAAAAATATCGTGATTCTCAAGGAGACAATCTGTCATATTGTCATAATGAGTAAAAGCCAGGAAGAGATGAGTTCAAATCTTGTCTCCGACACATAGTGACTGTTTGAACTTAGCTAGGACCAGTGGTTCTCAAAGTGTGGTCCAGAGGATCCTGGTGGTCTCTAAAACCCTTTTAGAGGTTCTGCAAATTCAAATTTAGTTTTTATCTCTAATATGATCAATATCTAGAAACATAACCCCCATAACTCTTTGGACAGATCCTCAATAATTTTCAATAGTATTTAGTTATAACATTTATATAATTTTTATAATATTTATATATTTATCCTGGAAAACAAAAGTTTGAGAATTTTGATGTCCAATTCGAATAGAAACAGATCCCTGCAGGGCCCCTTACTGACTTAGAAAACTACAAATGAAACCTTTGTTTATTTTATGAATCATTTCTCAGTGCCGGCTTCATCCGGTTCTGTCTCAGTTAGGAGCACTGGGTCTGGGTCTTGAATTGGACACAGATTTGATGTCCAGAACTTGACATCAGGAGAGAAGGTGCCATATGTTGTCAGCAGAGGGAGCTTCCTCCCCTAGACAAATCCTGTATCAGTGAAATCACCCAAGTCCAGCCTGGTGCCCCAGCTGTTAAGCCAGCATTAGCGGCAGTTCTAGAACTAGCTTTGTCATTCACCATCGATTTTTGGGGAAATAATGAATCCCTTCTTCGAGTGCTTCTGGAGGGGTTTTCTGATGGGTATGTTTTTGTTTTGGTAAAAAGGAACAAATAATTTCTATTGATTTTATGAGGCTCCTGAAAAAATGTGGAATCATATCCACAAGTTATTGTAAAGTCTTTGGGGAAAGAAATGAGCAATTTGGTATCTATAAGAAAAAAAAAAGGAGACAGACTTTTTAAAAGGATTCAGGGTATAAAAATTGATTTAGATGAAAGGCAGAATGACCGTAAATAAATAATCAAACCTGTCATTTATCATCGTAGTTAAGAGTCAGTAGCCGGGGAAGCTTTTTAAAATCAGCTGCCATCACTTGTCAGCACCCAGATGATTTAATCATATTTCTTCCAATCCTGCTCTGTTGTCTTGGATAAAATCCAGTTTAGGAATTGTCCCAGAGGCATTTTTAGAATGTAAGTTCCTAAAAATCTCCTTGTAGGCTACGTTGAGGCGGATTCTCTATAAACTATATATAAAAATAATTACACTTACTTGTTTCATGAGTAGCAGAAATTTGAACAGTTAACTGGGTGCTGATTGAGATCATAGATGGTTGGGAAATGAACACTGGAGATTTTTCCTCCTCTGTTAACTGGCTCCAGAGGGGGATTTATTTCATGAATAAGTGCAATGATTCTTAAAACTACTCTGGATTCCCCAACCCCTTAAAAAATTAACCAGCTGAAAGGTGCTATGGCTAGAAGAAAAACTGATTTATCTGTGGCTTGTCAGTATGGCAGAAGCTGTCAAATGATGCTTCTGTGTAGAGAGCAGGAAAAGTTCGTTTCCTTACAACACTTTCTAACAAATATTCTTGGTTGTAAATGACATTAGTCTTGAAAATAAGCAGTGATATATGTCTCC
Source organism: Antechinus flavipes (assembly GCF_016432865.1). NCBI lineage: Eukaryota > Metazoa > Chordata > Mammalia > Dasyuromorphia > Dasyuridae > Antechinus > Antechinus flavipes. The sequence continues at coordinate 27,260,908 of NC_067403.1, forward strand.
TATCAAAGAAAAGGGAAGTTCTTTGAAAGCAAGCATCTTGCTTTGTTGTAGTCCTGTCCAATTCTTGGGGATTATCTTGGCAAAGATACAGGAATAGTTTGACATTTCCTTCTTCAAGTTAAGTGACTCACCCAGGGTCACACAGTGAGTATCTGATGCTGATCTTTCTGACTTCACCATTCACTGTGCCGCCTGTTGCCTCTAGCTTTTATATCCCCACATAGATACCAAGTAGGCAAAGATACAGAGTAGACATTCATTAAATATTTGTTTAATGAACAAGGGCCCAGAACCTCGAAGAAATCAATTTATCTTTTTGGTTTGGCTTTCATTGGAATTTGTCCTGAAAGAATATGTGACTATTTTAGTCGGTCTTCTAAGCTTTTTATGCATTTAAAATTTTTCTTAACTTAGGTTCTAGATGCATCTAAGTGGCTTTTTAAAAGTTTATGAACTTTTTGGTATTAAAAGTATTTTATGTATTAAAGTTTAGGACAAAAGTATTTCATGTGATTATATACAGGCTATTCTTCAACAAGCAAAAACATGATCATTGTAGACAAGTCTCTGACCTGTGTTAGGAAACATGAGGGGGGAAAAACTTAGTTTCATTTATGATAGTATTTGCCAAATCTCAGAAGTTTTAAAGGAATTTAGAGGCTGCCTAGTCCAACTTTAACGCAAATAGAAATCCTCCCCTAGCTTTTGCCTAAAAAACTCCCATGATGAAGAATCCATTACTTCTTTAAGCATAGTCTCTTCCACTTTTTGACAGTTTCAGTTCTTAATTTTTTTTCCTTTATATGGAGCTGAAATCTGTGTCCCTGCCATTTCCACCTATTATTTCTCATTTGGTCCTGTGGGGTCAGGAAATACAAGTTCACTCCCTTTTCCATAGGACTGCCCTTCAAATACGGGAACACATCGATCATGTCCCTCTAAGAGTCTTTTTTAAGGTTAACCCTGCCCACTTCCTTCCACTGACCCTTTTATGGAGTCCACATTCACCGTGTGGGCCAGCCTCCTCTGAATGCACTCTTAGTCACTTTCCTTCTAAAGGGAAGCGTCCAGAACCAGTGCAGTTCTCCAGACGGGGCTTGAGCAGCCCAAGAAGTCCAGTCATCCCTCTGTCCCAGACTCCTTTGCATTTCTGGCCACCCTGCTCTCATGTCTTACTTCCAAGTCTACTACAACTCTCAGCTAGACTTTGGGGCTGTTCCCAGCCATCGAGCTTGTTTCTCCCAGGGGCACCTTTACAAAGGTTTTTGGACTTTTTAAAAAAGCTTTTTCTTTTCTTTTTTATTAAAGTTTTTTTTCAAAACATATGATAGATCATTTTTTCAGCATTGATCCTTGCAAAATCTTGTGTTCCAATTTTTCTCCTTCTTCTCCCACCCCTTCTCCTACATGGTCAGTAATCCAATATATGTTAAACATGGTTTAAAAAAACTATGTTAAATACAATATATACATAGATGTATAATTATTTTGCTGCACAAGAAAAATCAGAACAGAAAAGCTTTTTATTTTCAAAACACACACATAGTTTTCAACATTCACCCTTACCTTGTCTCCAAATTTTCCCCCCATTCCCTCCCCTACATGGCAAGTGATCCAATATAGGTTAAACATGTGCTATTTTATATACATATTTCCACAATTATCACGTCGTACAAGAAAAATCAGATCAAAAGGGGAAAAAACGAGGAAGAAAAAACAAAAAGCAAGCAAAAAACAACAAAAAAGGTGGGAAAAACTTTGTTGTGAGCCCCATTCAGTCCCCATAATTTCCTCTCTGGGTGCAGATGACTCTCTCTGTCACAAGACTATTAGAACTGGCCTGAATTACCTCATTGTTGAAAAAAGTCACGTCCATCCCAATTGATCATTGTGTAATTTTCTTGTTATTCTGTATATGTTCTCTTGATTCTATTTGTTCATGTAAGGCCTTTCTGAAATCGTCCTCCTGATCATTTCTTACAGAACAATAATATTGCATAACATTCATAGACCACAACTTATTCAGCCATTCTCCAATTGATGGGCATCCACTCAGTTTCCAGTTTCTGCCACAAACATCTTTGCACATGTGGGTCCCCTTCCCTCCTTTAAGATCTCTTTGGGATACAGGCTCAGTAGAGACACTGCGGGAGGAAGGGGTTTGCCCAGTTTGGTGGCATTTGGGCTGTTTTGGAAGTGAAGTGTTTTGTATAGGAGCTATTCACCGATGCTTTTTTTCATGTGGTATTCTAATCTTTTTGACCCAATCTTCAAAGCTTTTGGAAGGGCTGGTGCACACGACCACTTCCTCTTCTTTGACATCATCTTAGGGGACGGCTCATTTTTAATTGAGGTCTTATCAGGAGGGCCGGTGAAGGTTCTTGGAGCCCACATTACAGTTTTCAGAACTTTACTGTCAGAAATCTCACTTCCCTATGCAACTTGTGCTTTTGCCCACTTAAAGGGAAGAGCTGAAGGTTTTATTGTCCTTATTTTAAAGATGAGGACCCTGAAATTATCTGAAGAGGATACTGGCCCGGCTTGCTCAGAGTCGTTGATCAAATTGGGATCTCCTCTTTCTCACTCCTGGCCCTGTGGTAGCTGCCTCTAAACTGGGACAGCTGGATAGTAATTCTACCCAGGCTGGATATGAGTTGGATAGTACATAATCAATAAAAATCTTCATATATTAATAACATAATTATTTTATAATTTTTATAATATATAATTATAATAAGCGATAAATCAATAATAAATCAATAAATATCTTCATCCAAGGCACTCCCAACAAACTCTTGATAGAAAACTCGATAGAACTTTGGTGATTGAATGTAAACCAGCATGTGCTATGTTCACTTCTTTTTTCTGTTTTTTTTTTCTCTCTCATGGTTTTTCCCTCTTATTCTGATTTTTCTCTCCCAATATGATTCATAAAGCAATATATGTTAAAAAAATAATAAATAAATATCATCAATATTTTTGCCTGGGATTGTATACTGAATGAGGAACTTGTTTCACATTAAAATTGAGCCTATGTCTGGGAAACTAAAAGCTTCTGAAACTACAATATTTTTAGACTTTCCAGTCCATTGACCACATAGCTCTCAAAATTACTTCCTAAAACCAAAATATGATCATTCCATTCCCCTGCTCAAAAGTCTGCAGTGGCTCCCTATTGCCTCTGGGATAAAAGAAATTCCTGCAGCTAGAGCTTTTTATAACCTGGGTTCCACACACTTTTTTTTTTTTTTAATATTACATACTCTGTATTCTAGCCCAGCTTGGCCGATTTGCCATTTCCTGAATTTTATTCCTGTGCCTTTGCAGTCTAGGCCACACGCTTGGAGTATGAATTTCCTTCTCACTTCTGCCCTTTAGCAACCTTAGCTTCCTCTGAGACTAGCCCCAGGGTCTCCTCCTTCATGAAGTTTTCCTCAATTTTTCAAGTCCTGGACACCCTTTTTTTCTCAGATCCTCCTGCGTTTGTCCATCTGTTCTTGATGCAGGTTCTTTGTATGGTTTTCCAGTTGGGTTTTTTATACCCTCGGTGGCTTGTAGGCTTGAGGCATTTAATAAATATCTGCTGAATTGAGCAGAGCCCTGCACGGGGATGATGGAAGATGATAAATGGCAATAAAGTATATGATGAAAACACATTTCTGACTAACGAGATGGATTCGGGCAAGAAGCACTGGCCGGAGAATCTAAAGAAGATAATGTTATTTTTCTCTGGCAGCGGTCATAAATAATATCTTTGTGGGTCAGTTTTTAATTTGGAATGCCTCTTCTCAGGTTGTTGCAAAAACCTGCTTTAAATGCCATTTGTTTAGGGACAATTAAGGGGCTCAAGAGTTTTAGACAGAATATTCATCACTAGGAGATCTGCACATTAATGCAGCTAGCCATCATGGAACATGGGAAATGTGGTTTTTCATTCTAGCATTATTGAAAGGGAACACAATTAGGAATCAAATATAACATCATAAAAGTTACTGGATAATTGAATACATTTCCAGAGAAGTTCTGAAGTCTCTCTAAATTATCCCACTAATAATCATGTCACTGGTAATTGTTCAGTAATGGTCTGAAGTACTATACAGGAAGCCCATTTTGAGATAAGAACATAATCAAATGGAAGATGGCAAAAGGAAAAAAAACTAGGTTAGAACTCTGCTGGCCAGGATTATTTAGGCTACGGGGTCCTGAGACCGAGTTGTTGGGGTCCTGAAGCCTCTGGCACTGACCTCTGAGAGAGGAGGGAAGGGCCGCTTGGGGTTCCTGAGGACTCACCTGATTTTGGCTTTGTGCCAACTGATAATAAAGTGATCAAGACTTCAGGCTCCCTTAGCAAATGGATGGTCCAAAGGTGGGCAAGGGGGAAAAGCAGCCCAAAATGGAGATTGTTTCCTCCCTGTTCTCCCTCAATAAAAAAGGTCTCATCTGAAGCTCCCCTGCCCCAAGCGTTGTAACTAGCATTTACAGAACCCAAATAAGAGCAGCTGCAGGCATTTATTAAGTGCTTTTGTCTCCTTTTGGGTCCCTATGTGCCTGACACATAGTAGGGGCTTAATAAAGATTGATTGGTAGATGCTGGAATACAGTGCCTGGCGCATAGTAGGGGCTTAATAAATATTGATTAGTAAGTGCTGGGATACAATGCCTGACACATAGTAAGGTGTGTAATAATTATTATTGATAGATGTTGGGATATAATGCCTGGCACATAGTAGGTGCTTAATGAATATTGATTGGTAGATGCTGGGATATAGTGCCTGGCACATAGTAGGTATTGAATAAATAATTATTGATTGGTAGGTATTGGGATACAGTGCTTGGTGCATAGTAGGTGCTTATTAAATATTTATTGATTGGTAAGTACTGGGATACAGTGTCTAGACATAGATGCTTAGTAAGTATTGATTGATTGATTGATAGGTACTGGACTACAAAGTCACATTTTGTCCTCAAGGAGATTAAGTAGCTGTGATGGAGTTGGAAAAGGACTTTAGTCTAGATTATTGCAAGAATTGAATTAAAATTTGTCCCTGTAATAGAAATCCCATTGGTGAGGGCCTGTGTAACTAGGTGGGGTTAGTAGAGAAAGATTGAAATATTGATAAAATTACTCCCTGAGGCAAGCAGGGAAGGGCACTGATGGGGATCAGTACAACCTTATAGTCCCACCTCTGTGGAGGTTGTAGGGAGCTCCATCTTTCTGTGTCCAGTCAGAAATCCAAGTTATGTCAACCCCCTGAGGTTAAATTCCCCCTATAAATCTGTCCATGTCCCAGCCACCTTTGCTGACCCCCTTTTGGGTTAAGCCTCCCCCCCCCCCCCCCGGTGTTCTTCCTAATGGTAGCTTTCCCCTTCTTGTGGCTCACTAACTCTTATTTCAGGATACTCCATCCCTCTGTGGATTTAGTGTGCCAAAAATTAAGGGCGGGGTCCCACCTCTTGGGGTGCTCCCTTTCTCCTGGTTAGCTGTGAGGTCCACTGGTTTCCATTGCTGATAGTTATATGCTCTCCCAGTTGTTTCATATTTATCACTCCTGCTGTCTATTATATCTCTTCCTTTTGTCTGTAATCTCTTCTTCTGAAAAGACCTTGCCTTTTGCCAGAGAGAACGGCCTTTGTGACTTCTTGGACTCCAGCATCTGGTACCGATCGCTCTCCTAAATCTCATGGTCTGGGGCCTGGACCTCAGTCACACCATTCGGAACCACGCCATTCTTGGCTCCAGTGCTAGACTTAGGAGTCAGGAAGGTGGGGATTCGAAGGCTGATTGGGGCGCTTAACTAGCTGTGTGTGAAGGGACGAATAATTAACCTCTCTCAGCCACAGTGAGAACTGACTCTAGTCCTATCCAAAAAATGGGAATAACAACGAAAAGTGCCATCGTGATGAGTCGGGGAAGGAGGGAAAACCTTCTCTGAGCTCACTCCCCCACTACCCAGGAGGGGCAGGTTAAGTTTTCAGAGGGAACAATATGATTTTTTTTTGCCTGAGGATCCCAACCCTAATAATGTTTTTCATAAGCCTTTATCCAGTAGAGAAATCAATTTTCACTAAAGGATATTTAGCAAGATATAGCAATATAATATAATATAATATAGTATAATGTAGCAATATAAGAAATAGCAAGATATTTATTAATTACAAAATATTTTTCTTCTTCCTTCCTCCCTTCCCACTTCCAATTCAGGGAGGAAACTGAGGCTCAGTCAGGGTGATTTACCTAAGGTCCCATGGGTAGTATCCCAAGTATATATTTGTTTTTTTTTTTTCTTCTGACATTAGAATGTCAGGATCAGCCCTGTTTTTGTTTTGTTTTGTTTTGTTTTGTTTTTTTAATTATTGATTTTTTAACCAAAACTGGTTACCAGTCTTCCCACAAAGCTCCTCATACACAGAGTTACACAGGAAAAAGCCGGAGGAATCTATATAGAACTCACACCTTTGGTACCATTGTGGATCAATCCGATGCTCATGAAGCGCATCTGGCCATACCCTAATGGGCTTTGATTTCCCTTATATCAACGAGGAGAATCTTTACAATCTTTATCTTTACAAAAATATCTATCCAAAAAATATCTTTACAATCACTGGTCATCTTGAGACGCCATCTCTCCTTGCCATATGCTGCCAAAAGGCAAAAGGAAAAGAAATTGATCCTCGACTGGATCCACATTTCTCCATCTTCATATTCTCGACGCCTTTATTCGTTAGCTCTGATTGTTGGGAAGGTGTTTGCTCTAGTGACCATGTGGCTCTGCTTCTCGGGGGATGTGGATAGAGTGAATTTGTACCAGTAATAAACAAAAAGGTGGCCCTTACAGTCAGAAAGAGAGAGACAAAGAGAGATAGAGAGAGAGACATAGGGAAAGAGAGGGAGGCAAAAAGGAAGGAAGGAGAGAAAAAGAGAGAGATAAGAAAGAACAACTTCAATAACAAAATAGAAGCTTTTAAGGATTAAGTAGATCAGAAAAGTGGGTATAGTCTATTATTTCCAAAGTATGATGGTCAGATCCTGGTTTGCTGTTTGCTATTATGTGATTGTGACCAAGACTTAAGGATAGAGAAGCATCATTTTATTGGTAAATCAGCTAATAGGGAAGTATTTTATCTCTCCTGTAAGGATGCTTTTCAAAATAACATCACAGTATATAATCTCTATCAGATTGCTGGCTATCTTGGAGAGGGGGAGATAAGGAAGAAAGGGGAAAGTATGGAACTCAAAATCAGTAAAAAATGAATGCTGAATATATTGGATTATTTGCCCTCTAGGAGAGGGGGTGGGGGGAAAGGAGGAGAAAAAAATTTGGAACACAAGGTTTTTCAAGGGTGAATGTTGAAAACTCTCTGTGCGTATATTTTGAAAATAAAAGGCTTTAAAAAGGAATTCTGAAAACTATCTTTACATGTAATTGGGAAAAAATAAAATACTATTAAGTGGGAGAAAATGTCATGGAGTAGAAAATGGTATGGAACTTTCAAATACCCCTTTCTAAGTGCGAACAGATATTTTTGGCCTCTGTTGCAAACCTTTTCATCAATCTCTTTTCACTAAACCTGGAAGCCACCTAATATTTAATTTCTTGCATTGAATGGGATCCAAAGCTAAAGAGGACCATTTTCCCTTTCCCATTCATACCGGCTGACACATTTCTTCCCAGATGAAGCTCTATTTGTAATGACCTTCAGTAAAGAACATTCCCCAGATTTCCTTTCTTTTTTAAACTCATTCCATTGCCTAGCAGTCTCTGGTAGCCAAAAGTTTTATGTTCAATCTTACTTTTTCATACATACATTTCAGAAGAAATATACTACAGAAATCTCTTTCTTCTGAGACCTTAGTTATGGTCTCGGTTGTGATGGTCATTATTTGTATACTTCTCGAGGATAGATTATCAACATTTTTCTCATCTTTTAAATGTTATCCTTTTAATCCTTTTAAAGTTATCATTTAAATAATATTTTCTATATTCCTGGAGCCCAGTACTCAATGAATTAGTCTCATGGAAAACAAAGTGTTGTTCATGTGTGACTCTTCATGACCTCATTTGATATTTTCTTGGCTAAGATACTGAAATGGTTTGAAATTTCCTTCTCCAATTCATTTTACAGATGAGGAAACTGAGGTAAACAGGATAAGTGACTTCCCCAGAGTCACACAAATAATGTCTGAGGCTGAATTTGAATTCTAGGCACTATGGGAATCTAGCATCTGTTGTTAAATATTGAATAGAATAGAGAATTTATTAGTTGGTTATTGTCCATGTTTATATAACACTTTTACATACAGTGGGTTTTTTAAATGATTCTAGATCGCAACAAGTTCTTTTATTCCTGTGTTATAAGGGAAAAAAACTGAAATTCAATGAGGTTGAATGATTTGCTACCATTACCCAGCTAGTAAATGTCAAAATGATTGTGAGAGAGTAATATGGGAAATATTTTTGATGCCTTTTGTTTTCATATCAGAATTATTTCAGGATAAATCCCATTCTCCCATCCAGGAATAATTTATCAGCACACTTTCCCTCTTACCTTGAAACAAAGAAAATCAGTTAAGCAAAGAACAAGTTGTAACCCAGAGAGGAGGAAAATAGATGTCATCTTATCTGTTCTCTGGACTTGTTATTGATTTTTTTTTCAGCTGCTTAGAGTTTGACTTCCCCTAGTGACTTTCCATTGTTTTACTTATTGCATACATTGTTGATATGACTTATGACCCTTAAATCCAGTTCTCATACATCTAGAGACAAGGACTAGAACTGTGATCTCATTAGTATGGAGCAGAGGCGGTAAACACTCCTTGGCCTGTGGCTGTGGCCCACAACATTTCTGAATCAGAATAAAACATCATTGGGAAATAGTTAAGAAAATAAAGAAAACTACAATAAAACATAGAAAATGTCAGTGTGTTGTTTTAAGGCAATATGCCCTTGCAAAAATACTTATGGATAGTGTATGTATAGAATAAACTATCATTGGGACATAGTTAGTTAATAAAATAAATAAAATTACAATAAAACATGGAAAATGTCAATGTGTGTTGTTTTAAGTAAATATACCCTAGCAAGAATACTTATGGATAGTGTATGTATAGAATAAAATATCATTGGGAAATAGTTAATAAAATAAATAAAACTACAATAAAATGTGGAAAATGTCAATGTGTGATGTTAAATCAATACGCTTTACCAAGAATACTTATGGATAATATAAGTATAGAATAAAATATCATTGGGATATAGTTAATAAAATAAATAAAACTATAGTAAAACATGGAAAATGTCAGTGTGTTGTTTTAAGTCAATATGCCTTAGCAAGAATACTTATGGATAATATAAGTATAGAATAAAATATCACTGGGAAGTAGTTAATAAAATAAATGAAACTACAATAAAACATGGAAAATGTCCATGTGAGTTGTTTTAAGTCAATATGCTTTACCAAGAATACTTATGGATAATATGAGTATAGAATAAAATATCATTGGGAAATAGTTAATAAAATAAATAAAACTACAATAAAACATGAAAAATGTCAGTGTGTGTTGTTTTAAGTCAATATGCCTTAGCAAGAATACTTAGGATAATGTATGTATAGAATAAAATATCACTGGGAAATAGTTAGTTAATAAAATAAATAAAACTACAATAAAACAGGGAAAATGTCAATGAGTGTTGTTTTAAATCAATATGCCCTAGCAAGAATACTTGTGATAGTGTATGTGTAGAATAAAATGTTATTGGGAAATAGTTAAGAAAATAAATAAAAATTCAATAAAACATAGAAAATATCAGTGTGTGTTGTTTGAAATCAATATGCCCTAGCAAGAATACTTTTGTACACTGTAACTCCACTGCTATGAGAAACTCCTTGTTGAGGATCTAGCCGGTTTTTTGGAACTTAACTTAAAGCTTTAGAAAGTTGCCCAGAGCATTGAGGCAATAGGTGTCAGAAAATGAGGTCAGCTCCCTATCCATTAAGCCATACTGCCTCTCACTCTTACTTCTGGGGAGGAATATTGCAGGTAGTCAATTTTTAATGAACTCGATGCATTTTATTCACTTTGGGGATTAGTTTCAGCAAATCTCGTGTCTTCAAATGGCTCCTCCTGCCAAAAGATCACAAGGATAAGCTCAGAAAATGCAAACTAATTTTAATATCACCTTAATCAGACATAACAAGGCAGGTCAATCTGGAAAAAGAAGGGTCATCCTGCACACACTAAAGACAAATACAGATGACCTTGGAGTTATTTTGAATTTTCTGCAAGCATGAATGGTCTTGTTGACTGGATAAGCAGTCAGTCTCCTCACCTGTTTGGGGAAAAAAATAAAGACAAGGGATAAGTTATTTGATATCTCGCACAATAGCAGGGTGTTTTGACTTAGCCCTTCTGAGCCACATACTGTAATGGAAAGAGTTGTGGAGCATTTACTGTGCTTCTGAGGGAGCCAGGTGGAGCAGTGGGTAGAGCACAAATTGCTTCAGATAATTCCTAACTATGTGACTGAAAATGTCATTTAACTGTTTTTTTTTTTCTCATCCGTAAAATGGCAATCATTCGGCCTACATCCCAGGGTTGTTGTCCATCGCTCTCTTACTGCTTTTCCCTCAAGGTCAGCTCTGACATTGGGCTTAGATTTCAGAGAAGACTACCCAGTATTTTGCATACTTCTTGACAACATGACAAATGGTTTTTTCCTTTCATGATAAACTGCAGATAATATATTCATTTACTTAAGTACATCTTCTGCTGTACATCATGAGAAAAACCATTTGGTTCATGATCAAGCGTTGAAAGAAATGATATATCTATAATTATAAATGCCTGATAAATGAAAATGGAGCAAGTCGGCTGTAAGCCGTCAGTTAGTGCGTAATGGGAAATAGTTCTGTACATGAATTTATAAGTCCACATACTTATTGGAACAAATGACCATTTTCTCCGGATAGTCTCTAGTCCAAAGGTTCTAAGCTGAGATCCATGGACAGGGATCTATAGATTTTAGAGAATCTATGAACTGGAATGGGAAACATTTTACATCTTTATTTTCATTAAGCTCTCGCTGAAATTTAGCATTTCCTTCGATTATGAATTAGTTTTTTTTTCTGATAAGGGCTCCGTAGTGTGGCAGTTATTCTGCCAGGGGCTGCCGCCATAGGTAACGAAGTGAACATCAATGGTTCTTTTAAAATGTTACTTCCCCTAATAAAACCATCAGGTTGAGTTTGCCAAGGACTTCAGAGATAAGAAGTTTATTCTCTGGGCCTTCGGTAGCTGGGATTGCCAGGATGCATGCGTCTGCACTGCAGGATGTTGCAGCCAGAATCATGGCTATTATACCCAAAGCTCTGGGGTCCAGGTTCTGAGGGGTCCATCAGGGTCTGAGGGCAGGTGACGGTCAAGGTGGTGACGGCGGTTTGAGGTGACTAGCAAATTCCCTGCTTCTTCCTTAAGCTCTGGTGCTCGCCTTTCCTGTCCTGGGTCTGGCCATCGGCCAGGAAGGATCTGGAGTCACAGATGACGGCTCTTGGGAGCAGGAATGGTGGGATGGGGAGGTGGGGAAGTAGCAGTGCGGGGGCCTTAGTGCCTGTCTGCCTACGGTCAGCATCGTGGCTAGAGCAAGAGCAAGATGGGCTTCCTCTGCACCATGATTCCTCCCCTCGATGCTTGGCGGGAGACAAGGAAGCAGATCCAGGGGTTTGGGGTCTTGGGTTCTGGGTTGTGGATGGTTGCTGTCAGGATTATTTTGAATTGAATTCTGAGGTCTTTCAGAGGAAGCCTTTATATTATTATAATATAATATATATTTATATAATATTAAAAAATTATATTATGTTACATTATATTATATTGTATTATATTACATTATTGTGTTGCTATTCAGAATTGAATTCTGAAGTCATTCAGAGGTTTCTTTTATATTATTGTAGTTGTAAATTGTTTGCCTGGTTCTGCTCATTTTATCCTGCATCAGTTCATACTGATCTTTTCTCTATTCCTTCTCTATTGTTATTACTTCTTTCTTTTTTCTTCCTTCCTCTTTTCCTTCCTCCCTTCCTCCCTTCCTCCCTTCCTCCTTTCTTCCCTTCCTCCCTTCCTTCCTTCATTTGTTCCTTCCTTCCTTCCTTCTTCTGTCCTTCCTTCCTTCCTTCCTTCCTTGCTCTGTCCTTCCTTCCTCCCTCACTCCCTTCCCCCTCCTTCCCTTCTTCCTTCCTTCCTTCCTCCTTTCTCTTTTCTTCCCTTCCTCTCTTCCTTCCTTTCTTCCTTTATTTGTTCCTTCCTTCCTTCTTTCTTTCCTTCCTTCCTCTGTCCTTCCTTCCTCCTCCCTCCCTTCCTCCTTCTTCCTTCTTTCTTCTTTCCTTCCTTCCTTCCTTCCTTCCTTCCTTCCTTCTTTCCTCCCTTCCTTCCTCCCTCTCTCCCTTTATTCACTTGTTCTTTCCTTCCTTTGTTCATTTGTTCCTTCCTTCCTTCCTTCGAAGACATGAAACACAATACTTGAGACTTAATTTATTTAATATAAACATATATGCGATTGATATGTGCATCTGAAGAGAATGTTAAACATTGCCTTCTGCTTAGTGTGTTGAGAATTCCGGATCTTTGGGATTTCCTAAGCTTCAGCGCTCGGTCTACAGAACTAGACTCCTGTTTCAGACATGAATGCAGGGTTCGTGGCATTTGACAAGGCACTGTACCAAACAGAAGAGAACCAATCTCAAATTCTTCAGGTACTTGAGATTCGGTTTAGAAAAAGGACAATGAAGTATACAATTTACGGCCTCAAAAGAGTGTGCCATACAATATTCATGAGAGGATTCAATTATGTTGAAAACTAAGGGCTCATTTAGGGATTAGTTTAAGACAAACAAATATAAAGCTTATAGAAATGCTTAATAATCATTCTGATCACAGGCAAACTAAACTTCTCATTTGTAAAATAGAAAACAGAAAATGCTATTTCTCCCTAAAGAAATGTCAATGCTGGTCAGTTTCTATTCAATACCAAATTAAGGGAACCAAGAGTTGGTATTTTGAAGTAATTTTTTTAAAGGTTAAAAAAATTAAAGATAATATATTTTAGGGGGAAAATGTTTTTTTTTTCCCCAAGTAGTAAATGCTACTTGTAAGTGACCTGATTAAAACAAAATAAAAACGTTGTCCCGTGATTTTTATTACAAGTTACAACAGACTTTGTTCAAGTTTAATGCTTGGATGTTAGGCGTAGCAAAGTTTCATGGTTCCAAATATCTTTTGCCTTTAAAACTTTACAGTGTTTTTGCTCATGAGCTCATTGCCCACTGGATTTTTCCATGAATCTGAAATGTGTGTACAATATTTTGGAAAGAAATTTATTTGTTTAAACTTTGCACAGGATGAGCTAAAAATAGAAATGCTCTGTGTTTCTAGTCTAGAAGATCTTTTAGGAAGAAAAAATGAATAAAATTACTGTGCATATTAAGCAAAGGTTTTGTGGAGAAAAGGATCTTTTAAATAGAAAAATACGGCTCAGTAGATTGTGAAATATTGCAAGTACTTAACTGATTGTTACTCCGATTAAGGAAGTGGATTTCTGAATTGTGAATTTGTTTTAATGAGTCTAGCGAATTGAGTGTATAAAGAAAATCGATGTCAGAGCTGAAGTATCTCCTTTTTGTTCTTGGGGGTCTGTCGTCCAGCTCGATCTGGAGCTACAAATACAGAAGCTTTCCCTTTATGCCGTAGAAAGAACAGGCTCCTTAGTATTTTGAGTTTGGGCCAAAGCCAGAATCTAACTTTGCAAGTCTTTGTGAATAAATTTATGGAAAGTGGCTGGTGCCCCTGAAGAATGACCTCATGAAAGTTGCTTGTATTTATTCTGGCTAGAGAGGAAATATAGTTTGCTTAATGAAATAAAACAAAAGCATATTAGCCTTAAATGTTGAAGTATTGAGTTAGACACATCAAACTACATAGAATACTCAGTGGATTGAATTTATATTGACTGTAGATTCTTTTCCCCTTGCCAAGATGTTCTCTAGATTTATCGCCTCCTTCCTCTATGGGTTTTTCTCAGCTCCCAACGATCCCGAAGGCCCAATCCTGTTGGTTTCCCACTGAAGCTTACTGGTAGGCCGTTTCTGGGACTGATGATCCCACATTAAGTTCTAGCAAGATGAAAATACATAGGATTTTGCGTGTGGGCGACGTGGGATGAATTTCCAGAGTTTTAAAATGGCCAAGGGGAGACCCACGTCCTAATATAAAAAATCGGTGTCCGGAGGGGTAGGAGTGAGTCGCCGAGAAGAGAGGAAATTCCAAAGTGTGTCTTAAACTTGTGAAACAATTAGCTCGGTCCAGTCAGGCGATTAGATGGGGGGATTTGCCAGTGGGAGAGGTTCACCAACGGGAATTTACCTTCTGAAAGAATCCTGAAACTGTTTTTCGGCCAACATATAGTTCCCTCTGTGGTTTTTGGTCTGTCTGAAAGGCAACTCCCGGCTCTTCCTGTTTTTCATTCATTCTTTTACGTTTCCTGGATAGCATCGTTAAGAGAAATGTATATGAAGTTGTGGGATCTGAGATACACTGAACAGACTTGTGAATCATCCACGTACTTTCCCAAAGTATTCCTAACATCCTCTCAATCCTAAACCAAGCCTGCTGCTGTCAGGAAGATGTTTGACAAGCTGTTATGATTTGTTAAGCAATTATTAGGCACCCACTGTGTGCTAAATGCTGGGAATGCAAAAGTAAGAAAACAAGAGGGACCCTCTCAAGAGATCCTCCCCTTCTAACAGGGGAAAGAAAAGACATAAAAGGGAGATGCAAAGGGAAGGAGGGGGAAGAACCATTGTGGCTGAGATTTCTGATAATATGGCGGTTCTGGGCAATATTAATCATGGAGTCTGCCCCAGGGTGGAGTATTCTCAAGGGAGCAAGGCCATTGGTACAGCCACGGAGCAAACTGGAAAGCTTAGAGAGGGAAATGACACATTTTATATTTTATAATGACTTGAATACTAATTTTAATGATATGCATAATAAGAACATGGATGTACATTTATAACTTTGCATGGTGGCCCTTTCCTAAAGTTAATGAGCACATTTCTAACAATGGCATCCGTGTATTAGGGTGGCTAAGGAGACGCTCTTTTTCTTACCCCAAAAGTGCCCAGCTCCGCCATCCCTGCTGCAAATCTGTCTAAAAGTGAGAATTTCATCTTCATTTTGTAATCTACTTTGCTCACCTAGGTGGCCGATTGTTGAACCCCAAACTGATCTGTTGGCTTTTTGTGTTTTGAGAGCGTTGATTCACACAGTATTAGATTGAGCTTAATTATGAGGAATACATAGCTGTCTATCCATTTTAAAGATCCACTCATCTCTTCTCCAAGATGGTGCACAAAAACCTAAGTTCAAATCCAGCCTGAGACACATAATTAATTGGGCAATTAATCTCAGTTTCCTCATCTGTAAAATGGGGATAATAATAGCACCTACCTTGCAGGGTCATTGGGAAGACTAAATGAAATAATAATCGTAAAGCTCTTAAGATGGTGCTTAACACTATTATAAATATTGTTATTACTTTCTTCTCTCTCCTGGTTTTCTCTCTACCTGTCTCACTTCTCCTTCCCTGTCCCCCTTGCTGGATCTCAGCCACGCCACACCTGCCAACCATGGGGTTCCCCTCCGGCTCCTTCCAAGGCTTCTTCTCCCTCTATACTGTTTCACTTGGAGATGACATCATCTCCCCTGATTTATTTATCACCTCTAAGCAGATGACTCCCCTTGCTCTCCTGACCTCCAGCTGCCTTTTAGAGATCTTGAACTTGATGAACCATGGATGCTTTAAACTCAATGTTCCCCAAACTGAATCCGTTCTTTCCCCAAAACCCTCCTGTCTTCCCAACTTTCCTGTTTCTGATGAGGGATGCTTTAAATTCAATGTTCCCCTAATTGAATCTGTTCTTTCCCCAAACCCTCTGTCTTCCCAACTTTCTGAATACGGAGCTGCTGCCTTCTCCACGAGGGGTCATTCCGGACTCCCCATTCCCTCTCATCTCCCCCTCCCACACAGTTCCCACCTCCATGTCCCATGCCCCCCAGTGCAGACCCTCATCACCTCACACCTGGATCACAGTTTCTCTTCTCTAGCTCCAATTCATCCTCCACTCAACTGTCAAAGTAACCTTCCCAAAACACAGATCTGACCATATCTACACCCCCTTTCTCATTCAAAAACTCCCAGCGGCTCTCTATCCCCTCCAGGACCAAACAGAAAAGCCTTTTATGGCTTTCAAAGCCCTTTCTACCTGGTTCTTTCTACCTTTATTCTTCTCCAGCCTTTGTATGGAACATGACATCCAATCTCCCAACTGCAGGCATTTTTACTGTCTGAAAACTAATCATTTCACCCTTCTAACTTCCCCAGCTTCCTTCACATCTCTGCCTTTTAGTCTGTATGTGCTGTATTTGTTCATGTTGTTTACATGTGGTTTTTGCTGTTCCATAGAGAGCTCTTTGAGAACAGGAATGGGGTTTTTTGTTTGTTTTTTTCTTCTTTGTTGTTGTTGTTCTGCCTCTATTTATATCCCCAGTTTTTAGCACAGTGCCTAGCACATAGTAGGTGCTTTATATGTATTAGTTGATTGACTGGAGACTTCAGTAATAATGGAGATGTAATCGGAACAGAAGTGAGTGCAAGGGATAATGTTGTAAAAAAATTACCCTGGCATGGGTTCTGTCAATAAAAAGTTATTATAATTAAAAATAAATTTAAAAAAATTAAAAAAAATAATGGAGATGCAATGTGGCATAACAATAATAGTAACCAGCACATATATGGTACTTTGCGATGTATACAAAGTTTGAGGGATGTAATATCTGGGAAATTAATCATTTTATTAATTATCCTGGCAGCTAATTAATAAAAGGGTTCAGTGTTGCTCTTCAATGCCAGAATCCCTCATGGATCCCACTCAGTGCTTAGGTGCCCTTGGAAGATAGAAGTCTACCTGAGGATGTTAAGTCAACTCGGGTTGGTTAACAATTTATGAGAAAAATGGATGTCATCCCCCGTTCTAATGAGGGGGCTGGGGATGTGACTTTGATCACTTTTGCTCTCAGACACCCCCCTGCAACCTTGGCAGTCTAGACAAAGGATCTATCGTGGCTGGTTTTCCTCCCTGCTTTGCACCCCAAAACCTGAGTAGAATACAGTGGGCTTCCCCAAGTGGGTGGGGGCTGAGCATGATTCTGGAAAAAGTTAATCCATTCTCATTATCAGTAATGTTCTTCTGGTGCTGACTTGGCCCAGGAGAGAATGAAGAGATAAGGAAGAAAAAGCCCTGGATCTCCCCAGTAACTGGTTATTTGATCATCATTTCCCTCAACTTTAAGATTTGAAAAATGCCTTATGTCCATTAATCTTATTTCATCCTCACAAAACCACCATGAGGCGGATGCTACAGGGGAGAGAACTTTGCTGCGGTCACCCCACCCTGGATGTGAAGTATGAGGGCCATCTCCCTCCACCCCCACAGTTTACAAATGGGCATCTGGGAAGGTAAGAGACGGGCTGGAATTTACCTTTTAGTCAATGTTTACGAATAATATAAGGGATTCTGTGCTCACCAGTTTTAGATTAGAGACGCAAAAGATCAAACTAATGGACATCCACCAAAGTCCAATCTGTCAGTCAATAAGCTTTTATAAACACTTATTGTGCTAAGCTGTGGGAAAACAAAGAAGGGCAAAAGCCAGCCCCTGCACTCAACTTTATATATATACACAAGACGCATACACACCTAGAGAGAGATATACATATACGTCTATATATACACACACATACGTACACACGCACAAATGGTGAACTGGAGATAATCCCTGGAGGACATTGCCTTGTCTGTTTGAATACACGGCTTTGTGTTCCACTTAACATACATTTCAAGCTCAGATTATGAGTAAGGCACGGTGAACATAAAAATGCAAATGATCCAATCCCTGCCCTCAAGGAGATTAAATTGACTACAATCTATTTGATTGACATCTCATATGATATGACTAATATTGTGAAGGAGAAAAGATCTTCCTCACCCCTTATTTTTTTTTTTTTAAGCCTGGCTTTGTATTTCTTTCCTGATTCCCTTTCTCTCTTCCTTGAAATCCTCCAAACATGTCCTTCCTTCCTTCCTTCCTCCCTCCGTTCCTCCTTCCTTCCTCCTTCCCTCCTCTCCCTCCCTCCCTTTCTCCCTTCTTTCCTTCTTTCCTTCTTTCTACCCTTCCTTCCTCCCTCCTTCTTGCCCTCCCTCTCTCCTTCCTTCTTTCCTTCCTTCCTTCCTCCCTCCTTCAATGCCCTCCCTCTCTCCTTCCTTCCTTCTTTCCTTCCTTCCTTCCTTCCTTCCTTCCTTCTTCCTTCCTTCCTTCTTTCCTTCTTTCCTTCCTTCCTTCTTCCTTCCTTCCTTCTTTCCTTCCTTCCTTCTTGCCTTTCTTCTTTCCTTCCTTCCTTCTTTCCTTCTTTCTTTCCTTTCTTCCTTCCTTCCTTCCTTCCTTCCTTCCTTCCTTCCTTCCTTCCTTCCTTCCTTCCTTCCTTCTTCCCTCTGGACTTCCTTTTGTTCTCAAAGTCCACCATGACATCAGGGAAGTGATGCTATGACATGAAGTGAATTGGATTCGAGGGAGAGAGGGCTGTACTTTCTTTTAAAAATTAGTTTTAAGAAGTGTGGTCTCCTCAGTCTCTTATAGGGATATTTGAATAATCTGCTTGTGCAACTCAGATCCTTACACCCTCTTTTTTCAGGAAAGGGACAAGATTTGGCTCGTACTGTATCTGTAATGATTTTGTCTATCTGCTGTGTTTTTAGGAGAGGACTTCTAGCTCTTCTTTTTCCTTGACAAACTAGACTTTATTTTTTTTTTAAGGAAGGGACTGTAGAGAGGAAATTTTCCTACAGTTTAAGGGTAGGTGAGGTTTAGGCCCACTGGTGAAAACAGTGTCCCTTTAGTCAAAATCCCAAGTTCTAACAGAGTATTCCTTTGTGCCGTGTGTGAGATGCTGACTTTAAGCACTGGCTGGAGAGTGAAATATGAGAACTGTCATTTATGTATTTTCTCTTAAAATATTTAGTTTTCAAACTGCCCATATTAGTGACCATCAGCTCACGATGCCAGTGCAACGTGTCAGCTTGGGGGAGTCTGAAGGACTGGCTGTGAGTCTGAAGGATTTAACATCCAAGAAAATAGGCAGAACAGGATAGATGATGGGCCCCAACCGAGATTTGTGAGGTGAGAAACCTTCCTTTCCAGAACTATCTTGTTTTTTCAGGCCTGGATCTCTGTGCCCGATTTGGCCAGCAAAGGTACAAGTCTGAAAGGTAAAGTCTGCTCATTTAGACTTTTTGAATTTCAAGTCCAACTTTTGAAATTTACTAGAACTTGTGATTGACATCTACCGAGTGTGCTATTACTGTAGAAAAGCACTTTTAGGGAAAAAAAAATCTATGAATTACCTAAATGCTCAAGTAGCACCCAAATGTAATATAGAGAATGGGAGAGAAAAGGCTCAGGATCAGTAAGAGTTTTTAGCATTTACTAGAATTTATTTGATTGCCATTTGACAGGTACTAATACTGTAGAGAAGTACCTTTGGGGGGAAAAAAATCTATGAATTACCTAAATGCTCAAGTAGCACCCAAATGTAATATAGAGAATGGGAGAGAAAAGGCTCAGGATAAGTAGAGTTCTCTGCCTTCAAAAGCCTTTTATAGGAATGGGTATTTGGAACGAGACAGTGATAGGGAAAGATTTGGTTTAACAACCACAAGGTTCTTACTTATCTCCTTTTTCTTTTATGCAACTGCTGGGAAAAGGGTCAACTTGTGTGTTTCTTGGAGCCCTGGCCCTGGGATCAGCCTAAGATATTCCTCGATGCTTCCCCATTTCCACAAAGTGATTTTAATTCTCAGCCTTTTAGACCTCATCTCAGGGGCAGCTCGCCCCGGAGTCACGGATGCACAGCTGGACATCAGAGGGGCAAACCCCCAAGCTTTTATCAGAATGTGACGCTATGGCGGCTGGAGAAGTCCAGGGGAGGCGGCGCCCCCAGGGATCCCGGGGGAGCATTAGTCCAGAGTGGCTCTGGTTTACAGACCAGGAAACTGAGGCCTGCGGGGAAGGCACTTGGCCAGACCGCGCCCAACGCGGCCAGGGGGCTGCTCCAGGGGCACCCCACGGTAACAGCACCGCCCGAACGCGGTCTATGTCGGGCTCGGTTCTGTCGCGGCCCGCACCGCGCGGCACCTGGAAGGCGAGGCCCTTCCCGGGACCGGCCGCCGGCTCCCGCGCCTCCAGACCTCTGGCCGCCGGCCATCCGGCCCCCGGGACGGCAGCTTGGTCTCTGCCTTCAACCTGGCTTAACCTTTGCCACCCGGGCTGGAGGAAGCCGGCCGGGCTCCCGGGGCGGGGGGGGAGGGGGGCAGTTACTGAAGGCAGCTTTATCTCCAGGCTGGACCCTCCCCCCTCCCCTGAGCACGTCCGGGCCCAGAAGAGAATGTTCCTTTTCCTTTGCGAATAATCTGATTTCCTTGGGGCTTCTGGGACATGCCTGAAGAAGGCTGGGAGAGCCGGGGCGCTACTTCTCCGGGTCACCCGGGGGGGTCCCCAATATCTGCCCAAGGCTCGGCATTCAAGGCTCTGCCTAATTTACACCTTACTCTCCCACTCCGGGGCCGGCCTTCTGCTCGGATTACCCCCCTCATCCCTCCCCGCTTCTCCCCCCTCCCCCGCAGCCCCTGCCCCTCCCCGGGTAATGATCTCCGGTTTGCCCCGCCCGGAGCCGGCTTTGTCTCTATCTGTTGGCAGTCAGCTCCCGGGGGTGGGTGGGGGGCACACTTTGGCCTATTTTCTGCCCTCCGCGTCCCGTACATAGTAGGTGCTTTAAAAAAGTTTCCTGGACTAATGAGTAGCGCGCTTTCTAACCACCAGCACCAGGTAGATTTCCTGCAAATGCAAGGGCCCTCTCCGCCCCCGCCCCGCCCTCCCCAGCACACACACTTGGCGCCCCCCGCCGTGCCCCGGGCGGGCTCGCGCTCCCTCCCGCCCCCAGCCCCTCCTCCTCCTCCTCCTCCCCGCTGGGGGGGGGGGCGCTCCTCAGAGCTGGCGCGCGGGGCGGGGGAGGGGGGGCGGTGACCTCATAGACTCGCCGCGGAGCGTGCGAAGCGAACACGCGCCCGCGCCGCCGCTCCCGTGCCCGCCCCCGCCCCCTCTCCCGCTCCCACTCTCGCTCCCCTCCGCGGGCGCCGGGCCGAGATGCGAGCGCCCGCCGGCCCGGAGCAGCCCCGCCGCCGCCCGCCCGCCGCCCGCTGAGCCGCCCGCCGGCGGGGAACCCGCCCGGACCATGTCCCCATTGTTCAGCTGGGTAGCCAAGGTACGGCGAGGGGGAGCAACTTTTTTTCGGGGCGGGGAAGTTGCCCCGCGGGGGGTCTCGGAGAAGGGGGGCCCTCAGAGAGGGGTCGGCGGGCTGGCGTTCGCAGGCAGGCGGGCGTGGTCCTTGAACTTGGGGAGCTGCGGGCGGGAGCCGACGGGGGGGCGGGACCTTCGGGAGGGGTTGAAAGTGGGCCTGCTCGCCTCCCCCGGCGCTTTCTGGGAGGGGGAGGGTCAGATCTCCCAGGGCTACTTTCCCGATGCGGGCCCCACTCTTTGGGGCGCCTCGGGTGCAGCTGCCTGGGAACCGGGGACTCCGGGGAGGGGCGTGTCAGCGGAATGGGGGGGGGGAGCGCGCAGCCGAGGGTACAGCCGGGGCCTCGGGTCCGGAGGGGGCCCCTAGCGTCCAGACTTAGCACCAAAGTGCTGAACTTCCGTGCGCTTCTGGGAGCTCCCGGAGACCCCCGACTGCGGGCGGAGCGTGCCTTGGTGGAGGGAGCGGGTTCCTGCGGGAGGCCCCTGCACGGGGGAGGTCCACAGCTGGAGTCCCTCCCAGGGGTCGGGGGCGGCATCTCCCCGGGGGCAGCAAGCCCGTGCGAGCTGGAAACTCCGGGCCTCAGTTTCTCCTTCTGTAGAGATGCCGGGATTTTCGGGGGAGGCTTCCTTCCTTGGTCCCACGTGTGCAACCCCTGTAAGGGACGGGCTCGAGACCTCCTAGGGCCAGTTCGCGTTGTAAGGTACAAAGGTCCCGACGGCCTGGGCCAGCTGTGCTGGGGGCCCCCCAGAGCAGTGGGCTCGGAACCCCACTTTTCTCAGAAGGACAACCGCCCTTTGGGGTTCCTCTGCTTGCTTCCACTCTGTGATGTTTCATTGCTAAAACACAGTAAGTTTATGGAATAATGAAAAACACCGAGCACATCTCCCGTTCCCTTGGCCTTTTAGCAACTTCCAAGTTTTTGACTATCCTGACTAGTCCCTTTCTGGAAACATTTACAAGTCTTTAGCCCGTACTCCTCCTCTTTGGGGCTCTGTATTTCACCTACATACCACTACTCTATTGCAAACTCTCCTAAAAAAAAAAAAAAAAGCTCTTTCCGGCTGGCCCTCACCCAGATCCTTCTTGGCTCGGGCAGACACTGTACATAAACATCTCCAGATAGCCATTAGCCCAATCTGAGGACCTGGAGGAAGCTGGAAGGTTAATGGGTTAACTTATCTGTAATATGATGAGACAGCGTTTTGGAATGCTGGTTTTAACAGTGTGTTTGCTAATTTTGACATGGCTGGGTGAGGACGTGCTTTTCTGCGCCTTGTTTATCAGTAAATAGGAAAAGTAAACTGTATGTGTTGTCTTTAGACTATTGCTGAGTGACCCTACCCTAAATCTGACTCCTGATCAAATGGGAAGCGGAGGAGAGCGGGATCATACAAAGCAGAGATTGAGAATGTAGAAAAAACAATTTTTCTGGTTTTAATAAAAAGCTACCTGAAAAATGATTAAAAAAAAAAAAAGAATATGTTTGAGATTGTGGCTTTGTTGTTGAGCTGGATAGAATCATTTTTATTTTTCAATTTTTGAATTGGATAGGATCTTAGGATAACTTTTGCATTGTAGGGAGAGATTAAGTAACTTGCTCAAGATCTCAGATATCATGAGATTTAAAATAGAGGAAATATTTCTAATTATTTTACTGTCCATCTTGCATATAGGCCTGGTAGTGGATTATCAACTCAGGACCTTCCTACCCAAGTTCAAGCTATGGATCAGACAGTTCAGCTACCAGGTAGTGAAAGTTTAGGTCATCTGAATCAATAGAGGGAATGAGCAAAGGAGATCTTCAGTCTTTCTGAGGTATTGAAGAAGTTGAGAACTCTCATTTTAATATTATATTTTGTTCAAGTGGCAGAAAAGGAATAGGGGTACTAAAAAATTACTTGAACCTTTTCTCCCTTTCCCTACACCTTATAATTCAGGTTATTCTTTTCTGCCACTGATCCACTTTAAAAATTTTGACAGGGAACAGTTTATTGCTAGAATTATTTATAATTTCCATTTTGTTTTCTAAATTTAATAAGATATAGGGATGTCAAGCTAAGTTTTCAGTTTTCTCCTCGTACAAGGGGATATTGCCAAGAATTCCAGCCAGAAATTACATAGGGAGATATAGTCACACATGTTTATATATTTCATGTCCTTTTCAAAAACGTAATTTTCATGTTTTCCACAGGAAACCATATTTTTGGTGGAAAGGAAGAAAATATGCAAATGATGTCATCTTTTGTTAAACTAGATGGTATTTTGCTTTTTCAAGGTGGACCCCCCTATTCTGTTATTCCCAAGTTCTTCAGTAAGAACTTGGAAAAAACTCAGTTCGAAACAGTATGTCCTGAGACCACTGAATCTGAAGAACTTTTAGGTCCTCACTTCTATACAAATTTTTCCCTCATGGGCAGAGGAGGTCTGTCAACAATTTAATATGCTTCATTATTAGGGAATCATATCTTTACTAAATTGGTAAGACTTCTGAGTGTTTTATATAAATATTACTTGTAAAAAACTTTCTATATTAGGGAATCCTGCATCTCTGGTGGGCACTGTTTTTTTCTAGTTATTGATAAACTTTACACTATCACTTTTCATCATGAAGTAATACAGTGATAGGGATAAAATAGGCAGTTGACACCCATAAAGTAGATCACCCCCAGTAATCTTGATTTGATTTTGAAGTGCAGTCTGGTAAGTTCTCTTGGACAAAGGCACTCACTCTTGGGTCTGGCCTAGCCTCAGACTCAGCCCTCCTGATTTCACATTTCCTCTTAGCTGTCTTTCTCATCTCCAATCTTTTCCTCTCTGCCACTTACTTCCCCTTTGCCTGCTCAGACCTCCCCTTATCTAAACAAGCCTTCTCTTTACCCCCTCCTTATCATACCTTTCCCCTTTTGATGAACGGTCTGGGCAAGTTTTCCTGTTCTTCTTTTGTTCCCCCTTTAGTCTTCAATTCTCCCTGTGGGCTCCTTCTTAAACACTCCATTCAGATAAAGGGCCCACTGTGGGATCACCAAGGAATGGGAAAATTCAGAGGGGGGGGTGCCCCTCTCCCCAAAGGAAAGAAAAAAGAGGAGGAATATTGAAACATTTTAAAAAGTGGGTGATGGAAACACAGGTTACATTGGGATCGTTTTTAAGGTAGCTTGTTCAAAGACATGCATGTCTATTTGTATATTTGTTACATTTTGTTAAGTTGCCCGGTTGCGGTTCATATCAATAGAATTATGAATATTAATGTGCTTTTATATACTCACCTATATATGCACATACACCCCCCACAGGAGTCTGAGAGACCTCGTGGAGTAGGAGTAATTGGAGCTTTCCTGAAATTAGGGAAACCGAGGTAGGGTGAGCATTCCACTTAGGAGGGTCGGCTCCATTTAAAATCAGTGTTGCTGGGATTGAGTGCGGGGGTGAGACATTATAAAGGGGGCGGCGGTGGCGTGATGCTGCTGGACATAGCGCGACCAAGGGCCTGCAGCATGTCCAGTGGAGAGGCGAGGGCTGCGGGGCTGAGTTTCTGGACATGATGGGGCAGGGCCTGGGGCGTGCGGAGGCTTGGAGGCCGAGTCGAGGCCATTTCAGTGGTCCTGGTGGACTTGCCCAGGGCTGTGGTTATGTGGGCGAGCACATGAGGGACGTGCTGAAAATGGGGGTGACGAGGTTGGGGATGGGTGGGACCTGTGGGGCGAATACCAGGGGGGAGGAGAGGAAGATGATGGGCAGTTGGGAGGCTGGGGGACCCAGAATGTGGCAGTACTTGGCAGTTGGGGAGAGGGAAGGGTTTTGGGAAAGATGATAGGTTTTAGGTGTCTAGGATTTGAGATGAGTGAATGATATGGAGTTATGTTGTAAGCTTTTGTAAATAAAAGTTGGAAAGAGGATGGTGGAAGTATTTTGAGTTTAGAATTTTAAAAACATGCATGGCCAAAATCACTTTTCAGGCTTTCTTTTCTGCAGCATTAGGCCCCAGTGACCCATCTCTGCCATCTTGTTGCCCCCACCTCCTTTTGGCTTTTGTGACCCTCTTGCAATCCTGTCTTTTTCTCTCTTCTTCCTGCCCCTGAAGTTTGGGTCCTGCCCAAGCACTTGGTTTTCTGCCACTCTTTGACTTGGTGAAGTCTTCCATAAATACCATCATCCTTTCTCCAGAGATACCCCAACATTCGCGTATCCTATCTCAGTCTCTTTGGGCCCCGATGCAGCATCTTCAGCTACCTCTTGGACGGCTCCAGGTTCTGTGGGATTTCAAACTCAAGTCCAAAAGTGAACTCAACAGTTTTCACCCCAAACTTGCTTCTTATCATTACTTCCTTATTTCTGGTGAAGACATTGCCATCTTTAATTCGCTGGCAATTGTTTAGAAACTCCATTTGAAGATATGCAAGATAATACAAAGCAGAAAACTTGGCACTGAACACTACTTTTCCTGTGTTATGTTTATAATGTGGATGCAAATAGAGAAGCAAGTTAATGACGATGTAGCTCGCATTAAACAGTAAGTATACTGTTAACTTGGATTTCTTTAGGGAAGTTCTCATCGACTTGTGATTTCTCAGAAGGAACTGCAGGCTTGTTAATTTAAAGAAATCAACAAACAAGAACCCCAATTCCATGGATAAATAACACATATGAAATTTTCTGAAATATTAGCAATGTGAATTTGTACAACTTTGTTTCGAAGAGTAATGCTAGGGAAGAGTCAGTGGTCCTTAGCTTGTATGTGAATATCGAAAATAGGATTCTAATTTTATTTCCATCCTTTCTTGCCTTTTATACTACAGTAACAAGGTCTTCTTCAGGCCTTGGTCCCCCGGAATGAACCATCCTGAAGCCGTCTGTGACTGGGAAGCATCACCATAATGCCCGGATCACTTGCTGTTATTCCTGGCTGATGACTTTCTCAGTGTAGACAAAACCGATTTTATAAAATGTACTCTGCTAGCCATCCGTGCCCTCAGCCTGGTTTGCAGCCCGGAGGCCATCTCCTCTTCACCGATGTTTATATTTTGATTTAAGGTTTATAGAAAATGTTCTTTATTTATCCCCAGTCTGGTGGGGATTGTCCTCCATTTTATTTTGATGCTGGTGGGTTAAGTGACTTGCCCCAGTATACCCAGCTAATTGGGTGTTAGCGTTGGAAGTTGAAGCCGGGTTTCCTCACTTCTTCCGCTGGTGGATTTGTTTTTGCTTCTGCCACATACTACTTTGCCTCTCTAAACACGCCTTTTGTCCATCCCGGTGGTCGAAATCTCCCATAAGCAGACACTGAATGACAGGCATGCAATATGTATAAGCTTCCTTGACGGTTTTAGAACGATTTATTTTATTCTTCGGTGAACTTAGGTCATTTTTAATGTTGTCTGGGCTTAAATTGGACATAGAATGATTAACTTGGTTAGTTTTTGTGTTGAATCCACTTCCTGAATTTCAGGAATTTGTCTTGTCTACTATAAAAAGCGATTTCAACCATTAATAAGATTGCAGTGGGCTCCTGTTCTCACCCTGCATCTGTGCTTGGAATACCAGAGCAGTAAGAAAGCCCTCGCCCAGGACTCAGTTGGAAACTGTACATTCCTCCAACGGCCGGTTGCTGGGATTGAAAACCACTTGAGAAGAAAGAGGGGCAGCCAGATGGTGCAGTGGATAGAGCATCTGGAATCAGGAGAACCTGAGTTCAAATCCGACCTCAGGCATTTAACACTTCCTGGCTGTGTGAGTTTGGGCAAGACACTTAACCCCGATTGCCACAAAAAGCAAATAAAACAGCTGTCTTCTTTAAAAAAAAAAACAAAAAAAAACACAAAATACCACCTGAGAGATAAGTAATTAGAATGTGGTTATAGATAGGGTGCAGTGTGAAATTGGTTCGATCCTGGCAGTGAAGAAGGCAGCTAACTGATGCAGTGGGTGGAGGAAGCACCGCCTCTAGACCTTAAATGACCTCTAACAATTCCTGGCCTTGTCTCCCTGGGTGTGTCACTATGTCTATTTATCGCCTTTTCCCCATCTGTAAAATGGGGATAATAGCGCCTTCCTTGAAGGATTTGTCTTAAGGATCAGGTGAAATCACAAATATAAAGTACTTAGTCCAGTACCAGGACTATATAAATGTTAGCTCTCATTATTATTCCAGTAGTTGATTTCTGGACAGGGAAGAAGGTGGTAGTATATTTCTTTCAACTAGCCATGTCCAGTTGAGATATGCTATTTTATTAATGTGCAAACATAGAGTTAATTTTGATCATTTACAAGCCAGATCCCAGTTGGGAATTTGTGCTTCATCTTTAGTTAGTTTTATAAATGCTGGCTGACTTAACTTGGTTGCATATTTTGTGCTAATTGTTAAAAGTTGCCTCATTCTCCCTCCCTCGCCCCCCCCCATTAATTCAAGATAAAAGCTTCCTGTTAATAGCTCCCTGCCTTCTTTAAAGTCACCCAGATTTGTAGCCCCCATCATCCTTTGCTGCATCGCCATATATAGTCCACTGCAAGGTCTTATCGATTCTTCCTTTAACAGTAAATATCTCGCGCATCCACCCTTTGCTCTCCACTCGTAGCTCCCCATAGTTCATCCCTCAGCTGGACTATGACAGGGCCCTCCAAATTCATCTTCTTCCTTCTCCATTCTGTCTTACACACAGCCACCAACATGAGAATTCTTTATTAAAGCACAGCTTTGACCGTGCGGTCTTCCCCTCAAAAAGATCTAGTATCAGTCTCTTAATTCTAGCATCCAGTAGAAGCTCCTGCTTGGGATTTGAAATCTTTCCCAGTCGGGTTCTATCCTATATAATAACTTTTCCATCGTTGCTAGGGCTGTGGTACGTTGAGAATTGTCAAAAGGATATTAATGCATCTTTTCAAAACACATGCTAGCAGAATCTCATGGGGAAGCACTCTGATTTATTTAGGGTATAGACAGCCCCTCTTCCTGGTGGTGGAGAGCAGCACACCATTTCCCATCATCCAGGCCTTTGCGGACTGTCCCATTTTCCACAGATTTTCAGAGAACACCGATAAGGGGTCGAGTCGATCATGCTCTTAGGAGCTCTGGAACATACTTGGTGCCTGGGGACTTGAATTCATCAGAGGTAGCCAGGCAGTCTCTTCACATTTCCTTATTTATCTTGGATTTCAGCTTGTCATCAGTCAATTGTTTTTGTTCTACCCTTCCAGGATAAAAAAGATGATTTTCTCGGCAGATAAATAAAACGAGAATTGAGCAGCTTGGCCTTTTTCTCCATTGTTGGCCAGCATCGATCCGTCCACTCTAAGGAATAGTACAGCTCCTACTTAGTGCCTGCTCTTTCCCTCAGTATAGTTTAAAAATAAACAAAACTCTGCCCTCTTTTTGGGTCCCAATTCTGATTTGGATTTGTAACACTCCTGATGCCATTCTTTTTCCCCCTCCTCTCCTTAATAGTATTTTATTTTTTTTCCAAATACTTATAAAGTTTTCAGTATTCATTTTAAAATAAGATTTTGAGTTTCACATTTTTCAACCTCTTTTCCTTCCCTCCCTTTCCCCAAGACAGCTAGCAATCTGATATGGTTATACAAGTGTAATCATGTTAAACATATTTCCACTTTAGTCATATTGTGAAAGAAAAATCAGAACAACAGGGAAAAAACACAGGAAAGAAAAAATGAAAAAATTGAAAAAAAAAAGTGAAAATAGTTTGCTTTGATCTGCATTCAGATCCCATAGCTCTTTCTCTGTGGGCAGCATTTTCTATCCCGTATCCTTTGGAATGGTCTCAGGTCCTTGTGTTGCTGAGAAGGGCTAAGTCTGTTACAGAGGGTCATCCCACAATGTTGCTCTCACTGTGTACATGTTCCCTTACTCACCTGATTCTATTCCCCTAATTTTTCACCCCTTTCTTCTTGAAAATCCTATAAAATCTAGGTTGGTTTATACTTCGATCTCTTTAGAAAACACTAACTTTTCAGAGAAATAGAAGGGAAAAAAGACATAGAAAAGGGATAGAAACAAGTATTGGGAAATTTTTGAGATGAGAAATAGATCTCACCTATTATTTCTTATAGCGAGATCATGCTCTTGGATAAATCTTTATCTGCACTAGAATACTGGACTAAAATGTTACCACTTTTTAATTTCTGCCTTTTAAAAGAATTGATAAGCAGTTTTTACCATTACTTAAATTCTTTTATTTGAATTCATTTTTTGTTACCCTAAATTTGACAGTCCTCAGCAAGCAAGAACATTTCCATACATATAGAACAGAAAAAGATTGAACTTGAAAGGCATCTTTTGTGAAAAGCTTGCAAATTCTTAAAGAATGTGATAAATTAGTGTGTTTCAAAGCTTTTCTGCTTATCTCTGTCTCCTTTTGTTTGTTCTTTAAAAAAAAAGTTACAATAACCCTTTTTCTCTTCTGTATATTTTGACATCACTTTAGCTGTATACCCAAATTAAAAAAAAATAATAAGCCCTTTATGGCTTATTTTATTTTAGAGAGTTTAATAATTATAGCAACTGACATTCATTTAGTTCTTACTAAAGGCTGGGCATTGGACTATAAGTGCTTTACAATGATTATTTTATTTGATCCTTATAACTATGGGAAGTTCCAGTTTTACAGATGAGGAAACTGAGACAAACGGCTTTAAGTGGCTTGCCCCGGATCACCCAGCTAATAAATATCTGAGGCAGGAGTTGAACCCGAGAAGATGATGGGTCTAGGACTCCATCTACGGTGATATTCATACCCCTAAAGCGGCCTTCTGCATTGACTGCCAGCCCATGGCTCTGTGCCCCACCATGTCCCATTCACCAAAAAAATGGAGATGGCTTCTCCTGCCAGTTCTCTTGTTTTCTCCCTGAGTTGAACCTAACTCAGTTCAGAAGGGTCAGAGAAAATTGTTTCCCCAAGATTATTACTGATTTAGGTCAAACTTAAAGAGTGCAGTAGAGAGGAAGCCCTCCCAGGGACCTGGACTTCAGGACACTTGTGTAACTCTGAACAAGTCCATGAAATTCATTATGTGCCTCGGGCTGCCTCCATTTTTGCAGTTGTCAAAGACAGATTCAAGCCCATCAGTCAGTTAATAGATAAGCCTTTATTAAGCGCTGCCTGTGTACCAGGCACTGAGCTGAGCCCCAGCTCAGATAGGATGACTTCTGAGATTTTTGCCAGCTCTGAAAGCCATTGATTCTGAGGAAACATTTCTCAGCAATCAGAAACTGAGGGTTTGCCAGTAAAAGTTGTGGGATCTCCTCTTTTGGAAATCTTCCAGCCTAAGAAAGAATTCCTTTTGTTGTGGGATAGCTTTCAAGTCACCCATTCCTAGGATAGGGAATGGACCAGATGATTTCATTGTGGCAGTTCCTTCCATGGGGTGGAACTAAAGGAAATCAGTCATTGGATGAAAATAACATTGTATGATTTGAATCTTTTTCACTTTCTCCCCCGCAGTGTTTTCTCCATTATAGGGGTAGTTTGGAGAACCTTACAATAGAGCTTATTCTCCCACAGCTGATCTCTGCGCTTCTGGAGACCCAGAGAGCTGAAAATTTCCTCATCAGCCGAGGTCTGGACTGGTCGGGGAACAAGGGTTCTGGGGGCTGCTATCAAAGTCCTGCTTATTTGTCTTTTAATTCTACAACTGACTGTCAGTCAAGTGGAGCTCACTGTGCCCAGATTTTCAAACGTTCCACTTTGTCTTCCAAAATGGCTCATGAAACATCAAGAAACAGAAAATAGAGAGTCTCTATTTTTAAGTCCTTTGGGATACTATTTCCTTAAAAGGACGGAATTTCCAGGAAGAAACTTTTAATACAAAGTTATCACTGAGCTCTGCTTCTGGGAGTGGTTAAATTCAGTGTCCTAGATGCTGAATGGTTTTTATCCTTCTGACCCATTTCCAAAGGAAGATATTCAAATACAAAAAATAATTGTTACCATCAGCAGTAAAATTTACTTTTGGCATCCAATCTTACAGGATCACTTGCTTCTCTTGTCTCTTTTTACACTACGGTTTTATTTTAGGCTGGGTTAAAATGTTCATCGTAACGTGTTCTTGTGTGTCATGGAGGCTTGATGCAGTGTGGTGGGAAGAAAAAAGCAGAAACTCGGATTTAAAAGTTCCTTGGCTTGGACCCTTTGTGAATCTTAATTTTTCTCATATGTAAAGTAATAATGCTTGTATTGTACACTTAGAAGAGTATTAGTGCTACATGGTGTTCCGGGGATTAAAAAGTGCTTTCGTCATCCTGTGGACTACTGAACGTCTCACTGTTGACTCCTCTGGGATTGTGTGGGAGCATCTTGGGTGGGAGCTCTCGACTAGGAGGCAGGGAGACCTCTGTAAGACGCTTGGAGAAAGGAAGGGAGTGAGCGTTTGTCAGGCATCTGCGATGAATGCCAGGCAGCTGCGTGTCCAGACCCTACAGCACCCCACTTATATTTAGACAATTTCCCTCTCTATAAGGTAATAGTAGCATCTACCTGACAGGGTCCTTGTGATTTTATTTTTTTCTTATTATACATGTGTATTAATTTTTTAAATACACTTGTCTTCATAAATCATGTTGGGAGAGAAAAATCAGAATAAAAAGGAAAAACCACACGAGGGAAAAAAAAAAAAACAGAAAAAAGAAATCAACATGGTAATGTGTTGATTTACGTTCACTCTCCTTGGTTCTTTTTCTGGATGCAGATGGCTTTTTCTGTCCAAGGTCTCTTGGGATTGCTTTGGATCACAGAACCACCAAGAAGAACCAAGAATTTCATAATTGATCATTGCACAGTGTGTGCATCAGTTCACGTGAATCTTTCCAGGCCTTTCTATAATCAGCTTGTTTGTCATTTTTTACACAACAATAATATTCCATTATCTTTATATACCACAACATATTCAGCCATTCTCCAACTTATGGGCTTCCACTCATTCCCAACCCCACAAAAAGCTGCTCCAAACATTTTTGCACATGTGGGGCCTTTTCCCTCCTTTGATTTGCTGGGGATACAGACCAGCAATGGCACTGCCTATTGCTATTGCTTGTACTATCATTACCATCACCACTACTACTGCAGCTACAACTACTACTCTAATTGCTACTATTATTTATATGGTTCATGCCTAGAAAAGTATTTCTAAAATGGGACACTGTTGGCTAAATTATGAATGTGCACTGTGCTGGGGATACACGTTCAGAGAGTGAAACGGTCCGTGCTTACAAGGGGCTTCCATTTTAACGAGGGAGACCACAAATACACATACAGATCTGTACAGCATAAATATAAAGTGAACAAATGGACACTTCCTTCATTACTTTATTTTTCTTTCTGTAAGTTGAGGACAAAATTGGAGTATTTCTCTTTTTTTAAAATCAGGGCTGTCATTTTTGTGAGAAGAATATACACATGAAGGTGACACACTAGTCCATTGATGGTGTAGGTTGGGTTAAAGTTGTCATACTGAGTAACTGCAGTAATTCAGACAGCTCTTGAAGCTTATCGGTCTTTTTTTTGGCAGAAAAGAAGCTTTGAACCTATTCCCAATAATTCTTGGCTGAGGTTGGAACTCTTGTAATCTTTTTCATCAGCCTTGCTCCATGAATGTTCCTGATTATAAAATTCCTCATTTTCAGGAAAGAAGCCACTGATTTCTCCCTGTTGTATGTTGTGAAATAAAAGAGGAGGAAAAAAATTGCATTTAAAATGTGCATATTTTTTTGAAACCGTTTCTCAGTTGGCTTGGCAATGGGCTTTTTTTTTTTTTTTTTTTTTTTTTGTAATTAGTCTGCTTTTCAATTGCTAAATCTTTTTCATAGATCTATAGAAATTTGTTTTTGGAATTGAATTTTGAGACTGGCTCCCAACCCCTCAGTAGCAATTTTTAGAAAATGTTTTATTGACTTTTTTTTTTTAACATCAGTGTCCTTTTCACTAATTGTTTCCCTTTCCCTCCAGTAGAAGATTCTTTTGCCTGTCAGTTCTTGGGAAGGAACTTGCCATCCCTGACAGCTGATCATGCGATCTCTGTTGGAACATCATGACGGTGCTCCCTACCCAGCCAAGTCTCCCGTCTCATTTTGGGACAGCTCTATCAGAAAGCTCCTCCTTTGGATTGAGCTGAAACTTACCTACGTGAGCCTGCTGGTCCGAGGACTGGAATCGAGTGAGAAACGGGCTCTCTGCTTCAGGCTTCCCATCTGGCTCAGCCTGGAAACCGGAGCCCTGGTGGTGGTTCTAGTGTACGGTGGCACGTCATGGGAGTAGGAGCCATGGGGGCAGTAGCCTGAGCCCGCTGGTGGTTGGCCCAGGTCCCCGATCTGCCCCCCCAGAATACGAAGGGCTTTTTGTTGGTAGACTCTGTTGAAGACTTGATCAGCTCAGTCTGCTGCAGATCAAGACTCTGGAGTTCAAGTGGTGCCCCAGCCTTAGTTTCCCTGTGGTTAGAAATGTGAGTATATGGTGTCAGCTGGGAACCGTCTCCAGCTCAGCCTCACAGAGGCGCTGAATTTCTAAGTTTTCTCGGGGCAGGGGAGGTCATTGCCAAAGAGTGCAGCTGATGCTGACCTTTGGTTCCTCTTGGAAGTAAATGATGGTGAAAAACGCCGTCTCCTTCAGAGGGAAGCTGATAGATTTGCAGTGCAGACTGAAGCATGGTTTCTTTGTTCACTTTCTTAATTTTTCTTGCTTTCTTTTTCCATATAGCTAATGTGTTGTATGACTTCATATGTATACTAGGTATTACACTACCTGCCTTAGCAATGGGGAAGGCAGGGAGAATTTGGAACTCAGCAAGGCGTACTGCTGTAGAGAGAACACCGCTGTATTAAGCTGCTTTCATATATAATCAGTCCGTACGGTGTCAACATTCTAGCAGCATTCCTTTTAAAATTAAAAAGATTTTAAAAAGAAAATAGCCTAAGTAGACACAGAGAGACTGCTTCACAGTCATGTGTGGTTTAATGACTATGGAGACACGTAACATCCTCAGGTGTACGGGCAAGCACCAGCGTTTCAGAAATGTATTATTTTGTTATGGGGAGTATTTCCTCCGTCATCATAGACCCCATAACATCTATATCTTGGTAAGATATACCAAGGCGGTGTCTTGGGACCCCCTGGTCCATCCCTCTGCAAGAGAAGTCAGTCTGGTCATGAACTTTGCCATGTTTAGTCATGCTCACCATAATTCTGGTTTGGGGATTGGAGAGTTTGAGTTGTACTCTGAAGATCCAGGGCTGATACTGCCCTACTATATAAGGTATTAGACGAGGTCTTTAAAAGGGGTGTTTTTAACATCCATGCAAGGTTATATATATTAGAAAAGTATTATTGTTTTGAAAGATAGTTCCTCGGGTGTCATGTAATTTTGTCCTGTAGATGCCGTAAGCAGTTAAAGATAATAACATACTTACTGTGTTCTGATTTTATTAAAGTCATTAGTTCCCACAGGTAAATGAGAATGTCTTCAAAATCGATTCATTTGTAGGATCAAAGAAGGATTCGACCTAGTCAAAACTACACTAACTAGTACGTGTATGATTTTATTTAGCTATTTACTAGACTGTGACACATTTTAAATATCTTGATTATCTAAATGCACTTTGGTGACATGGTCTTACTTTGCATAATTGAAAGGAAAATTTGAATCTAATGAAATTTAGCATTCTAAAGATTCCATTATTGAAATGCTTTCTCCCACAAAAAGTGGCTTTTTGACATGTTATCCATTTATAGTCATGATTGAAGACAGCTAGTAAATGATTTCTAACATAAAATAAATTAATAAACACCAGAAAAGTCTATTAGGACTGATGAATAGTTAGGTTTATTGATGGATATTTGGTTTTATCCTGTAATTGTATTCTTTACCATGCGTCTTGTTGCAAATTGTAGTGATATGACTATATTGCTTTAAAAAAAATTGATGGTATTAAAATAGTTGTGAGCATATAAATTTAGCATTGCAGTCATTTAAGTTGGATTTAAGGTTGGATTGTAGGCATTTAAAATAGAATTTTTTGTAGTAGTAAGAAATTGCTTACTGGTGATACAGCTCTGTTGACTTGATTGAATGGAAGCATGTATTCTTGGGCAACAGACCAGCTTCTATGCTTGGTTCACACAATGTTTTAAGCCCCGTGTTCTTTCTCAGTGTAGTATATAGGGAGGGACAGCCTTTTGCTCACAAAATGCATTACTCTTCGGTGAAGAAAGCCCTCAGAACATGTAATGTTTTTTGGTCGTAGGATAGCATCCTTTGATTTTTAGATTCTATCACATAGTTGACTTCAAAGGTCAGTCTTTTCTGTCCAGTCTTTGCTGAATTTGTCTTCTTATGAGGACGTGAGCTTAGATTTTTGAAAGATAACACAGGGCAGAGGGCCGGATTCTGCCCGGTCCTTCCACGCTGACAAGCGTTCAAATACGGACTGTATCTGTTGTCGGAGGTCAGCCCGATCGACAGAATGGCGATGGGTCATCAGCTTTTTGTCCATCAAGTGGTTCTCCGTGACTCAATGGAGGGAGGGCCCACTCCACAGAAATAACAGAAATGAAATACTGACTTATAAATAGACATTTGAGAGATTTTCCGTAGAAATGCAACAAGATTCCTTTTTTGGCACAGAAGTAATTTATTACTCATCTATCTCCCACCCCTGCACATCCTCATCAGTTTAGAGGAGGAAATATAAGATTACTAATTTTTTTAAATTTTAAGTCATTTCTTCCAGAAAAGGACAGCATTTATTAACAGCTTCAATCTTGAATCTCTGAGAAGCTGGAGTAGGACAATTGAAGATGTGTGAGGTGTCTGTCATTAAAAAGATTTGAGAGCCTTATCAAAGCCTTCAGAGAGACTTGAATGCTGGTAATACGATAGGAGTCAAAGTGAAATTGTAGTAGACCAGAGGTGAGAAGGAGCGCAGAAAAGGCTCCTGGAAGTGGTCATGGGCCAGGGTCGTAGCTGGGTGTCTGGGGGATCTGAGTTCTGGCCCGGCCAAGGTTCTTGTCACCTGCAGTTCGGCACCTGTTTCACTTACCTATTTGGCTAGGAAAGTATCTTTGGAAAGGGAGAAGAGGGAGGCAGACTCCCTGGCTCACATACTTGCTTCAGCCCCTTAGTTTCTCCATTGATGTGAGTAGCAAACTTTCTTTGCCAGAGCATGGATGAGAGAGCATTTATAAAAAGTAAGGAGGTGTTGGAGAAAAGGGATCCCCGGATACAACATTTTACACCTCATTGCAGCTGACCTTCTTCTGGTTCAGCTCCCAAGGACTCCGACCGACCTCGTCCGTTCCGTAGTTGTTAGCTCCTGGCCCGCAGTGTGCTAAGCTTCTAGGGACTTGTGAGAAAATCTTCTTCATTAGTGGGAACTGAAGAAAGGAATCTGGCCCCGTGTGGCACAGAAGGCTGACCCCTTCCCCCCTTGCCAGGCCAAAGCTCCAGGTTGGTGCTTCTTTTGGACTGACTGAAGCACAGCTAGCTGTAATAGGTAATCTTACAGGACGACTATTACAAAGGTTATCACTGTCATTTTTTATTGCAAAGTTTAAAAAAGAACAATGTGGGAACAGGGAAGGTTTCCATGCTGGAGGTGGTGGTAGAGGCCAGAAATGGCTGGGAATTCTCTTTAATGGATGGCCAGTAATTGAGGAGGTGGAGAGGAAGGACATTTCCAAAGACTTGGGGGTAAATAGGTGAGCAGGGCCATGGTCTTTTACCAGAACATATGGATGGAGAACTTGCAGAAGTTGCCACTGAGTTTTGGAGTACGGTTTGTCTGCAGCTGCCCTTTGTTCCTAGATTGGATCCCGAGAAGGCTTCCGAACAGTGATGATGGTAGTGGTGATGATGGTGATAACAGCTCACGGTTATAGTGCTTTAAGCTTGAAAAGTTGTTTCCTGCCAGGAGTTAGGCCTTTTAATGTTGCCACTTTGTCCACAAAGCCCCCTTTGATACCCTGATGTTGCCCTGATGTTGGAAGTGACCTTAGCTCCGGTCCCATGTAGCACAGTTTGTCAGTTTTCTGTATTGACATCTTATTCATTATTAATAATAGCTTATTAAGCTTAAGAACTCCTTTTTATCTAAACTTTAGATATCTCCAAGAATGGTAAAGTGGATTCTTAATAAATGTTAAGTGAATAAAAGAAGATATTGGGGATATTACTATTATTTCTCATTTTATAGAAAAAGAAATTTGAGATCCCCAATGTTACATATATGAATCCAGGGAATAACAGAATTCACATTTAGAATCAGATCTTTTTCTGGTTTGCTCCTTTTTCTTTTAGTACAAAATGTAAGTTGGTGGTATCAAGTCCAAATACAAATGGGAGTTAGTAAACCATGCATAAGATCCCTGGGAAGTGGCGTGGGGAATTAGAAAATCACATATTAACTTTATGTTTTAGTATTTATTTATTCTTATTTCTTATTTATTTTGTAAATCTTTCCCAATTACATTTTGTTTCTAGCTGCACTGGTAAGTGGTGCAGGGCCCATG
Organism: Antechinus flavipes; assembly: GCF_016432865.1. NCBI lineage: Eukaryota > Metazoa > Chordata > Mammalia > Dasyuromorphia > Dasyuridae > Antechinus > Antechinus flavipes. The sequence goes on from NC_067403.1 coordinate 27,298,871, forward strand.
GGTGATACCTCTGATAAAAATCAACAAGAAACAACAATAAATAACGTACAAAACAAATAAAAATGTGAAACAGATGACATTGTTTAAAGACAAGCCAGAAGCTTAGCATTAACAGAAGGATTCTTGTTCTTTTATGTGTAACGTGAGGTTAGTTGAGAAGGCAAAAACTTCTTTCCACCGTGATATCTGATTTACCTGAAATTCTTCACTGATTTTCAGATGCATTGAATGCCAGTTAAACGGAAACTTCGCCATTTTAAAAGAGAGAGATTGACTAATCTTGAATAATTGACAAGCTTGTCGACTTGTATCTTAAGCAAGGCTCCAAGTGGATGTGTTAGCCAATAGCTGGGGAAGCCGCTTTATAGATCAGCTTCAGAATCATTCTGTTCTAATGTTTTTAAAAAGTATATATTTAGGGGGAGGGAATGAATTGTAATTGTAAAGAAGCATGTTAGGAAAATTGAAGCCTGCTAGGGGAGTTCAGAGCATCTTTTAAAAGAATCTGATTTTTTTCTTTACTTTTTTCTTTTTTTTTTTAAGTTTTAAATTTAAAAAAATGAAAAAAGCCAAGTTCTGAATGATCTGCAAAATAAATAAATGGAAAAGACTCCAAAATTAAAGGCTGGATTAGTCATTTGAGGTCTCTTCCCAAGGCCAAATCCTGATAAAGCTCTCTTATTTGGAGGACAGGAGTCACAGATTATGGGGTCATAGATTTAGAATTGGAAGGAGTCTTTTGAGGTACTCTGCTCCAATCCCTTCATCTTACACATGAGGGACCTGAGACTCAAGATGATATGGGTTGTAAGCATTAGCAGTCAAGTAAAGAAGTTTATTTAGGGGGAAAATAAGGGGAATATTGATTGGTACATTTGTGTAATTTGTCAGTAGCTCTTTGTTTTAAAGGGGGAGGCTGTGTTATAGGCTGAAGTGCTCTTGCAGCCGGAGCGCTCGGTCAGAAGCTGAGAGCGCCCAGAAGGGAGCCCAGGCCCTTCTCTCTGACAAACTACGCAGGTAGTTGGGGCAGACGGGCTCTGAGGGCCCACCAGCTGCAGTGCCAGCCCCACTCAGAGACTCGCTAAGTCCCGCTTGGCAGAAGCCCAGCCAGCGGGGGCTGGCGGGCAACCCCAAAGGCCCTTTGTTTCACAAGGGAAAGAGTCCTTGGTGGGAGCTTAGAACATTTAACCAAGTCCCGTTTACACCTGGAGCGGCCGAGGCCCGGTGTCTGTCACCTGGGCTGTGAACAGCCCAGCCAGTCTGAATTCGAGTTCTCGGGCTTTCACTCTGCATCTGCCCCCTTGAATCGTCCCTCTTCCTCCCCCTCTGCCCTCTATTTCTTTCCTCTTTCTCTCTCCTCCCTGTGGCCTTTCAAGGGAAAACCAGTGTCGGCGATGGTGGTCTGAGCAGTGCCTCGTGGGCTACGTGTTTTTATGATCTTCAAACTGGAGATGGTCATTTTAAATATGAATACGCTGAAGCCCAGAGGTTTTCACAGTGGGGACTGTCCCCAAGTCTCCCCCGGTGTGCTTGGTTTTTCCTACACGAGGGGCTCCTCTGGATTTGCTTCAATTCAGCAGGTATTTCTTGGGGGTCAAGCCATGTACTAGAGAAGGGGAAACAGGGCGCTCGCCTCCCGAGGAGCCGGCCAGGCAAAGCCCCCACAGGAGGGGAGCGCTCTGCACGCCCCTGTGACAATCAGGCGCCCTAACATGTGGCATGTTTGGTGCACCGTAGGAGGGGCGGGGGCTGTGCTTTGCTCCCAGTTGGCGGTCCGCTATCAGTCCTGCTCCCCTTGTTCTCGGCAGTTCTTTCTCGTCCAAAGCATGATTGACTGGTTCGCGTACAATGCGTGCTTTGATTCAGTTATCCAGAGGAAATCCTTGACTCATGACTTAGCCATCCTGGCATCAGCCGGGTTGCTGGTGACTGGGCAGGGGTTCTGGGCTCGGGGATGGGATCCTGGGCTCGGGGCCGGGTCCCGGACTCGGGGATAGGATCTTGGGCTTGGGGCTGGGGTCCTGGGCTCAGGGCCAGGTCCCGGGCTCGGAGATGGGGTCCCGGGTTTGGGGCAGTCCACCTTGTCAGCCCAGATCTGGGACACACCTTCTGTGGAAGCAACGACAACGTTGCAGTTCAGAGACAAGCTTCCATGCAGGTCCTGCCGTACTGTAATCAGTAGTGCTCCGGCCCCTGAGAGGCTTCGGCCCCTGGACTGCCTGGGAGGCTGAGCGGACGCTGACTAGTCGCGCCTCCCCAGGGGCGCTTGCAGAGCTCAGGTCACGTAGGGTGTTCCAAAAGTCTCATTAGGCTAGTCTTAAGGCCCGCTGGCAAAAACTTGAACATTTCTAAGCTATTCCAGCTTAAACTGCTTTGAAACTCTGTGAGATGGAAAGAGCTTTGCAAACCCTAAAGCCTCATGTCAATAGTAGCCCTTTTGTCATTATACACATGCGACTTCCCGTGGGATGGATGTTTATTGGTAAAGAACATGGTGTCTATGAACTATGCAAAAGCAGTGAATTACGTATACAATGGATAGAACCCATTTGGACCATTCCTGGCTCATTCTCCTCCATTCTGGAGCCTGGGGTGGACTGGAGAATCTAGTGGGCCCCCTCGCCCCCTCTTTTACTGAGGGAAGGAGGAAATGAATCACAACCGTGATCCCTGAGGACAATGGGGGCGCTTGTTCGGGGAAGTTTCTGGGTGCTCGGGCAGGCTGGCGGTCGTAATAGAGCCGTCCCCCTGCCATAGCCTTTCGTCTTGCATTGGCCGCATAATTCTTCCCTTCTGCAGGTCCTGAAGGTTCGGGACCTTGGTGGCCCCAGAATTCTGGGGGGGAGGCTTTGGACACCCCACTTACCGGGGAGCCTTGGAGCTCGCTTGTCCCTCAGCATCATGGTGAGTAGGGTGGTGGGCTTTCAGTCCGGAAGTGTGGGGTTCAGATCCTGCCTCGGCCACTCGGTAGTGTTTCTCCATGAACAAGTCACTGAGTTTCAGTGGAGCCTCAGTTTCTCCATCCTGAGCTCCCTCCTGCCCCGGAGCTGGTGGCCTGTGACTTTGTTCCACTCTGGCTCCATGATTCTGACTCAGCCCCATCTTCTGTTTGCTGAAAGCCCCGGAGGCCCTGGCTTGGCCTTGGGTGCAGGACTCAAGTGGGGCCTTCGACCCCGGCCGGCTGGGCTAGCTCCCGGTGCCCCCGGCGGGCGTCTCGGCCTGGAAGAGTGCCCGGCTCCCCGGAAGCTGTAGAGGTTATGCCCAGGCGGAAACACAGGAGAAGTGCGCTGTCGACCTAGGGGGGTTGGGGAGCATGCCGTGGGGGCCACCTTTGGGTCCTCTCCTCCCTGCCAGGGCAGGGGAAGCAGAAGTGGCCACATCCACGGCTGTTTTCGGTAGGCTGCTCCTGGAGGGGGGAGTCTTCACCTTCCCAGGTCCTGGACCCGTCAGTGGGCTGGGGAAGCTCGTCTCAGAAAAAGGATTTGAAATGCCCCAAATCAAGCATGCAGGTCTGCAGAGGAAACCAGGTCCAGTGAGACAGTCGTGGGGAGGTTAAGACCGGACCACCCCCGAGGTCACGGCCCCCTGGGATGAGAGCCCTGGGCTCGGGTAGCAGGCCGAAAGGCCGAGGTGGGGGCAGGGGGGGATTTGCTTTTCGGAAAGGGAATTAGCATGGGAGGAACTTCCCCAGGTTACCCCCGAAACGTGCCGGGCACGGACCTCCGCCTTGGGCACTCCCCGGGCTGTGGCACAGGCCAAAGCCAGAGTAAATGGACGGTCCCGAGGATTTCTTTTTTTCTTTTTTTACTTTAAATAGCAAACTCTCACTCATCCCCTTAGGGTTTGAATATCTTTCTTGGTATTTCCCTGACAAGAGTTTGCTTAAAAATTCAGGTTACCCGATACCAGTGATAGGTCGGGCTCGGTGAGGGGGCCGGTATGTGTGGAAGGCGGCAGCTGCGGTCAGACATGGAGGCCCCGGTGCTAGGGGCGCCGCGGACAGGGATGCCCCATGTGGAGAGGGCCGGAACTCTGGGAAGTCTGCTTGAAACAAGGGTTAGCTCAGAGGAATCAATGAGACAGTGGTTCTCTCGTTCACATATACTTAGCGCGGTGATGTCATGGCCCTCTAGTTCACACATGCTCCGTGTGCTGTAATGGTGTAATCACAATAAGGTATATAAGGGCCAACAGGGCCTGGAAATGATTCATTCCATCTCTGACCAGCCCCGTGGCCCTCCTGCCTCCTGCACTTCTCTGCTAAGACCAAGGACTCGGGCTGATCCCGAGCGCCTCCAGAGAGCCAGCCCGGACATTAGAGCAGTGGGCCAAAGCCTTTCCTGGGTGGGGGGAGCCCTCTCACCGGCCGGCGGACTTTGTTTCCTGGGCCTTGCCTTGCTGCCCCCCCGCCACGGTTCTTCCCAGGAGACTGGCAGGTCCCGGGCTGGAAGCGGGGCTTCTCCCGGAGTGCCGGAGCTCAGGAGCGTGGCTGCCCCCGGGACTCGGCGGCTGGCGGTGCCCGCGGCCTCAGGACTCTGCCGCTTCAGCTCCTCTGGCTGGCCGCGGTGGGGAGGGCCAGGCCAGGGGCAGGGACGTGAGAATGGGAAGGGTGGCCCCTTGGTGGGTGCCCAGGCTCAGCTCTCTGGGAGCCTGTAGCATGGTGCTCACGGCCTGCCGGTGCCGGCCTCCTGAGGGCTGCCGAGGGCTCCCTGCCCTGGAGCTCTGGGCCTGGCTTGAACCCTGTAACTCTTTCTAGGACAGCAGTGGCTGGTGCCCTCCTGAAGGGCACCTCAGTGCCTTTGGAGGAGAAGGGCTGATTGCTTCCCTCTGGGATCTGCAAAGGGCTGGCCTGGGGCTCAGAAGGGGTCTGGTCTGCGCCCTGCCCTCTCCTCCGTGTCCTTGACGCCTGCCCTTAAGTGCTGGGCAGGAATGGCTTCCGTGTCTGGGGAGGACACTTGCCCATGCCCACAGGCCGGTCACGGTCGGCACTGGGGCTGGCACCGGAGCCAGCGTTCTGACCGAGGCCGTGCCCCGTGAGCGTCCGTGGTGGCCATGTGTCTGTGTCCAGGCCGATTGTTCTTATTTCTAAGAAGAGCAATAGGATCTAGGATTCTGCCCGGGAGGGGGCCGAGGTGGCTGGGAGGAGCGGACGCTTTGTATCTGGGTCTGACTTCTCCTGGGCTGAGGCCTCTGGGGAGACTGGTGTGGAGCAAGGAGCAATTCCCTTGGCAGTAACCTGCACCCAGTAACTTTTACCGATGCTTTCTTTTTGTTATTGTATATTGGTGGCGTGTTTATTTTATTATATAAACTAGATGCTACTTCACATTGTTTTATTATGAGAAATAAAAACCTTATTTTTCTACCTTTGGAAAAATGAAGCCCGATTCTTAGCGACTTGGCAGGAATCCAGAAATAACCGCCTCAGTATTTGGCCTTTGACTTTAATGTGTAAATTCAGAGGAGCAAAGGCAGGGGAAAGGATATCCAAAACATTGTAAGTAATCCTGTTTCAGCAGGGCCCGGCCTCGCTGCTACCACTCTGCTCAGCCCCCTTCTCTCGTCTGGCCTAGGGACCACCCACGCCCCCTCCTAGGTGATCAGGTCTCCTGCGCCTGAAACCCAAGACCCTGATTCGCTTAAGGGCCAAGGGCTGACCCTTTCCCAGGGTAGCTCTCCAAGCGAGAATTGGACCCCGAGATAAAGTAGGGACGTGTGGCCTTGATGAGTCAGGTCCCCGGCCCAGATGAAGTCTGTCATGACAGCGCAGCCAGGAGGCGTGGCTGAGGAGCCCCCAGAGTCTGAAGGACTGTGCACGCTCGAGGAGAGACCCTGCCAGGTTGGGTTTCTTAGATTTCTATAAGGGGGGAGCCTATAGTCAGCTCCCTGCGGACCCCAGAGGTCTTAGGGACATTCTCCCAGATTATGGGAGTGCTAGGTGGTGGGCCTCGGGGCAGAGAAGACCCGGGGACCCGTCTCCTTTCTGGGGAGTTCTGAAGAGGCAGCATTTCCTCACGGGGAGATGGAGGGGACGGCCGGGAAGGTGATGGCCCCGAGTCACAAGGGGTGGGGGGCGGCTTCATTGTCAGTGCGGGGCTGGCTGTGACCGGCCCCCAGTTATCAGTGATTTGGGGGGGTGCCCTGTGCAGGTGGTGACGCCCCGGGGGAGGATAGAAGCCGAATCTGAGGGGCTTCATTCTGTTGGAGCCTATGGGCTGTATTGATTTTTGTGATATGTGGGGGGCTGAAACTCTGAAAAACCTGTGCATCAGACAACTAAGCACTTACAGCTAATTAGCTATTCCGGGTGAGACAATGACTCTATATGCTTGGATATATGGCTCTCCTCACCATTGGTGCTTGCTGAATGTTTGGTGTTAAGATAACAGAGGCAGGATTGGAGGGTGGGAGGGAGACCACAGGGCAGAAGGAGGAGGAGAGAAGTTGGTGACTCTGGACTCCAGGATCTTTGGCGAGCCTCCTGGCAGCTTGCCTGCCTCCTTCACTTCTCCCCCTGAAGACCAAGGACTTTGATTATCCTGACTCTGGCTGACCCTGAGGCCTCCAGGGAGCTAGTCCCTACTCTATTAGATGTTTCCCTGTTACATTTTCTTCAGCGTAGCCAGCCCTGGGGAGTTTGACAGGGTCTGTGCTCCCATCAAGGTCGCAGTGGGGAGAAGGCAGAATTAAGTCGCACCTTTGGGAATGGGGCCGAGTGTCCCCGGATTCTGCCTCTGTCAGAGGGCACATCTGGAGCCTGTTGTGCACCTAGTCTGCAGAAGGACAAAGATGAGGGACACCCAGAGGGCTACAGCGTGCTGAAAGGTCTGGGTTTCAGGCTGTGGGAAGATGGGTTGCAGGAGTGCCTGGCGGACAGCTGGTGGAGAGCTCGGGGCAGCTGCCAAGAGTCTGCTTTTGAAAGAGCCACTCCCTTCTCTTTGGGGGTCCTGCAGTAAGTTGGAGGAGATGGGGGTCCCTCCAACTAGAAGTGCTGTGATTCTAACCTATTATTAAATATAAATTAAAAAAAATAAACACCAGCTGTGTCACCCTGGCCAAATCACTTTAAAAATTTTCCAGGTGTCTAGAAATATGCTGGTATGTAATATGTACTTGCTACATTTTGCAAGATTGAATTATGCTAGTACTTTTACAAGTACCTCTCTGCACATGTGTGCTTTTCAAGCCAACTACCTATTTTTGTATAATTCGTGGTAGTAATCTTCTCTCGTTTTAGGTGACAGGATATAGAAAGAACATGGGGACAGCGTGTCCTGTTTCAGTCAGATGTGAATTATAATTTGAGTCTATTTTTGATATTTTTTTCAAAGTGGCTTATAAACATTGGGTCCAAATCCTGTGCTGATTTAAAGAAAAAAAAATTTAGTTAGAAAAATAAACATTCAGTCAGTTTGAACTTCCTGAAGTTGCTGAATTTTAGTCCAGGAAAGAGCATTTGGAGAGACATTTTAGGGCCTGTTGCTGTGTTGATTCTGTTATGAGATCAAGACTTAAATGTTAGTTGGATTGAAAATCAATTCTAAAACTTTGTAAATTACTTAAGCGTTTGATTGAAAATAATTAACTAAATCAAGCTCTTAAGCTCAGCAAACATTGTAAAATTGGCACTGTGCTAAACGCCGGAAGTCTTGTATTCTTGTGGACCACATTGGGCATGAGACGTGGTATCTTCCTTTAGAGGCTGTGACAGTTTTTTTAAAAATTATTTTTGTTTGTTTTTGTTTCAGTCAAACTCTGTTGTTTCAGTCCCATTGAAGAAATCACCTTTAACAAAACGGATCAGTAATAGCCTTGCAGAGTTCCCTCGGGGTGCTGTCCCCTGAGCGGGATAGCTATTACCTAAGACAACTTCTTTATACCCTGTCATTTTGAAAGGTGATTCTGGAACGTGTGTAAAAGATGGGAAATTGTGACTTTAATGGCATGGCTACCTTACTGATTTCTTGTGATCTTTTAGATGTATGCCCCCAAATCACCCACTATTCCTTGTGAATTTATCTATTTTCCTCGTCTCCCATTTGTTGAATTGAAAAAAAGAGTCAGACAAAAAAGTAAGTTCTGGCCGTGTCTCAGAAACACATTAATTTGTACTCCAAGTCTGTCCTATCAGGAAGTGGAAAGTGTATGAATCTAATGTAATTGTGATTGGTCATTCGTGAATCTGATGTAATTGTGATTGGTCATTCGTGAATCTGATGTAATTGTGGTCGGTCATTCGTGTTGATCAGTTGTAAAGCCTTTCCATGCTCTTTCTGAAAACCACTTTGAGCATTCCTGGTGCCTTGGGTGTCCAGCGTGATTAACTGCCTGTTATATTTACTTCCTTGATCTCTTCACATTTCTTTATTAAGATAATATTGTGAAATCTGATTCATTGAACATCTTTCTGTAATGAAAAATATTCAATCCTGTGACTTCACCTCTGAAGTGTTGGATATTATCTTCCCGTCTTAGAACTGTTCACATAGTGAGTTCACTAGAATGTTTGTGAACCCCTAAGGGATAAGTTCCTTAGAAGACTCAGCATGTCTTAAGTGCCTCTGTAATCATCTCTATGTACCCCCTCTTCATATATGTATGTATGAGGCACATAGTAAATGATTGAAGGAATTAATACCTTTATTATTCCGTCTGTTTCCTTCACATGCTTATCACCAGTAACTTGATTGTTCAGAGCTTATAGGTGTGGACCAAGTCTATAACATTTGCCTTTTGGTATTGGACCTTGAGTGATGATAGATGGGGGGAGGGGGGAAGTTTCTGCCTTGAAGTGGTATGAGTTGCATTCACTCTGTTATCCTTCAGACCATTTTATAATTTTATTTTTAATTTTAATTAATTAATTATAATTTTAAAGTGACATGGGATGTCCCCAAAATCTTAGTTCAGTGCCACAAACTTACAAAAAACAAAACTTGAAAGGTCAATTTGCAATTTTAAAATATTGACAGGATTCTTATTAAAATTTTGTGCAGCAGCTGTCCTGTGCTATACATCGTTCCAGCTGATTTTCAGACTTTGTGAAGGGTTTGTTACTCGGCCACTGAAAGGATAGCATTAGTAATTCCGGCTTGAAGATTGTCCGGTTTTTATGCACATGGAATCTGATATGATTTCCCAAGAAAAAGTGTGATGGGGAAAGATCTGTAGCAGCCAAGAGAAATTCTCTGCAGATCTACCAGTCTCTATATGTCCTGATGGGATGCCCTGGGGTGTTAAAATTCAAACGAAAAACTTGTTATTCAGAGTTCACAAAGCCAAATAATTATTAAAGGAATGTAAACAACTAAAATTTCAAAAAAAAAAATTAAGTTTGTAGCACATGTACTTTTGAGGTTATTCTAAAGCTTAAAACTGCATTGGACCTTGAGGGACATCCTGTACTTGTTTGAGCTCCCATGATTCAAATGTACTTTAATTGATCTTTTTATAGCACTGCATGGCTAAAGGCATTGGGTTTTTGGAAATGTTTATTTGGATAATCTTCACCTGAGAGAGTTAAATGATGTTAAATCTTAGAAGGAACTTGTAGCATCATCTCGCATCATCTCGATCTGTGAGGGATTCTTGAGCATCATGGCTTGGAGGGCTGACAGCAGCAGTCATGAAAGACCTACTTGTCCTTTTTGACAAGATTTCCAAGTGTGTGTATCAGGAACACAGGAATACTCCTTGAGGGGGAGGTTGTGTTCATTTATTTTCATTTGTATCTCTACCAATGCCTGTGATAGAGGATGCACTTCAAAACTGTTAATTTTTCATTCTTTCATTCTCTCATTGTTTTATTAATTCATGTAATTTACCTAGATTTCAGTAAAATGTTTGGCAGTTTCTCATATGTTTCTGTATCCCTACTATTTAGCATTATACTAGGCACACATACAGTAAGCAGTTGTTAAATTCCTCCTCCCTCCCTTCCTCCCTCCCTTTCTTCCTTTCTCTCTTCCTTCCTCCTCTTTTTTCCTTCCCTTCCTCATTCTTCCTCTCTTCCATCTCCTTCCCTTCCCTTTTCTCTTCATTCATATAGTTTTCCTAGGTTTCAGAAGAACATTTGGCAGAAATCTATCATGAATATTTTTATAATGCTAAGTGCATCGCCAAGTTATATCACTCACTTAAGTATTTTTTGCTTTCATTAATTCATAGTTTACCTAGATTTTTTAGAAAACACTTTTCACTATGATTTCATGCATGTTTTTTTGTGTCTTCAGAATAAATAAAAGTGTCTGTCGCACAGCAGGCATTTAATAAATGCCTTCTAAATAAATTGAATGAGTGAATGCTATTCTTATGAAATAGTTGGAGTGATGTGGGCTAGACAGCCATTTCGTTCCTTGTCAGGATCATCAGAATTTATTCTTGAAACCATCCTGGGCCTCTTGAGTTGACCCTCCGGCCACGCAGTGGTACCCGTCCTCTTGCCGGATGCTTCTCCCCAAACTCTTGAGGTTGTGCCATTCCATGTGATTTTGCTGTCCTTCTGTATCATAAATTCTAAGGCAGTTTGGCCATTTCAGCCCGAGGTTCCTCTCATTTCACCTTCTGTAACCAGTTCTTTATTATTGGTTACAAATTGGTCTAAATGAGCATTTCCCATTATTGATTTTTTTTTAACAAGACTAAGATTATCAAAATCGAATCAGGATGTGATCAACGATTGTGCTTTTAGCAGAGAGAGGACTTTGCCGATGTTCGGGTAGCTCCAAGGCCCCTTGGCCCTTTTGTGGCCGTTCTGAGTATCATAGGTCAGCACGTGTCTGTGTCTCCATCGTCTTTGTAGTGATAGCCTTTAAAAATAATGAGAATTGTGTATCTTCTGCCATTTTCAGAATTCACTTGTGGTTTTTGGTGGGTGCCCAACAGTCTTGGGTTATTCAGATTTGCTTCTCTTTGTATTTAAAGGTCTTCCTTAATGGTAGCTGACAGAACTTTGTCATTGAGTTTATTGGATTTAAGATCTGTATGTCTTTGCAGCACAGGTTTTTATTTAACTATTATTATTTTTAAATGAAGGAGACGCGGATTCTTTTAATACTTTGTTTTTTGTGTTCAGGTACTTTTCTTGCATTATTTCTAGTTTTAGTGTTCAAGTTTAGTGTTTAGCTGCCTTTGGAGTCCACAGGACCCTCATCAGGCCTTGATTAATTTCCTTTGCGTTAAGCCATTTCTGAATTTTTTAATTCACTCTATCATCAGGCACACAGAGCGCAGAATTAGGATGAGGAGGGGATAATGGGTTACTCAGCTTTAGCAGAAACTTTGGCCATGCCATATCGATAAGCATTCTGAACCTGTTGGTGCGATGGTATTCTGAGATCCTGAGCTTCGCTTAAGGAAGCTATTTTATAGTGTATCACTTGGCTTCAAACTGTTTCCTCACTTCGTCTTCCAGAGATCTTTAAACCTCCTTCTCCCTTTTATGGCATGGAGCACCCTTCCTGGGTGCTTCTGAGTGGAACAGGTTGTCCTGTGCCAACAGTAATCTTGAGCCGTGCCATGTGCCAACCTGAAGGAAAAGCAGCGGCTCTCAGTGCTGCTGCAAGAGGGGGATGACTTTGTACCACGGCCACACTGCCCTTCCCAGCCTGGGCCTGACAGTCCCCAGACTGGCGTGCCCTCTGACCTTGGTCCCTTTGGTCATCTAGGAGTGGATTTTGAGGGTTGTTTTGATATGGGAGTCTCCCCTTCAGCAGAGAATTATTCCTCTTCCTTCTACATGAAAGGAGTCACTTAGACACCACCATGTTTTGTGTTCCATTTTTATACTAATCCATTCTGAAGGCATCATAAATTCAGCTCATGTGATTTTTTTTTTCTTTACTGTGTGTATTCTTTTTTTTTTTTAATGTTTTTTGAAAAAAAAGTTGTTTGCTCTTACCAAATTCAGACACATCAGGATTCTAAACAGTATTAGGAACAAATATTAGGAACCTGCAAGACAAGTAGAAGCAGCTTGTAAAATGTGCTCTGGAAGAACAAGGTCAGTAACTAGAAAGAAAGATTCACATGACTTGCTGATAACATAATTTTCACTTTGCTGGAAAGTAGCAAAGTTCAGCAGATAAACAAGCTAATTCTTTCCTCCTCCTCTTCCTCATTTCTCATTTCTTCATCATTACTCCCTACCACACAGCGTTCATTAGATATAAAAATCTTGCCAGAATTTTAAAGAAATACAATGTAAGAGGCTGCTTTTTCCAAAGTTCAAGATGAGTCACTACAAAGATAGAAATAAAATCTCACAGGACTGTCTTGTGGTCTAGACTGTCCAGAGTCCCTCCTATATGTAATATTTTATTGGCTTCCAGCGGGTGCATATTGCATAATACAAAGTACATCACACCATCACAGAATATTTGTCACACTATTCCTAGAGCATACTAAAATTCTGATTTTTAAAAAATTTACATTTTTTAGGCTTAGTTTTCTTCAGAAAATAGTTTTTTAAAAACATAGCTGAAAAGTATATCAGAAACAGTTTTCTACAAAGTTAAAAAAAGTGGGAAGAATTTGTAATAATTTTCATAATAGATAATTACCTAGGACATTAATTCTTGGAAAAAAATAATTTATCATATCCTGGGTGCTTAGGAGGTTGAGGTTTGAGACTGCAGTTTTGTTTTTTTTCTGTTAAAGTAACTCTTCAGTCTATAGATTGATTTTTGACATGACTGTGGAAAATTTTGACTCTTCCTATTTCATTTTCTTAACCAGTAACTTTTTGTACTTCTGGGGAGGAGTTTTTAAATTGAAGTGAACTTCTTCTTTAGTATTTTAGTGAGGAAATGCTTTCCTTCACTTTAAGTTCTTCTCATTGGTGTGGGTTGAAACCCATCCACACTTTGTTATCCTGTGCAGGATTTGCTCTTAAGTTTCTTGGAGCACCTTTGCGGGAACTTTCTTCTTGGTCTTTTAATATTCTTGGGTACCAGTGCAGGACTCTGTTTCCCATCCCTCTTTCTCTTTAGGAGAATAGCCCATCTTTTCTGATGGTATATTTCCTGAGTGACATCTTATTATTATAGACCAAGCCATTGTAAGCACTCTCTCCACTTCCCTAATTTGTTTTTTTCTTAATGGCAAGAAAAAAAAAGGCACAATTATCCATTGGGTTTGCCTCTTATATAATAAGAGAGCCTTTCCTTGATAGACTTTAGTTGTTACCTTACGCAACTTTCCTGTTTATAGAGGCAGTAAATGGAAACCTAAATTATGCAGCATTTTTCCCTCACTATGGTTTGGCAATCTATCATCTAAGTTATTTCACAGATGGCGGAAGTATTTATTTCACTAATGGGATGTGTATTATTAATGCCCCCATTCATCTTATGTATTGCTGTGTATTCATCTTTATTTCTGCGTCATCTTTTTGAAACGTCTGATTGGAATTTCATGCTGAGAAGAGATGAACAGATGTAGACCTGAGGGCCTCAGTGAAGCATATCCCGTTAAGGCAAAGCAAATGGTCCCTGAGAAAATTGAATTTTGCTCCTTGTAAAGTTGCCCTTGGGGACTGTTTATCAAAGTAACCACAGGTCTTTTGGGTAAGGTGTCTTAGTTTCTGATTGTGATCTGGGTGGATAGGCTACTCCAATATAAAGAAATAAAGAACAGAGCAGTAAAATCCAATACACCTCAGGGAAGAAAAGGACAAATAGTTTTGACCCAAATAAAAATTGTAAGATATTTTAATTTGGGACTCTTTGTGATGCAAGAAGAACAGTATGAAGATTTTGCTGGGAAAATATACCATCGATAATAGAATTCTTCGTGTTTAAATAATGCAATGGTGAGCCAGGATGAACAGAATAATCTTACTGAGGTAAATATACTATTACCCTAACTCTAAGGATGATTTATTTGCCTCATAGAGCAAAGGAATTCGCAAATTCTGACACATACAATACTTATATTCTATATGAAAAGCAAACTGTAATAAGAAAAAATAGAACCTTCTAAATCTCTTCCTTTTTTCTTCCTTCCTTCCTTCCTTCCCTTCTTCCCTCAACCTTAAAAAAAATTTAAGATTGAGCATTTGAAGAGAACACATTTGATTACCTCCATGCATTCTTTTTACATTTGAGGTTCTACATAGTAAACATGGTCAAATGTAAAATCTGAATTCCTTATTTTCCCCCCAGGTGCCTGAGATCATTAGCTCCATTAGACAAGCTGGGAAGATTGCTCGCCAGGAAGAATTTCACTCTCAATCCGAATTCGATGACACTTTTGCCAAAAAGTTTGAAGTGCTGTTCTGTGGACGAGTGACGGTGGCCCACAAAAAGGCCCCTCCGGCACTCATTGATGAATGTATCGAGAAATTTAACCATGTCAGCTGCAGCAGAAAGGCAGAGCTGGACCTGCCATCCCAGAACTCTGCAGCTCCAAATACTCTCGGAGGGTTTTCCCTCACCGATAAGTTCCGCTCTGTCTTCCAACCAGGGGGCAACGTGGAACAGGAGCGAAAACCCATGAGGAAATCTTTGTCTCAACCCGGACTGCGTTCTTTGGCTTTCAGGAAGGAATTTCAGGATGCGGGCCACAGAAGCAGTAGCTTTTTTGGTGGCTCTTTTGAGGAAAATGACATTCAGAGCCATCTCATAAGTGGGCACAATATCGTGCAACCTACGGACATTGAAGAGAATCGGACTATGTTATTCACGGTAAAGCTATGTGGTGAATCCTACTCCTTTTATTACGAGAGTCAAAGTCAGTGGTCCAAAATGAAGGAAGTTTCTTAGTGAATTACTTCAGCAGTTATTGGATATAAACTTAGATGTTTTAGCCTAACCCCTTTCATTCTCAAGATAAAATATCCCTCTTTTTTATAAACCTTTAAAAACTTCCAGGTGAGAAATTTGAGACTAGTATTTCCCAAGGTTATGTATAATTTTGGTCTTGTATTCAAGGGAATATAAAATAACTCCCCTCTGTCCCTCTCCCTCTGCTCCTATGGTTACAAAGACAACTTTATAAAGAGTCAAGAGACCAATCTCATATTTTATATTTTATTCTCAAGAGATAAAATATCCCTCTTTTATAAACCTTTAAAAACTTCCAGGTAAGACATTTGAGACTAATATTTCCCAATGTTATGTATAATTTTTATCTCATATTCATAGAAATATAAAATAACTCTCTCCCCTCACCTTGTAGTTATAAAGACAACTTTCCAAAAAGTCATGAGACCAATCTCTTATTTTAAAATAATGGAAAATATTTAATATCAAATAAAAAAGTAACAAATGTTTATTCATATGCATTTCAGAAAAAAGTATTCTCGGTTGGGAAATGTTAAATATAGGTCATTTTAGTTTTCCAGATGTGGCCAACCCTTGATGATGTGGAGTAACATTAGTCTAGAGATAATGTGCATAATTTAAATATTCCTCTAATGTCAAAAAACCTATTTTTGCATTAGATCTGTTTTATCCCTTTAACAATGTTAGTGAATGACATTGAAAGAAATAAATGGGAAAAATGGCTCTTGGGACATGTTAGTGCTAGGATAGACCCCAAAGTATTGGTTTTAAATGGAGTAAAAGTGATCTCTTGGTTTGAAACTACTGTGATTTGATAGCATAGTGAAAAATGACCTGATTTTGAAGTGAGAGGACCTAGCTTGAAACTCTACATTCACTTTGTTCAAACTTTTGCTTAGTTCCTTCATCTGGGCATAAGAGTTAGACCCAGGTTCAGATGTGGCCTCCAATACTAACAGGGCTAGTCACTTAATTTGTCTGCCTCGTGCTCAAATGTTAAATGGGGACAATGAAAGCACCTACTTTGAAGGGTTGTGGGAGGATACAATGAGATGGTATTTGTAAAAAGAAAAAAAAGCAGCAGAATTCCTGGCACATACTTGTCAATAAATAAATAAGTGCTTATTCACTTCCCCATCTGTTCTCCCTGTAAAATATTAAATAACTTCTGAGCTCCCTTTTAGGTATAGATATGTGATCCTTGAAGTCAAAACTTCTCGTGAATCTTCCAAAGCAAAAATAACTTGATTCTGAGTGGTCTTAGAACCTTTCCTTATTGAACCTAAACGCTGTGCTGTTGGGGTGTCCCCTAAGGAAGCTGGTCTCCGAGGAGGCAGCGAGCTGTGCGGTATTGTTTGGTGTCCTTATCTCATTGCTGAAGGAATATCTTTCTCTGGAGCTGCCAAAAAAAAAGCAAAATTACCTGTAGATTTTACAAAAAAAAAAAAAAGTTAAACATTTTGTAAACTAAAGGGGTAAGCTTAAATCATTTGGAAAGTCTGCTTGTACTGAACACCTTTGTATTCACTCAAGAAGCTTTCATTGAACACTTATTTGCCAGTAGAGAGGCAAAAATGAAACATTTCCTGACCTCAAGGTGCTTCTGTTTTGGGGGAAGAAAGTGTGTATGCTTGTAAATACACAAAAAATATAATACTTTGTGGTGGTGGTGTGTGTGTGTATGTATGTGAGTGTGTGTGTAAAATGTGATTTATGACATATATCACGAATGTAATATAAATATAAAGGAATTTCAGGATTAGTAGGAGAGAAGATCAGTAACTGAGAATCAGGAGAAGCCGCCTTTACAAGGTAGACCTTCCCCTATGCAAGCGCACAGTTCTAACAGATGGAATCTAGACTTGAAACCTGGGCAAAGGAGTGGACGTAGGAAAGGGAATGGAGCAGTTGGTGACTGTTCAGAGGGTATGGTGGACCCTTGATGCAGCCTGGAAAGATGGGCTGGAACCAGATGTGGAGGGCTTTAAATGCCACAGAAAATAAGGATCGTAGGGTAGAGAGAGACCCCTGCTCTCAAGCGCCTCTTCTCAGCAGAGAGGGCCTTAAAGCCTGTGCCGCCGCGGCTGAGTGAGGGCATTGGAGAGAGTTCAAGACTTAGTGACAACTGGGGGCAGCTCGGGGGATGCCATATGACCCTGGGCAAGGAAGCGGTGAACCCTTGCACAGTAATGGGGGGCCGCTTTCCATGAGCTCACCAAGAGTCAGACGTACTGAGGGACTAAACAGCATGGCAGCTGACCGTTATTAAGAGAGGAAATGGTGACAGTTCAAAATATTTGGAAATTTTAAAAACAGCTTTTCTCTCTCTTGTTTCTTTTCTTCCTTCTTCCCTCTATCCTTCTTTCCTTTTTTTTCCTTCTTTTTCTCTCTCCCTCCCCCTTTCTCTCTCTCTCTTTTCCCTCCTTCCCTCCCTCTTTTCCTTCCTCCTTCCTTCTTTCTTCCCTCCCTCCTTCCCTCTTTCTCTGTGTCCTTCCCTCTTTTTCCTTCCTGTCTTCCTTCCCCCTCTCTTTCTCTCCTTCTCTTTTCCTTCCTCCCTCCTTCTCTCTCTTTTTCTCTGTCTCTCTTTTTTTCTCTAGATTGGCCAGTCAGAAGTTTACCTCATCAGTCCTGACACCAAAAAAATAGCATTGGAGAAAAACTTTAAGGAGATTTCCTTTTGCTCTCAGGTAAGTAGAAACCACTGTTTTATTTTTCTCTTCTCAATGTTTCATATTGAAATTGTTTCTAATGTGATTCATACACAATTCTGTAAAAGGGAAAAAGGCTACTTCTGTGCCTATGAATTCTGTGATCTACTACTTAATTTATGGTGGGAAATTGCCTGGTTGTCCTGAGATTTATCAGGAGAGGTTAAAAGGATGGAGTTAATCATTTCTTGTTTTTTTTTTTTTTTTTTCCTCCCTCTTGGCTTCTTTGAAAAGGAATGTTCACTTGTAATTCTAAGTAATAATAGGCCTTAATTGCTCTTAATGAAGACAAAAACATTAAAGAAAATGAATTTCTTTGGGGAGGGGGAGTACTTTTAGGTTTGGGTTTTTTTTTCCATAATAACTTTTCCAGGGTTGATCAGATCACATTTTGTGAACCTTCCTTTTTATTCATATTCCCCAGTTATTGATTTTTTTATGTGTTTAATGTCTTTCTCCCTTATTTCCTATTTGCTCCTAATTGATAATTCACTTCCATGCTTATGATTATTTGGCTCATAATTTCCTAGATATGGGGGCTGGGAGAGGAGGACGACTAAGTTCTGAGAGTGTTACTTATTTTATCTCACTAATTCCCTTATAATTGTCTTACTGAGTGTGATTCCTTCAGTCTCCTTCTTTCACAACCTTATATACCTAGTTCGAACAAATCTCACAGGTTAGAAACACTGAGATAAATGTTTTGTCCTCTTTCATACATTAGGTTAGCTTCGGTGAGTCCCAGAGGTCCTAAGCTAGGAAATAAAATCATGGTATTTCAAAGCAGGAAGTAAATTTAGAGATCATGTCCCGTACCTTCATTATACAAATAGAAGTTAAAGAGATTGTTCACTTACTTAGATTGGATGAAAAGGGTCAGGAATCTTGGGTGACTCCAAGGTTGTGAATCCTGGTCTCTAGAAGGTTGGTGTTTTCCCTGAATAGAGAGGGTAATCAGGAGACACTGACACATTGGGAAATCACTATTTTTTTTTTTAAATAGCATATCCTTACCAAAAAATATAGGTCCCTTAAGTGCAACAGTATTCTTTGAATTGGCTAAAAATGGCATCTTTAGGACTTTAGGACATGATATCATAAATAGGTGTTATTTTTATCAATAAATGAATTGCTATATCTCATTCCCTCCCACCCCACTGATCTACAATTTTTCCCTTCTCCTTTTACGGCACAGGTTAGGGGTGTGAAATTACCATTGTTAATTTTTAAGGGGGAATGGAAGAAAAAAAGAAAGTTATATAACTATTTTATATTTAAAAGGAATAGCAAGTTGTGCGCAATAGATTTACAGTTCCACGTACAATCGTTTTTCTATTTTGCTTTGTAATGGAAATGTTTATCTTTTATGTTCAAGATAAAATAAATTTTAAAAAAGGGTGATGGAGGGCATGCCATCGGGGGCTTGAGGACCTGCTGTGGCTAGAAAGTGTAATTTTGAATTAGGGAGGAGGAGCTTCAGGAGGGTCCTGCTAAATGTTTCACAATCAGTTCCCAGATGGGGAGGGAGAAGGGAGGGAAATCTAACAACACATTAAATGACACACATTAAAATCCTCCATTATTGACAATTTCTTTCACACTCTTGTTAAATTTACATGTAAACAATAACAAATCAAGTTCTGATTTGTGATTTCTTGGATATCAGTGTCTAATTATCGAACATTGAACCAAACTCTCCAAACTGCCTCGAGTTACACTGTATTGTCCATCCTGAGTTTTTGCCCTCCTTGAGCTTGCTGTGGATTCTTGGCTACCCTTGGCTTTCCCCTATTCTCGCTCTTTGTCTCCTTCCGTCCATCTGAACACTCCCTCCAGCCCTTCCCCTCTGAGATTGTCCCACAGAATGCTCCTCTGCGCTGTCAGCGACCGTGAGATCAGCCAGCAAGGCCGGCTGCAGGCCTCCCCAGGGCCGGCCTCCACTCACCGAAGCTTCATTTATGAACAGAGATGTTGCGCTCCATAAGGAGGAATGGCCAGGGCTTTCCCACATTATAGCCGGCGACTTCAGCAGCCTGGCAGAAGAGGGGACATTGGGGCAGTTACTCAGGGATGGGCTTGACAAGGCTGGTCCTCCATTGACAAACGCCTGTTTTATCTCAGGTTCTTTGTAGTTGTGTGGCTAGTGTGCATTTGGCTACATGGGAGAAGACCTTTCTTTCTTCCTGACTTCCTTTGGGTCTCTGCCCCATGATAGAATCTCTCTGGCCATTTGTATGAATGTTTCAGTAACTTCCTTTGCCCAGTTCCAAATCCCGGCTCTTGGTGGTTGTCCCCATTCACAGCCCCTAACGGTGTATCGGAAAGGCGACATTTAAGCTACCGAATGGTGTCTGTACAAGGAGACTCTTTTGAATGTGACAAAGCATGATTATTTTTTTTTCTTTCAAAGGGAATTCGACACGTGGATCACTTTGGATTTATCTGCAGAGAGTCTTCGGAAAACGGAGGTTTTCATTTTGTTTGCTACGTTTTTCAGTGTACAAATGAAGCCTTGGTAAGAGACCCCTAGCTCATAGACCTTGTCCCCGTTTAAGTGGAGCTCAGATCTGTTTTGTCTCTGTTGTCAGGAGCGACAGAAAGCTTAGTCGGTTGGTCTGTCCATCTGCCTGAAGCTGCTAACGTCCCCCTTCCCTGTCAGGGGTCTGTGCTCCACTTTTTGGTTTCTTAGACACATTTCTTTTTTCCTTTTTTTTATTAGCGCTTTTTATTTACAAGTTATATGCATGGGTAATTTTTCAGCATTGACAATTGCCAAACCTTTTGTTCCAATTTTTCCCCTCCTTCCCCCCACACCCTCCCCTAGGTGGCAGGTTGACCAATACATGTTAAGTATGTTAAAGTATAAATTAAATACAATGTTAGTATACATGTCCAAACAGTTATTTTGCTGTGCAAGAAGAATTGGACTTTGAAATAGTGTACAATTAGCCTGAGAAGGAAATCAAAAATGCAGGTGGACAAAAATAGAGGGATTGGGAATTCTATGTAGTGGTTCATAGTCATCTCCCAGAGTTCTTTTGCTGGGTGTAGCTGGTTCAATTCATCACTGCTCTATTGGAACTGATTTGGTTCATCTCATTGCTGAGGATGGCCACATCCATCAGAATTGGTCATCATATAGTATTGTTGTTGGAGTATATAATGATCTTTAGGAGCACATTTCAAATGATAACTCAATTAGCAATCAAAGCAAAAGAGAGATCACTAGTTGACTGATTAATAACTAGACTTCCCAGCCTGACTCCCCATGCAGAGAAGTGCTGGTTTTTCACAGGCTGCCGTCTTATCCTGTGTTCCATCAGGTCGATGAGATCATGATGACTCTGAAGCAGGCTTTCACTGTAGCCGCGGTGCAGCAGACGTCCCGGACGCCAGCACAGCAGTGTGAGGGCTGCCCCCTGCAGGGTCTGCATAGGCTCTGCGAGAAGATCGAAGGTCAGCCAGAACTGCTTTCCCCAAAGGTGGCGCGGGCCCCTGAGTGCGGGAGGAGATTTGGGGAGGTCTAGTGCCTTGGTCATGGGGAGCCGCCTCAGGCTCCCAGAGGGCTGGCACTGCCTGGAAGTTTCTAGATTAGATTTGAACCCACCCCGAGTTTTGGTTTGTTTGTGGACTTATCCATTTATTTATTTATCCATTCATTCTTTTGGGAGGCAGGTTAAGTCCCAAGATCCCACAGCTAGTTAATGTCTAGTGCCTGAGGCTGCATTTGAACTCGGGTCCCTTTGCCATCTAATGGCCCCTTTGCATCCAAGCCTTTGTTGCCTACGGGCAGTTGGAAAGCTCAGTGGACAGAGCACTGGGCTTGGAGGCAGAGAGAGCTGAGTTCAAATCTTACCCCTGCTACTTATTGGCTGTGTGACCCGAGCATATTCCTTAAATCTCTGTCAGGGACGTGGCGAAGCCCGCCAATGTCCTTGCCAAGGAAACTCAGCAGGTCACGGAGAGACAGCCATGTGACGGCAGTGCTGTCCCCCCAACCCAGCCCAGGCACCTCCGGCTGAGATTAGGGGAGTGGGAAGAGAGCTCAGGGGTTGGGAGGTCGTTGGGCCTGCCCCGAGACCACTCCCCATCCCCAGAGAGCCCCAGAGGGCTGAGTCTGCGCCGGGACTGTGGTCCTGACCTTGAGCTGTGACAGAATTACATGGCGCCCGCTCTGTTTGTGGCCCTTTTAAAGCTGTCCCCGCCCCCCTGAGCTCTAGGGAAGGCTTGGACAGACACACACACAGATACCCCCCCCCCCATATGGTGCACATTCTGTTTATCAGGGTTGTCTTTGGGGCTGGGCAGCATCTCCCTTTCTCATTCCTCTATACCCGGTTATTTGTCGTGCCCAGAAGTGCACTCTCTTTCCTCGCTAACCATCATGGAGGATTTTACATCATCCCAGTCGACCCTTGCCCAGTTCTGGAAGGAAGGCACTAGGGTTACTCAGATTCTAAAAATGGGGAAACTGAGGCTCACACCTCCACGTGACATGTCTGGTGTCTCAGTTCACCCCGACACTCTCCTGCAGGACTGTTCCTTGGGCCTTGGTGTTGCCTCTGGCGTGGAAGAACGGGGAGAGTCCATGGCAGAGATGCCGTAGCCCCCCGATTCAGAGGCGTTGATCGCTTGGGGAGCCCCACTTACCTCATTAGGGAAAGAAGAAGATTTAGGAGCTTGAAGCTTCCCTGAGACTTTGGGGACCTGCTTGTCCTGGGCCTATGGCCCACAGAGTCCGTGCTGTCCCTCTCGGGGTCAAAGGAGCCTCTTTATCCCTTCTTCCTCCTCCCCCAATTGCCTCCCTCTGTGCCGTGCATTCTATGTGCCTCCATAGGCTGTACCTGTGACAAGATGCCTCGTCAGGGTTCACGTCTCTTTGGAGACTGGAAATATTGGTTTGCGTTTGTGCCTGCCGGGAGCGCGGTCACCCCAGTTCCAGCCCTTCCCGAGAATTACTCATTTTCAGGTTCTCTCCAAGCTTTCTCCTTTAGGTCGGTCCCCTCTTTTTCTTAAGAGTACTTTCTGCTTAAGCTGATTTAAAATGTCTTTTTCTCCTTTATTTTTGTCTTCTCTTGGGACAAGTCTCTTTGGTAAATTCATTATTTTATTAAGCTTCTCTGTCAATTCAGTGAGTCCTGAATCTCAGGCATTTTAAAAATGTCTTTCTTACTGGCTTTAATATTCCATCTTTCAGAGATTTCTTTCCTCTCTTAGTGAACAGAATGTCCTCAGCAAAGTGTCTTGAAATAGCTCCAGTTTTAGTTTTTACTGATGGTCCTGCAGAGGCTTTTTTAAAGGCTTTTTTCTCTTCCTTGTGTTGGAGCTTTTCTCCCTCACCTTTTTTGTTTTCTGTTTTTTGCTTGTTTTACTTTTTTGGGGGGATGGGCACCCTTGAAGTTTCATTTGGTTCACTTAAAACCACTCACTCTGCCATCTTGCCAGCGCCTCCATTTAGTTTACTTTATATAAATCTTAGCCACCACTTAAAAACTGAATCTTAGACAAGATTCAGGACGATCTCTAACAATCCTTACCTCTTCACCCTGTTCAATTTTTATGCGTATCCTTCCGTAAATTCTGTGTCCCCTTGCCACGATCTTGTTCTGTGAGCTTTTCGTGTGTACCAGCAGCCCCCCGAGGGAGTCTGTTTGAGAAGTGACTCTCTCTGAATGTGACTGGACGGACAGTGTTTTTAAAAATGCACGTTTTGTGGTACAAGCAGACAGACCACAAAGAATCCTGTCTTCATTCTTGGAGGCCCTCTTAATAAAGTGGGTACCAGTTGCTTTAGGAGACTGCTTCGTCAGCAGCCTTTTCTTGCAGTGTTCCAAGAAATTGTTCAGTAAAGCAGATTATCATAAAGAGGATAATTTTCTTCCCCATAGAAATAACTGTAATAACTCAGAGTTACAAAGTGTTTAAAGTTATAAGTGACGGTTATATTCCCACCCAAGGACTGATCACCAGCTAAACTATAGAGATGACCAGTCACGGTCACCTCATTTTACTCAAAGAATAAAATTATGCTCTGAGTCCTGTGAAATTAGCCCGAGTGTCCTGTTCAGTCTCTCTGTGCTATGGGCCTCCATCCTAGCAAGTGAATATACGTGCTGGCCATTAATTGACAACATTTGTGCCCACTGTGGAATTTAAAAGAGCCTCCCAGATGATTGGGATGATTTTGTCTCTTTAAAAAAAATGTGGCTCGGGAAGCATTTCCAAGGTCAGATTCCTCTCTGTGAAGGTGACATTTGGAGTCTTTCTGTTGTCCTTACAGCTGTGTTCCTAGCCGAGAGGATTACTATGAGAGACAGCTGCTGCAGCCCCAGAATATCTGAAGGGCCCACGCCGGCCTAGAGCGGCGGGGCATCCTTGGCGTTCTGCCGGGCCCACTTCGCTCACCCCATGGCAGTCTGCTTTCTTAGCTGTGGCAGGGGGATGGAGCCGAAAGGCTGCTCGACCTTCTCTTAGTACTTCAGCATTTGGCACAGTGCCCAGGATGTAGTGGGCACCTCAATGTTTACTGACTGACTGTGTGGTCTAGGACAAGACACCTAATATCTCTAGAGAATGGAGGGACTAGGCTGGGAGGCCCAAGCCCCTTCTAGCTTCAAATCTATGATTCTATAATTTATTAATTTTTCTCAATTTCATGTGAAAACAGTTCTTCACGTTTTTATATTTTAAAGATTTTAAGTTCCAAATTCTCTCCTTCCTTCCCCTGATCCCACTCATCCCCACTATGGTAAGCAACATGATGTAGGTTATAAATGTTCATTTTGAATGAAGATACAGTCTGTCCCCCCCAAAAAAACCAACACCATGGGAAAAATATCTCTCTGGATAGTACTTTCCATGTTGAGTCCTTTGGCGTTACCACGGATCATTGTATTGCACAGGTGGTCATACACAGAATGGACAGATCAGTTCATAATTCCTCCAACAATCCATTAGGATCCCACTTTTCCCACGTCCCCTCCAATGTTTTCCTTTCCTTTGTCATCTTAGTCAATCTGAGAAGAGTGAGATCGCACCTCAGAGTGCCTTTAATATTGCCAGTTCAAAGTCATGGAAGTGGGAAAACAGTGATTTTTGAAAAAATTACAAAAGCAGAATAGTCTGCCTTTCTATTAGGGCTTTTAACCTTAAGCACTAATTCAGGGCCATGGGAAATTTTGTATCTCTTCCACTTTGCACTCTCAGAATCTGGCCACGCCAGCCTCGCTTTGTTTTCCGCCTCCATGTCATGGAGCGAGCGCCCTCGCCTTAGGGAAGCTCCCTCCCTTGTCTCCCCTGGCGCCTTCTGCAGTCGCTGGTGCCCTCTTTTGCCAGATCTCCCTGTGGGGTTTCATAGTTTGTGTTTGGTCTGCACACAAACACCCCATGCACGGCCCCTGGCAGGGCAGTGCTCCTGTCCCTTGCCCGGGCCCTTCAGGCACATCCTCCTCCGGGCTCCATGGGGGGTTCTCTCTGCAGAGATTGTGGAGCATTTTACCTTCCCTCCTGCAGGCCATGTTTGTGGAAGGGAGGACTGAGGCTGAATTAAATGAGTTACTTGGAGTCCACATGTCCGTGTGTGTGTGTGTGTGTGTGTGTGTGTGTGTGTGTGTGTGTGTTGTATAGACACCCACATACAAAGCCGATTGGCTGTTTCCTAGTTCCAGCATCTCCCTGGAGTTCACCTCTGTTTTTTTCCTTCTTCCCAGGAATGTCTTCTTCCAAAACTAAGCTGGAGCTCCAGAAGCACCTCACAACACTAAGTAATCAAGAACAAGCAGCCATTTTTGAGGAAGTTCAGGTACCGTTGGGCTTTTCAAGTTTCTTTTCCCAGTCTCCGTGCCCTCCTTGACCATAGAGGCGGAGGCTACCGATCCTCTCGGCCAGACCCATGGGACCTGGTGCATGCCTGAGGGCCAGGTCGCCCAAGTGAGCGGCTTCCCTCTGGCTGCTTCCTTGCAGAGCGCGTCCCTTGTAGCTGCGGTTGTGGTGGGGAGGAAGGAGGCCCCTTCAGAGATGAGGGAGCTGAGGTTCAGGGGAATCTGTGGGGTTGGGCCTGACCTGCCAGCAGATTTCACACTGGGATTCTTGATGATCCCTTGACGGATGGTTGGTTTCAGAGTTTCCCTGAGCATCTCATCTTAGGGGATCCAGATGGTCCCAGAGAGATCTTGTAACTGAGATCCAGCTTTTGCATGGCTTTTCCTGCTGCCGTGTCAGCTGCTGTCCCCACGTCCCTTCTGAGCGGTAACATGGCGCAAGGCCCTGGAGGCCTCCCACTGAGCGTGTGTGCCCTCGGAAGGCCTCCCCGGGACTAGGAGCTGTGGAGAAGGCGCCGGCCTTGAGTGGTGGGAAGAGGGAGGCCGCCACTGGGGAGGCCCCAGCTTGTCTCCCCGCCTCGCTTCTGGGGGGCTGGCCCAGCCCAGGCAAGCTCTCCGTGACTCTTTGGAGCAGAATTAAGTCTAGAAGGTCGAGATGCTCAGATTTAGAAAAGGAGGAATCACCGTAAGGGGGGGATCTGTAGTGCGCTGGTACCTATGGCCTTTGGAATGGCAGGGAGGGTCGTGTGCCCCCTCTGAACAAACCCCCGCTCAGTCTCTGACCCAGGCAAAGGCGTTTTAATGAGATGTAGGCACTCGGGGCCAGCCAAGCTCCCTAAAGGAGTTGGTAACCCAGCAAAGCAAGACAGGGAAATTCTGAGGTTATGGGAAGTGTTGTGGGAGTCCTAGAGCCTTGGTGGGACTGTGCGTGCTGGCACCAGAAGGCCCCTGATTATGGTGATGCTATTGTAGCTAGCGCAGATTCACCTGAGGATGGCAAAGAAGGGGAACTGCCCGGACGCCATGTCAGGAGAGAGTTATTAAGGGTTGCGGGCCAGCATCCCGCCCTGGATTCTATTGGGGCTACTTTCCTAGTGGCTGACTTCTGTGTGGTGTGTTGTGGTAACCCCCATGTGGTTCCAGAATACGCTGGCCCGCTCACTGTTCTGACGAGACCCATGATTACTGATTACTGTGGAGCGCTGGCTTGGGCTGGTTGGGGACCACAATCAAAATCCTGTCAATGGGAAATGACTATTTAAAAAAAATTAACTTTAAGCAAAATGGGATCTTTCTGGTCCTCTCCATGTTTTTTTGTCCCTTTTAAAAAAAAAAAAGGAAAGATAATCAAGCGTTTTTGATTCTTTTCCTGTTATAATTCTGGTCCATGAGATAAAAAAATCTTATAAATGGTAGTAGAAAAGGCTATCTGCATAGAATGGGTAGAAAATAGATTTTTTTTAAAAGTCAGTATTATCTCAGAATAATCACAAAATGCATATACCTAAATGCATTCTTCATCAAATTATTTATAAAGCCGTCAACTTATTGAGCAGCTTATTATAAATTCTGTTTAATTAGATGTTTTTTCTTTGGCGCACGACCCTTGGTCTATAAAAAGAGAATGGACAAGCCAGGAATCAAATCTGCTTTCTCATGCCAGCAGCAAGATGCTTTGCTTTGAATCTGCCCATTTTTACTCCCCAGTAAATGTTGTTCTGTATTCAGTCACCACAAACATCAAAGAGTGGTGTTCTTTTCATATTTAGGTGGCTTGATTTTTGTTGTTGTCTTGGTTCTTTTGTCTGTCTCCACCATTAGATGACCATTAGATATGTGTAGAAAAATATGTCCTTTATTGCATATATTTAACCTACATTGGATTGCTTGAACAGTTTGGAATACAAGAATTTGCAAGGGTGAATGTATTTTTTGCAAGTATTTTGAAAAATAAAAAGCTATTATTATTATTTTTCAAAAAGACACTAAAAAAGCCAAATATGTGCTTTAACATTCCTGTTCAGGATTGATTCTGGGTGGCTGCAGAGCTTTGATATTTTTTTTATTACTCCCCGCCTCCCCCAGGACATACACGCTCACTTAGGGTTCTCGGTTTTCCTGTTTTTCTCCTAATTCCATTGGCACCCTGTCCCCCTCCAGATTCCTTAATGTCTACTGTGATGCATCTGTGATGTTTCTGCCACGTGCCTCCCCATCTTTTCCTGTCATTTTCTTGGGGGTGTCCCCTGTTCCCTCTTCCTGTGCAGTCCTGCAGCCAGTGAGCTGTTTCAGCTCACCATATGTATTCTATGTTGCCTTTTGGGTGACTTTCAACTTGAATACTTCAGAAATACTTCAGGCTGAGCTTTTTGCAATCCAGTAGATAAGCAGACTTAATCGATTTTAGAGGCAGAAATGAAAAGGGTGTCATTAATGCGCATTGTAGGTAAGGACCCGGCTTGTCTTTGGGACTCAGAGAGCTCAGCCCAGCCAGGTTATGCGGGGCCCGAGCTCCCTGTTCTACCGCTTTTCCTTCCTAACATCTTTGGGGCCGTGTCCAACTTTGACATCAGAGACCAATAGCTGAATTCTAAATACTTCACCCAGGTGGTGGACTGGAAAGTTCTTCTGACGTCTCCTCACCTGAGTCGGGCTCTTTTCTTTAGGCATTTGAAGTCCTTTCTGCCAGGATGACCGAGGATTAGAGTTAGAACTGGGGAGGGATTTGGGATCATTTACAGTTGTGGTCCAAACGAGATGATTCAGGCCAGTTCCAATGGCCTTGTGATGGAGAGAGCCATCTACACCCAGAGAGAGGACTGTGGGGACTGAGCCTGGATCACAATATTCTCAATCTTGTTGTTCGCTTGCATTTGTTTTCAGGACAAACAAGCACCTCTGACCCAGGAGTGTTTAGCCTCCTCCCCTAAGTATAGGGAGCCAAAATAAAGATTGACTCTACAAGCAACTGGCACATTCAGGAATTGTTTCTGGATACTCTAAAGCACCTGTCCCCAAAAAATCTTTAACAGAAGGTGTAATGTTGACCAGCGCTGAAACGTGAGCACTCAGGAAGGATCCGGACACCAGGTCTGGTCAGCACAAAGAGCCCGGATTAGTCTGTGTCCCGTACTTAACGGCCCGTGTGATCTTGGCTCTGTAAGTCACCGAAGCTCTGCAGGCCTCTGGCTCAGATGAGGCAGCTAGACTTCATGACCCCTCACAACCCTTCTAGCACTCAATGGGATCTTCCCACTCTTTGGAGTTTTTTTGAAGAGCATATTATTATGACTTTTTTTAAAAATTGAACTTTTAAAAAATTTGGATTTTTGATAGTGTGGAAACGCTGAACTTTGTTGCTCTTTGTGGTTAGCTTGATAAGAATCAGCTTTTACTCATTTTTTTTTTGGTAGCTGCGCCATTATCTGATGTGGCCTTTCAGAAAGAGCCTGAGAGCCTGCTTTTGATTTTAAAGAATCTCTTTTTATAGTGTCTTGACTAATTTTTGCTCTCAGATTTTTCTTGCTTTGAAATTTATTTGAAATGACTAGACATTGAGGAGGGGGGAAAAGTCTCTCACCTGATGTACTAATTTTTTTCCTTTGTTGAAATAATGGCCAGGAGAGTATTTTTTTCTCTGAAATGTAACACTGCTTTTTGAGGGTAGGCCTGCGTTGCAGGGTCGGCAAGGGGTACAATAGCACTTTTGCCCACTTCTAGATGCTTCTCAGTTCCTTTCCCCTCTCCGTTTGCTTCTTATTCTTTATGTGTGTGGGGAGGACTAGGACTTTGATTCCTCCAGTTTACTCATCTTCGGAAAGACACACTCAGAATGAGCTCTGAGCTAACAGCTGCCCAGTCACAGGCTACAAGACCAAGCTGCAAATGTAAAACATGGAAGGAAATCCTCTCCATTGGGAGCAAGGCTGGGGATTGTTTGACAGTTTTTCCCTTTTAAGCGATAACCATTAATCATAGATCTTAGAGTCAGAAAGGCAATGGATCATCTTGTCCAATCTCCTCAGGAAGAAACGAAGCTCATTCCAGCGACTTACTACAGTAGTAATAAATATGGCTCCTCCGGGACTCCCACGACGTTCCCCAAACTCTAACATTGGGGCTCTTTCCATTCCACCATACTGTTATGTTGAAGGAAAAAAACAAGTGGGAGATCTAGATTCATATGAATTCTGGTTCCTGCATGTAAAATTCTGGGAGTCATTTTTCCCCCCAAGGCTAAATGGGACCCGGATATCAAAGATTATTAAAAGTTGCTTGGAGTGTCTGCCAACCATGATCTTTTTCTCTTTCCTTCTGTACCATCTCCTAAGGCCGTGTGTGTTGCTCCACGATAAAGTCAGAATCACAAGATTTTGGAGCTGAAAAGGAACCTAAGAATGACCCAGACCAGGAGCCTCAAAAAAGGTTGACTTGGTCAAGGTCACCTAGCAAATGAACAGCAGATCTACAGAATGGGAATACTTTAAGAAGAGATTTAGTGCTTTGCCAAAAGAGACTTGGTGTTTTTTAGAGGAAATAGCATATGTTTAAACAGAAAATATTAGTTACGTTTATGGTCATTGAACCAGATTTTTAACTTGTTGGGACAATGATCAAAATCAACATCAAATTAGTTTAGATGTGAGAAGACGACTGGGGACAATGGAAAGGTCAGGTAAACTTCTTGTTGCTAAAAATGTCAGAAATTGGTAAAGTGGGGGAGAAAAAAAGTATGTTGAGCATCACCATTTTCTGTGGAAGTTTAACCAGTGTAATCAGTCAGACAGTTCTATTTATTGGAAGATAACAATTCAATATGTGTAAAGCAAGCTATATACAGAATACATTGGAGATAATTACCCAGAGGGAAGAAACTGGCTTTAGAAGGATATGGGGAAGGTTTCCTATAGAAGATGGGGTTTTATTTGGAATTGTCAGGAAGCCAGAGAGGTCAGTGGTCTGAGGGGAGGAAGGACAGAGTATTCCAGGAATGGGGTATATCAGAGAGAATGCTTGGAGACAGGAGATGGAAGTCTTGTCATGGGATGGCCAGGAGGCCAGTGCATGAGGCCATCGCCACGGTAAAGAGTCTGAAACGGTCCAGAAGCCTCTCTCCCAGCCAGCAAATACTCTGCCTCCTTGCCAGATGGAGAGAGATGACCACTAAAAGCAGTGATATTTTAGAACTTAAATTGTTGCTAAATATTTAGAAGATGAGAATGGAAGTTTATGACCAGTTTTCTATCACAGAATGTTAAGAACAGGGGAAGAGAGAATTCGTAAGATACTTACCTAATGCTAATCATTCCAAAAACATTTATTGATAAAATAGAAAGGAGTACAACAGACTAAAAATGGAACAGATCTGTCAGTTTTCATTATTGAGAACTCTATTATTGGACTATAATACTACTAAAGTATTTTAAAGTAAATTTTTATTAATCTCTTTTGTTATTTCATACTACCAGAATTTCTTCCAATATTCCTCCCCTTTCCCTCTCCCAGTCATACAGCTGATGTCTTAATGTGCTAATAGGGGGAAGAAAAGCTTATGCATTCTTTTTTATATTATTATTCTTCTAGTAATACTATATGGCTGTAAATTTTGGGGTATTCTTCGGTCTCAAAGAAATTTATGGTGACCTCTAAAGGGCAATGTGAAAGGATGTGCAGACCTGTAACATTTTATTATGTACAAGGCCCAAAAGGTATTATCTAGGAAATGTCTGATTGTAAAAAGAGGTTGGACAGCCTAAACACGAGAGCAAGGGATGATGGCAGTGGATAGCCCAAATGTTAGAAGGCCTGAAACAGCAGCACTTAACCGGGGCTTGTAAACTTCTCAGAAAAATATTTGGATAACTATTTCGGTATAATTGGTTTCCTCCATAATCCTAAGTATTTTCCAAATTTAAAAGCATCATCTGAAAATGGGGTTCACAAGCTCCCCCACACCGCTAAAGAGTCTACAATACAAAAAAAGCTTGCGAATCCCTGGCCTAAAGGAAGGTGCCCCAAAGTTTTTGAGGAATCCTCCTTGGAGGGCATAGGGAGAATGAGGGGTATTGTTGCTAATGGCGGAGTTTTGTGCCGTGAAATTGCAGAGAATATTTCAAGCCTGCTGGTTGTGACTACCAAATTCCATTTGCTGACTAAATGTCATAGCAGTTTTCATGTCAAAAGTTAATTGATAACCTCTTTTAAATTTTAAAGTTCATATGATAGTGTAACTGAACACTTTTTAGATTCTTCTTGTATTGAGCTTTTGGAGGAAATTTAAGAGTAGATTATTGAGGGAATCTCAGAACTTAACTAATGTATCCTGGCTTTATAGCATCTCTGGAGAATTTGTGCCTATTTCTTGTAAGTGTGGGGGTAGGGATCTCTTGGTATTGAGTTTGTGATATGATGTGGTTCAAGGCTTCTGGAGTGCTTATACAGCGTTTTTCTTCTATTAACTAAAAAGTGTTTATGAAATGCTTTGAGATAGTTTTGGACAGTGAAAAAAATTGATCAGCTGGAGTTGGGGGATTTGGGTTTAGAGTTTGCCGTTAGCATTTGGGTCCCTGGAGAGGTCACAGAAGTGCTTTCGCTCTTGTGCTCATCTATAAAGTGAGGGGCTTGGACTAGCTGGCCCCCGAGGTGTCCTGGGCCTCTTTCAGTCTGTGACCTCGTGATTCTGGTTGGCTGATTCTGGCAGGAAAGTCTTGGCCAGGAGTGAGGAGATCTGGCTTTGAGCACTCCCGCTGGCTGGTCCCTAGGAGACTTTGGAGAAATGGCTCCGTCTCTCCAGGCCATTTTTCTTCTCTGAACAAAGGTGTTGGACTCTGAATTTCTTCTGTTAACTGAATTCCATGATTCTTTAAGTTAAAGAAAACAGGATTTAAAAGGAAAAAAAATTCGATTTCCCTCTGTCATCCTTGGGCCATTGAACTCTGCCTGCAACTACAGAGTGGAACGCTGTCATGATGATGGTTACTAGTCTACACATTTAGAATCACTAGTGCCACCTAGTGACGTGATTGGGGAAAAACACCTCAGTTCTATGAAGGTGGTTGGGTGTTTTGTTAAAAATAAAACAAAGTTCTTATCAATTTCTTTTTTGTTTGTTTGTTTGTTATTTCTTGAAGAAAATAAGACCAAGAAATGAGCAAAAGGAGAATGAACTGGTTATTTCTTTCCTGAGGTGCTTATATGAAGAAAAGCAAAAAGACCACATTCATATTGGGGAAGGAAAGCAGGTATGAATCTTGGCTTTTCTGTTAAACTTCACGAGGACAATGGACAAATGGAATGAAATTCCTTTTCATATGCCATACATTTTGATGTTTCAAAATAGCATTTATGAGTACAAATAGTATGGAGGTGAAGATCAGAAAAGGAAATTGTTGCCAGCTCAGTCGTAAGAGTCAGTTGACAAGCATTTATTAAGTGCCTGACATTGTTCTTGGGGCTGGGTCCATAAAGACAAAAACGATCAGTCTCTGACATTAAGAAACCTATATTCTATCAGAAAAGACCATATGCACGCTTAAAAGGCAAACACAGAATGTGGGGAAATTCAAGGAAGGTCTCAAGTTAACGGGGAGTGTTACGATTGAACTTTGAAGGAAATGGGGAATTTTAAGAAGTGGAACTGAAGAGAGAAGTATGTTTCTAATAGCACAAATGAGGAAGTGGGTTGGGTTGTAGTGTGTTGGGCTAGAAGTAATAAGATTTGCATCAAGGTTAATGCTGTCTCCCACAATCCTTTTCCTATTCTGCGCATGAATTTTCATGAATTCAAGTAGGGATTTGCAGTTGCATGGGCAAAGTCTGGAGAACTGGAATGGATCTAGAGACATCTTTTAAGTCCAGTGCCCTATTTTTTTTATTCCGTTTTTAAAGGTTTTTTGATTTCTTTCTTTTTAATACTATAGTCATTCTCGTCGGGTATGACACCCTAGGCTGGTTGCAAAGGAAAAAAGTCATAGAGTCCAGGAGGTTGTAGGATTCTCCTCCTTTCTAGGGAGGGATGGAAGTGTACTATGTCCTCTCTCGGTTGGGTCTGAGAGTGGTCCTTGTAATTACTTTGGAATTCAACTGCCTTTTGATGTTTCATTTACATTATTATAGTCAGGGGTAGGTCTAGAGCACCAGAAAGATTCATCTTCAAGAGTTCCCATCCAGCCTCAGCCTGACTGAGAAGGTAATAGCAAATGACTCCAATATTTTTGCCAAGAAAACCCCAAAGTGGGTCACTAAGAATCAATCGTGAGTGAAACAATCGAACAAGTCATTGTTCCCAATGCACAATTAGCACCAGACAGTCTGGATCCGCTTTAAAGATCTTCCTACTTGTCTCTGAAATCCTTATATTTGCCTTTTTTGTGTGTATGTGGGGGGCGGGGAGTGAAATAAATCTTCAGTCACACGTGTATCTTATGGTGTGTCCAGTCATTCCTCAGTGAACGTGCATCATCCACAGTATTCCTAGTTTTTGCTCCAACAAAAGGGCTGTTATTAATGTTTTGGCACATTTTTGTCTTTGACCCCATGATATTGATGCACGGTAGTAGGGTCACTGAGTCAAAGGGTATTTTCTCAAATAATTAGAAATTATTTTCCTGAATAATTGAACCAGTAATTTACAGAATCACCAAGTATCTCAAGAGTCCCTAATCTTGTTGCATCTTCTCCAGTATTGACTTTTCCCATCTTTATTATCTTTATTTTGGGAACATTACTTTTATTTAGAAATGAAGGCATAGGGAGGTATGACTATAGGTGGCAAATCCAGAAATAAGAGTTGAACCCAAGTCATCCACAAGGAAATATGGGAAACATTCTGGTTTTGGGGACATGAGACTTGTATTTAAAAACCTCCCTTTGTTATTTACTATCAATATGAAAAGCACCGCTTCTAGAAAGAGAGGATCTAAATTCAAATTCTGCCCCTTATGCAGTGACCTGGGCACTGCGTGACCATGGGCAGGCCAATCCATTTTTCTTAGTCTCAGTTTCCTCATCTGTAAAATTACGGGGTGAGGAATAAATATATCTACTGAGTTCTTCCTTGCTACCATAAAACACATTCATGTCTCTCCATCCTTTTAAAAAGCTTCACTAGAGCAGACTTGGCTCACTAGCTATTGTCTCTCTTCCCCTATCATCTCTCTTCACAGATAAACTCATTGAAAAAACTGTCTACACTTATTGCCTCCACTTCCGCTCCTTTTACTTTTTTTCTACATCTTCTGCAGTCTGGCTTTTAACCTCTAACCTTTTAAATGAAATTACTCTCTCAGGTTGCCAAAACAAACCCAGGAACTTTATGAACAAAATTCTAAAAAAAAACCAAAATTAAATTTAAATAATTGGAGAAGTGTTAATTGTTTGTGGATAGGCAGAGTCAATATAATAAAAATGACAATTATACCCAACTAATTTATACAATGTCATCTAACTACGTAGAGTGATTGTGGAGCTATCCAAAGTCAAAGTAGCGCCCTGTTGGCGTGGTCAAGGGGGGTACCATGCGGGTTCAGTAATTACTATAGAGAGAGTAGGGTAGATCCAAGGATTTTAAGGAACATCAGCCTGAAAGATCCCCATCAGCCGACATTAGATTCATGGTGTCATTCAGAATGAGTGAGCAGTGTGGGCTGTCGAACTCTCAAAGGAGAGGTGCTAAGAGGTGAGCTTGGGACAGTTTGATGGAGTCAGTGGGCAGGCAACAAAAATTATTCTGACATTATTTCTGAATTTGCCCTTACCTTTTCTCCTTTAGAGAGTGTTGGGGTAGTGAGGAGGAAGTAGACAATGCAGCAAACATGAGATAGATGATTAATTTCCTAGAAAGAGTACTTTCCTCCCTCAATTCAAAAACTTTAAGTGGTTTTTGCTGTAGCAATGTAGTTTTTCTTTATGTCAAGCTAAGTATGGTAAGTGCTTTTTGTGAAAGTAAAGTTTGTTCTTTTCCTGAGCTCAGGATTAGGGCTTATAGTAAGCTGCCTTTTTTCTCCCTGAAGCAATTAGAAAAATGGATTGCCTTAGGGACCTGAAGACTCTTATTGTCTGACTAAAAAAAAAAAAGAGTCTAGTTTTTACATCAACTCCTACTTCTTTTTAGATTTTTGTCTTTCAGCCAGTATTTCCCATAAAGAGCAAAAGAATCCATTGAATTTTTTACAGCTATCTTATGAAAACTCTAATTGTGTATTTGAAGGCAATTAGACTATCTCAACTTAGTGAGTAAAGAAAGTACATAATATGTATACATATATTGGATCTAACATGTATTTCAACATATTTAACATATTTTGGACTACCTGCCAATTAGGGGAGGGAGTGGGAGAAGGAGGGGAAAATTTGGAACAAAAGATCATGCAAGGGTTAATGTTGGAAAAATTACCCATGCATTGCTTTGTAAATAAAAAGCTTTAATAATAGTAATAAAAAAAAGAAAGTACATATTAGTATTAGAATCAAATAAAGCCTTGCCCCTGAGGCCTATTTGTGGGGAATTTCTTTCTACTCCCTTCTCTCTCCAGGCCATAGAGGCACTTGTTAAAATTAAATATGCATGTAAAGTAAGAAAAATAAGCAAAAGTAGAGTTTTTTAAAAAATATTAAATGTTTTCCCAGTTGTATGTTGATAATTTTTAGTATTCATTTTTATGAGATTTTGACTTCCAGATTTTTTTCTTCTCCTCCCACCCCTCTTCCTAAAATGTTCAAGAATTTGATATAGGTTATGTGTGTGTGTGTGTGTGTGTGTGTGTGTGTGTGTGTATAATATATATATATATATACACACACACACACACATATGTGTATGTATATACACACACACACAATTATGTAAACCATGTTTCCATTAGTCACAATTGTAAAAGAGGAAAGGGATCAAAAGAAAAAACCCACAAAGAATTAAAATGAACAATACATATTTTGATCCGAATTCAGAGTCCATTGGTTCTTTATGTGGGTATGGATAGTATTGTCCATCCTGAGTCCTTTATACTTGTGCATCATCCCTGAATCTTTTATACTTGTGGATCATCTTGTTTCTGAGAATTGCGTTAAACAAAGTTGATCATCATACATTACTTAATAATGGAGGAAATGGCTTTGAAAGGATATATTCATTAATTCATCAAATATGTATTGGGGATCTGGCATTCTTGAACTTTCTTTAAAAAAAAAAAGTTTGCTATTTCAGCATAATTGGTTTCCTTTTATTCCCACATAATTTATTTTACACTTTAAAAATTAATTACAGCAGCTAAGGGGTACAATGAGTAGGGCACCAAGCAGACCTGAGGTGAAATTCAGATTTGGATATGTAAGTAAATTGTAAAATTTTGGATACTGTCTGATACAGGGCAAGCCATTTAACTTGTTTGCTGCAGTGTCCTCATTTGTAAAATGGTGATAAGACTAAAAGCATCTGCTCTCAGGGTTGAAGAGAGAAGATTTATAAAGTTTAGCAGGGTGCCTTTTGCATAATAGATACCTATGTAAAGGCTGGCTATTGTAGCTCCAGCTGCTGCTCTTTGTAGTACTACTACTGCTGTTCCTCTTACTGCTCCTACTATTCTGCTGCTGCTGCTCCTACTCCTACTGTTCTACTACTGCTGCTGCTGTTGTTTCTACTGCTATTACTACTGCTGCTGTTCCTACTGTTACAACTGCTGCTTCTCCTACTCTTCTACCACTGCTGCTGCTGTTGTTTCTACTACTATTACTACTGCTGTTGCTGCTGCTATTGCTGTTTTAGGCTTCTCCTGCCTCTGCTACTAAGAAAGGGCAGGTTTAGAAGGGGATGTGAGGACAGCTTTCATTATATTTAGGGAAGGGCCGTAGTGGTTCGAGGTGCTCATGTATCTCTGTTCTAGGACATATTGGTTAAACCTGGATGAAGGCCAGGTTTCTAAGTCAACCACAAATGCCATAATTTGCTTGGAAGATAATGAGATGACCAAAGTAAAGATTGCAGAGAAAGAAGAGGAACAAGAACACAGTCATCTTTTTTTGACATGTTTCAAGTTTTTTACATCGCCTTCATTTCATATATCCCTCTCCTTCCCCCCTACATTGAGGCCATCCCTTAAAGCAGAGATTTTTAATTTCTGTTATATCATGCACTCCCCTCCAATAGTCCAGGAAAGCCTAGGACCCTTCTTGGTGTCATTTTTTTTAATGCATAAAATAAAATACATAGGATTGCTGGGGAAAGACATTATATTGAAATATACTTGAAAAATATTTATTTTATTTATTTTGAAAAAAAATTTTTTTTTAAATACCAGAGATCTCAGATTTATAACTTGTGCAAACAAAGAAGAGAAGAACAAGAAATCTTTTGTGGATTAGCATTTTTAATTAAATGCTTTTGTATCCATCCAGAAACATACATTACACATTTACTGGCAGTAGAATCTTAGGTTTAGACCTTGGAAGCATCTGTATGTACTTTAGCCTTCTAAATTTAAGATGACAAAACTGAAGGGACTTGTGTACAAGATCCAACAGATAGTAAATAAACAAGAGAGCTGTGATTCAAAACCAAGACCTCTAGGCCCAAATTCAGTTTTCTTTTCACACCAGTGGACGACTACTTATTTTAGTCATCTCAGCCTTTTAAAAGAGTGTGACTAGGGAATAGTCACTTGAGAGTACAAATTTTAAAAAATTCTAAAGGGGTTTTTTTTCTCAGAAAAATCTAAAATATTTAACTACTTGGCATTGGCTAATGGCTAAGGAATATCAAATTATGTTCAATGAAAGTAATAAATACTTAAAAAAAAAGTAATGGTAAGAAACTGGAAACTGAGTGGATGCTCATCAGTTAGAGAATGGCTGAATAAGTTATGGCATATGAATATGATATATTATTGTTCTGTAAGAAGTGACCACCAGGATGATTTCAGAGAGACTTGAAGAGAGTTACATGAACTGATGCTGAGTGAAATGAGCAGGAGATCATTGTACATAGCAACAACAATCTATATACAGTGATCAGTTCTGATGGACATGGCTCTTTTCAACATTGAGATGATTCAAACCAGTTCCAAATGTTCAGTGATGAAGAGAGCCATCTACACCCAGAGAGAGGATCATGGGAACAGAGTGTGGAACACAACAGAGCATTCTCACTCTGTTGTTTGCTTGCATTTTATTTTCTTTTCCAGTTTTTTTTTTCCTTCTTGATTCGATTTTTCTTGTGCAGCAAGATAACTGCATAACTATGTATACATATATTGGATTTAACCCACTTTAATATATTTAACACATACTGAACTATCTGCCATCTGGGGGAGGGGGGGAAGAAGGGGATAATTTGGAACAGAAGGCTTTGCAAAGGTCAATGTTGAAAAATTACCCATGCATATGTTTTGTAAATAAAGAGCTCTAGTAAAAAAAAATAAATAAAAAAAAAGCATTTTGGGAAACAGAACAATTGAGAACGAGATGTCTGTAGGTGGCCAAATCAGTATTTCTGATTCGAGTTTCAGAGTAAATTATCACTTCCCTTTAAAAATCTAATTAGCTAAAGGACTCCTGTCTATACCTTGTCTAGTATTCTTTATCTTAAACTTAATGGAGCTTCCATAACAACTTTCAAAGGAGAGATTATTTTCTGAGAAATATATGTTAAGCCCAGTGAAGAATGAAGATTGTCCTTCCTTGTTGTAGAGAATCTAATTTGATCGGAGAAGCTCTACCCTGGAGAATGTAAAGAGTTTTCTTTAACTCACTTTTCTCTCTCCATTTGTAGACATCACAGATTGCAGCGGAGACTGTCCGAAATGAATTGCCGAGTAGTGCCACTCGGTTTAGGCTTGACATGCTGAAAAGTAAAGCAAAGAGGTCGTTGACTGAATCCTTAGAAAGTATATTATCCCGGGTAAGTATATTAGTTTTAACTTGTTTTTTATATCAAAACAGTTTTGAGGGTGAATGAAAAGGATTGTTATGTTTTTTATTTATTCTAAATTAATCATGTGTGGGGTAGTAGTAACCACTAAAACAATCAGAAGTCTGAGAGAAGGAAAAAGTTGATTTCTTTCTCCTAAGAATAAGTAATAGAACTGAAAATGACTTTGAAAATAAAAAGAATTTTTAATTGATGGGTAGCATTATATACTGTAGATCTGTAATAATTGGTCGTTGGCTTTAATTAATGAGAAAATACTTATGATGAAGTGGGCTAATTTTAATGAGAAACTGGGAGAATTTGACTGATCTTGTCTCCTTGGACAAAGAGACTCATTCATCTACACCAGATGCCAGCAGTCTATGCAGAAGAATCTCTTCTCCCCCAGCCTGCTTATGTAAGCCACCTAGATAGGAAGGTCTTCATTCTTTAATCAGAATGAAACTTTCCTAATTGGGTGGGGTCCTGCCCAAGACTGAGGAGAAAGTTAACACAATCTTCAGCCCTTCAGAGGCTGCCCTGGCCCAGTCTCCAACTGGGCAAAACCCCCTGAGTCCCCACCCCCTTACATGAGCAGTTGATTATTGACAATCATTTCCCTCACTTTGATGCACAAAGATCTGAGTTTGAATTGTTCCAGTACTTATTAGCTATGTGTGACCCTGGGAAATTGTGACCTCAGTTTCTTCATCTGTAAAATGGAAACCATAATAGCACCTTCCTCACCTCGTTGTTATGAGGATCTAAAAAGCTTCTTTTGTTATGACCATTTGTTGGGTCAGTAGGCTGGCACTGTTCCTGGGCATTTTAAATGGCATTAAACGTTTTGAAAGGGTTTTGAAAGGTTCTTCTTTGAGAAACACGTCGCACATGATCATTCCCCTTGCTTTTCTTCTTGTAGGGCAGTAAAGCTAGAGGGTTGCCGGAGCCTTCTGGGAGTGTGGATCTGGACAGCTCGGGGTCGAGTACATTCAGCAACATCAGTAAAGTAAGCCCCTTCCCTGTGCCGGGACCTTCACAAGTAACAGCCCATCTGCACTGGGGCCTGCGGTGTCTGAGCAGCGGGCTGTGGATTTTTATCCACGCACAGTTGTATGTGTGTACCTGAAGCTTCTGCACTTTTTGTATTTAACCAAGGAGAATTATCAAAGGCTTCTGTTACATAAACAAAAACTTGGACATTAAGAACAGATGGCTGTGCCCTCAACAAGCAAACAAATGAGATCACAGTTTAGATAATCCAGATCTAATCTAGCAGATGGTAGCAATGTATTCCTCCCACCAGAGAGATTCTGCCATCTTTGAAATAACTGAAAAACCTCCAGAAAGGGGGTGTGGATTCCTACTAATGCCTCACTGCAGTTCCTACTCTGAATGTTATGCTGAACATAATTAACGTTAAATAACAAATCAAAGCCGGAGCTTAGCTCGAGGCATCTGTTGCCAATAGTATTGGGATTGCAAACCCATGATTTCATCCGGTATAGTTGGTGCTTTCTCTAGTTCCCCGGGCTCTGTGGGCACCTTTGGAGCCTGGCTGACACTTGTGGAACTAAACTGGGAGCTGGTGGCTGCGCCTTGCCCCACCCCTGGGCACGAGCAGTGGAAGATTTTTGCCTCCAATGCCCTGCAGGGCTGGCAGAATTCTTTGGGGCTCAGAGGGCACCATCCCTGAGGGACTGGCACATCTCCAGCCCAGGGTGCTTGTTGGAGCCCTCTGTTGAGATGAGGGCAGTTTCCTGGGTGGAAATATATTATTATTAATAATATGATATTATTAATATATTATTATTAAGTCGTAAGTAATTAGCTGAATCTAGTGCATTTTTTGGTGGTGTGTTTGGACCCTTGTCTCACACTTACTAACTGTGAGACTTTGGAGCTAAATCTCTTGATCTCTCTAACTAAACCTCAGTTTCCTCATT
Organism: Antechinus flavipes; assembly: GCF_016432865.1. Taxonomy (NCBI): domain Eukaryota; kingdom Metazoa; phylum Chordata; class Mammalia; order Dasyuromorphia; family Dasyuridae; genus Antechinus; species Antechinus flavipes. Next base: position 27,340,028 of record NC_067403.1, read on the forward strand.
TGTAAAATGGAGAACAATATAAACCCTTAGCTCAAATCAGATCATGTATTTAAGAGTATTTAAGCAAATCTTAAAATGCTATGTAAATGTTTAAAAACTATGATGCTGATGATATTATTGGCTATAACATTTTAAGATTTATTTTAATTTAAAAGTTTCTCTGAAGCATATGGTGTGCTGATGGTATTTTCATATAATGCTTCAAAGAATTAATGATGAAAAGCCTTTTTTGGATGTGTGGGTAACAGGTGTGTAGGGTAGTTAACGTAGCACAGGAAAACAAATGAAGGCTGAAAATATGGAGGCTCCTTTCCCTCCTGAGGATGAACCCAGCCTTTTCCAAACAGCACAAAAAGAATTTTCTTACATCTTAAGTGGAACTTGGAATGCTCCAAACAGCACAATTGTAATTTTCTTATATATTAAGTGGAACTTGGAACGCTCCTTTCTTGGGATGGTACGTTGATTGGCTCGTCTTTTCCCGCTGTTCAGGGTTGATTTTCATGTTTTGCTTGAGTCTTGGTTGTTTTTAATGCCTTGATTTGGAAAACATAGATAATACAATATTGTTTAGCTCATCGTTGGAAAGTAGCACCTACTCTACATCCAGCACCATTGGAGGATGTGAGGAATTGGCCTCAGTGTTATGTTCTTGAGGGGAACTGTAATAAATGTTGATTAAATTGACTTGAATCTCTAGGCACGGGTTCAACATTACAGTATTTCACTAAATCATATGTAAGAATCCCAAGGATCTGCATATTAACCTAAAAAAACCACATAATAATGCTATATTATGGTGTTATTTTTCTCTATTTTCTTAACTGTTTCTCAGTTAAATTTTAATTTGGATAAATTTTGACATTTCTGGTCTAGGAGATGACGTGGGTATGAGGGACATGGCTTGATAGTTGGTTTAAACAGTGGAATTTCCTCCTAGGATAATTTCCTCTACGTCATAAAGGTCCAATTTATTTCCAAAGGCCGGTGCCTGCAGTTTTATGTAATACACTTGTCCAGCACACTCTTCCTTCTTTAAGACAGTGGTATAGAACATTTCTCCCAGTCCTTTGGTTCATATACAGTAAAACCTAGGATACTGCTCGAGAAGTTCCCAGGTGAAAAAACTTCCTCCTGCACTCCAAGAAGCAGCAGTTCTTCCACTTAAAAGTGCATGAGGAGTTTGCACCGGCCTAGGGACTAGCCTCCAGCCTGGTCTCAGCCTCTATAAATATATAGAGAGGTGTTCATGGCATGGCTTGTGCAGGCCCAGAACCGGCCTCCAGCCTCGTCTCGGCCTCTATAAATATATAGAGAGGTGTTCATGGCGTGGCTTGTGCAGGCCCAGGACCGGCCTCCAGCCTAATCTTGGCCTCTCTTGTTAGAGAGTCGCTCGTGGCGTGGGTGGGCTAATAGGGTCCTTTCTCACAGGGCATTCACTTGTTGCTGCTTCCTTGCCAGGAGCTGTCTATGGCTGAAAAAGAGACTCTTCCGCTCCCAGAAGGTTCCTTCCAGCATCTGGGATCCTCGGTCGACCTGTCCAGCGACTCCGAGAGCCCCTTGACCGAAGAGGCAGCCGAGCCGTCCCCCCGGCAGGACTTTCGCAGGCGGGCCAACACCCTGAGTCACTACCCTCTGGAGGCCCAGGTGTCCCCAGAGCCCCCTGAGGCGTCCCCGGGGGCTGCCCAGAGGAGACTTATGAGGTACCACTCAGTGGGCACAGAGACTCCTCATGAACCAAAGTAAGATTTATTTAAAAGCCTCCGGTTATTGTGTGTCTGTGGACTGCAGGTATGTGCAAGGCAGGCGGGAAGTCAGGGGGAGGGGGCTATGTGCGGCCCAGACCCCCCTCCTGACCTTTAGCCCCCGGGGCCCCTGCAGCTCTCAACGGAGGAGCTTATGGAGCAAGGATTGCCTTCTCTGTCACATTCTCCTGGGTAAAAGGACACAGAGCCATGCTTGGCAAATGCCACTCACTTCCCATTGTCCACGCCGGAAGAGCCCGAGAACCTTGAGAGACAGGCCCTTCAGGTGATGCCGTATGCTTTTGTGTCTGAGGAAAAGTAAACAGAGTAGAATGGAAATGTTTATTTCCAAGTGAAATTATGATACTTTTTTATATCAGTTGATGCATTTCAGTGTTCTATTGTTAAAAAAAAAAAATTATGAGGAAGCAGTTAAAGAAGAAAAAAGGACAAAAGTTAGAAAATACCCCTTCGTTGTATGATTTAATACTTGTTCCCCTAAGAGACTAAAAGACTTAGCACTTTTTGGTACATACCTGTTGGCCCCACAGAATAAATTTGGCTCATTGGACAAGGCGGTGACCTCGATGCAGCGCCCCCACAACAGTGGGCGAGGCGGATACAGGAAGGTCATAGGCTGTCTGACGGGGTGGAGAGGGCCCTGGCCCTGGACCCGGGCAGGTCGTGGCCTTCCCTTCTGCCTCCTTGCCATCTTTACACCGAGAGAATTCAGCTCGAGGAAAGGAGTGAAGCCTCAGAGCTTTAGGGAACCCCACAGGCGTCTCATCCAAGCCCCTCGTTTTGCACTGAACCTGAAGTCACCCTATAAATAGTCACTTGCAGATTCTGGATTTGAACCCGGGTCCTTTTGGTTGCAAATCCTGTCCTATTTCTCTTTCCTGCTTTCATTATTTGGGGGAAAAGGTGATCTGCTCCACGGCTGGGTAATCTCTTCAAGACTCCTTCTGTAATTGTGTTATTCTCTCAGAATAGCTTTATTTTTTTCACTTCTAAGTTCCTAGGGAGAGAAGAGTGAGGAAGGAAAGGAAATGTGGCGGTCATTCTCCTCATCCTTCTGCGGTCCTTGACTTTGACTCTAGTCAGAATATAAGGACCAGGTCACTAGTCCTGCCAATGACCCCAGGAGAGAAGTGTCCTAAAAGTCCAGTTTAAAAATAAACCCAAAGGGCAACTAGGTGGTACAGTGGTTAGAGCACCAGCCCTGAAGTCAGGAGGATCTGAGTCAAATCAGGTCTCAGACACTTAACACTTCCTAGCTGTGTGATCTTGGGCAAGTCACTTAACTCCAGCTACCCCAGTAAAAACAAACAAAAAACCCCCCAAAATATTCCTTACTTTCTAAAGTGGTGTGAATCAGTCACTGGTGATTGTAGGCGTCCTCATTACTTAACTGATGGGAACAGGCCATGGGTACCGCACTGGGATAGACCAGCGTGCCGATAGAGGGATAGGAATCCCCACAAGCACTTTGGGGAGAAAGCCTCGCCATCCCAGCATCATCTCCATCGCTTCTCCCTTGCTCCCAATGACTTCACCACACAACTGTAACCATAGAAGCAAAGCGGGTCCTAATGCAGCCTTTGTCTCCAAAACTTGCCCATAAGTAGCCTCTCCTCCCTCGCTGCCCCACCCCGTTTCCCCCTGAAACGTTCTTGTGGGCGGATTTCCAGCTCTCCCGCCAGAGCCTCTGTCAGCTTGCCAGCCTGAGGTGGCAGGAGCCTTGCCCCTTTGCCAGCACAGCGTCCCCTGGCCGAGGGCCCTCGGTGACCGGGAGTCGGGCTGCGTGGCTCTCGTCAGTCCATCTCCTCCCTCTGACAAGGGCTCCTTATTTACAGCAGGCCGAGCCAAAAGCGCTGCTCTTGCTTCTTTGATTTTCTGCAAATGGGAATTCAGTGTTTATCGCTGGGAGGCTTGAGCCAGAAACCTGTGTTTGAGCACAAGTTGGGGGATGTGGGGGAAATGTCACCTCCAGCTGGTGTGGAAAACTATCATGAAGCTGGAAGACTGTTTCCCCTACCTAGTTAACAGACTTTTTCTGTACCTCTTTCTCACTAAAAACTCCTTTGAAAATCCCAGCTATGAAGGGTGGATGACGGGCAGTGAGAAACATTCAGATACTGGCGCTGGGTGGGAACGAGAGAAGAAAGCTCACCCGTGTTCTTCCTTTTGTCTATTTTGTCCTTCCATCGTCCTCTCTCCTTTTTCTCTCCCTTCCTCCCGTCCTTTCTCTCTGTTGACTGCTGTCTAGCTTGAACCCACCTGTTGACGAATCTAAAAGCTGTTCAGGTCAGTCTTCGGCTCCTGCTGTCCCACCTCCTCGTCTTAATCCCTCAGCCTCCTCACCCAATTTTTTTAAATGCCTAAAACATAATTCAAGTGGAGAACAGAGTGGGAATGCTGTGCCAAAGAGGTGAGAGCACATATGGGAGACATTCGTTGCCTTTGTTTGAATTAAGCCTAAAGAGAGCTGATGGGTTGCAAAGTGGTGGAATTGTCCATCTCAGAATGACCGGGAACCATGTTTCTTACTGCATTTCAGCCTGTTATTTTGAGTAATTTGTTTTTAATTAAATAGTAGGAAATGAAGGAAAACACTTTGTCATCATTTTCCACTCTAATAATGATAACTTGGTGACCTGTCAGACATGGTGTTTATAGTTTCTGAGAGAATTCCTGGTCTGAAGATGACTTCAATGCTTTTTCAGCTAAAAAGACAAAGAAATAGGAGATGGACTATGGCATATATGTTAATGTTCCACAAATCCCACTTTTAATCACAGTTGACTTTTTTTCAACTGAAACGTAAAAAAGCAAACGAGATGTGTAAAGTTCTCATTTTCTTGCTTGTTTTATTTATCCTTGCTGGAACTGAAATTCAGATGCTTTCTCTTAGTTTGAAGCTTTGTATTTTGTGCTTTGTCTTTTTACATTTCTTTATCCTAAACTCTACTTTTTCAACTGAACTCTTAGCATCTCCTATCGCAATGCCCTGCGGAAAAAACTTCATTCTTCTTCCTCTGTGCCAAATTTTCTCAAATTTTTGGCTCCTGTAGATGAAAATAACACATCTGACTTTAGGAACACAAAAAGGTAGGGTTCTCTCTGGAGCTATCAAGGCTGGATGTTTTAAGATTTAATGACTGTGTTTGAATGAATTCTGAAAGCCGTCATGGGGATAGTTACTGGTTTAATATTCTAGTGCAGCTAAAATTCTGTATTTCTCTTTCCAGTGTTGATTTACATTTTACATGCATCTGGGCTCTTCTGTCATCTTAACATCACCAAAGCCACAGTTTATTCTCACATTATTATTATAAAATAGCCCCCAAAGTTGGCAAAACAAGTTCTTTGGCCCCTTGATATCATTCTTGGATGGTGAATTCTGGGTTATCTTTCTAAATTACTGAACCACTGCTTTTTTATTATTTTGTATCCAAAAATTACATGGGATCGCTGACTCTTTGTTGGATGACAGATATCCTAAGGCTAATTCAGGGACGGTTCATCACATAGCTAGGCTAGATTGGGGAAAGCAAAACAAAGTTGTCCCCATATTTGGTGAACTTAAGAGAAAATGGCAGGTGTCTGTGGGGATCCAAAGCGATAGGAGACCAGCTTAAGGACGAAGAGATCCAATGTAAACTAGGGTTGGCAAGGACAACTTTGTGGAGGAGATGGCAGCGAGCTGGTCTCTGTGCAAGCTTGGGTGGAGGTTTGTGGGTGAGCCCATGAGAATCAACAAGGAAAAAGCAGAGTTTAGGGTGAACTCGGATGATGGTGCACAGTGGCTGCGTATACAGTTAGTGCTTAATATTTGTTGAATTGAATAATGTGAAATAAATTTAGATAAGCCAATTGGAACTAGATTGTGGTAGAAAGCTTGGATGCCAAATTAAGAAATAGGTTTTTTCACTTACACAGTAGAATTTTGAGCAAAAGGACGCCACGTTCCTATAACTTAGATCTGGCCATTCTTTCTGTTCCAGTTCAAACGTGCCCTCCTCACCTCTGTGGGAGAATTACGGGAACGACTTAAGTAGTGCCTCTGCTTCAGACCTCTTCCCTCTACAATTTGTCCTTCTCTTAGCTGCCCAAAATAAATTCCCTAGGGCTAAGAGTTATTGTGGGGAGAAAAGGGATGGAGATTGTTAGCCGTTGGGTTGAGGAAGAGCAGGAGAAAGAAGCAGTGAGGTTTTAAGCAGACTTACTGGGATGATGGGGACATCAGCCATAGGGATGCTGGAAGGATTGAGTTTGGAGAGGGGAAGGTGAGTTAAGTTCTGGTCTTCTTAAAGTTAAGATAGTGATAGAGTATCCAGGTAGAACTATCTCACAGATAGGTGGAAATACTGGACTAGAGCTAAGGGGATAGGTAAGGGCAAGGTGTAGACAAATTTGGGGTTCACTTGTACAGAGGGGACACAAGAGTAATTGAGGCAGTTGGTAGGTGTACTTGAGATAGTCGAGGGAGAGACTAACAGTTATCTGCATAGGAAGAAAACATTTAAAACACAATTTCTGGGACAGCTAGGTGGCGCAGTGGATAGAGCATCAGCCCTGAAGTCAGGAGGATCCGAATTCAAATGTGACCTCAGATACTTAATACTGCCTAGCTGTGTGACCCTGCGCAAGTCACTTAACCCCAATTGCCTCAGCAAAAATAATAATAATAATAATAATAAAACACAATTCCTTCATTTAAAAGTGACCTGTGTAGCCAGTGTTAATTCACCTGTTATTAAAATATTCCTTCAGGCATCATATATTTATGAGTATTTCCTTTTTTGACTTTGTTCTAAGTGAATTTTTACAAATAACCAGTTATTTCTCCAAGTGCAGAGTTCAGATTTTCTACAAGTAACCAGTTGCTTCACAAGTGCACAGTTCAGAACAAAGCACATTGATGAAGTAGATAACAAAATAAGCAGAAGTTTTCGTAATTGTCTCTTGTGAACTTTCATCCTTCCAAAATTGAGAACAGCCTGGCTCAACCAGATTTAGAGGCTTTTCGTAATCACAGTAATTTGGATAGAGGTAGAGCCCAAAAACTTATTAAACTGGGGGTCACGACCCTATGTGGGGTCACATAACTGAATGTGGGGGTCACAAAATTATGATTTATTATCAATAAATGTTTGACTTGTATGGCTATTTTATAAACACAGGGTCATATAAACATTTCTCAGGCAAAAAGGGGTCGCGAGTGGAGAAAGTTTAAGAAGCCCCAACCCTTAACCTGAGGAAAGTCCCCTTTCCTTGGGTGGCCCTGGCCATGGTAGCCGTGCCTTACCCTCAGTGAATGCTGATTGGCTTGAATGTTTACTTCCGGGGGGAATTTCTAACCCAGAGCTTTCCAAAGCTCCGCACCCTTACTGTATAGGAGCTCTGCTCAGTCACCAACCCGTCATCCTGTCATTAACCGCAGGGACTACGAGTCCAAGACACAGCACCATGACAATAGCAGTGAGAGTCCCCTGAAGACCCGGCGGCACTCATGGAGACAGCAGATCTTCCTCCGGGTGGCGACGCCACAGAAAGGCTGCGATTCTCCCAGCAGATATGAAGGTAAGATCCCCATGGCGGGGAGATCTGATCTTTAACTCGGAGTTTGGGGTCTCAGGCACAGTGTGGAAGCCAGCAGGCCCTTTACTGAAACCATCCTCACAGATCACGGTCCTGGGTTCTGAGCAAACATTGAGTAAGTATTGATCATCTGAAGGTAACACGGAAGAGAGGAGCTCTCGGTGTCAGCTGAGGGTGAGGGCTAACCAGCCTTAGGACGTATGGGGCTGTCCCCTTGGCCCTAGCAACCTGGGACAGGCGTCCTTCCCATAAAGGGGGGGCGAGACCAGAGGGCAGCCAATGGTCCGGCTCTTGGTCTGGGAGGAAAGGTCCCCTCTGGCTCCTCCAGAACCGGTGATCAGCACGGCCTCCCTCCAGACTTGGCTAACGGCTTCAGATGGTTCTCAGCCTCGTGGTGGGCAGAGGGGAGAACCCAGGCACTCGTCCACCCCACCCCCTGGGTTGGAGCGGGCCTGGGCCAGTGAAATGGCTGCTTGCTGAAGGTCCCCCCAGTCACACAGGGCTCAGTTCTAGCCTCTTCCCCGGACACCTCCTCGCCCCACTCTGCACCCCAGGTAACTGCTGCGAGGAGCTCCTCAGCTCCTGGGATTCACAGACGAAGGCCGTAGTACACTTTTGTCGGGTGGCTTTTTCTGGGCTTAATCATTCATGTGAAGACAAAGTGGTAAAGTTCTTGTGATGGAGAACGTAAACTTTAGCAAGGAGATATACCCATTGTGGTGGGAAAACTTTGTAAGGGTTCCTTTTGAATCTTTTTTTTTTTTTTTTTTTTTTTGGTAAATTATTAGAGTAGAACCGTGTTATGACAAATCCAGTAACTGGAGACAATCTGGTACAGGGGGAAACAAACTTTTATTAGTTGAATCTGCCTCTCCAGGTCTCAGATCCTCATCTGCAAAAAGATATTGAAATAGATGGTCCGTAAGGTCTCTTCCACTTCCGAGGCCCCGATTCTGTGATTGTGCAGACTCTGGGCCAGATCCCAGCGCCCCAAACGCCTCAGGTGCGCGTTCTCGGGAGGCGGCAAGGAGCAGGGGAGCGCTCGCAGCATCTGTGCGATGGTGACAGTCTGCCCCTTGTGAGAATGGCGAAGGGAGTAGATGGAGAAAGGGCAGCGTCCTTGTGAGCACTGCAGGACTATGAACGACGCTGGTGTTCGGGTATCTCCCTTAGCCGTACGACTGCCCCGATCTCATTTTTGTAGTTGGATTTTAGAATAACTTAAAAAAGAATCCATGTAATTATTTGCATTTGTATTAGTGTAGGAAGATGGTTTTCTCACAGTGTCCCACAAACCTTTAACATACCTGTTACTATTTCTAATGATCAGGGTGCAGCAGGATGTTTCCTGTCCCATCAGCCTTCCAGACTGGTCTCGGAACTCTCAGACACAGGTTCCTAAACCTCATTATCAAGTATAAATAAGCCATTTAGCTGCTGCTTTTTTTCTCTCTTCTTTCTCTCCCCCTCCCCCTTCTGGACCATCTCCCATTTTCCCAGCCTTTGGGAGAAGAGCTGGAAAGAAGGAAGGGAAGGCCTCCAAAAAGACCATTCGTCCGAGTAGCTTAAGCGCCTGGAAAAAACCCCATGTGTTTCCCCAGCAACCGGGTCTGTTCTCCAGTCCTGGCAAAGTGGTCTTTCTGGCTTCGGAGAAAGTGCTGCTGCCTTGGGTCTCTATCCCCCCCATCCCATCCCCCCTCCAACCTCACTTATTTTTCCGATTGGAAGATATATCATTTAGGGACTCTTAGAATTAGGAGAAGGTTCCTCCATAGGCAGGTCACTCTGACAAACGCCAAGAAGAAATGCTTTGTTCCTGTTTTCTCTTCTTGCTAGTGAACATTTTAAGTGATCCAGGGAAATGGATTTTCCTGCGCACTTCTTAGGATTGCTGTGTTCTGGACCCATGGACTCCTCTGGGTAAAACATCACGCTAAAGGAGTCCAGTAATGGAAATCCCTTTGCCCAAATGGGCCAAGCAGCTGAGATAGAGAATTCTCTTCCTTGGTCCTTTTTACGTTTATCCATTTTGTAAATGAGAGCTTTGTTCCATGGTCATGGATTACACCCTCCTCAGCTCCGACCGTCTCGGGGGGAAGTGGCCGGCAGCAGGTGCAGCCTCCACCATTGGAAAGCCAATGTAGAAATCCCTCTGAGCACCATCTTTGTATGAGAAGGGGAGTGTCTCAGCATCTCTGACGTGGCTGCTTCCTGCATTAGAAGCTGGAGCCGGATGGGACTCCCCAGTGGCCGAATGTCAGAGAGAATGGTTATCTGGTCTCTGTTTGGCCACGGCCTTGGCTGAAGGTCTTGATGCTTCAGAATGTAGACTCTTTCATTTGGGATGGTTCTAGTTTTATTAGAGAGGAGGGATTAGAGGAGGGAGAGAAGAGGGGGGAGGCTTGGGGAGACCAGGAGAGAAGAGGGTCCAGATCCTGCTTTCCACCCAGGATACCCGGGAAAGGGACTTGAGCTCTCATTGCCCAGTTCCTCTCTTGGAACTCTGCACCCGTGAAATCATGGAGCTTATCTCACTGTACTGAAATCGGCTTTCCCCTGTGCTTTTCATTTTTCCCCATTTATCCGGCGATCTGATATAGGTTGTACATGTACAGTCCTGTGTGACCCTGGTTGTGCTCACTAAGCCCAGCGTCATTTCTGGTCTCTCCAGGTCTTTCTGGAACCCTTCTCTTTTCTTACAGCGCTCTAGTATTCCATCCCATTCACAAACCACAGAAGCTGTCCCGCCGGTTCCCCTCAATTTCCAATTTGTTGCCAGACTGGTAATTTTTACCAAAAAATGACTGGAAATGGTAAAATTGATTAAGAACCAAAGGCCCGCCCCGTCGGAAGAAAGAAGGCAAATGAAAGAAAGAAAAGGGCAGGCTCCCCTTTGCAGCCTTTCTTTAGATAAGTCACTGGCGGGAGCTCGGGGTCCTTGCTCTCCCTGCCCTCCCCACCTTCCCAGGCTGCAGTTCACCTACAGCATTGTGCTAGAAAGGCGGCCGCCACAAGGGGGCACTGCTGCCTGCTCTCCCGGGCCCCAGAATCCTGCTTAATTTCTATTCCTTCAGTTTCACAGGGATCTGACTTCAGCTGACCCTTGCCGCAGAGCCCCCTGCCCAGAGTCCCCTGCCCCAGAGCCCCCTGCCCAGAGTCCCCTACCCCAGAGCCGCCTGCCCAGAGTCCCCTACCCCAGAGCCGCCTGCCTAGAGTCCCCTACCCCAGAGCACGTCTGAGATTTGTTAGGGGCTTCCCTTTGGGCCGAGGGTGGGCAAGAGAGAGAACCAGTGGTCTCTCCTGAGTGAGGAAAAAGAAAGTTCTCTTGGACATGATTTCTATGGAGAATAAAGAACAGACCCCAGACCAAACCCAAAATGTTTTCCAAAAATTTTAACTTACCATAGTTTTAGCTAAGACTTAATCTTTTGTATTTGATTGTCTGAAATGATAGAAAACAAGAAAGCACAGGCAAAGTACCTGCTATTTGTCTGCTCCTTGATTATGTTTATACTATCCCTGACTTTTTCTTTTCTTTTTTTAGGGCAATCAGGGTTAAGTGACTTGCCTAGGGTCATGTAGCTAGTAAGTGTCTGAGGCTGGATTTCCACTCAAGTCCTCTGGGCTCCATGGCCAGTGCTCTTTCCTCTGTCCTGCCTACCTACCCTGCCTGAGCTTTTCTTTAAAAACATACATACATACATACACAATTTTTGAGTAAATAGTATTCTCTTTTTTCCAACTACATGTAAAGAGAATTTTTAACATTCACTTTTTAATATAAAATTTTAAGTTCCTATTTTTTTTTCCCTTCCCTTTCCCTAAGACAGTGAGCAGTTTAATATAGGTTATCACAGAAGGGAAACACTCCTGGTCCTCATGGAGCTTGTGTTCTGTTGAGAGAGACAGCAACGTGGAGAAGTGAATATAAAATATATGCACAATTATTTCTGAGGGGAGGGCTGGGTGGCGCTAACTGCTTTAAGGGGACTAAGGCTCTGGGTGGTAGAGACTGCTTAAAGGTGCATAGGGCTCTGTTAGTAGGGATTGTTTGTTTCTTTACTTGTATCCCCAGTGGCAAGTAATAGAGAAGAAATAATTGTTGGTTGATGAATTCAGGGAATAAAGAATACTTTGGCTCAGAGGGAAAGTGTATGTTTCAAAATAAGGAATAAAAGTAAGAAAGCAGATTAGGAGTTTGGCTTTTATCAAAGTGGAAAGAGGAGAGAGAATCACTGAAAATGTTTTAGCTGAGAAATCATGGCTCGAACACGATCGGACAAAGTTTTAAAGATTTTTCAGCTGAAATTTGCAACGGCCTCCAAAGTTTGCCCGATTCTCTCCCACATTTGAAATGGGCCGAAACCATACAGCCGACAGCAATCTCAGAGACTCGGTACAATGAATTCCTTGACAGCGAAAGTTGTTAAATATTGTCATCTGTTACCCCGGGAGAGTGTAGAACGGCCTTCTACGTAAAGTTGTGAAAATAACACATTTTCATAGATCTGGAATCGTTTGAAAGTCCTGGCCAGCCAGCCCACTCGAGAGTCACTTGGCCACCTGCCACTAGCACTTCCTGCCTTTCCCCTGCCCCCCACATTCCTGACTGCCTGGAGGATGGGGCGCAGGCCCGTCTTCCCAGGGCCCGCTCTAAAAAGGCAGTGGGAAGGTGGAGCAGGCAGACCAAGAATATGAGGACTGGGAGCTTCAGACAGGAGAAGAAGGATCTCAAGGAGGCAGGGGTGGGGATGGGGAGAAGAGGAGAAAAGAGAGACAGAGAGAGAAAAACAGAAAGTGAGAGAGACAAAGAGAAAGAGAAAAACAGACAGACAAAGAGTGTGTATGTGTATAAAACTTGCCCTAGGCCACATTTTTCCCTTCAACTCTTTGCTAGGTTGTTTAATTCAGACTTGTCCAAAATCTGCCCTATTTTCTCCCTTCCTCCTCTCCCCAGTTGTTCTCTTTTTCTTCCTTCCTCCTCCTCCCTCCCCTTTCCCCTCTATTCACCTCCCCCAATCTAGTGGCAAATCTTGCTGCCTCTTGAACCTTTGCAGATAAAATCTCCAAAAGAAGTTGATATTCAAATAAATCAACAGATTGAAAATCTGAAATTGAGTAAGTTACAGACATTGAAACAGCAAACAAAACTTTTCTTTTTCTTTAGAAGGAAGAGCTGGCCAAAAGCTGTTGGCAGTGATTTAGTAATGAGTTTAACAAGATTTCTTTGGCTCATTTGCCCATTGTAGAGTGGGAGGTTCTGTTGGGATGAGTATCAAGATGGTTATTGTGTGGCAGGTATTCTGGAATTAAACATCAAATTTGATTCCCCAAGCACCATTATTTGACTATGGGAAATCATATAAGCTGTTGTTTTGATTTTTCAAACAGAAAAAAAAAAAAATCAAATCTCTAGTGGGATATGCTTTCCTGAGAGTTGCAATTTTACCCAAGAATTTTGAATCATTTAGTTTGTAAATCGTGATTTGAAATTAGTTTGTAAAATGTAAAATATACATTAAGATGAATATTTGGGGTTTGTTTAGTTTTCTAATCAGTCCATGTTGGTGCATAAAGTTGCTGTTGCAACTGTTAGAGCTGTGGAGAAATTTCAACATCTAAAGTATAGTCATGAGATAAATCCAGGGAGTGCATGTGCTTCTTTTCTTAAGTGGCTGTTTTTTTTTCCCCAAATAAATTTTGTCTTATTCTTATAAATGAAAATATTTGCAGACTAAGTACTAAAAGGTTTTTAAAACAGCATTTACGTAAGTGTAAGTACTATAATTATGGATCTTCATAGCCCTGAAAATTATTTATTTTAAGAGGCCATGAATTTTGTTCTTGAAAGAATAATAGCTTTTCTACCAGAAAATCCAATGTCTGTGGCATATTTTGAGATGATTTAGTTTGAAAAGTCAAATTAAGCACAATCCTGGGATGGGAGGTTTCATGCTTGTTCAATTCTAAAATTTCGACTTACTGGCTTATCTTTTGAGGCTTTCTCCATTGCCACGGTTTTATTCAGGGAAGCGGGCAAGTTGGGTGCCAGCCAGTTAGTGCCAACTTAACAGATAATATGATTGATCTTGGGACCATAGCCTGCTCTCTCATCCCTTCAAATAAATATATCACAAAAACACAGATTTATAAGTACAAAATAAGAATCTGGCACCAAAAAGAAAGCCTAACAGTTGTTGGGCTAGATTGGGATTGAGCTTTTAATGGTAAAACTCAAGAATATTCCTTCTACTTCATTCTGAGATAATAAAAACAGCAAACATTTACTAAACATGGTGGAGCTATATACGGGGTGTCCTAAAAATCTTGGGGCAAGTCTTAAGCTAAGCCTTTTGGGACACCCTGCATCTCATAATTTCCAGCTGTCATGCCCAATGTTACATGAGGAACCCATTGAAGAAGGGGAAGAGAAAGGGTCGTGCAATGTATTCCTGGATGGAGGAGCTCATTGTAGACAGAAGAGCATCCTGGGAAACATTGCAGAGAAGCTGCCCTTTAAAGGAGGAGGAGGAATTTACCAGGGATTGCGTTTTCTCCTGCGTTTTCTGGCCACTTCCCCTCTCAGAGAACAAACACACGCGACGTGCCATCCTCCCAAAGTCCCAGGCTCACTTGGGGGACCAGTGAAGGCAGGCCCTCCAGCCGGGGAGCCAGAGGGAAATGGCACCCTAAATAGCCCACCCGCCTGCCTCCAGAGGGACTTCTCTCCTGCCCAGGGCACCCCAGGCAGGTTCTTGGGCTTCTCCTCAGCTCGAGCTCTGCCACCCGATGGGTCATCAGACCTGGTGGTCACCAAGACCACCTTGTCCATCACCTAGCGGTTTCGGTCCCCGCTCTGTTTGCCACACATTTCATCCCATCCCCTTAGCTGACCCCGGCCTCAGAGCGCCCATTGGAAGGCCCGGAGGCGTCTGGCTGGAGTGGGTGGTGGGGGTGATGGGCAGCTCTGGGAACCTCACCGTGACTCTTGTCACTCTGCCTTTCTCACAGCTGGCATTCAGGCTACAGATCTGGAGTTTTAAATTTGGAAGGATTAATAATAGAGGTAAATGGGATGATTTTGTAATCAGGGCTTATTTTGGCAGAGCAGTGTAAGCAATTTATTTTAAAAGCAAAAATAATTCAGTTTTCCACTGACTGTTCAGTTTTTTTTTTAAAAAGGGAGCCATTTCCCCCAAACACCACAAATGCCTATCTCTCCCTCCCTCTCTTTTCCTTCCTCCTTCCCTCCCTCCTTTCTTTCCCCTTCTTTTTCACTCCTCTTTATTTGCTTTGCTCTGTTCCTTTGGGCAATGCTTATCATATTGAGACCGTAGGAAATACTCGTTTACTGGAGTTGTGTTTTCCAAGACTGCCCCTCGCAAGCCGAGAATCTCTGGGAACTGATTGTTTTAGAAGCGAGGACTTGGACTTTTTGTCAACCTCCTCTTAAAAACTCAAGATATGCTCACTGTGTTTGTGGGGGAGTAGCCACGTCCTATGTGGATTGTAGATTATCTAAGATTAAATTGTAGGATAAAATACATCTCCGTTTAGCCTCTATTAAATTATTAGACTGTCTGTGTAGAAAGAAAGTTCCAAATTGGTAACCCCTGTTTTCAAACAATAATCAGTGACAAATTCCATTTCCTGTCTCTTCCTTTCCCAAGAATAGAATAGAAATGTCAATTTGTAATGATGCATCTGGAACATTAATCTAATCTCTGTAATCATTTAAAAACCTAGGAACAAAAATTTCACTTTTGAAGTCTTTTTTTTTTTTTTTTTTTTTTTTAAAGCCCAGCTCTACAAACTTGACTTGCTATTAATTTTTCGGGAGGGATGGGCTCTAGTGCACTAATGGGAAGTGAGAGTGGTTGGCTTGAAATGAGAATATCTGGAAATCTTACTTTAAGCATATCATGATAACAAAGCAGCTCACTGGGATGAGTGAATGTACATTGGTATCCAGCCTCAACGCTTGGGGATAGAAGTTACCAATAGTCACTGGGGAGCAAGGGAAAGGGTGGATCTGCTTGTTTTTTCTCATTTGGGGGATTGTTTTTAATTTAAGCTGACTAGTAACACGACCAGAGCAGTGCTTTAAGGAAGATCAGTCTGGCAATGGAATGAAGGCCAAATTGGGCCGAGACATTAGGGGACCAGTGTCAGTTTCTCTTAAGTCACAAACCAGAATCCCTCCATTTTTGCCAGTTTTCCCTGTGGGAGGCGTCCTGGGCCTGGAACCAGGAAGGCCTGGGTGCACATGTGGCCTCAACCACTTACTTGTGTGACTTTCCTGCCACAGCAGCCAATGGAGATGGAGTCATTGAGGGATGGGAGGAGCAGACGGCCACACAGGAAGTTACATTACAGGGCTGGCAGGTTCTTACAGGTCTTGTCCCTAAAGTCTAGAATGCTCTTCCCCGTGCTCGTGGGTCTTAGCTGGCGCTCCTTGGATAGAATATAGGAGATCTTGGGAGGAGAAAATGACATCTTTCCTTCCTAACATCTCATCGAAATTTACCCTTTTTTTCAGTTAGGAATTTTAAATACCAGCATGTCACCTTGCCAGAAATTCCCTGACACATAAGTTTAAGAACCCCTTCTCTGGCTTTTGACCTCCTGTTACCCTCTGATTGAGTTGGCTCAAATGCCAGTTTCCAGAAAGCCTTCTCTGATGCCCACATTCCCCTCACTTCCCTGGCCAGACTTTACACAACACTTATTTATGCAGCCCTACCTGATGATATTTTATATTATAATTATTTGTCTGTGTACCCATACTCCTTGCTTCATGGGTTTATAGACTGTATCTTTTCTAACCTTTATATCTCTCCAAAGGCCTGTGACAATGCACATGGTATTTGTTGAGCTGATTCGAAATCAGGATAAAATTCTTCCATTCCTATAGCTTGACTTTCTGGGGAGATTGGGAGGGAGCTTTTTACCCTTGAGATTTCCTCCCTCAGCCTGCAGTAAGTACATCTGTATTTAGTTACTTGCCCAGGCTAGCCTGCATAAACATGAAAAACCCCATCAAATGAACATTGAAACATTAATCAAGCATGAATATGTTCATTTTTTTAATCACCCTAATTTTTGGTCTTGAAATGGAAACACATCTTTGATATTAAAATATAATAGTGGGGCAGCTAGGTAGTGTAGTGGATAGAGCACCAGCCCTGAAGTCAGGAGAATCCGAGTTCAAATCTGGCCTCAGACACTTAACACTTCCTCGCTGTGTGACCTGGACGGGTCATTTAACCCCAATTGCCTCGGCATATTTTTTCACACACACACACATATGTAAAATTGCAACCTATTTTCTGCAATTATGCATATTTGCAGGTTAAGAAAATTATTTTAAAACTGTCACAACTCAGTTGTACACTGTCATTGTGAGTGTCATTATTGCTGTGAAATTGAAAAATTGATAATTTGGAGATTTTCCCTTCTCCCCTGAGATAGTGTGTGTATCAACAGCCAATGACCCTTTTTATCATCATCATCATCATCATCATCATTAGAATTTTTTATCATTCTATTTTAGGGGGAATCCAGACCTATGATTTCAGGTACAACAACTCTGCAACTTTTTTCAGGTTTGGGGGACTTGTCTAGGGTCACATAGCTAGTGTGTGTCAAATACAGCACTTGAACGCAGTTCATAGATGCCTATGATCTTTATTTCAGTGATTTTATTTTTCTTGGACAGGACCTCCCTCCATCACCGTTTTCTTTCTGTGCTTTGTAGCCAAAGAATAAAACCAGAATAATAGCTATTTGGTGTTTTCTGCACCAATGACTATGTAGATTGCCTTTGTGAATGATGGAACGTTTACTGTGACTCTCCACCCTACCCCAAGAGGGGCAAATACTCTCACTTGTTATTAAGTATTTTGAGACAATAATTTGTTCTTTATTGTTCCTACGATTCCAAATTTCTCTGCTTACAGAAGAAATCAGTTGCAATAGGATACATCAAAGTATTTTCAAATTTTCTGCCAACAGCCCTTTGTTCTTTATCTGATGTTTTAAAACCCAACTGTCTTCTGTTTTCTAAAATGACTTCATAAAAATATGATCCCATTGGAGAGTTGTGCTGTTGGAATGGAATAAGGTGTGGATTCAGGTGGAGTGGGTTTTGAGGCCGGCTCAGTTGTGTGACCCTTAACTTCCTACAAGCTTTAGTTTATTCCTCTGTCAAATGAGTGTTTATTTTATCCTCCTCATCAGGATTGCCAGGAAAGCACTATATCAACATGAAAAATTAATAATTTGCCAATCTAGTCTTGCTTTATTATTTCTGACATTTTATTGTCTGCGATTAAACTCTTTTTATATCTAAAACATCTAAAAAAATCTTTTTATATTTCTGTTGAAGACATTTATTATTTTTGAGAGATGCTACAGAACATCCGAAGAAGGGACACATCTGTTGAAGTGAAGGGTCTAAATAAGGCAAAAGCATAAAGAATGTCATCCATTTGAGAGAAAAATTTGTGTGAAAATGGCTTGGAATTTAGGAAGCGATATAATGACCTTTTTATGTTTTGATAACCTAAGTGTCTTTCACCAACCAATCCTCAAATTAAACCCCAAATAAAATGAGCAGTTTCACATATGCTATGGAATAAAAGATTACGTGTGAAATTATGAAACTCTAATATGTGGCTCTTGCTTGTATATAATCAATTCAACATATAACTCTCAATCAGTTGATATTTATTAAGCACCTACTGTATGCAAGGCATTGTGCCAAGGCCACAAAAAGGCAGATCCCTCAAGAAGTTTGTCATTTGATGGAGGAGACAACACGCACATAAGTCTATACAAAGCCACCTATCTATAAGATAAATAGGAAATAAGTGACAGAGGGAAGGAAGGCCCTGGAATTAAGAGGGGTTATAAAAGATGTTAGGTGCCCTGTTAGGATCCTTTTATTGCTTTTACTTTATGAATATGAAGTCATGACATCACTCTCAAGGATAAAGGGGTTTACAGAATCTGGCCGCTCACTGTTTTTGGGTCCAGGGCGCCACTTTAAATATTACACCCACTACATTTTGAACAGCAAATGTGAAGTGTAAAACTTGGGAAGGAAAACGAGGTCAGCAGTTCTCTCTTACCTGTTAAGGAGGTGCCAGAGCATTCCGTGTGGTTTTTAAAACTTTGTTTTATGATGCATTCTTATGCCTGTGTGCCAGTTCCGAGTCGTGGTGCCACTGGACAGACTTAACAGGTGAGCCAGGACCTTCAGTCAGCTGGGGTCTCTTTGGCACCTTGACGTTGTGCCACATGTCACGGACCTTTTTCTGTCTTCCAGGCATCGACTCTTATGTTTTCCTGTAAAAATAACTTTTTTTTTCATTTTTTCCTTTTTATTTTCAAAGGAGGAAATTATTTTGCTAAGGAATATGGCATCATATGAATAATAGGTAAATTATTATTATTATTATTTTGTATTTGGATTGAATTAGATTTCCTGAACTATTGATCTTTGTGTCAACCTTAGAATGTGAATGCAGTAACTCGGTCTTTTCTTTCTTTGGTCTCTGGCATCAATTTGCCGAGCCTGATGGTAAGCTTATTGTTGTTGAAGTCACAAGTTGGGTCAGTGGGAGGTTGCTGTTGTTTTTGAAAATGAGTCAGTCTTAATCTTTGAACTTCAGATCTTATAAACATTTCTAAAGATAGTAATACCTACCCTGAACTCAGAGTTGCTTTACTATCGATTAACTGCTAGTAAAACAAACAAATCAGGTTTCTGGGAGGAGGTACTATAAATGATAGTCAAATTAGAAAACTGTGGGTTCTAGAACATCGTATGAGAATATAATTGTGGACTAGAAAATTGTAGATAGGGGGGATCCCAAGAGGTCCAGCCACCTTACCCAATTAATAATTAAATCCATCTAAAAATGGAATGGGTTGCTTTGTCAGACAGTGAGTTCCCTGTCTTTGTTTGGATGCCTCCTTATCCAGGATGTTGTAAAAGGTTGCCAAGTTGGGCCAGAGAGCCCCCAGTTCTCCTCCGTCTCCAGGATCAGGCTTCCCCTTGAAGTTAACAACTGTTTCTGAGAGAAAGCTGATTTTAAAACATTTCTGCATTTGAACTGTGTCCTCCCTCAAACATTCTATTTAGCTTAAAAAAAAAAACCAGGTGGAACTAACACGTATCTCTATGGGACATTAATTCCTATAATGGAGTCTCCCTTTGATATGCATGTTTTATAAGTTGATCATAATGGGAGTATTCAAGTATTTTAAAGACTTCCAGACACATTAGAGCTCATCGAATCCAATTCCCTTGATTTACAGATGAGGGCACTGAAGCCCTGAGCTGTGAACTGCCTTGCTTAAAATCGCAGTGAATTTATTATGACCAAGTCGGGCCTGGATCTCAGATATCCTCATTTCTGATTCAGTTTTCTTTCCTTCAGCCCTCAAAGCACCTACATTAGGAAATGCATGTATATTTAAACTTTGAAGATCCACTCCGTATTTTCTATAGTACCAGCATTAGAGTTAAACAGGGTTCAGTTGCCCCCAGAAGAGAATGCTACTTTCCAAACTGAGGATATCAGTCCTTATAAGGAGAGCACCAAGGGCTGGGGTTTTCCATTTGGAAAGGTCACATTTTCACATAGGCATTGTGGGATATACAAAGATATATATAGCTTTCAGTTTGGGGGAAAAGATGTGGTTCAGTGTTCTTTTATAAGATCTTGTTTCATAGTACGGACTTCCCCCTACTGGTATAGGACAAAGGTATTTCCTTAGTTTTAAATCATGGACTTCCTTTCATAGATTTTTCATTCCTACATGATGTTCATTTGAGCATTGTGTAATGGAAAGGGTGTGGTGGGACTTATTAGTTCACAGATGTTTGAAATGTGATAGCGAAGGTAGAGAGTAGCAGTTTATAATAGTAGAATCAAGCAATTAATTCCATTTCAGTGACTAAGTCATAGATTTCCCAATTTCTTGCCTGTTGGGCAAGCAAAAACTCCTCCAAAAGTTATTCAAGCACTTAAAGGATTAAGCTAATAACTGAATTTGAGGAGCATGTCCCTTTTGTGGAGTTTTTTCTTCATGACATCTTTGTTTTTTCTTTTTTTTTCCCCCTCATGTCACTCTTTGTACTTTAATTGACCTCCCTTTTCAACATTGCCTCTCTAACTCCCCATGATTTTTTGTTCTTTTACTTCCTGACCCTGCCATCTCTCTTGGAATTGTAGGAAAATATAAGGGTGTGCTGTGGTCTGACTTTTTAGCTAAAGGTGTGGGAACGGGCCTTTTACTCTCATTCGTTTAGCCAACATTTTAAGTACCTACTGTGTGCAAGGTACTGTGTGTATGTACTAGGCCAGGTACTGTACTAGATAGAAACACATACAAGAACGGCGTATGCTACTGTAACACTTTTTGCCATTTATTTGGCAGTGATGATCAGCGATATTGGTTAGTGGTACTTTCTTTGCTATTGTCCTTTCTGATTTTGGAATTAGGACCATGGTTTCTTTATAGAAGGAGAGTACCTTCATTTTGTAGTTTGAAAAATAGTTTATGTAGCATATTCATTATTTGTTTTTTAAATCTTTAAGAGAATTAACTTGTGAATCCATCTAGATCTAGAATTTTCTCATGTGAGAAGACTTGCTTAGTCTTTTCTTTCTGAAAGCTGGATATTTAGATTCTTTATTTCCTGTTACATCACTTTCACTATCTTATATTTTCAGTAATTCATTTCATTTAGTTTTTCAATCTTATTACTCTATAGTTTAGTATAAGCATTTCCAATGGTTTAAATCACAGTAACTTGTGAATTACCTCCTTTTGTTTTTGATTTTGTCAGTTCCATTTTTTTCCAGCTTTAAGATTCTCTTATTATTTTTTAAATATATATATTTTATTATGTTTTATAATAACTTTATATTGACAGAATCCATGCCAGGGTAATTTTTTTTACAACATTATCCCTTGCACTCGCTTCTGTTCTGATTTTTTCCCCTCCCTCCCTCCACCCCCTCCCCTAGATGGCAAGCAGTCCTATATATATTAGATATGTTGCAGTATATCCTAGATACAATATATGTTTGCAGAAGTCAGTTCCATTTTTTAAAATAATGCTTTTGTAGTTTTTCCCCCCTAATCAATGCTTTATGTCATTTATGAGTTTGTTTGTGTTAGTTTCAATTCAACCAACAGTCACGTTTTTTAAAGAACCTATTGTGTGCCAGACATCGTGCTAAATGACAAGAGATGCTAAAGGCAAAAAGCAGTCCTTCTATCAAGAAACCTAGAATCTAGTGGAGGAGATAACATACCAAAAAAACTATGTGCAAATAAGATTTATGCAGGATATATTAAATATTATCAACCAGGAGAAGGCACTAATATTAAGGGGAATTTGAAAAAGTTTTCTGTAGAAGATAGGATTTTAGCTGTAACTTGAAGCAAAGCAAGAAATGGAGATGAAAATGTTTTAGACGTGAGGGAGAGTCAGATAAAAGTCCCAGATCCAGGAGATAGTATCTTGTTCAGAATAGGGAGGCCAGTGCCACTGGATTGCTCGGGGCAGGGAGGGGAGAGGGGGGTAGGAAGCTGGGAAAAAAAAGAGAGGTAGGAGTAAGTTGTAAGAGGATTGTAAAGGTATTTATCTTGACTTAAAATAACAAAATATTTTCATAATTAGAGATTATCAATTAGTTACTTATCTAGTTTAAAAATGTATTCTCAGTTTTCTTGTTTAGTAATATGTTATTCAGGGATATAAACTTTAAGATCTTATTTAAGTATTATCATCAATTGTACTATGTTGCCTCATTATAACTTTTTATTATTGGTTTATTTTTTTTCTATGATTTTTGCCATTTACTCACCAGTTGTATAAGGTATAATTTTAGTCTTCATTTGAATCTGGATGTTTTGTCCATATTTTCTTTTTTGATTATAAGAGTTTTAAATTTTTTTTTCCATTATGTTCTTTAAAGGCTGTAGTCGCATCTGCCTTTCTGAATTGTTAATGTAGTCTTTATGCCTAGTTTGGGATCAGTTTCTGTCTTAAGTTCTCATGGGAACCTAAGAATTATGTGTATTTTCTAAGATTCCCTTTCAGAATTCTCCACTGAATTGTCCATTGCTGTTTTTCCAACATTTTATCCAAGTGTGTAATTCTTGTTTGTTTGCATGTTGGATTTGGCAAGCTCTGACATAGAAATGCTGAGGTCACCTGAGAATTAGTGCTCTTTTAATTAGGTTGGGTATATATACATATGTAGATGCATGCGCCTGCACACACACACTCACTCATCTTGATTTGATTTGCCTTCCAGAGTCTAATTGCCATGAACCTGCCTATGCATTAATCATCTGTAACGCCTTTAATCAGAGAACAGTATTGCTTGTTGATATCGGCCTTTTGTTTTGTTACCTAAAATCATGACTGTAACTTCTGGTTTTTATCTATAGCTGAAACATATTAAGTGTTTATTCTGGCCCTTCACTTTGCATCTGTAGGAAACCATTTGCTTTTGATGAGTTTATTGTAAAGAGATATTTATGGAGATTTGTTTTCTAATAGGAGAAGCTCAATGACGTGGGGGATAGATTAGAGTCGGGAAGCCCCAAGTTCAGATGCAGCCTTAGATACTCACTAGCGGGGAACACTTTCCACATCTGTAAAGTGAGCTGCAGAAGCAGAGGGCCGACCAGTGCAGCATCTCTGCCAAGAAACCCCCCCAGGGTTGTATAGAATTGGGCACAGCTGAGATAACGGGACCCCAAGAAGCGGGCAGCCGACCTGTGTCCCTTTGTAGTGTTCGCCTCTCAGCTGTGGAACTGGGTTCCCAACCAGCAGGGCTGATGGCTCCCTTTTGCCTCCAGGCTTAAATAGAAAACCCTCCCTTAGGATTTTAAAGCCCTTCAGACCCAGGCCCCTTCCTCCCTTTTGGTCTCCTCACTTCCTCCAGCCTGCCTTCCCATTCATCTGGATCCCATGGGGCACCGACACCGGCTGGCCTCCTGCTGTGCCTTGCGCCGGTTCTCGTGTTGCCTGATGGGGCGTCTCCATGGCTCTCCTCCATGTTAGGACTTTCCCTGGTTCGTTCTCTTCCTCATCTCCCCTCTTATCCTCTATGGATGAAGAAACGAGCAGAAAAGGAAAGCCAGAGAAGATAAGGGCTCCTGGTAGATGGTCCTGTTATTTGAAGTCTCTGGCCAAAGGCAGTGGAGGTAGCCTGTTTCTGGGTGGCTATAGAAGAGTGAAAATAGGACCAAGAGGTGAAAAATAAAAGGCACTTTGGACAAGGGGACCTCGAGGACCTCTCCAATACTAACATTTTGTGACTTTTCAGCTATTTGGTATTTCTTTCCCCAGATGACTTTCACAATCATTCAATTTTCTCAGAACAATTCAAGGGAGAGTCAGGAATCATATGGTTGAAGTTAGAAGCAGTGTAGTAAACAAGTTCTTGTGATTTTTTTTCTCGGTGGTGCAGCAGATGTTTAAGTTCAGTGGGATTGGGAAAGCCTGCCTTTCGCTTTCAGTGCCGTAGCTTCTGTTTGCATTAACGTTCAGCGACTCCCTAGGTTGTCCTCGGACGCTTCTGTGTAGGTCTGGTCACGCTCCGACAGGGCATGGCCGACAGCAGGGCTGTGGTTATATGGCCCAGGTTGAGTTGGGAGATAGGAGCATCCGGCTATTTTTCATTTCAAATCACTTTTCCATAAAACTTATGACTATTTTCTTCTTGTATCTAATTCAACCAACTTTTTGGGTAAAAATGAATTTTTAATTAATATTAAAGAAGAAATTTTTTTATGCTGATTAAAATTTGATCTTTAACCATTCAAAAAGTATCTTATGATCTTACAGTGGTCATTATCATTGACAGTTAATTTCAAGTTAATCAAGAGGTATAAAAATTTGGGATATTCTGCTTTTAACATACCTTGTAAATTATTTCTGAAATAAAGATTTTGATGTTTAAAAGCATCATTTTGGGGTAGCTAGATGATACAGTGGAGAGAACACCGGCCCTGGAATCAGAAGAACCTGAGTTCAAATGCAGCTACAGACACTTAAAATGTCTTAGCTGTGTAGCCCTGGACAAGTCACTTAACCCCAATTACCTCAGCAAAATAAATAAACATTAAAATTAAAAACAATAAAAGTCTCATTTTGCTTTAGTTATCAGTAATGTAGATTTGTAACTTGTTTAGTTTGAAATGAAGGTACCCACTGCTTTATATCTACAAAATCTAAATTCAGGGATTTAACTAAATATAAGTTTAAGTCAAAATTAAGAAAGGAGAGTCCAAAATGTGAATTCTATAAAAGCTTTATACTAAGAGATCATGAATGCTGTCATTAAGAAGACATTCAGAAGATGCTGACTGGACAGTACAGGTACCAAACATCACAAAAAATTGCATAGTATCAGAAAACAGCTAATTACCAATGTGAAAATCATTTCTGAGTCAGCATTTGTGAAATCAAAACCATGAACTTGTTAGAACAAGATTGGAATCAGTTACCAAATTAGAAGAAACATAAAAATGTTTAAGCAAGCTGTGGTTGGCAAAAAAAAAAAAGTGAGAGAGATGGCAAATGGATAAAGGAACAGACATTGATTGTAGCAGTTGAAAAACAATAGATAGTTGGATTTGGAATCAAGAAAACTTGAATTTGAATCTGACCTCAAACACCCACTATATATCCCTGGGAAATTTAAGGCATTGTACTCAAGCCTCTTTTAGTTCTGAATCTGTTTTTTCTTAAGGCTAATATACACCAGTCATAACAAGAAAACAAGAGCATAAAAATTCCGCCAATAAGCTTGATCTCATTGTTGAACAGAGAAGTACAATAGCCAAGGGCTTAGAATATGAACAAATTTTAAAGGTCTCACTGAGGAAAAAAAGGGATTATGATCAATATCACCTCATGAAATAGTGAGACCTAACTGTGGGAAAACATGTTAATACAAGTTTGACAAGAGTTACTTAAGCCAGATTCTCCCAAAAGACATTTGAGAGTGAAATTAGAAGTGATTAAAGCTGAACAAAGATTTGTTGGGTTTTCTATAACTTTAAAAAAAATTTTAATTTTCCCCAGTTATATGTAGAAACTTTTTTGTTATACATATGCATTTATTTTTTTAAAAAAACATTTTCTTATGAATCATGTTGGGAGAAGAAAAATCAGAACAAAAGGGAAAAACTATGAGAAGGAAAAAAAAGTGAACACACCATGTGTTGATTTATATTCTCTAGAGATTATATTTGGATGGTGTTTTCCATCCAAAGCTTGTTGGGATTGCCTTGGATCTAGAACATTTTAGATATTGTAGCATTATAGTAATCATTTAGTATTTATTAAATACCAGGCTCAGTACCAAGTAGAAAGACAAAAATAATTTTTGCTCTCAAAAAGAATATATCCTATTGAGGAGCAGCACTTGATAAGAAATGCAAAGTGAAGGAACTTAGAAAAATGAGAAAAGCAAATGGGCTAAAATTATTAGAATTCAGAGGAGGTCTGTGCTGGAGTCCGCTTAGTTTTAGCTTTAATGAATGATTGTGTCTCAAGATGATATGTGAAAGAGGAACTTATATCAAATGCTGTTGTGCCAAAGTTCCTTTTTAATGTCGTGATCCAGTTTCTTCAATTGTCTTATTTAGTTATTCTGCCTCCAGTTATAACCTTTCCCTCTTAATGTTTGAGGTAAAGGTCTATCTCAATTGCTATAATCATTCCCTCTTAAATAGTTGATGAGATAAAGGTTTTATATCGTTAGGTTATAGACATTCCTTCTTAATATTTGACAGGATAAAGGTTATCCATTTTAGATGTCAGAATATCAGTAACTTCCCTCCATTGTGTTATCCTAGGGGCCTCCCCCCCATTAGGTTATCCCCACTTAGGTACCTCCCCCATTATGACATTGTTCTTGTTATCCTATAAAAAGCCTGCCCTCTGATACTTGAGGGCTGGACTTTGAGATGATAGTCTCATCCAGCCCTGGGACCAACCATGGATCCATTGGTCCCACTATATCTCTTCATTTAATAAACTATTGAATTGGTCTCTAATTTCTGTCTTGGTCAGTTTCTCCGGCATTACAATGCTTAGACATAGCCATTATTATTGCTCATAAAAGAGAATTAAAAAAAACCAAAAAACACCTGTCCATATGTTTAGAGGCAATGCAGTTCAATGGGAGGTGCTCTGATTTTATAATTAGATAATTGAGATCCTGATTCTGCCCTTCACCAACCCTATGACCTTAAGCAAGTGATTCCACTCTTTCTGGATCTGTTTCTTCATCTACAAAATGAAGTTGTTGAGCTAGAAAAATCTCCAAGGTCTCTTTGAATTCTAAACCCCATGATCTTATTTTCTTAACTTTTAAGATATTTAGAAGAAAATCCTATATACAGCAAAGAATTTATATTTATTCTGTATAAACATAAACATGTACTTGTTCCTCATTGAACGTACTTGAGAGCAGAGACTACTTCATTTTTTTGTATTTTCCTTATTATTTGAATAGTTTGTTCTTGGTTTTTTTTAAATTGATTGATGTAATGGGCTGAAGCTTGAGTTGATGCACTGAGGTCCCATGCACGTGAGACTAAATAGTAATCGGACCATACTCTATTATATATGCTTGGAGAAAGAATGGCCCCCGCCCACTCTTTGTGCTGTGCAAGTTTTGATGTGTTGTATAGGAAATGACATAGAGACGATTTTGGTGGGTGGAGAGAGAGAGGCGCAGAGAGAGGACGAGAGACTGCTGGCCGGGTTCGTGTCGCGGCTGCTCACATTCCTATCGCCATCCCCCTTCACCTTCACAAAGAATAAAGATCGAGGATTTTCCCTTAACCTGAATTCCTGACTCTGGCTGATTTTAAAATACACAGTCGTCACAGATTGAATATGAGATGTTACTGGGTTTGTTGTCCCTGCGCTCTGAAAAAGGAAAAAAAAAAAAAAGACAAAAATAAGGAAGAAAGAGGGATGCCTTATACTCTCTTCCAACTAAGTATTTCCATACATAGGTTTGTTTTTTTCTAAAAATCTAAGCTATACTAGAGTGTTTGAAAGACACAATGGAAACATGTTTGTTTGGGATGTTGAGGGGATTCCCAGTGGGGATTGGGATTGACTGAAGAGCCTGGAGTATTTAGTGTGAAGGAGAAGATTAAGAAGAAAAATGGTAGCTATCTTTGAGTATTCGAGAGGTTCTCTGTGGACAAGGGATTAGATTAATTTCAGTCAGCCCCAGAGGAAATGTCAGAGAGACGGATTTAACCTGAATTTAAGGACATTTTTTCTGACAGAGCTGTGCCAAAGCAGAGTGGGCTACTTTGGAGGTAGTGTAGAATTTCCTCCCTCACTGTTTTCTAGAGCAGCTGAATTGCAGGTTGAGCACGACCCCATCAGTCAACCAGAAACACCCCAAGATGCTGAGGAACTCGCAATTTTTGGAAGGTTTTTCCCGTTCTCCTTATTGAACTTTGAATTGAGGGGCTGTTGGCTGGCAGCTGTAGTCTTAATCACACCGTCAAAATGGCCTGCCATGAACTATTTATTTTAGTATTGTTTTTACCGTTCTGGGAGGCATTTGTTCATCGGTTTGGTATGATAATAGGCAAAATCAAAGCAATCCGATGAAACTTCAGCGACAAATTCTGGCTTGCGTTAAACATACCTAGTTTTCTGAAATGTAACTTATCGTTCTGTTGGACGTGGCCCCCTTGTTTCCTTTCCAAAGCCCGATTCTTGCCCAGCGATATTCTTTTGGAGGAGTTGCTCAGGTGCCCAGCGGGGGCTGTATTAGCAGCTGTCTCCCAGGGTCACTGCAAGAATCCAATGAAATGACGGATGTAAAATGCTAAATGTTAGCTGTTATTGTTGGATTCTCATTATTATTACTGCTGCTACTCAGTTTCCTTTGGTAATGTACAATGTTTAATTATTTGAGGACTACTTAAGATTGTGACCCCACACGTAATAAAATTGTTGCCCCACTTGTCCCATAACTTAAAGTGTTTAACTTAATCGTTTCTGTCTCAGCCGTTGTTAACGTCCCCGTCCTTGCAGAAATAGGGCTGCCTTCTTTCCAGTCTTGCTATTTAAGCCATACTTTCTTCCCCACGGGCAGTTAGGTCTCCCTTCTCTTAATTAATTAACTACATGAGTTGCCTGAGTCAGTTGTCAGGGTAGAAAGCAGCCTACAGAGAAGGTTGTGGAAGCTGCCTGGGACTATCGGGGCCATGGCGCCGGTCTAGCAGACGTTACCCCTTCTGCGTTCTTTGGGACTCCGAGGGCCTCCTACACCCTAAGGCAGAGCTAGGCTGGAAGTCCCCCTAGCCCTTGTCTTGTCTTAGCTGGAGTGAGAAGGCCCAGAGCCCGTGGGGGAGAAGGGCAGTGCTGGGAGACAGATGGAGCCCTCTTGCCAGCAGTTCTGGCATTCTGTGCCCGGCCGTGGTGGCTCTTTAATTCACGTTTGTTGGACTTCTCAAGCAGCGAGACCATGTGCCAGGTGCTCTCGGGCCACGTCCCAATTCTCGGCTGGGACGGACTCAAAGCCCAAGGAGCAAGCCGGCCTCGGTCCTTGGGCAGCCTCACGCTCACTGCTCAGAGACAGACCCGGCGAGCCTCCTCCCTCTGCCACCAGTCCAACCTCAGCAAAGCTGAAACTCTCTTCAGGCCTGTTTCTCAGCCGTACCTCAGCTTAGCTAAGGGAATGAGGAAGCGGGTGACGTGAGCTCAGCCTGCTCCAGCTCAGATGTACGATCCTGGGGTGCAGAGCCCCGGGACCATTTGTCTCCTGCTCCCCTTGAACCATGTCCGTGTCTCATCTTTAAAAGCATCCCTCCAGACTTGCTTCTTCACAGCCCCAGGGACTTCGGTGGGAACAGCAGCGAGAGATTGGGCAGTAAATGGGCAGGCTTGAAAAGTAGAAAGGGTCATCTCCCTGTCTGTCTGTCCATCCACCCGTCCTCCCCTCTTGGGAAGAAAGGATTGGCAGATAGGAGACCTGGGTCCTCAGCCCAAGTGGGCTCTGTGGCATCTCTAGCAGACTCAGTTTCCTTTTCTGTAAATCTTTAGAGGTGACTGACTGATTTGCAGGATCCTTCCAAGCTTCAGTCAAGCCTTTGTCATCTTCAGGAAGCCACGCTTGTGCTGCTGGCCGGTCCACGCCTTCTGGAGGAGGGGCAAGAAGCTGCCTACAGTGGTGGAGTCTATGGTGCCTGAGATAGGTCCTGGAGCCATCCTCTCCCCGCGCCCGCCCCATATGGACACAACTTCCCGGCCCAGCGCAGGCTGCAGTATTCCTCCTCCCTGTATTTTCCACCCAAGGGTGTTGGCTCCCACAGTCTGAAATACAGTAATATAGGAAGGAAAAAGAAAGGAGGGAAGACCTCTTAACACAGATGAGCGGTTCACATTCCAACCTGGGGGGCTGAGCACTTTTTCTCGTACTCTTGTTTTATTTTGTCATTAGCTTTCATCCAGACATTATAATCCCTTTCCTTAGAGCTGTCTCAAAAAGCACTCCCCTTCCTGACTTAATATTTGAATTTTTTTCCTTACAATTTCTCTTTCCCTTGGGGTTTTCAAGAAGGTAAAAAAGAGGCCCCGAGTTGGCCAGTTGGCATTACCATCAGCCCGCTATTCATAGCTGGCAACTCTGACCTCCCTTTGAGGCTGACCTTGAAGACTAGAGAGGCTTGTGGACCCTTTGATGAATTAGCTTTAGTATTTAACTGGATCACCCTCGAAGGAAGTGTTCCTAAGCCATTAGCTTCTTTTTATTCTGGTTAACACTCGCTTAACCCTCGCCCTCCTTTTCCTTAGCTGTCAAGAGAGTTCAGAAAAATCTTGCTGTCTGCCAGACTGACCATTAGCTTTTCATTTAGAGAAGTCTCACTGGGACCTGGACCCCAAAATTCTAGAGGACATGTTGACCCAGGAGGGGATGGAAAAACATAAAGCAAAGAAATAAAGACAAAGATTCTTTTTTTTTTTTTAAAAGCTTTTTATTTTTAAAACACATGCACAGATAATTTAAAGATTCTTTTTTTAAATAATTTTTCAGTTATCAGAGAATTTCGTTTTTCTCTCACCTCCACTTCATCCCCCTCTGAAAGAAGAGAGAAAAAGAAGCAAAAAAAAAAAAAAAAAAAAAAGTAAACATAGTAGAGCAAAAGGAATTGCCACGTTTTCCATATCCAAAAATGTGTTTCTTATTGTGCATATTAGTGGATCATTGCTCGGTTATGAGGTAGGCAGCATTCATCATCAGTCTCTGGCTGATTAGTTAGACGATCAGAAGTCTTAAGTTTGTCAGAACTGTTCGCTTTTACAAACAAGGTATACCTCGTTTTTCTAGTTCTACTCACTTCATTGTACTTCATTTTCATAAATCTTCCCAAGTTTCTTTTCTCATCTCTACTAGCCCAATACCATTTCGCTACGATTATAGACCATAATTTGAATTCTTATCATTTAAACCATTTCAATCAAGAGAAATACAGCAGGAATGAGGAGGTCTGATGAGGAAACCTAAGAGAATAATATGAATGGAGAGGACTTATTTTTATTTTTGTACATAAAACCATGAATCTGTTGTGTGCAGCTTGTTTTTTTAAACACAAAATTCGAATCTAACACGTTGGCACTAATATGATTTGGCTTGTCTGTGTTCTTTTCTGAGTGTTCTTCTGCATTCTTGGATGTATTTTTAGATTGTCTCTCTGATGAGCATTTCTTTCTTTTTATGTCATGATAGTGATTATGCCATACTAAGCTCATTCTTTTTGGGAGAAAATAATTTGACTGATAGATTGAGGAATGTTCTCGTGTACTTAGATTCTTTTCAACACTTTTAACAAAAGCCCATGTGTTTGTTATTCTTGTGGACCAAATGGGAAGGAGAGAGAGAGATGGTGGTGTAGTTTGCTATGTGAAATATCCGTTGAATGACTGGATGCAGAGAGTAGTTATTAATGAGTTGATGTTGACTTAGTGTAGACCCCCCCCCAAAAAAAAAAATCTCTGCTGTTTAGCATTTTTATTAGTTACCAAAATGAAAGAAATAGGAAGGAGAGAGAGAAAGGAAGGAGGAGGGAGGGAGGGAAAAAGGAAGGAAGGAAGCAAGAGAGAGAGGAAGGGAGGAAGGAAACAGTCATTTTTATTAAGTGCTAACTATGTTTAGCACTTCACAATTATCTCATTTGAACCTCTGGAGACAAGGCTATCATTGTCTATTATATATACTATTGTACATATATATTATATGTAAAATATGTATATTTTACACTTGAGGAAACTGAGGCAGATAATGGATGACTTGCTGGACCACACAGTTGACAAAAGTATGAGGTTGGGTTTGAACTCAGGTATTCTTTACTACAGATCCAATGCTGTATTCCCATCCAGCTGCATAGTAACATGAGTAAGAAGCATGCAAACATCAGAGCTTAAAATCTCACACTGAGTAACTGAATCAGGATCCTAAATGAGCCTGACGGTCATGATGGGACAGATCTGATGAAATGAAATTTAGTAGGTAGCAAACTAAAGTTCTCCTCTGTTGTCTCATTATGTCACACAAGAGTTTCTGGCTTCTTGAAGATTATGCTAATAAAGTCCTACCCGGCCCAGCGATCAACTCATCTTTTATTTCTGCCTTAACTCTTTTGAGGGGGGCTGTGTAGGAAAGATTTTTTTTTTGACTGCAGTTGTTCCCAATGAGTATCTTCTAAATTGTTAGAGGGGTTGAAATCTGTCAGAACCAGCAGGATGAATACAGAGAGGACTGGTGAGACTTACATGAACTGATGCTAAGTGAAATGAGCAGAACCAGGAGATCATTATATACCTCAACAATGATACTGTTTGAGGATGTATTCTGGTGGAAGTGGATTTCTTTGACAGAGAAGATCTAACTCAGTTTCAATTGATCAAGGATGGACAGAAGCAGCTACACCCAAAGAAAGAACACTGGGAAATGAATATAAACTGCTTGCATTTTTGTTTTTCTTCCCGGGTTATTTCTACCTTCTGGATCCAATTCTCCCTGTGCAACAAGAGAACTGTTCGGTTCTGCACATATATATTGTATCTAGGATATACTGTAACCTATTTAACATGTAAAGGACTGATTGCCATCTGGGGGAGGGGGTGGAGGGAGGGAGCGAGAAAATCGGAACAGAAGTGAGTGTAAGGGATAATGCTGTAAAAAAAATTACCCTGGCATGCGTTCTATCAATAAAAAGTTATTTAAAAAAAAAAAAGAAAGAAAAAGAAAAAGAAATCTGTGTCAGAAAAAGAATACCCGCCCTGATGAAATGAAGTTTCTTTAAAATGGTAAAGTAGTCTCACAAGTACCTGATGTGTAGGGGAGACATGACCAACCAACAGTTCCTTTGGAAATAAGCCAGAGGTTTTATTGTAGTGTAAGCTCAATAGGAATCATCACAGCATTAAAGAAAGAAAAATGTAAATGCAACTTTAATCTACATAGAACAAAGCTTGAATATTGAGAGATAATTTTAGGAGAGGTAGAGGAGGAGGAGGTAGCAGAAGGCATGGTAAGGAGATGACTGAGGAGTCATGCAAATGGACTTTGTGGATCTGAAAGTCCATTGGGCTGAAAGTCACTCTGTGGTTCTGGAATTCATTTTCCTTTTTTGATTCTCTCTACCTTTCCTGTTTTTTATTTTTTTTAAAGATGAGGCATCATTTTGCCTTTTTCTTTTTCCTTTCCGGTAATAGTGTAAAGATTAAGGCCTTCGTAATAAAGTTAGTTAGAACAGTGCCCTGTGAATCATCCTTAAATTTTCCCTTCTGCCTGCCTTGATTCTAGCTCTTAACACTAAGTATATCTTGTCGAAGCTAGTGCATTTAGCCTTCTTGCCTCTAGTATACACTTTTGATTTTATTTTTTAAAGGCATTTGGTTATTAAACTTTTTTTTACTACTTTAACAATTTCTTTTTTTTAATTTTTATTTCAATAGTATATCATTTTTCCAATTAGCATCTAAAGTTGGTTTTCAGCTTTTCATTTTTGTATGATTTTGAGTCCCAGATTTTTTTCCCTCTCCCTCCCTTATTTTCTTTCTCACGTCAGCAAGCAATCTGATATGGGATATATAGGTACGTTCATTTTTGACATATTTCCACATAAATCATGTTGGGAAAGAAAAATCAGAACAAGAAGGAAAAAATCACAAGAAAGGAAAAAACAAAAGGAAAAAAACTTGAAAATAATATGCTTTGGTCCATAATCAGTCTCCATAGTTCTCTTTCTGGATGTGGATAGCATTTATAATCTCAAGTTTATTGAAATTGCTGTGGATGACTGAATTACTTAGAAAAGCTAATTCTATTTACAGTTGATCTTGGTTATCAATTATTAATTAATTTGTATAAATTAATTATTAATTAAGGACATTAGTTTTATATATCAAGCAAACTAAAGAAGCTAAATTATATATGACAACAAACCATATTTTAAAAGAATTTATCATGATTAAATTAAAACACAAGAGCAATTATTTTGGAAATAGGATGTGCCTCTGCTCTGCTCATGGAACACAACCTAGACACACACTGTCCCTCCCTGTAATCTTACACAGCTACTCATCTATTCTTCTCCAAATCCCGCTCTCATTATGTCACTCCCTTGTTCACCAGCTTCCAAAGCTTCTCCCATCTCATTGGCCCTTCTTTCAAGGTTTACCCAATCTAGACCCAGCATAAGTTGCCATTTTTAATCTCTGTTGCTCCTCGAGGCTCACTCCAAGTGCAGGACAGATTAGAAGACTCTTTTCCTTATACTTCTGTGTCTTCATAACTATCCTTGTTCCCTTCATTTTAAATGTCCTGTCCTTGTGTGTCCTTCGAGGCTCATTTCCTATTGTCTCTGGGAAGATCTGTGACACTGAAGCAAATGCCTTCTCTGAACTTTTCTAGCCCTTAATTGATACCTTTCTCAGGTTGCTTTTTTATTATTATTATATGTGTGCATGTGTGTGTAATATGTAGATGGGTAGGTGTGATATGTAGATACATATGTGTGTATAATATATATGTGTGCATGATCTATAGATATATACGAGTGTATAATAAATAGGTATAAATGTGAGTGTATGATATATATGTGTATGTGTAATATATAGGTATATGTGTGTGTATGTGTGTGCGTGTGTAATATATAGTTATATATGTGTGTGTGTGTAATGTATAAGTATATATGTGTATGTATACTATAAAGTTTTGTGGGTGTGTGGGTGTGTCTAATATAGGTGTAGGGAGCGGTGTATGATTATAGTGATTGTTTTGTTTTTGGCTGGATCATTAATTTCCTCCGTAGGAGGAAATCCCAGGTCCCCCCCCCCAGCACCCCCTAGAGGCAGCTAAGTGGCAATAGTACAGAGAGCTCTGAGTCAGGAAGACCCAATTGTAAATTTAGCCTTATTCACCTACCACTGGTCATCCTGTGAAAGTTCCTTTTTGTCTCTCTGGCCTCATTTTGGAGATCATAATAGCCCTCGCTATTATAAATCCCCATGGCTCTGAGTATCAAATGAGATAATAGCTGCAAAGGACTTTGTGCATTGCACTCTTGGCACATAGTAGGCACTTGATAAATGCTTGTTCCCTTCCCCTAGTGAGGAGCTCTCTACTAGTGAGGTTTGGCAAGAGATTTTGCAGCTGATGATCTCAGAGAGCGGGGCATAGGAGTGCTTACATATTTACTCTTGCATACATCTTCAACCACATTTAGAGTAAGGACTCGATAAATATTTATTGGGAGAAGGCATGTTGTTGCTCCTGAGCTGCTCACCAAGCAGTCCGGGACAAGACGCGAGCCAGTTTGTCTCCGAGGATTTCCTCTCGGGGGATGGTCAAGCTCCCGGAGCCGGGTTTGTTTGTTAGGATCTGATGGACGGATGAGAGATGATTGTTCATGGCTCTCGTGGAAGTTAGGACGCTTTGTCCGGCAGCTGGCCGGGGTTAATGGAGGATTTTCCCCCCTTTTCTCCTAAAGTACACAGGGCTTCTTCACGTATCACTTTAAAAGTTTCTCCAGCAGCTGGTGACAAAGATGCCGCGGTTGCTAATCCTATAGTTAGCTTTTCTTCAGGTCTAGTATCCAGTTTCATTTCCTCTTCCAAAATACACTTGTGTTATGTAAACACAGAAGTTTTAGAATGACTGGCATTTTTTGTTGACATGAGAGGGAGCCCAGGAGGTGGCGGGCCATGGAATGTTTTTTCATGGAATGCAGTGAAACGTTGCATTTTGGGGGATGGATGGCCTAGATTAATTCTGCGTTTCCTTCCTCTTTTCACAACTGGCTTTCTTGATGACTCTTAAGAAGTCACTTAATCACCGGACTCTTAATTATCAGGACTATAAAATGAAAGCAGCCCATGCATATTAAAGGGTCACAAATTTATAGCCAGAAAAGTCCTTGGAAATCATCCTCTTATAGATGAGGAAACGGAGTCCCCGAGATTCATTGTGAGACTCAAAAGTAGTGTGCCCCGAACTTTGTGGGGCCGGGAGTGTCATGAATAATTCCTGGTTGTCACCATTTGGTAGGCAGGGATCAAGATTCTGTTCGTATCCTGTGTTCAGTAATAACCTTCCTGGGAGCAGACATGTTTATGTGCCATAAGAAAGAAAAATGCAATAACACGAAGCTGTCAGGAGATCATTTGATGTGTGAAATATCGACGCATCTGCCTAAAAACCAGACTTACCGTTCCACTGGGTCCGACTTAAGTGATGGCAATCTAATCTGGTAGCACCTGAATTATTACCGGCTTTAACATCCTTATCATCCCGTGGGGCTTGCTTTGGAGAATCTCATTTAAACATTCCATATCTTGTCATTAATTTCATTTTGTTATTTTGATGTCACCCACAGTATGTTGTGTGTGGTTCAGAAAATTCATCGACCTTCTGATGAATCGTTTCAGTTTGTACAGTCTGTGCTAAGCGGCTGTGGTTTGTCCTTCCTGCGCAAAGATGGCGTTAGGGAGGCGACGGATGGATGTGATGGACTGGGAGAACAGTCAGGGCAGGGCCTCCGATTTTGCTTATAGTCCCATAGAGTGCTGGAAACCGGACCAAGATTCTCCTCCGATTTCCAGCCCAGTGTTCAGGCTGCTGAATCTTTCTGCATCCACATTGTCCTTTACAGACATGTTTATCATAGGGAATACAAATGAGCAAAGTAGCCAAAACTGTTTGGAGTGCTTTCTGCTGTTGGTGCTTAAGAAACAAGAAGACCAGCCTCAGAGTTGCTTCTACAGTGTTGAACAAATTTTGTAACTTAATAAATACCTGAATTTTATTGTTTGTTACTTGCTGCCCTAAGAGATAGCCAGTTAATATATACATGAATGATTACTTCTATGATGTTCAAATGTACACGTATCATCATGGAGAGAAAATTGGTCTGAAAACCTGGGAGATCTGGATTCAAATCCCACTTCAGACCTATAATGACCATGGGACCCTGGGCACATCACTTAGCTTCTCACTGTTCTAGGCAACTCTGTGATATTTTAGATTTCAAGAAGGTGCCAGTCTAGAGAAAGTTCTTCAGTACTGACTCCTTATATCATTGAATAGACAAGTCTGGGTAAAAAAGTGAATACCAGATATTATATATAGAAACAGACAAACACCGACACAAAATTAGAACTAAGTTTTTAGTCATTCTCCAACTGTTTCATCCTGTGGACCCTCCACTGGAGTCTATTGCGTTCTTCTCTGGTACCATTGGGGGGAAAATTACATCGCCAAAAATCTAGAGGAGGTTAGTAAAATCATAAACATTATGCCAGATTTGTTTCTCCTAATAGGCGGTGAGATATTACAAATAAAGAAGAAACATGACAGGCAAAACTGTTACTCAACAGTTGAGTTATTAAGAGAATCAATAAAAATTAGAATTAAAAAAAATAAACTAGCATCTTTTGCTTTAATTTGACCAAAAAACACTTATTATTAAGCTCTGAAAATAGGCCCTGGAGATATAAAGACAGAAAAAAAAGACAGTCTTTGAAGAAAAAATATTAACTTTGTACTCGGCAACGTCTCTCCAGTAATCTAAATTCAAATATTCTGCTTGAGAGAAATATACAAACTGGCAAGTCCCCTCATTTTTAACACGGAATAATTTTGAAGTAACAGTGTTCTGGATTGACATTTTGCTTCATCAGATAGCACTGCGGTCACTTAATTTTTCAGGCAGCCTTAAGAGTGTTCTCAAAGTACTTAATCTTTCTATGACCTCTCGTTCAAGGATTCTATTTTTACTACCCTGAAGTAATGAAAGAGACTTCCTCCCTCTGATCAAAGCCTTAATTCCTTCAGGTGGATCAATTAAGGGCCCCTTGTCCTTGACCTGATCAGACCATCACTCTCTTTCAAGGAAGGAATCCTTCCTGAATTCATCAATGAGAGAAGAATAGAGAATCTTGAAAGAATTGATAGTTAAATAGACTCATATGTATTTCTCTTTCAGGTTTAAAACGTTATTAGAGTAAGGTACTTTTAAAATGCTTTCTCTATTTCTAAGAGGAGGGAGAGATTCTTGATAGCACATCATCAAATTTATATTCTTCTGAAGAGATACAATTCCCACCACCAAAGGAGTAAATACAAAGTTATTTCAAGAGCTAAATGAGCTAAATCAGGAATATCATTTCAACCAGTAATTGTCACCCCATAAAATTCCTGATTTTTTTTTTTTTTTTTTGTGTGTGGGGCGGGGGAGACTGTGATAGAATTTTTTTTTTCATAAAATGGTAAGGATAAAAAATAATAAATGCTTGTTCCTTCTTTTTTTTTCCCCCCCTATTTTGAGTTTATGATTAGTTAGAGGAGGAGAAATTGATTCTTCATTCCACACCATCAAATTTATATTCTTCTGAAGAGATAACAATTCCTAACACCCAAAGGAGTAAATACAGTTATTTCAAGTGAGAGTATGAGCTTAATCTGAAATATCATTGCAACACAATAATTGTTACCCCAGAAAATTCCTAGTTTTTTTTTTTTTGAATGAGTGGGTGATATAATTTTTTCTTTTATTACCTTTTCATAGAATAAGAGCTTAATAAATGCTTATTCCTTCTTTTCTTCCCTGTTTCTGAGTTTATGATTAGTAATTTACCTGTCACTCTTAACAGTGGGTGGTATTTTACATAGATGACTCAGAAAAAGTGCTGTTAACCATGTTTCTTTATGGCCCAGCCTCAGTTAAGTTTATGGAAAGGAGGCAGTCCTTTGTAGTGGGGGTGGATGGGAGGGACTAAATGCTAAACATAATCCGCAGCATTTTCATTTTGATCTTGTTTGATCCAAGGGAGGACAGATAGTAATAGAAGGAAAAGGTTTAATTCAAAACCTACCTTTTCCAAAAAGCATTTCCTATTTACTCTAGTAATATCACTCTTCTCTAATGTAAATTGATTGTTGGGGGGAAAGCATTTATTAAGTGTCAACTGAGTATCAGACGCTATGTTAAGTGCTGGAGATACAAATATAAAAAGACAGGTCCACAGCTGTAATTATGTGGATATCAGACACTGCAAAGTGCTTTACATTTCTCATTTGATCTTCAGAACAACTTTGTAGGTTATTTATTGAGATTTATTTCCATCAATAGGAGCAAGGTTGGAAGAAGCCATAGCATTTAAATGACTTTTTTTGTGAGCGTCCTCTTTACCATAAATTGGAGTTTGTTTTAGCAATCTAGCCTCAGTAGAGATGACAAAAAGGTAAATGAATCTAAGAAACCAACTACTTTCACACCTAGAACCACATCTGTTACAGCTGTTTTGTTTATTATTCCCCCAAATCTGAAAGTAACAAAAACCAGACCATGTGAGACTAAGTGGGAGGAATAATTGTTAAAGCAGAAAGATGAAATAACCCTACATGGAAGAGAGAGTTGAGAAAAGGTGCGGTGTACCCACATTTTATTGGGAACTATTGCATGAGGGCTGCTCTTAAAAGTCAGCCTCATCTAAGTGTGGCAAGGCTCAAACTGGGATATCTATATCGGCTGGATCGATTCCCAAGCTCTTCTTGTACAAACATGAAAGCATGCTCAAATGTTACCCTGAATAATAAACCAAAAGCCGGTGTTCTGAAATGTCTGCCAAATCTGCCAGGACATCTCACAAAAATTACTTTGTTGAAATTAGAGTCCCTTGCAAACCGATGAGAGCGTAAATACTTCCAGTATGAGATAAAGCAGCCCGTTAGTCAGCTCCAAACTGGATCCAGCAGAGTTCCCAGTGGCCAAGATGGTGGGGGGAGAAGTGAAATGCTAAGGTAACTGTAAGAAAGCTGGAATGTTTCACTCTGAAGGAGGGTGGCAGATGGAAACTCCTCTCTATTGTTCTGGAATGAGCGAGACTCACTTTGACTTAGAGAATTGGTAATGGTTGCTGCTCTTGTGCTTACAGTCTCCAGTCTCCTGGCCGCTTCCTCCACCTCTCCGAGTCCTCACTCTCTCTCCTCCTTGGGGGGCTAGCCCTGCTGGGGGGGAGCTCCCACTCCCATCCCTCTTCCTTCTGCAGCCTGGTTTTGGGCCCACCGTTCACAGGGGAACTCCGCACGTTCCCAGGGGCCCCTTGGGTGCCGGACCTGCTGGCCTTTTCTCAGTCCCCATTTTCGTGACCTTGGAGCTCCCCCCTCGATGCCATTAGACACCTGGCTTGGGGATCTTGTCTCCTGGGTCTCCTTCTGATTAGCTGACCACCCTTCTTATCTTTGGTGATGAGTCCTGGACCCTCTGCACCAGGTAAATACCCAGAAATCCTGAGGGTCTTTCCTTCTCACATTGGATTTTTTGGTTTTTTGTTTTTTTGATTAGATAAAAGAAGTCATTCTTTGTCCCAATTCTTCCCCAGCCTTAATCACTATTGGATGTAGTCTGGCCTGGTGGCTAGAATTCTTGCTTGCCTAGCTCCTTAGCCCTTAGGAATATACTGTCGAAGCTGCTAAATCTAATGTTACCCTGATTGTGGCTCCCAGACACTTGAATGGTTTCTCTGCGGCCGTTTCCAAT
The DNA here is from genome assembly GCF_016432865.1 of Antechinus flavipes. Lineage (NCBI taxonomy): Eukaryota > Metazoa > Chordata > Mammalia > Dasyuromorphia > Dasyuridae > Antechinus > Antechinus flavipes. Next base: position 27,380,503 of record NC_067403.1, read on the forward strand.
ATTTTTTCCTTGACCTGAGAGCTTTGGAATTTGGCTATGAAATGACTGGAAGTTTGCGTGTAGTGATTTCTTCAGGTAGATGCTTTCCATTCCAAGTTGTTTAGAGGGGAGTTTGAGAGAGCCTTGCCCTTTCTCTGGGTGAGACATGGATGGGCTTTTGTTTGGTTCCCCCAGCTGTGAAGGTGGAGTTGGATTGGATTGGATTGGATTGGAGGGTTGAGAGGGGAGGGGAGGTTATCTCCCCCACAGAATGTAAGCTCCTTGGGGCAGGCCTGGGCTGGGTCTTGAGAGTGGTCTCCTGAGCTCTGAAGAGTCTTTTGTTCTTTGCCCCTAGCTTTTTCCCTTCTAGAGTGGGAGCTACTTGGGGCCAGGGCCGGGATCGGGTGGGAAACACCCTGCATTTCTTTACCTTTCTTACCTCACATTTTTAGAAACTGCCCTTTAGAAATCCCAGCCAATGGGGAAAGGAGCCGGGGGTGGGGCGGGGAGCTGGGCTGAGGGACAAGAAGGGATTGCCCCCTGGGTGTGTCAGAGACCCCTGACTGTGCCAGTGCTCCCATCTCGCCTCCCTCCAGGCCACTCTGAATGAGCCCAAGATTCTTCCTGAAATACAGGAACTCTTCTGGAGTCAGGTATGAGGGCTGGCTAATCCCCTATGGGCTCCACTGACATCCTAGAGCCAGGAGAAGTTGAGGAAGGATGTCAGCGGCGGGGGTAGGCCCCTTCGGTGGGGACACGGACCAGGCCGGCACGGAAGCCCATGGACGGGAGCGTGGGGGACGTTGGAGCAGGCGTGCCGATGAGAGTGTTCACACATGGAGGAGCACAGATTCATTCGGGGTTCTTCTGGGGATGCTAGAGAGCTGCACGGAACCACTTGGCAATTTCCCGGGTTATTTGCATTTTTATTAGGCTCTAAAAGTCTCCTTGTCTGCCATTTTATGAATAAATCACAGTTTTAGTAGTGTGACCTTTTCAACATAATCCATTCCAATATATAGAACCTGCATGATTTGAAAAATAGAATATACATACAAATATAAGGCATCAGTAGCTATAGAATACAAATATAAATATAAGGCATCAATATCTAGAATAGAGCCTGCCTTGGTGGGTGACAGGATCCCCTTCACTGGAGGCCTTGAGAAGAGGCTGGATGGCCATTGTGGGAATTGTTGGAGAGGATAGTTTGATCGGGTATAGGTTGAACTAATGGCCTCTGCCATTCCTTCCACTCTTCCTTGCTCTTAGCTCCTGGATGATCTGACACTATGCTCATCTGTACTTCAGAGGCTGTAGTTTAAAGAACAGAAGGCCCCATCTTTTTTTTTTCCCCTCTCTTCCAGATTATTCAGAACTGGGAGATCTTCCTCCTCGTTCCCCATTGGAGCCAGTTTGTGAAGATGGTCCCTTTGGTCCTGTCATAGAGGAGAAGAAACGAACGTCTCGAGAACTCCGAGAGTTGTGGAAGAAGGCCATTTTACAACAGATTCTGCTGCTCAGGATGGAGAAGGAAAACCAGAAATTGCAAGGTAGGGGCTACTTCTTTGATTCATTCATTTTACTTTTCTTCCTTCCTTTTGTTTACCAAGTGTTCCCAAGATCACAGAAAACAAGTCTGAAAATTTTGGATTATTGGGCTTAAGTAAATCTATTAAAAAAATTAGATAAGACAATTTAACAATATTTTCATTTCTTTCAATGCATTTAAATAGAAATTGAATATCTTAGAATTTATTTCTTGTTAAACCCTGACATTTTTGATTAGGAAATGGTGAGTACTTAGGACCTAGAAGTCTTTTCAGATTCAGAACATGCATCTTACTACACTACACAGAAGATAAAGTAAGTCTTTCATGTAATTATTATTCCCTCTTGTAAATAGTGCCTTTATTTAGATTTCGTGTCAGATTGAATTTTATTAACTTAGTTTTTACATTATTCACTTTTCCACATTAAAAAAAAAATCATCAAGTGGAGAATGAAGGCAAAGAGATAATCAATCACTATACTTTTGAGTCTGGAAAGTATGACTTTCTGACTTGAAACTCTTACTAGTTGTGTTACATGGGCAAGTCATTTTATGCTCCCTGAACCTCAATTTCCCCATTTGAAAAAGGGTATGATAATAGCTTCTACTTCATGGAATTGTGACGCTCAAATGAAATGATATATGTGTGTTAAATGGTTTGCAAACAATAAAGTGCTTTAAAAATATCAACTCATTATGTAGGCCTCATTCCATTTAAAATGCCTCCCTGTTCCATTTCACTGATTTTTTTTTTTAAATGAATCAGGGAAATCATGTGTTCTAAAAGTATGCTTTTGCTTTCTTCCATCTCATGAGTTATGATTAGGTAGTTTCTTCCCCCAGTCTCCCTTTTCTGTAGTTACCTTACAAGGATAGATAGTGATTTTCAAAAATGCAATAAAGGCTTTTTTTGGACACCCTTTGTGGTTTTGAGGGCCTGGATTCTACAGCCACTTCTGCCTCGGATTTTTTTCTGTATCTCCCAAGGCTTCCGGGAAGAAGGAAGGGCAAAAGGGGAAAAACTAAATGAATACAGCAGTGAGGAAGCCAGAGGGGGCTAAGGAAATGGAGAGAAGAAATTTGTTCCCAATACTATCCGTAATCTTTGTGATTACATCAGGCACTAGTAGGAGTTGGGTGGCGTTGTCATTGAGCTCCATTGTTCAATGATAACTCTACTGTCTGTATGTACTTCATATAAAGTAAGAACTCCATTGAAAGTTGTTTGAACTGTCCTGCTCCCTTGATATTGAAAATAGGACTTGGCTAGAATAGCAGTGTGGAAGTGCTTGTTGAAATTTGGGGTAGTATAATGCCAGTATTAAAAACAAGACATAACTGGTAACCTGCCTATTTACATTTTAACAAGACCTGTTGTAAATATATAAAGCTTTTAACTACATAGAAAGTTTTAATTAAAAAAAAAAAGCTTCTGCTTTACCACATGTATTACCTACTCTCTGGATCGTTACAAGAACACAGAGGGCCATCAGAGCAGGAGAAATTGGAGATTTACAGATTTGCAGATTTTTGTCTCCCCATTGCCACTGTCAGTTTCTTTATGGGTCAGTTAACATTGCCCTGTTAAATGGCTATGGAATCTCGCCTCCTTATTCCAGGCAGTTAATGGATATGTTAGATAAGGATGCTGCTATAAAACAGATATTAACTGGCTTCACAGGAATTTTGGAAGGAATCATAGCCTTAAATGATTGGGTAATAACAATAGGCCATAATTCAAATTCGAGAGATTTAATGTGAATGCTGAGTAGACTGGAATGAATATTTGAGAGATTCCAAAGTTAAGAAACCCTGCAGAAGAGTTTTTGGTACGATTTCAAGGGTTGTTTTTTGACATGAATTTTTTTTTCATCTTTCTTTTAGAAGAACAGGGCTAAAACTTCCAAATAAAAGTTGAATTAGTAGGTCAGTATATGTCTGGATTCACAAGTTTCTAAAATGTGTTTCCCTGATTTTTATTTCAGAACCACTTAAAACTTCTGAACAGGTCCATAGGTAGTCTGAAGAAAAGAAGCACAACTAGTAGTCCTAGCAAGACTCTTGGATCTGTGATTTCATGAGCATAGGGAATTCCCAAATGAGAACAGGGAACTTTGCCTTTAAGTTTGTTTTTGTTCCATCACACAGCCAGTATGTGTTAAGGTATAGACTTAACTTGGTCTTTTTGGCTCGGAGGGTGGGTAGCTAGCTCTGTCCACTGCTCTCTTGCCTCTCAAAACACACTATTTAGGTTAAAAGACAAATTAATCACAACTCACAAATTGAGGCTATCCATTACTATCCAGAATGACTAACGTTGTGATGGAATATAGTACTATAAGAAGAGAGGAGCAGGATGGTTTCAGAAAACTGAGAAATATAAACTGATGCAATGAAGTGAGTAGAACCAGGATGTGAAAGCTATAACTGCTCTTCTTAATTACAGTGATCATTTCCAAAGATCCCTGAAGAATACTATCTGTCTTTAGAAAAAGAACTGTTTTAACAGTACAGATGGAAACATACTGTTCATTTTTTTTTTTTTTTTGGTGACATGACTTATGGAAATGTGTTTTGCATAGGGGGAAAAAATCCCAACAAAACTAGATTAGAGAGTAAAGATTTGGTGAAAGCCAACTCAGAAAGGACCAGTTTGGGTGAGACGTAGATACTGCTGTATCAAATCTGATGTGAGATGCCTGGAAAAAATTTCTGGTTGTGAGAGCTGTTAGAATTTTATCCTGGCCCTCATCTGACCTATTCACTGAGAAAGAGATGAAGAAGATGTACTCTGAGCAGTTTTTACCTTCATATAAGCAGTGTGATATATGAAAAGCTTTATTACTGTTCTGGAAACATTTCATGATCCTTTCAGCAAACTTCAAACTTCATTCAGAGAACCATATAATTTTATAGCTAGAAGGCACCTTAGAGAATAACTAGTCCGGCCTCTTGATTTTACAGATGAGGGAACTATGTCCTTGGAAGGTAAATAATTTGCCCAAGGTTGTGCTGCTGCGTAATGGAAGAGGGAATCATTGTCCTTCCCAACACCTACCCCTCTATTTGGGATCTTAATCCCGTTCTCAGATCTCTCCATCTTCAGCTCATCTTTATTTGCTGGTTCCTTTCTTGCTGTCTTCAAATGTGGAAGGATAGTTAGAGGAGTGAACAGTAAATGGGTTTTTTGAGCCCTAGGAAGCATACCGACCCTGCCCTGGAAGAGTTTCAGTTCCAATAAGGGAAGAAAATGCAGACCCATAAAAGGTTAGAAAGGAATGGAGACCAGGGATGTGGGGCGGCTGAGACTGGAGATACTGGTAACAAGTGGCTGGATGATCTAATTCTGGGTGAGATGAGGTGGAAGGCCAGGGCTCTAAAGGCAGAGAGCTCAGGTAGGAGGTGAAGAAGGGTCAGAGTGTAAGTCCTCCATCTCTCACTTGCCCCTGCGTCTCTCACTCTGTTCCCTTGCATACTCCAACGCTGTTCTTCACCTGCCATTCCTTTTTCAGTCTCCATTGGTCTCTGCCCCACCCCTTGCCAGAACTTGTTTTCCCAGGGCTACTAGTGTTAATTGGCCCGTGATCTGTGCAGGATCCTCTGCCTCCTTGACTTCTCCGTAACTACTGCTAAATGTATGGTCTTAAGGTTTGCCTAAACCTGCGGGAGCTGCCAGGCCACAAAGACTGGAGCTTGACGTGGCCCAGCTTTCAGAAATCGCTGAACGTTGGCTGCTTCTGGAATGGCCAGTGAGAATTGCTGTGGGCGAGGCCCTGCACTTGGGTGGTCTTTGTGACAATGGACAGAGCTTGGGGGTGGGGGTGGGGGACCAGCATTGAAACAATGTCATGGGACTCCCACATCCTACAGAAAAGGTCAAATTCAACTCCATATACCTGTACCCCTATTCTAAGAGGGCTCAGTGTTAATGCTATGTAAAGAGAAAGGGGGTCCTGAAGAAAAGGGGGCTCTTCCTTATGACTTCTGTCCTGAGGCGAGAGTTATAGTCACTTAGTTTTATTAAGTGCCTAGTCTGTATCTGACAGTGTTCCAAGTTCTGGGGACACAGGAAGTTTCCTCCAAAAAAGCCTGCTTTCAGAGCTCAAATTTTTTTTTTTTAAACTTTTTATTGATAGAACCCATGCCAGGATAATTTTTTACAACATTATCCCTTGCACTCACTTCTGTTCTGATTTTTTCCCCTCCCTCCCTCCATCCCCTTCCCCAGATGGTAAGCAGTCCTTTACATGTTGAATAGGTTACAGTATATATCCTAGATACTATATATGTTTGCAGAACCGAACAGTTCTCTTGTTGCACAGGGAGAATTGGATTCAGAAGGTAGAAATAACCCGGGAAGAAAAACAAAAATGCAGATAGTTTACATTCATTTGCCAGTGTTCTTTCCTTGGGTGTAGCTGCTTCTGTCCATCCTTGATCAATTGAAACTGAGTTAGATCTTCTCTGTCAAAGAAATCCACTTCCACCAGAATACATCTCATACAGTATCGTTGTTGAGGTATATAATGACCTCCTGGTTCTGCAGAGCTCAGTTTTGATGGGGGAGACAAGAAATGTACAAATTACAAATGGAGTTACAGGTCAGGTTTGTCTAGTGCCGGTGCGTTTCTCAAGGTTACAGCTTTTTATTTTTGCGTTTCCATTATTTTAGAGAACTGTATTATTGAAAAGAAAACATCAGAATGTTATTACGCCAAAAGGAAAAAGATAGCCTTTTTTTGTTTGGTTTTATTTTTTTGGCAGAATCAAAATCTTGGCTAGAGGCTCCTGGACATTTCAGGTTACACTGCCTGTCCTTAGAGTTCCCATGCCTCCTAGTCTTGGTGTGGGCCAGCTCCAGGCATCTGATGCCGGGGCCCATTTTGGAAGGGTTTTAATGCCAGAGAAAGTGCACTTAGAAGGTTGTGAGCATCTGACCTGCTACAATAGTTACATACATCAGTGTTGATATTGATAGCTAACATGTTACAGCAATTTTAAGGTTTGCAAAGTGTTGTACGTATGTTATCTCATTTGCTTTTCCCACTAGCTCTGAGGTAGGTGCTGTGATTATCTCCATTTACAGGTGAGACTGGTTACCTGTACACTGAGAAAGTCTAGCATTTCATTCTCTAAAAGGAAGTAAATTCCATAGGTGCAGGAGCCATGGAGCAGACATTCAGGAAATGATTCTTGGAAATAGCCTACAGATTCTGAAGGGAGCTACACATGATACATGGGAAGCCATCCGAGGATGTCACCTCCAGGTCTTGAGGAAGGGATATGAAAGGAAAGGAAAATCAAATGCCCTGTGATTTAAGGAGATGAAAGTACGGTTCGTAGATCAGAGATAATCATTCTTCCCATGACCTTATAGCAACATTCGTTTTAGAATTTCCTGTGTTTCTAAAACGGATGAAGTGTCCATTTCATGCAACTAATGTTCAACAAAGCTTTATATATTCTCTGGAGTTAGCCTCTGGCTAATATTTGTTTTAATGCTGTGCCAACCTAAATCACTACAACCAAACATGTATAACTAAGTGTAGTTTTTACACACACACACACACACACATGCGCATGCACCTACTGTGTGTGTGTGTGTGTGTGTGTGTGTGTAATCATTCCGGAGAGATTCTCCTGTTTGCTCATAGAAAATCAAGCGCATCCAGAGATATGTTAGAAAATTGTTTGAATTACAAGCTATCAAGGGGATGGTCTCATACAGAAAAGGAGAGAATAAAAATTGCACTAAGCTACGAGTAAAATACGTACAAAAAAAAAAATCAAACTACATTTTTATTCTGAATAAAATGTAGGGCGAGAAATGAATCTCCTATCCTGTTGCTGTTTCTGAGCAACTTTATTGTTCTCTGTAGAGTTTTAGCTATAAGTAGTAGGATTTATATCAGATTTTTTTTGCGCAATGTTTATGGAAAAAGCTGACTTAGAAAACGAGTGGTTTAGCTTCTCCCTCTTAATGCTTGGGGCCAGTCACTTATCTAAAAGGTAATCTACATCACATCTGAGTTCCTTTCAGTTCTGGATGAATGAATGAAAAACCATTGATTTAAACTCTCCATGCCTTGTTTCTTATGACTAAAACAATCCAAATCCTTAGCAAGGGAGTGGGAGGCGGTATTCAGAGTAGCTGTAATTATAAATTGTTTCCAGCAGAAATTCTCCTATGTTATACTTTTTATTATAGTCGCCTTCATCCCTAAATTGGTTGTCATCTTGCTTTACTGATACCAGCTGGAGAAAAGAATAACTGTTACTCAGGACCATATTTGTTTTTGTAGGGGCCATCTGTAGTATACATATCTAGGGTTGGAAAATATGGAACAAGTCATGCTATAGTCATATCTGAAAGTTTAATACCCCGTACATATATGGGATAGAGATTTTCACTAGGAATCATGTGACTATTAGGAGTTACAAACCAGTTACTCTTCCCCACTGGTTATTTCCTGCTTTCTTAGGCTAGAAGTGCCCCAGGAGGAAGGATAGCTCTTGGCATGGAGATGAACTACTATAGGCTGCAAAATGATTCCTTTCTTGGCTTCTGTTACCCTTAGGAACTCCCAGAAACCATTGCTATTTTAGCTGCTGTCTTAATGGGATTCCTCCCCATCCTTTGCTGATCAGGTTTGACCCCTATATTAGCCAGAACAATAACAGAAGCTGTTGTACCTTCCCCCACCAAGTTCAAGTGTCCGAATAGTTGATTGAGTTAAAGAGATCCTTACCTCATAAAAGATAACCCAGTTATTTGGAAAACGGAGGGTCTAGAGGACCCTCATGAACTAAGATGTGGTGTCCTGCACTTGAAAAACTGCTTCTCTATTAAGATAATCTCATTTCATTTCGATAAATGTTATTAAATTGTCAGAGTTGCAGCCAATTAGTTTGACCATTGTATTTGTTTTAATTACTGGTAATTAGTGACTGGTAAAACTTAATACATACTAGTTTAGTTCTTTTTTAAAAAACATGCTCAGGAAGATTTTTTTTGGGGGGCGGGGAATGAATGATAATTTTATATATATGTATATATATATATAAAACACTATATAATTATATAACTACAGGAAGCCTTTCCTGGTGCCTCTTTATTCTATTTGCTTCCCTATGATTATTTCTAGTTTATCCTGTGTAATATGACATAGTTTTATGTATTGTTTTCTGCATTAGATTTTGAAGTCCTTAAGAATTCTTAAGTGTGCATTTTGCACACTGCCTGGGCACACACTCGTTGCATATTACATGTTCATTGACTAACATGTCTGATAATATAAAAAATAGATAATGACACAGACTTGTGTGTCATTCAGATCAATAGAACTGACAAAGAGACCAAGAGAACCTGGAAACCACCTGAGCCAGCAAACAATCTCTTACCAGGGATCAATTTGTAAGTTCTTTTCTAGGAAGATAAAATAGAAATTTTAATAAAATTTCCCATAAATTTCTCTCATAAAATAGAAAAGTGGTGAAGGGAAAATTTAAAGAAAACTCAGTGAGACAAAACCAACAAAATCATCCTGAACATGATAAAAAGAGAGAAGGGATGAAAAATGGAAAAGAACTCTACAGATTTTCCTAACAGGAGACTCATAACTGCTTCCTTCCAAAAAGGTGTTTCTAATGTGTGTCAAATTTATACAAAAGTCTTTGTAACAACAGAATCTACTTTGTTTGATAGCTCTCAGCAATAAAACAAGGAAACATGCTTTTTTGAAGCACTTTCCACGGTCATAGAAGATCTGATCCAAAGGGAAGAGGAATTCCCTGTACGTTGTAAGGAGCTCCAGGTATCCTGAATATTGTAAAAGAGATCAGGAATCACCTAATTCAGCCTTCCTAGCCATATAAGAAAAACCAGGTAGATGAAGAATACTTCAGACAGTTCAATGCCTTTGGCTAGCAGCCAGTAAATTGATTTCATCAGTCTTGAAAATGATTAATATAGTAATGGTTGAAAGCAATTAAATTACAGCAAATAGTTTCTGTAGAACTGTCATACCAAGGGTAATGGGGTGCTATGCCTTAAGTATCAGTAGACTACAACACTTGACCCATAAAAGATGTTATCATAAAGATGTGTTGACTGGAAAAGAAAATGGCCTGCTTGTGTGTCGAGAGCAAAGGATAGATCTTGCATGTTTCCATAATAGGAGAATTATAGGAGACATTTTAAATAGGTGAATCCTTTTGAGGATTTATGGGATGGAACGAGTCACCTGGGGTAGATTATGATCTATACCATCGGAGGGAGTATCTGTATTGATAAGGTAGAAATTTTTTGACATAGCAAAGTATGTCTAATTTTACAGATTAAGCTTCTTAAGCAGGGAAAGAACAGATACAAAATTGAGTCCTGATTTCCGCCATTACGTAATTAGCCGCAGTACTTCCTCAATAATCTTGTTACAAGGATTTGAAAATAAAATAACCAAAGTTAATATAATGTCCATAAATAATTTTGGTTTTGTTCTGATAATCCTCGTGGCGGCAAGCAAGGTTTTTTAAAAATGCTCTTCCCAGAGAGTTATTAACTTGGGCTATTTATTATGTCTCTGCTCTACAAATACCATGAACTAAAGGTACTGTACAGAGAAGACCAAAATTTCCTTTCAATAATTTTGTCAAACTCAAAAAATATTTTTTAAAAAGATTTAAGAGAAATCATTTAGCTAACGCTGGGAATTTTAAAAAAATTAAAATCGCCTTAGTGTCTTTTTAACTTCAGGTAGATCCATTAACTTCATACTAATTCAGTGTAACATTTGTATTTGTTGCATGAATACACCTTCAGACTGACAGTGTGCTCATAATGTAGTAGACTAATGCATAGAGCAGCAAGTCATTGAGTCTACTTTTTGCCCTAGATACGTGTCGGGAAGATTTTTAGCATTCATTTTTTAAAAGCTTTTTATTCTCAAAAAGTATGCATAGATGTTTTGCAAGGATGAACGTTGAAATGCAGTTCATCTATATACATATCCACGCTAGCATTCATTTTTACAAGATTATTGATACAAGAGGACCAGATTTTTCTTTTTCTCTCTATCCCTCCCTCCTGTCCCCTCTTTTGAAGATTGTTTGATGTAGTTTAGACATGTCCTATCATGTAAAGTATATTGCTTTATTAGTCATAGTTGTGAAAGAAGAAACATTCCCAAAGGGAAGAAAAACCATGAGAAAGAATAAAGTAAGAGAAAAATTCGGTTTCCATCTGCAGTCCATCAGTTCTTTATATGGATATGGTTGGTGTTTTCCTTTCTGAGTCCTTTGTACTTGGCTTAGATCATTGTATTGCTGAGTTAGTTGTAGCTGATCGATCAGTGTTGCCCGATTGTGTGTAAATTGTTTTTGTGGGGCTGCTTTTTTTACTTTGCACTACTTCATACAAGACTTCCAGGTTTTTCTGAAATCTGTAATCTGCCTGTTCATTGTTTCTTTCTTATTCTATTACAAAAAAGCTTTTTAGTTTAATATAATCAAAATTATTTTGCATTTTGTATTACTTATCTTGTTTAATTATGATTTTTTTTTTCTCTGTAGATCTGGGATTTTTTTTTTTTTTTAACTAAGGCACTTGGGATTAAGGGACTTGCCCAGGGTCACACAGCTAGGAAGTGTGAAGTGTCGGGTCAAATTTGAACTCGGGTCCTCTTGACTTCAAGGCAGGTACTCTAACTACTGAGCCACCCAGCTGCCCTGACAGATTATTTCTTGCTCTTCTACTTTGCTTAGGGTCATGCACCCATTTTACCTTATCTTTCACCCATCTACTTCATGAGTCATGAGTGACAACTATGTTACTTAACTTCATTTGGGTTCTCACTGCCTTCAATTAAGGATGAAATGAACTGAACTGAAATCTATTTTATCATCTCTGGGAAGTCTATAAGCCAACTTGCCACGCAGAGCAATGTTAACGGGCTTTCCAGCCCTCCCAGCTCCCTCGAGGTTCTTGAATTGTTCTCCCAAGCCCCCATTGCAGTGTGCTTTCCCTAATGTTAATCAGTGATAATGTCTCCTCTATATCAGTGAATGAGTGATCAATCTATTCATTAATTAAATTGATTAATTAATCAGTTAGTTTTAGAAAGTAGAGAAGTACAAACTCTCCTCTCCCCTCCAACTGGAGACACTAGGCAAGTGCTCCCCAAGGCAGACTGTTTCCCCACTCCCTTATTACCAGTGATGGAGCAAGGCCATCAAAAAGGAATTTTCCCTGCTCCACTCCTCAAGATCCAGGCTCTGTTTTCTCCTCCTGGGTCTTAAAGGATACTGTAGTATCCTTACTCCTTGCCTTTGGGCACAGAGGATCTGTCTTCTGGACACCCAAACTTGTTTCAGTGGACCCATCCAGTGGATGGATTTTTTAATTAATTTTTTTTCCTAGCACTTAGAAGTGTTGGTTGAATCTTCACAGTTAAAGGTTCTGATAAAGGCCTCATTTCCAAAATATATAGAGAATTGACTCAAATTTATGAGAAATCAAGCCATTCTCCAATTGATAAATGGTCAAAGGATATGAACAGACAATTTTCAGAGGATGAAATTGAAGCTATTTCCACTCATATGAAAGTGTTCCAAATCACTGTTGATCAGAAAAATGCAAATTAAGACAACTCTGAGGTACCACTACACACCTGTCAGATGGGCTAAGATGACAGGAAAAAATAATGATGAATGTTTGAGGGGATGCGGGAAAACTGGGACACTGATGCATTATTGGTGGAGTTGTGAACGAATCCAACCATTCTGGAGAGCAATCTGGAATTATGCCCAAAAAGTTATCAAACTGTGCATACCTTTTGATCCAGCAGTGCTACCACTGGGCTTATACCCCAAAGAGATACTAAAGAAGGGAAAGGGACCTGTATGTGCCAAAATGTTTATGGCAGCCCTATTTGAAGTGGCTAGAAAGTAGAAAATGTAAAACTGTTTGCATTTTTGTTTTTCTTCCCAGGTTATTTCTACCTTCTGAATCCAATTCTCCCTGTGCAACAAGAGAACTGTTCGGTTCTGCACACGTATATTGTATCTAGGATATACTGTGACAGATTTAACATGTATAGGACTGCTTGCCATCTGGGGGAGGGGGTGGAGGGAAGGAGGGGAAAAATCGGAACAGAAGTGAATGCAAGGGATAATGCTGTAAAAAATTACCCTGGCATGAGTTCTATCAATAACAAGTTATAATTATTTTTTTAAAAAAAAGTGTTGGTTGAAATCGACCATACTCTCCATCTCTGGTCGTCTTTCTGACTAAATTCTAAGTAAATCAGACTGACACTGCAGAAATGATAAGAAAGGAAGGAAGGAAAATTTGTCAGACTTGACAAAAAAAGGAAAAGGGAGGGAGAAGAAAAATAACCAAAAGTCATCAGGGGTAGCCTTGATGAATTGTGATCTGAAGTGTTCCCCTAGAGAGTTGGAAGGGGTGGACTGATCGGTCATTTTGGAAGTTTCCTAAGACCTTTGAGGAGAGGAGTCTGTGTGTGAGGTACATTTTGGGAATGAAGATGTATTTCTCACTGTTTGGATTGAATATCTCTGTTCATGGGTTCACTTCATTTATATCCCTTGGCACTTTGCCTTTAATCATAGGTATATGTGCAGTAGTGGTTTTAACTCTGAGTCTACTAAGTAGGATATTTTATATCAGTACTGTTCTCTCTTGTGATCTGTGACCAAAAAACTGTCCAGGTTTCCATATTTCTGAGAATGGAAGAATGATAACAGGGATATAACATTCACTTTTTTAAAGGAAGAAATCTTGAAATGTATTTAGTTTCATAAGGAAAAAATAGCCAGGACAAAAATGATCATTGCAGCATGAACTGAGAAAGGTAAAGAAACATTTCTCTTCTCATGTAGCTACTAAGAGTTCTTTTCCCTCTGGAGGGAAAATAACTCTGGAGTTATGATTTCCACTTAATGGGGGGAAAAAAAAACACTGAAAATATGGTTCCCCAGAAATTAGGTTATGTCATAATATCAATATATCATCTGCATGAATTGTCCATATCAGCCCCTCCCTGGAATCCTTGTTTAGCTAACCACACATTCCTAAATAAATTCCTTATTGTTGCAAACCATCTGGACTGTTTTCCATCTGTTCTTATCCCACATGACCCTGCCTCTGGTTTGTAGACTTCAAAATACAAGCAACAATTTAGATTTATATCATGATTTCATTATGATCCTGGGGTTACTTTTATTTCACATATGTTGGACCTATATGTATGGATGTATAATAATTAATATCATTTCTGCTTTATAGATGAGAAAACTAAAACTTAGGGACATTGTGATCAGCTTAGTCACAGAGCTAGTAAAAATCAGAACTGGAAGTGCCATCCAGGTCCTGTCGTTACACAACCTTTCCTTGTCCCCCCACCTCCATTTAACTCATTCTACATATGTGCCAGAACAATCATGCTCAGCACAAGTGTTCTACTAGGCCCGCACCCCAAAGAGACCAAAGAAAAAGAACCATATGCACAAAACTTCAGAGCAGGAAATTGAACTGATGTCCATCAATTGGGGAATGGCGAAGAAGCAGTGTGTGTGATTGTCATGAAATGCTGTTGTGCTTTAAGAAATGATGCCAGGGATGGTTTCAGAAACGGTGAAGTGAGCAGAATCAGGAGGACATGACTATCAACTTAGCTCTTGGGAAAAGACTCATGATGGAGAAGGCTTTTCATCTCCAAAGAGAACTGATGAATACAAACATAATTTTAAAAAGACTTTCCCCCCTTTTTTTTGCTACATAGCTAATATGGAAATTATATTTTACATGATCTCTCTCAATGTGGGAAGGGAGAGGCTGGAGGGGAGAAGAGATTTTGGAGTTGAGAACTTTATAAAAAACAGACACAAGAAAAAAAATTTAAAAAGCACAAGTCTGAAAATTCTTGCCCTGCTCAAGGATCTTCACTGGCTTTTTATTGTCTGTAAGATAAAATCTGCATTTCTTAGCTTGGTATTTAAAGCCTTTCAAAGGTCTGCTTTGCCAAGCTTGTTATACTTTATTCCCCTTCAAGTGCTGTCCTTTACCCTTCCCAACCTCCTGGCCCGATCCAGCCTCATTGAACTCCCTCTAGGACATGCCGCAGTCTGGGCTTTCATGCCTAGAGTGCATCCCTCCTTCCTTTGCCTCATCTAACCCTCTGTAATTTCTCTGAGATACAGCTTGGGCACCATATTCTACAAGGAGCTTTTCCTTCCAGTTTAATACAATAAATTTGTATTTAACTGCTTTATATGTTGGTGTTTTGAAGCACTTTATATTTATGGGGTGTGTGTGTTTATACATTTCTCTCTCAATGGAATGTAAGCCCTTTGAGAAAAGGGATTGCTTCATTCTTTGTACTTGTATTTTTACTGCCTTACGTGGCACACAGTAGGTTTTTTGTTTAAATAGATATTTTGTTGATTTGAAGTTCAGGAGAAGGAAGAGACTTTGGGGAACAAACTCCACAAAGTTGAGTTTTGAGATGCCTCTTCCATTTCAGAATGTTCCAACACTCAGTTGGTGATGTAGAATGGAAACTCGGAGACTTGAGCTGGAAATATTTGGGAGATGTTGGCAAAGAAATAGTAATAAACTAAACTCATGTGTGCTGATGGGATTGCCTCGGAAGAGAGTCCGGGAAAAGCCACAGGGATATGCCCATTGTATCACAGTAAGATACTCATCCAGTAATATAAATAAAATGGATTCATTCACGTACATTCCAGTGTGGACAGCATGGTGCCGGGGAATGAATGCTCCACTAAGTATTAGATATAGCCTACTTATAGCTTGTTTGTACATGATTGTAATACTGTAGCCTTCTGGAAGGCAAGGATTGTGTTTGCCTTTCTTTGTGTCCCCAGTGCTGAGCACAGAGCCTGTGACTAGCAGGTGATAACCTGGGTTCTCTTACCTGCCTGAACTGCTCAGAGTGGAGTTGATTCATGTAATATTGCAAAACTGAACTCTCTGCTCTTTTAAATCCCCCCTTCCATCCTCATGATTCTGGGTTTTTCTCTTCTATATTAACAGACTTAGGCTGTTCACTTCAGTGACTTACGAGCAAATTTACTGAACTAAGTGAGAGGGATTAAATGTTCTGTTCAACCTAATTGAAAAGTTCATATTCTCAAGGGAAAAGTGTGTGTGTGTGATACCACTAATTTAATGAAGCTAATGAAAAGTGTGATATTTAAAGCATGGCTTAAAATACAGACTTGGGGAAAACATTTTAACAATATATTTGCACATGGGTTTAAAGATTAACATCAATAAAGAATATCATCTCTTTGCCATGTACTTATCTTTAGAACCAATATATTTTGATAAGGTGTAAATATATTCATGGATCACAATACAGTGGTACCTAAAAATAATAATAAAAATAAAATTGGGAGCTTTATCTTGGCAAATCATCCTTGAATTGGAATCAAGATAAGGATGAATTTTATATACTCTTGTTGGTTTTTTCACTGCAGCATTGTTTTGGTAACCTTCTTAATGGTGTCCGCCATTTTTTTGTTTGTTTGTTTGTTTGTTTTTGGCTGAGGCAATTGGGGTTAAATGACTTGCCCAAATTCATAGCTAAGAAGTGTTAAGTGTCTGAGGCCAGATTTGAACTCGGGTCCTCCTGACTTCAGGACTGGTGCTCTATCCAGAGCTGCCTCCTAGCTGCCCATGATGTCCACTCTTGAAGATTTCCATCCGCTGAAGCTATCTTTCCCAGTCATTACAACCACCCTAATTCAGACCCATAGCACCATATTACAGTAACTTTGTTTAACCAGTCTCCCTACATCTAGCCTTTTTTAGGACATATTCCACATCATTGGGCCAAATTGATACTTCTCAAGGATTTATTGAATCTTGCCTCATGACAAATGAAAACATTCTCCTTGTCATTTAAAACCCCTCATAACCGGGTTTAGCCATTCCTCCCTGCCTGTCATTGTCTGCCCCAGCCAAGCTGGGACTGTGGGACGTTCTGTCTTCTGGTTTCCTTTTCCTCCACTGACTCCCCATCATTTCACTGGGCTTTCAACGATTGTACCAGCAGAGTACCAGCTATGAAAGGTCTTGGCGTACTCGGGAGGCTTTTCCTATGGGTTTTGCCTGTTCTAGAAAGACACCAGATTGGCCTTGGGGTGACGGTGTTTGGTCATAGTAATTTTTAGAGATTGTCTACTAAAATGCAAAGGCTAGGAAAGAGAATACTCTTAGTGCCATCTTCATTCCTCCTCAATGCACACTTCCACTAGATCCTTGATAGTATGTTGTCCAAATCAAGAGATGATCATTCTTCTTGCATTCTTGTGCCAAGGGAATATGAGGAATTTGGAATTTGAGGTGCCATATTGTGGAGAGTTATATGGATAAACTGGTTTGGGGATTCTGAGAACCACGTTTTTGGAAGATAAGTGGGCTACATATTTGAAAAGCTGCCATATGAAATCTTCAGCAGACAATCTCTTGTGGGAGAAATAGAACTAGTGAGTTATAGGTACGATTTAAACAGTAATAAAAAAAGACTTTGATTAGAGCCATCAAATAGTGGAATGGGCTTCTTACAAAATAGTTTGATTAAAAGTATTCAAGCAACCATTTATGTTATGAATGCTTTAGATTAGAGTCTATAACCTCAAACATCCCTTCCTTTTTCTAAAATGCTAACTAGAATGTCTTCAGATAGTTTTAAATTAAATTAACTAATTGAAATTCCTTGTTGCTCATTTAATCCAAAGGTATCCTACCTTTTTAAGCCAATTTGAACAATTGAGACTGTTATATTCTATGTTGATACTTGGGCCTATTTCATAGGTGAATTAGTGGTGGTTTCTAAATTGACTCTGGGATTTTTAAACATGCAATAGGTTGTAAATTTTGCCAGGAAGGTCATGAAGCTTCAGATGCTGTGCTATTACAGATAAAATATAATTTATAAATAAGTTTGTTTTGGACAAATTTTACTCGCCCAAAATATATAGTATGGTTTTACTATTTTTGCTTTGACTGCAAAACATACCAAACCTTGAACTCAGAAAGAATTCAAGAAAAACTTCTGCTTTTATTGAAACAAAACTATATACATAAATCTGCTGACTCCTCGGCAGCACTGCCAACTTAAATGTTCAATATATGGACATTCTTCTTGGAAGGAATACTGTGCCGGGAGTTTGATAACCACCGAGTCAAACCTCAGTCCCAAACTTAGCATTCTTGGGCCACATTGTCTAGTTCATTGTGATTTCTTTTGCCTTTAACCTTAACTTGTAAGACATAATAGGTTATGATTGTGAATTCTCTTACAGGAGAATAATTAAAATTAAAATTTTTCCTTTTTTTCCTAGCTTCTGAAAATGATTTACAAAATAAACGCTTGAAGCTTGATTATGAGGAAATCACTCCCTGTCTTAAAGATGTAACTTCAGTATGGGAAAAAATGTTAAGTACACCAGGAAGGTCAAAGATTAAATTTGACATGGAAAAAATGCATTCTGCTGTTGGACAAGGTAAGTTTTCTTTCTCTTGGTTATAAGATATAACGCAAGTCTGAACTATCTTTGGAGAAAGGACAGTCTTGGATCATCTTGTCTGAGGAATTTAAATCCCTGTGACCTGTTCTCCCACCAGAGGAGTTTGCAGTTCCTGGGCATCATCACTTGGGCCCAAATGAACTTGTACATGGTTCATTCTGCCATGGGCTTCTGCAGAAAAATGTCATGGTGTCCTGGATGTCGTGGGGTGGGTGTCCCAAGGGGGCCACTTCTTGGTAGGAGACGCTAAGCCCAGGACTGTGACATGCTGGTCTGCCTCCTAGGCTAGGATAAGGCAGAAAGGAACTCCAAAAGAGGCAAAGCAGGTACGGGAGCTCACTTTTATGGAGAAATTTGATCAACTCCTTCCCTACTTTCCACCCTTGGAAATAGAAGTTTTTTTGGAAGGTGGATATGAGTGTGGGTAGAGCTAAAACCAGATTAGATAGATTTTCTAGAAAATATTCTTCGTTTGAAATCTTGAAAACCAAAATTAGTTTTAAATGAGTTTAAAGGACAGTAGAAAGGGTATATCCTCATCTTGATAATTGGTGACCATTTGTGGAGTATATAGAAAAGCAGCAGTCAGTCCAGCTTACCATTAACTCAAAGGAAGTGCCCAATTCAGAGATCCATAATTACATGCAAGGCAAAGAAAAATATTGTGTGATTGAGAAAATTTGAGTGTTAACTTGGAGTGGAGACTGAAACTCGACAGTGACTAGTAGGAAAGCTTTATTTTATATCAATGTCATCATTAATTTTAAGTTTCATTCCATTTTTTGAACCTAGTACAAGGTAGAGCTGTGCTCCATCTTTATGAAGGCAGCTAGAGTGTATCCTCGTAGAAAGGCAGGATGATTATGGGTATTTCCTTTGCATATTAACTCCCCTGTCATAGGACAAACATTTGGAAAATAGGAAGACACGAAAGAATAAATTTGTTATTCCTTAATCTCAAATCTCTTGCTACATTCTGAGTGAGAACTGCTTTTGTTCTGTCTCTGAAACTTTGGAATATGTCCTCTTAATTCATCTAGATCCTCTTCACCCCTTTCTCCAAAAAAGAAAAATGGCTCTTCCATTACAAAGGCTGGGGATGTGCCTACAGCTTTCTTTATAATTCCTTCCCCTCCGAGGATGATCTAGCATTTAGATCACATGCTGTACAACTGCTTTATTTGGAATACATTGCTGTAGGAGCTGGGCTGCCTGATTGCATGCTCTAGAGCAGTGGAAATAGGCCACGGTCACTTTGTCTCTGAGGATTCCATACTTCTTTACCTGAAGAATTCCTCTTGTTAACTACAACATGTGTCAGATGCATCCTCCGTCTCATAAATTGTCTCCTGCTTATGTAAAGTTTTAAATTTATCTTGGAAATTTATCTCAGATTGTGTGTCCCTTTTATCAATGCATGTGACACAACATTTAAATATAAAAATGAGAAGGACAATTTCAAAATAATAAAAGGAAAAATAGCACTTTCTTTGATCTGGACATGTTCCAATAGCAGCCTCGAGGATAAGGTTCCGCTGCATTGTGCCCCATTATCCATGTACCACTCACATGTAGGACTGGGATGTTCTCCCAACTTCCAGCCCAGAGCATGGGGAGGGCAAGAGGAAAGGACCCATTTGTGCCCAGTTTGGGAGGTAAATAATTTCAAGAAAGATGTTTGTTAGAAAATAAATAAAAACTTGTTCATAATCTGCAGTCTAGATCATATTGTACTCCGAAAAATGGGGAGTTTGTCATTAAAAAAAAAAAAAAGGCATCTTTTATGTGAACATTTTCCCATTCTGGCCACAGCCAGATTCCTCTCTGCACCTGCCTTTACCGTGGCTTTTTCCCTTCCCACACTTCACTCAGCAGTCAGAGTTGGTGCACAGAATAGAGGGAGCTGTGGGGCAACATGTAGAGGCCCACCTTGGACATGCTGGCTGGGTTCCCCCCGGCGCCTCCTGGGCAGTCTCAGATGCAGCCAAGCTGCTGATGGGCTTTGGGGGAGGGTGAGGGGGGAGAGTTTGCTCCTTGGAGAATTCCCTCTGATGAGAAATATATCACCTCCCAAGAAAGACTGGGTGCAGAGGGGAGGAGGAGGTTGCTTATTCCTGGGTCCTTCTCTTTTGGTAGCACCTACCTCTCGGGGCCTGGCACATGGTAGGAGCCCAAGAAGAGCCAATTTTTTCCCGTTCTCTCTTCCTTCCTTCTTCCCTCCCTCTCTCTCAGGGTTAAGTCATTTCAGTCATGTCCAACTCTCCATGACCCACTCGGGGTTTTCTTGGCAGAGATACTGGAGTGATTTGTCATTTTTTTTTACAGAAGTGAGGCAAACAAGGTGAAGGGTTTTACCCAAGGTCATGTGCTTCTGAGGCTCCCTTTCTCCAGCCGAGCATCCTGTCGGCTGCCTCATCTAGCTGTCCCCATACAAGAGTTATCCTTACAGTGTTATATATGGTAACATCCGTTATCTGCCTGGTTTTTTAAAACAGGAGTGCCTCGTCATCACCGTGGTGAAATATGGAAGTTCTTGGCCGAGCAGTATCACCTGAAACACCAGTATCCGAGCAGTAAACAGCAGCCAAAGGATATTCCATATAAAGAACTCTTAAAGCAACTCACTTCCCACCAGCATGCAATTCTCATTGACCTAGGTAAGTCCCCAGCATTAATTTGCATGTGTTTGTGTATGTGTGACGTGTACACTCACTCTCTCCCTCGCTCTCTGTTCTCCTGGTTCCACCCACTTATTCTTCCAACTAATAAAAGCTTCCCAAATTTCTGTGAAACTTTTCCTGTCATGTCTTATTGCACAATGACATTCCATTACACTCATACATTATATTTTTCTACAGTTAAAAGTGAGGGGGGAGGACGGGATCCTTGGGCCCCATTTTCTTGCCACCATGAAAAATGGTTTTTTGTCCATGTGGCTCCTAGCAGTGGTTTTAGTGGATTAGAGAAGATGCGTAGTTCCGTGACTTTGGGCGTTCCTTTTCTGGGTGACTAGTTGGAATGGCCTTCCTTGGTGCACAGATGATCACATTCAGAATTCCTTTACCCCACTGCTTCTTAGAGATTTTCTTGATGTCCTTCAGATACCGCTTTCTTGGTTTCAGTTGAAATATGTTGATCTTAAAATAATGAACTGTGATGTATAGTTGAGGTGAAATACTTTGAACAAATAATGTATTCGAGTTCTTTGTGGACATAAATTTTAGATTTATCTTCATCCTTTTTTTGAATATGTCTTTTAAACTGTTCTCTTTTCACTAAAATAAATGATGTTTCGGTTTAATAAAAGTGTATCGCTAGACTAATGAAAAGGAGTTCCATGGATAAGTAGCAGTAGTAAGAAAGGCCAGACAGTTGAAGGAGGAAAATATATGACGGATTATATACTAAATCAGCCTGCTGGCAGACCCTTGTCCGCTTGCCAAATGATGTCAAGGGAGTAGAATTCTCATATAGGTCACTACAAGTTTATAGAAGAGCTCATAAAGCTCTGAATTATTCATGCCCTGCTGGAAGCTTATTAAAGCTCTAGATTAAAATGATCACTCTGTCAGTGTTTCATAGCCGGTGGAGGAGAGACCAGAAGTACTCTGCCCTTGTCAGACCCCAAATGGAACACCGGGTGCCCCCTTCCAGGGAAACCGGAGCGTGATCTCCTGGGAGGACAAGAAGACAGGAGGCTCTGGGGGGAGAGGGAAGGAGCTGAGCAAACCCCAAAGGGGACTAGGCAGCAGCCGTCTGGAAGAGGCGCAGATACTCCATTTTTGGACAGAACTGGGGGCTAAGGAAGAGCAGATCCAGAGCTGGGAAATGTGTCCTGGTAGTGAGCCCCAAGCGATGAAGTGGGCTGGCCCTCCAGCACAGAGATAGACCGGGGCCTGGCATAGGGTAGCAGCAGGAGTAGTGGGTGGACAGAAGCATGAGTGGGCAGAGGGAGAAAAATAAATGGCTCCCGTTTGTACAGTGAGTTAACACAAGAGTGTGCATCGAAAAGTGCCCCCTGGTGCCGGCATTGTTGGTGATCAGAAGAAATCCCTACTTCAGGCTCCTTCTGGGGAAGACTATGCACATACAGACTGGAAGACAGAAAATCTTCCCTGGCAATTGGAGCTTTCTGTAGAAGGTGGTCTTGAAGGAAGCAAAGAATTAATAAATGCTTGTTCTAATTAACAAATTAGTCACTGCCTTGCCTGTGGGCTTTAGTAGTCCCTCCGTACTGCCCGGCAGTCTTGAAATCAGTAGCGTTGGGTATTTGGATGAATCCCAGAGGAGAGCTGCAGTAGCTGTTGTACCCCTGGATGTTGGGGGTGATAGGTGGTCTCTGCCTTGGGAGTGCCAGTCTCTAAGCCCCAGCAGCTCCTCCAAAGCAGAAGAACTTGGAATCTGACTCGATTGTTTATTTACAAAGCACTGATTTTGTTTCGTTCTGAAATTTTTGACATGATCGGATCTCTGGCATTGAATGATGATTTTACTTGATGGCAGTCCAAGAGAATTGAGGCAAAGTTGACAGCAGTGTGGCCCACTAACCATCAGATTTCGTGAATTGGCAATAGTCTGTTTATTACAGTGATGAGTAACAGGGCAAATGATGTCATGTCCCCTAATGTGAAATGAAGCAAGAGGAAATTGAAAGGGAGTGAGAACCCCCAAGTTCGGCATAGTTTTTTTTTTCCTTAGGCAACTGGGGTTAAGTGACTTGCCCAGGTTCACAGCTAGGAAGTGTTAAGTGTCTGAGGCCAGATTTGAACTCGGGTCCTCCTGACTTCAGGGCCGGTGCACTGACCCACTTAGCTGCCCCACCTAGCCTGGAGCCAAGTACCTAGCCTCCACCTTGGCTAGGTACCAGCCAGCTGGCTGATGACAGCAATCCTAATCCAAGGATTGAGCGAGTTCCCCATCTTGGTTGGTTTTAAGAGTAAATTTTTAAGAATAAATAGGGAAGAGAAAGGGAATGTATCCCTTCTAATTCACATGTTTTTATTTCAGCATTCCTAGTTAGCTCCTTTTTTCCATAAATTGTTCTTGAGTTTTATCCATATTATTTTTCCCTAAAAAAGGGAGGACAGAGCCTGCACGGAGTGCCTGAATAGTGTGTAGCCCATTTCCATCTGGGCACTGTTTGCTCTCCAGTTATTAGAAGCCCTGAGAGGCGCAGCTGTGACTGACTGCAGCCTTTCCTCCACTTGGCACGTGGTCTGGGCAGGCCCGTGATCCAGCCTGTTTGTTTCACAACCTCCTTGGCTCTATTGTTCGCCAGGCCCCCTGACCCACTCCTGAAAGCCCCAACTCCAGCCGCCCTCTCCGAGCTTCCTTCCCAGACACCTGGCCTTCCTCCCTACGACCATTTTTAGTCTCCTGGCTTCTGAGCTTCCTAATCCCTTCTGAGATGGTCTAAAAGCAGCCTTCGTTTTCCATGAATATAAATCCTCCATTTATCTCTGCAGACATCACTCCTGACTCTGCTGTGGGCACCATCCTTTGCCTTTCCCAGCCAGCTTAAGTCTATTTATCCCAGAGCCCAATGTTGTGAAAATGATGTCCTGCTTGTTCTTAAACTTGCTCACTCGTTTGGAGGTTCATTTACTAAAACCTTCCTCTACAACTAGAGAAAAACCCTCCCAACAGCAGCCTCCCCGAGTCAGCCCGAGAGGTCTCCTCCAGCTGTCGTTTGGAGAATTTCTTTCCAGAGAAGAGCGAAAGCCGAAAGCAGCATTCCACAAAATACGGTGCCGTATTTCAGAAGATGAGAGCAATTGCTCTGATGTCACCTCCCTGCCCCCAGTGACTCAGAGTCCTATGAAACCCATTCTTGGCTGGTGAAGTTCTAGTTTGTGCTCGGGCTTTTTATTTCTCCCCTCGGGATAGCTGGCTTCACTTTCTGAAATTGGCCTTCATGATAAACAGCTTTGTGCAAAAAAAAAAAAAAAAAAAAAAAGCTAGATTGAAGTCTAATACCCCTTGGTCGCCATTCAGCTGGGTCGTGATGGTGTTTTATCCAAGGGGTTGGGAGGGTGGGGCGGGCCTTCCTAGGCCTGCTTGCTCCTCCCCACAGAGGCCTCCAAGTGTGATCAGCTGGAACATTTCTGACCTCCCGGTGCCGACCACACCTGACTGGCAGGAGGCCATCAGGGTCTCCAGATGGCCACTTGGCTGAGCCTCCCTCCTGGCTCCAGTCTCGGGCTGGGGAACACACCTCCGGCTGGATGGGCTCGTTCTGTGCCACGTTCCTCACCTGGCAGCCCACAGACCCCTTGTACTGCAGGGTCTATTCTGCAACTGCAGCCTCCACCTTGGCTAGGTACCAGCCAGCTGGCTGAAGACGGCAATCCTAATCCAAGCCGTGCAGTGCAGTTTGGATCGACTGAGCCCCCCAGCTTGGCTGGTTTTAAGCTTCTTCCCCTCTTGCACCTCTTGATTTCTACACTGGCTTCATATTGTGACTTTTTTTCCCGACTTCAGACAACCCCTTAGCCCAGCCTCATCAGTCACTGACCGCCTCTTCTGTTTTGCTGGCAGTTCCAGGAGTGAAGGGCTGACCAGTAATCCTACAGCCCCAGTGTATATGTCTCCCCAAGTCCAGGAACAGCAAATCAGGAGTTTAATGGCTCAGGAATATTGAGACTTTCTTCCTTTAATCTTGGCCCCTTTTCAGATGCTTAGTTTTGCTTTATGATCTCATTGTCAATGTGTTTTCCATTTGTTTTTTGTACTGAGTTCCAAGCAGGTATTTTCATTTTAGATATTGGAACAATGGAGGCATTGGCTAAATGTGCTACCCAGGATTCTCGAGACAAGCCACTGATTGAGTTGGGAGTGGGACCAAACTATGGAAGCTTCAGCTGCTCATTCGAGCACTTTGTCCATTGTGACACATTCATTTTAATCATAATGGGGAAATAGTGTTAACAATCTGTAAGCATGGCTGAGAAAATATTCTTGAAAAGAAAGAGGATCTCTTAGTTTAAAGGCATATTTTGAATGAAGGATCCACTGTGGTGGATGTCAATGGACTATTGATCTGTGCTTCCCACTTGAAACTTAATATATTCTGACCAAGGGCATAAAACCTGCCCAGTGTTAGGCAGCATAGGGATTCCAGTCCAACTTTGAGAGAAAAGAGTTTTCTTATCTCCTCTCGGGTAACAGCAGAACGAAGGCTCCACCTGGCAATAGAAGGGTATTTGAGCTATTCCTCAAATGAAGGAATCTGCTGGGAGTTGTTAAATTGACTGAAATTTAAAAGGGCAGAAAATGTTTTCTTCACTCCGTTCCTGGTTGGTGGTTTGCCGCATTTGGCCCCAACACAAAGAGCCAAGTGTTGTGAACTTGGAGAAACAGAAGGAGCTATTTTTAATAATCCAAGAAAACAGCTTTGTTTTCTATTTCATCTTGTTGTTGAGAACCTAGGGGTCTGGGCTAGGAGTGACCAGATGAGGGACCAGACTTTTCTTAAAGGCAAAAAGACAGAAAGGAATCCATACCTGGCCTTCAGCGACCGTGTCTGCCGCTCAGGGATGCTGTCCAGTGTGGGGCTTAGTCATTTAAAGTTGAGTGATCAAATCTACTCCAAAACAAGTGAGAAAATTAGTCTGTGGGCCGTCGTCTCTGTTGTTGAGACCATCACATCACAGTAGTGATTCTTGTAATTGAAGATGCCAAATAAGAAAAATAAAGGTTGATTTTTTTCCCCCCTTTCTGGATTCATGGCCTCTTTGGGATTTGTGGTCCTTTGGTTAAGAATCTCATACTTCCTAGACCTTTTTTTTTTTCCCTCTCCTTTTTTTTTTCTTTTCTCCTGCCCATGAGGTCAGCCCATCTACATTTTCTTAGTGAGATCTTTTTTGTTGAATGGAAGGTACCCCTGGAAATGGACTGCAGCCTACATGTAGCCCCCAGGATAGTGTGGAATGAGGAAGAATCATGGCTGACTCTGAGGTCACGAACCCGTATGACCAGCAAGATGTCCTGGCCAGGAAGGGGAAGTTGGAAGGGAGGGGCAGGGCTGGGCAGGGCTGGAAAAGGAAGGGGGAAGATGGCTTCAGACTGGGGCCTGTGGGTGTGAGGAGTGTGGGAGGGACCCAGGAAAAGAATGTAGAGTACAGAGAGATTGGAGAGATCCTTGGGGAGAGAGAGAGAGAGAGCTGGTTATTAGATGGGGGGGAAGGGGCTGTGGGTTAGGAAAGGTACCCCCTTGAGGGTTGTGAGGATCAATGAGATAATTGTGAAAGCTTACCAAGGGCCTGGCATATAGGAATTGCTATACAAATGTTGATTACTAGTACCATTTTGCTACCAGGAGTATAGTACTAGGAGCAGCAGCACGGTACTAGCAGTATACTAGTAGTACTAGTAGTACTAGTATGTACTGTAGTATTGGTATTAGTAGTGGTATAGTAGGACTACTGCATTATAGTATTTGTACTAATGGGACTACTGTAGAATTATAGTAGTAGTGGTATAGTAGGACTACTGTAGTATAGTATTTGTACTAGTAGTACTACTGTAGAATTATAGTAGTAGTAGTATAATAGGACTACTGTAGTATAGTATTTGTACTAGTGGGACTGTAGAATTTATAGTAGTAGTGGTATAGTAGGACTACTGTAGTATATAGTATTTGTACTAGTAGTACTACTGTAGAATTATAGTAGTAGTGGTATAGTAGGACTACTGTAGTATAGTATTTGTACTAGTGGGACTACTGTAGAATTATAGTAGTAGTAGTATAGTAGGACTACTGTAATGTAGTATTAGTACTGGGAGGAGGAGGGGAAGTGTAATAGTAGTAGAAAGTCCCCTTCTAAATCTGTGACCTTGTGGATATGTTTCTGTCCAAACAGATCTCTTCCTACTGTAAACATAGGATTGTCCCATCATCCCAGCATCCTAGCTTTAGAGACAGTGGTGTGAGACGTTCATTTACTCCAGCTTTCTCTTCTTTGGGAGCCTTTTGAAGGGGCAAGGGTATTTTAAAAGTATTCTGACTTGTGCCGCCTTGTAAATTGTCCACATCTCAAGGGGCAAGATGGTTCTCATTTCAGCAGTATCAAGGCAGCCGAAGTTCAGTGAACGAGGAGTGGGGAGGAGGAATGTGTGTTGGGCCTGTTCCGAGAGCGAGACGGAAGCGTGCTATTGATATTTTTTCAAGGATGGAGGCCATGGAGACTCCAGAGCAAGTGCAAGCCTTTACTTCGAGATAGAAAATGAGCAGGAGCTTCTCTCTATCCATCTCCCTGTCTGGTGTAACTTGGGGGGTGGGGGTAGGAAAGAGGGGTTGGGAGGCTCACAGACTTCTAGTAATAAGTCTTAATAGTCTCTTTGCCTCCCTTTCTGACTGTTTGTCCATTCTGACAAGCTCTTAACCTGTATTTGGGGCAGAAAAATTACCTCATGTCTCTTAAAAATAAAAATCAAAGCATTAGGGTTTTTGGTGTGTAATAATAATCATACTAGTTTCATTTCCAGAGTGATTTGCAACCAATTCAAAGTGTAATTTAGTCACATACCCAGCCTCATTTTCTATCTGAGGGCAGAACTCGATGGTGATTAAAAAATAAGATAAAAGACATTTCCGTAATTTATGCTATAGTAAAAGAGATTGCTTAAAGATGCAGGCAAGCCTGCTGAACAGTTAGTGTAACAAGTTTTGCAAGCTTCCTTCTTGGGTGTCAGAAATTCTCCCTGTTCTCCCACTCCAATCTGGTCTTCAAGAATTCTCGGAGAGCAGGTGTGCCTTGGCTCTAATGTGAGGGCACTTTGAACAGTCTTTCCCATTGAGTTGAAAGCACCAGCAAAAATAGCCGAAGCCAAACTTGGTGATCATCCCTGTACAGTGGATTACTGATGAGGTGGAAAAGCTCAGAATTGTGTTTTTATGCTTACATGACACTCTCCTGAGTGCATCGAGAACTGGTCTTGAAGCCTGGAAGGTTCAAGGGCAGCCACGTCAGCTCTGAAGGCAGCTTCTCTGTGCCCACCGCCAGCCTCCACCCGTGTTGCCAGCATACAACCAGACTCGCTCCCTCTGGGGTGCTCCCTTCCTAGCAGGAAGTGCTCTCTAACTCAGTGGGCCCCTCGCAGAGTCTGACCTAGCAGCCATTCTAGGTTGGCGTGACCCATTAGCACTTGTACGCGGCTTGTTCCATACTTTGAGAATCCGAGGTCATTGCAACACAAAAATAACGCATCAGTCACCAACTCGATGATGGCGATTGCCCAACCAGTCATAGATTACCTTTTGTACAATACCTTTTATTTCCATTTAAACTTCTTTTAAAGAATTTGTTTTGCATCCTTACTTACTAGATGGTGTTGATAAATTGGACATAATCAGCCATTCTATTTAATGTAGAGTATTCTCAATGATTAGAAAACATTCTCCAGATCTTCCCTGCTATCCAGCACACTCCTGTCATTTGTCTGTCCTCGATGTAAACAAGAAATATAAACATAAAATATTTGTTTGAAAAGAACATAATTAGCAACATCATTCTACTTCCAAAATGAATTGGAAAAGCCATTTTAGATCCAATGCAAAGAGGAGGGGCGCTGGGGTCCTTTATTCACGAAGAATTGACTAGGAGCTCTTTAAATTCAAGCAGAAACGAAGCCGATCCAGTCTCTTAATGGCTGTGTTGGGAAGTGGACGCTTCTCTGACTGGGAAGCTTTGTCCTTAAGGAGCCTCCCATGGAGTATCCATGAAACCAGGAATTTGGTTTGTTGGGTTTATTGTGCAAGAACATTTGGGTACAGGCTGATTATTTAGCTTATGTTGTTATTTGACGTTCCTAACTAGATAAAAGTTGGCTAGTTTCAGCTTTATTTAGATCCCTGAAAGTTCATGATACTTTTCAATGAAACTAGATTACAATTTTTTTTTCTTAGTGGAAACCACATAAACCTTCAGTTGTTTTATAAGACTGGAAATCCCAAGTCAAGTGAGTGGGATTAAGATTTCTAGTGAGTTTTAAAAGTTCATTTGAAATCTGATTTTCAGTCTCTACATGGAGTTTGAGATTGAATACAGAGACACTTGGATTTCCCTTTTCCCTAAAATAAAATAGAAAAGCTGTGGTGCTCCAAAACTGATTTTTGGTTTTGTGCTGTCCAGAAGCTTTTAAAAATATTATCTCAATGTAACAGCTCACATTTTACATCACTTCATGGTCTAGCAAGCCCTTCCTATACAATACTCCTATGAAATAAGTAGAACCATTAGGAAATCCATAATTTTAGATTGTCAAGACTTGTTTTAAGTATAAGGTTTTGTTTTTCAAATATAGTTGGATGAAAATGTTTGGGGGTGAATATATGCTAGCCATTTCATATCAAGGACTCCTGGCTCAGGACACACTTTCTCATGTGCTGATAATGAAATGATATAACTTGCTTAAACTATCTTTCACATTAGAAGTGTTAAGAAAATTCTGACTCAGGAAATGAACTGTCTGTCCTTTCCGGCTTCAGAAAGCCTCCTTTTCTTATCTGCTGACTGATTTAGTATTCACCGTGTCTCAATAGGCAAAGATGAAACTATTCTCAGAAAACTTGGCTCCAAGTAGAGACATAAAACTGCCTGAGGCTCGGTGTTGAGAAGAAAATTTGATATTTTTTAGAAATAGGATTGAAAAGGGGAAGTTTTCATTTTAGTTAAGTAATATAAGCTTAAATATGTTTACTGTTGGATCCATGGTAACATCTGTAAAATATTACAACATTTTCCCCATCTTTGTAGCAGTTAAAAAGCTAAATGTAATAGGAAGAAAAAGAATAACCAATTAGGAATATTTTTAAAATTAATTTCATTACTTTGATTCTATTGATTTGAGATTTGTAATACTCAATAATTCAATAGGTTTGCGGGTAATGTATTTTTTCTCCATTATTTATAATGGAAAGCATATTAGGTTAGGACCCAAATTACTTGAGTTTTGGTACTGTTTTTTGTTACTGATTTACTCTGACTTTGGGGAAGTTAAAGTCTCTGGGACATTTTCTCCATCTATAATCTTAATGAGCTAGATGACTTGTGTAGCTAAAATTCTATGATTCTGATTAAATGGAAATATATTTAACATGTTTGTATGTGTATAGCCTGTATTGAATTGCCTGCTGTCTCAGGAAGAAGGGAAAGGAGGGTAAAAAGTTGGAACTCCAAATGAACGTTCAAAAGTGAAAAATTGTCATGTGTAATTGGAAAAAATATACTACAGACATTCAAATAAATTTCAAATAATTCATTTGCTCCAATATTCACTAAGTCTGCTGAATTCATATTTATGCTATAGAAGGTAAATAAGACCTTCTTCTCTAATGGAACTTATAGTCCTCATAGCAACCTGAAGGCAGTGGGGAGGAGGGCAGACACATCTAATTTCTCCTCAGTTACCTCATCTGTAAAGTGGAAATGATAATGACATCTCATTCACTTTAAAGTGCTGTATAAGTGCTAACTGTAATGGCTAATGCTATGTGCTCCATGTTAGCCATACCTCTCATCTGTCCATGCTTAGTGGATCCTGCTGATGACACTTGGGTGTGCTCTGGGACAGAGTAAGAATGACTGAATGGTCCACCTGAATGGGCTGCAGAATGGTTAGCTCTGAGCCCAAGAACATGGGGCCCTCTTGGGAATGGGAATCTTTCTGTGCTAGGAGATTCCTACAAGATGTTGTGAACTAGGCGATTCCCATCCTTCAGAGCCTGAGATTTTTTTCCTGATCATCTGGTTGTATGGAATATGCCTTTCTCCCTCTAGGTGTGTCTCTCTGAGGAAGGACACAGTCCAGACTAGATCATTTAATGGTAGGGGGCTAAGCAGATTATATCGGGGGGAATTATATACTGATGAGACTTGCCTGATTAGAACAAGCCTCTGAGAGTAACATTTATGAAAGGAGAAGATCCGTTGGACCAGAGGCATGGAAACTGGTCAAGAGACAACTGCAATCATGTTAATTCAAATATAAATAAATCTTAAGCCAGTTGTAATTTGCTTTTATCCTGGTAAGTAACAGAAGTAAACTGCTCACGTCAGGCGTCTAGAGATGAAAGTTGGCTTAGAATAGACTTGCCCCCAGCCTCTACCAATCTAGGAAGCAGGAAATCAAATCTCTAATTCAAACTTATTTCCCTGGGTAAGCCGGCTCCCACCATCTGTTTTGTAGAACAAGCACTCTTAGGGTATCTGGAAACAGATTCTCGGGAGTCTCGGAGTCACATTCCAAGAGGTGAAGGATGGGCTCGTATTTAAGCAGCAGGCCGCTCGAAAGCCTCCTAGACAAAAGAAATATATAATCCTCAAAGGGACACCAGCATTGGCTGAAAATTCTCTGACCATCGATCTTTCAAAGAATGTTTTTTTCAAATGCATATTTTGTTTAGAAAAATACCTGCTGCTGTTCGAGTCATTTCAGAGCATCCACAGAGGCTTTGGATTGATCCATTCTAGTAAAAAGCTGATTAGATTTCTGTGTTGGTTCTACAGGCGATTAATAAAGTTTTACTTTTTTGTTGGGGTGATTATTGTCAAGATTAATGCCCAAAGGAAGAATGGTTACAGTGCAGGGAAAGAAAAATCTTTGTTTCAGATTTAGGTTGCGATTGTATTAGTGTTGTAACCTGGGTAACAACATTTTAAAACAAGCAGTGAAAACATCTGATTTTTTTTTTTTTAATTTGGAAGGGAAGGCACATACCACTCAGTACCATACACAGATGTTTAGTACAAACGGTGTTAAAAGATGACACAAGTTTCAAAAGTTTCTGTTTATTTAATCTGGTAAGATACATTTCTAGGCTCTGTGAGTGGTGACTGATATAATTTGTTTCCACAGGTCGGACATTTCCAACACATCCATACTTTTCGGCACAGCTGGGAGCCGGGCAACTGTCGCTCTATAATATTCTGAAGGCCTATTCGCTACTAGACCAGGAGGTCGGCTATTGCCAGGGTCTGAGCTTTGTAGCAGGTGTTCTGCTCCTTCATATGAGTGAAGAGGATGCATTTAAAATGTTGAAGTTTTTAATGTTTGACATGGGGCTCCGGAAACAGTATCGACCAGACATGATTATTTTACAGGTATCACTCTTTTACATTCTCTTCGATGCATATGTATGCACTCTAGGTACAGGTAACTCTTACTCTCTTCCCCTAGATAGGGAAGCTGATCTAGATGTCTGTTTACTTACCATCTGTTTCTCGGGACTAGTGCGGTTAGTGTCCTGTAAGCATTAATTAGAAAGGATGAGATTTTGGTAGACAGCAGACGATAAAATTGCATTTAGCAGCAAATGATGAAATTTGGTGTGAGCATTTGGTACTCAAGTCGGGGCTCGGGAACAATTTTTGTTTGAAGAACTCACCGGTCTTTCTCCTTGCCAAAAGATATGTTTATTTATAAGAAGAGGTTACAGATAAAATGAAGAAGTAAAATAGACCCCAGGGATAGTAAATATGTAACAGATTTGGGAGAGCATACAGTTAGCAAGGAAAGGGGTTTAACAGTTAATGCAAGTGGAACTGACAATTAACCAGGAGAAAGCGAAGATGCCATTGACTGGCAGACATTCACAGAGGAATTTAGCTCCCTAAAAGAGTTAGCTATAAGAAGGAGACAGATACTATGAGGCATGGGGGAGGGGAGGAGAAAGACACTATGAGACAGAGCACTGGTGGGCTAATCCAAAAGGGATTCCACAAAGGTGGCATAGGCCATGGGCAGATGTACAGAGGAAATATACCCTTAGGAGGTTTGACATCGTAAATTGGCTTTCTGTGGGATATAGTTTGGCCTGTAAGGCTGATCTGTACCTCTTACAGACTCTTACAGACTTTCTCTGCCAAGCCCCACCTACTGATCCCAGGACCTCATCAGAAACATTTTCATTTACAATATACTTTCATCATAGTCTATAGAACTTTGTGCTCTAGCCTCTAGCTTTTTAAACTGTGGGTTCACATTTATGATCAGTAAATGTTTGATTTGTATACTTGGTTTATGTTCCTTTATACCCAGGGTGACGTAAAGATCTCTCTGGCAAAGAGAATTTGCCAGTGGAAGGAGTTTGAGAAGCCCTGCTCTAGCCTGAACCTCAACTTGATGTCAGCTATAAATCTGAATGTGCCTTTGAGGCCTTTATCCAAGTCTCTGGCAAAAATGTTAAGCAGTATAGACTCTGGGTGTGCTCCATCAGGGGCCTCCAGCCATTCACCCAATATGGAATCCATCTAGTTGTATTATCTGAACTACTCCTCTTCCCCATCTCCCCAAAAATAGCATGAGAAACCTCATTCAAAGCTTCACTAATAGATGAGTAAACTGCATCTACAACATTCACTTAATCAATTGTTTAATAATCCTGTTTAAAAAAAAAAAAGGAAATGAATCTTTTCTTCCTACTTCCATATAAGGCAAGTGAGTTGGAAATATAGGCAAGTTGACATGTACCTAAAATTGTTTGGGAAGATTTGAAGCAACTTTGACTTTTCTGTCACAGGGTACAAACAAGTTATTAAGTAAGATCTTGGGAAGGATAAGCTCGAGCCAGATATTTTCAGGGCATCAGACTTAAGCCATTAAAAACTCTTCACTTTAGTTCTGAATCCAGAATCTCCTAAAAGGAAACTTTTGGCCCAACAGACACTTTCCACAAGTAGTTTCAGATTCTTCTTTTCTCCCCACATTATCATTAATGTTACCATTTTAAGACCAGAAATGGGAGCTTTTAGCAGCCATGAAGCCAATTTTATGACATTGAAGCTCAAGTTTATGAAATTTATGGAGCTTATTTTTATGTTACATTGCCCTTTTTGTGCTGACTTTTCTTGTTCATTTTAGATTCTTATTACATGGAAATGCTAAAGTGAAGTGACCGCCTCAGAAAAATAGTATGGGACTTAAGACCTGTCTGGGGCTTCCTGCTCTACCAGTTGGTTCTAGGATCACTTTTCCCAGCACTCAGTGAAAAATAGCCCAGTGTGGTCTAGCCCACCCTAGCCCCTGTTCCTTCCTGGGCCGGGTGCACGGCCCCCAGGTGTCTGGATTTGGGCAGAATTGAGGTCCATGCTGGGTTGTGGTTTTCATGGCTAAAAAAATTAGCCAAAGGGCTTTTGATTCAGACCTAAGAAGCTAAAGTAGATTTCCTGAGAGGGGAAATATCTCTAATGATTTAATTTTACTGAAAAAGTACAGTGGGCTCCTGTGTAACAAGGGTGACTTGAGGTTTTGAGATAATGCGAGACCACAGTGTAGGAATGGGCGGTAGGGAAGCTTGGCCCACAGGCCATCAGGCTGTCATGGCCCGTGTCATCACAAACGCACACGAGGTAAAGCGTTGGTGGGGTTGGGTCCAGCTCTTGGTGACCCCATGTGGGATTTTCTTAGCAGAGATTGGGAAGTGCCTTAGGTCACAGCAGCCAAGAAGTACCTGAGGCCATGTTTGAACTTGGGCCTCGCTGACTCCAGATGCGCAATTCTTTTCATGGCCCTCAGACGGGTGATAGCTGTGGGACCTCTGTTTGCCTCAGTTGGGTCATGTGTAAAATGAGCATATTAATACTCAGATCTACTGCTGAGGTGGTTGTGAAACCAAATGAGGATTTCATTGTAAAGCCCTTTGCATGGAGCCCCGCAGGATACAGCCCCACGCACATAGATCTAGTATTATGTATCTTATATAATACGGAGTGAGTGCTGAATACCTGCTAACGTGTGTGTGTGTGCCTGGAGTTGGGGAACACCAACGGCTCTCTGAAACCAGGGCCCAGAGCTGTTCGTGGGGCAGCAATGGGGCAGCAAAGCCAGGGAAGGGCCGTCTTAGGTCACCCAGGCTCCCGGGAGCCCGAGGGGGGACGGCATTCATTCACGGGAGCGTGGGATCGATTTAATGACAAAACCCGATGCATATTCTGCTTCCCTGCAGATCCAGATGTACCAGCTCTCCAGGCTTCTCCACGATTACCACAGAGATCTCTACAATCACCTGGAGGAGCATGAGATCTGCCCCAGCCTCTACGCCGCCCCCTGGTTCCTTACCATGTTTGCATCCCAGTTCCCGCTGGGATTTGTAGCCAGAGTCTTTGGTGAGTTGTACAGTTCTTTGGGAATTATCTGGGTGCCTCATTACTCATACCACTCCCGTGGACATACATCTACTGTGCTATATTCTACTGTTATACATATATTACACATCTACTATGCTATATTCTACTATAGTATATACTATGCTACATTATGCCATATTAAAAGGTAGGCTGTCCTAGGAGTTAGCAATTCTTAATGATCTCAGGTCCCAACATTCGACTAGGATTGACCACAACCCCCTCCTCAGCCCGGCCCCTTTCTGCCCACTTCATCCCTCTCTGTGTACTCCGTGATCTGGCAGTCTTGCCTTTTGTCTCACATGGGGCGACTCGATTCCCCCGGCCGTTTTCCAGGCCTGGGACGTGCTCTCCCCTCGCCCCCTGCCCTCTGGGTGGCCCCTAGCCCCGGTCCCTTCTGCGGGAGGGCCGCCCCTCAGCCTGAGCCCGGCTGCCTCTCTCCTTCACGCGGTGGGTCTCCCCTGGCCTTGTCGGACTGGCCATTAAGCAGGAGCTTCGTGAGGGCCGCTCATTCTGGCCTTCGCTTCCCAGCAGCCCTTTTCTGCCGCTCACTTGTCTAAAACTGAAGCGTTCGGTGCTGTCAGTGCCCTGCTTCCTAAACTCCTTTGGAAGCAGGCCGGGCTCTCGGGCATTTTCCCGACCCTCCGCCATCTTTGTCATCTCTGCTCCTTGCCCTCGCTCCCTCTGTCTTGGAGAACATACCTGCCGTCACTAAAGAGAGAAGACTTTGAGATCTGAGTCTCATTGCCTATATCTAGATGTCTTCAGCATGTTCCCCGGCAGCCTCGGTCTCAGCCTGTCCAAACCAGGTCTGTGCC
The DNA here is from genome assembly GCF_016432865.1 of Antechinus flavipes. Taxonomy (NCBI): domain Eukaryota; kingdom Metazoa; phylum Chordata; class Mammalia; order Dasyuromorphia; family Dasyuridae; genus Antechinus; species Antechinus flavipes. Next base: position 27,416,547 of record NC_067403.1, read on the forward strand.
CTCCTCCTGTCTTTGCCAGATGGGTCTCTAGCATCTCATCGTCCAGTTGTTCTCCTTCATCCTCTTCACCCCATCAGAAATTTTCTTTGACCCTTTGGGGCGCTGTAGATCTTATAAAAGCCTCGGGCTTATCACAGGACAGGCTCCTGTTAGCACATTAGCGAGGGCCCACCTCCCATTTTGGGGGCACCGTCAGCATGTGCCCAGCTAGAACCAATAGTGTTTCATTATCATTTCATGCTTTAGTTCCACTTAAGCTGATGTCTAATGGCTTCCAGTTTTTTTTAAGGGTTTCAAAAAATGATCGCAGGCCTGTAACTAGAGTTGAAAGGGACCTCAAAAGATCATTGAACTCCATCCTCTCCCCCTTCCCCCCTTCTGTGCTCCCCTCCACTGCACCGCTTATTCATTTCACAGAGCTGTGGCGCAGGGAGGGCGAGTTCTATAGGTCGAAAGTAGGAGCGTCCGAAGTGGGGAGCACACTCCCTTCTCCCCACTCCCTCTTTTTGGCCGTACAGCTCTCCCGCCTCTTTCCATTCCCCAGTGATTCCTAGGCATGGATTTAGTAAACACTAACCTGGTATGTACAGCTGCTTCTATTTCTGGGTTCTTTATTTCTTCCATTGATCTGTTTCTTGTTCCTTTTCCAGGACCAGACAGTTTTTACTTATTGCTTTGTAGGCCATTTTGAAATCTGAGAGTGCTAGTCTTCCAGCCCCATTTTTTTTCTTGGCATTTCTTGATATTCTTGCCAGTTTCTTTTTCCAGATGAATTTCAGATGATTCTATGTGATAAAGCCTATTGGTATCACATTACAGCTGCAAATTAATTTGCAAGTATTGATATTTTTACTGTATTTGTTCCACCTAATCATTAGCAGGAAATATCCTTCCATTTCTTTCATTCTTTTTTGATTTCTTTCAAAATTACTGTAAAGGGTCATTGGTCTTTTGCATGTTATGGTAACTTTGTGCCCAGTTATGTTATATTTTATTGCTGCTATTTTCCTTCTTTTGCCTTTCTTGAGACCTCAGCCCTGAGCAGAGTGCCTGGTACATAAGAGGTGCTTGATAAACACTTAATTGACTGATTCTTGTGATGAATAGAAATGAATAGAAATGGATGATTTTGTGGGTTAGCTTTATGTCCCAGTCCTCCTACATATGTCTCCAAAGAGGTATTTTAATTTCTCCAATGTTTGTCTTTTTTTTTCTGTTGGTTATTATTCTTATTGTTCCTCTTTTTATACCTATTTTAAATTTCTTAAAATACAAATGCTTTTAGTGTTTTCCAGTTTATTTATAAATATATTATTTATAAATATAAATAATGTGTACATACACATGCATGAAGTTTGAAACATACTTTTGATCTTAGTTCCTTCTAGTTTTATATGTTTTTTTACATGAATAAAAGACATTTTATCAAATGCTCAGGAACTGTTTCCTGTGCTTTCCTATTGGAGGGCTGGCTGGGCGTGTAGCAGTGTGTGGGATGGGTACGGCAGCAATCACCGACCGGTCACCCCTGAGCTCAGCCTGTGGGGGCAGCCACCCCTTCACCTGCCTCTGATGGAAAACGGCCTGGGTGTGGCTAGAGAGCTTTGTGGCGGTGAAGGAAAGTGGGGAGCACGGAGAAGACCGACTTCTGCAGGTGGGCCGTGTCCGTTCCGATCGGACCTCCACAGTGCTCATTTTCCCTATGGACCTTTGACGTTCTAGGTTTTCTTGCATTTGACCCTTGTTTTCCTTTGTTGGGAGGCCCTGGGATGCAGTGGAGAGTGTCTGGTTTGAGCCTGGGTTCAAATCCATGACTCCCTTACTGTGTCCTTGGACAGAGGGGTCGATGCCCTCGGCTGTCACCGGGAGGGGTGGGGGGGGGGGGGGGGGCGACCGGCCTGGGAAATCACAGGTCACAAGTGTTCTCAACATTCAGATAAAGCAATAGTGCAATATCCTAGTAAACCGGAGGGACTTAATAAATGTTTAGTGATTGGTTATGGGGGAGAGGAGTTCTACTCTTAGCCATGCCACCAATTCCTCTGTGCGGCAGGAAAACCCAATGGGGGTGCAGCGTTGACCCTGGGTCAACCCGCTTTCAGAGGGTTCCAGAGGTCACCCCATTCATCTGTCTCTGCACTCCAGCCACCCTGGACACGAGCGATCACATGGCTTCAGGCAGGAAGGATTTCAGGAAAAGAATCTGTCCCTTAATCTTCATGAAGTAAAAAGCTCTGCCGCAGAATGGATATCTGCCCTCCAGAAAGACAGATAGACACCCCCCTACCCCCCCACCCAGGAACCCCACTTAAGCTTTGGGATTCAGTAAGATATTCCGTTATCCATGTGTGATTTTGTGTGTGTGTGTCTCCACCCTCCCCATCCCATGGAATTGACTTCCTGTGTAACCATGTTTTATTTTACACATTTTACCATTCTGAGAGGAGTCCATGGCTTCCCTGGAGTGCCCAAGAGGGGCTGTGAGACCTCTAGAAATGAGGGGGGGCCATTCCTTTTTTCTCCCTCTGTGATATAGTCCCTGGTGGGCCTTGGGCTTTCTGTGCATTGTGCGCCAGGATTCCCGCAGGTTTTTTCCTGAGGTACTCTCTGTCACACTAAAAGCCTGCTTCATAGCCAGGTGTGTGAGCCACAGTGGGTCACGAGATCCTGTTACAGAAAGCTCCCCTTGGGACTCATCTCTCCCACCTTTCAGCGCCTCCGAGCAGGCAGCCCTCAGTAGGTCCTGAGCAAAGGTGGGCTCCCCCAAACCCCTTACTGACTTAGCTTGGGCAGAGGCTCAGGGAACAATGTTTATCCTGTTCCAAGACTGTGCCGGGTTGGATTTTTCAATCCCAGAGCCTGCCATTTATACATTGTATTCCTCTGGCCCGCAGCCCACTTCATTACAAGACTTTAGAACTGGATACGCTCTTGAAACAAATGGGCCTTTGTTCACAGCTCCCTGTTTTATGTGGAAGTAAAAGGTTTTAAGGGCTGCACGGATCCCAAACTTGGCTCGCTCGGAGTGGGAGGGGTCAGCTTGGATTAGCGGGCGCCTCCTCGGGGGCAGCTGCCCGCCAGCTTGATAGCGCTCACCTTGCCCGATTCCTGATTCTCGGCCCCCAGCTTCCCCTGCCCCCCTGCTACTGCTTAGTAACTGAACAGATGTCTTCTTGCCCAAACTTTGACAAGCTGACTTGCTCATCGTAGCCCCTCATTGATGGAGAGCTTTGGGGGATTTGCCAAGAACTATATCTCACCTGATTCCCCCCCAAAGTCTCTGAAAGGTGGGTTGTTTTTTATTATCCCCACTTCACAGATGGTTAGACTGAGGCTCAGCTATTTTCCCAGAGAGACAAATGAAAGGTGATTTATAGTGAGGCATTCGGAGAGACTGTTGATGTGGAAAATGTTTCTTGCTCACGTGATATGTCTGATTTATGGCGCAGGGATCTTCTTCCCAAACTGATTCACCTGATGGTTGCTAATGCTTTTTTTCTCCTTCCATTTGTCTCATTCCCCCCATTGCTGAGTGAAATGTGATCGTATTTCAGTTACAGGATCTTAGCTGTTTAAGAGGAACAAATAGAGGCAGATTTGAAGTGATGAGAGAAGTGCAACAGAAATGTTCTCTCCCATCCCTCTTTTGAGCTTTCCCCAGCTGGAAAATCCCACTCTCAAATCAAGCAGAGTTTCTAAGAATATTGATATAGAATGATCCCAAAGCAACATATTCCTGCCAAATAATTTACAAAGTGGTAGCTGGATTCAGGGCCACTGCCTTTATTTCCTACTTGATAAAAGCCACTCTTGGTCAGCAGATCTTTGGAAAAGAGGCGGAAAAAAAAAAAAAAAAGAAAGAAGCACCCCTATGGATTTCTCCAGATAGAATCTTGCCCCATCTGAGTGCTTGGTTAGCCTGCTTCAAAGGTGGTTTCCAAATGTGTGGAATTAAGATTTCCAAATAGGGGAATTGGGAATTTAATTTTATTTTATTTTAATAATTAATTTTAATCTTATTTTATTATTTTATTTTAATCTAGTTTTTTAATGGTGAGGAGGAAAAATATAATTCCTGTTCTAAATAGCAGAATTTTTTATAACAATAGTCTGCCCTCAGTGGAATAATTAGGATGAGTTTAGGATCCCAAGCAAATTTTTTTTTCCCATAAACTTCTAGTCCCATAATGGCTTCCCAGATGTAGATAGATCACAAGGTCATAGATTTAGAAATTGTCAAAGTCCAGTCTAATGGGGGCCTCTGGGACCCAGAACAACTGAGGGACTTACCTAGTGACAAGCTTTGCGAACCTAGCCCCACACCTTGGTAGTAGACATTCCTGGTCTTCCTGGATGAGGAAAATAATGTTGGCTTCACTCTGTTTTTAAATTTCTCTTTTTAGGACTTAGGATAGTCTTCTGTCAATTTACCTTCATGTCAACTAAGTAGCCCCCAGATGTCTGAAGCACAGAATGGCCCAGGGTTGCCTCTATCTCAATTCCCTCTTCAGATAGACTATGTCGGTGACCTTGGTACCCTTGGGACTTCCACAGTCTGAGAGGGAGGGAGGGAAGGTTGGCTCTTTGGACAAGGACATGGTTTCAGTGCATTATCTATGCGTGTATTATGTATGTATATGTAAGGCTGTATGCTGCCTCAGTTGGAGTTGAAGGCCTCACATAGATAGCACGATCGGTGGTTTGTGACTCAAATTATGTGTCTTCTTAACATGGTGCTGTTTTCATTTAAAATCTTGATCTTCTTTAATCAAAATGAATCCTGACAAAACAGTCATATTTTAAAAAAGGACTAATCTCAATTCCTTAGCCCAATGCTAAATTTTACGTGAATCTTGATCTGTCCCACACGTCCCCAAAATGATTCCTCCCCTTTTCTACTACATAAAATGGGCTGTGCAAATTTTTAATCTTCATTCAAGTAAAATTAAGCTTGTGTTGCTATGTTTGTAATGCCACATGAATTTAATTAATAATTATTGAATATTTTTTTAAATTGCCAATTTTTTAAAGCTCATTCACAAAGTGAATGACTTCAAGAAATGTACACACAAAAATTATTTAACTTGAGGATTACATGCCCCAAACAGCATTACACAGCATTCCACAGCCCAACTGTGTCATCAGTCCACACCGATTGTGAGAATGGCAGATTGTGTACACCTCAGACTCCAGCACATACTGGCTCAAATCTAATCTTGCATTGAACAAATGCACTGCTTTAACTTTCATTGCAAGTGAATCCACCATGTTAGTATCACTTCACTTGGATTTGGACTTTGATTTCATTGAGAAAATTCTGTATTAACGGGAACGTTACACTTGAAAATATCCTATAATTTTAGCATTGTTTCATGTTCAGCAAGAGAATCTCCTGCCCCACTGAGGAAGCAGAGCCTACAGTTTGGGAAATTCTGTTCTAGCCACTGTTTCTTAGTTTAAGTTTCTTAGCTAAGTGGGTTGGTAACAGGGGTCCTTAACCTAGAACGGAGATCTCTTTAGGAAATGGGCTTCAGGGAGCCTGTGAAATTGGATGGAGAAAACATGTATAGCTTTATTTTATCACTGACTTTGATTTCTGTTATAATCCTATATTTTATTTTGTGGGGTCATAACTTTCATCAGACTGCTGGAAGATCAGGGGGAGGAAGAGAGACAAAGAAAATACATTTATTGATAAAACCATCTGAGAATGGAGGTTGGGTGGGGCTTAGAATTTGGAACTCAAAACTTTAAAAAAAAAAAAAAAAAGCACCCAGTGAACATTAAAAATTGTTTTTACATGTAATTAGGGGAGAATTAAGTATTTTTTTAAAAAGACTAAGAATCTCTGCACTTGGAAATTGTATATTCTTCTTTTCTCCTTAGATAAAAATCTGTACACACTAGCTTCAAAGGCTTATTGGTGCTTATGATCCCCAGAGAAGCAATTTAAGACTATAGACCTTTCCTCAGGTTCAATTCCTTTATGTATCTGCGGCCTCTACAACTTGTGAACCAGCACATTTATATCACTTAAGAAACGATTTTTATGGCAGGGGATGGCCAAGCCTGGCACAGAACCCACTGCTCTCTGAGGCTCACGGGGCAATCACTCAAGCCCTGGTGCAGGATACAATTGCATTCTCAATAGCAGAATGCTTAATCGGGTTCACTTTATTGGTCTTTATTATGCATTTGCTCTCATCAGAGATCAATCCTAAACATATCTGGACAATTGGAGCCTGGAGAAGACTTGGGATGGACATGACAGCCTCTCAGATATTGGAAGGAGCCAGATTTTTTTTACTATTGAGGCAAAATGGGTGGAACTAGGGCACTTGTAAACAAGCCTATTTTGACCCATGATCAGAAGGAATTTCCTCAATTTAAACTGGCTGAGTGGAAATGAGCTGTTTAGATTTCTCTTCCTTTAGGTCTTCATAAAGAGGATAGATATTCACTTGTCAGATAGATTATAGAAGCGAAGAAGGTTCTTTGCACATATATGATCTGAACTTAAGGGCCACTGGGTTCCTTCTAACATTGTTCTCTCTTGAAGTTTAATGATTGCACTCTTTGTGGGAAAAGTCTGGGCTGCTCTTTGCCAGCTGCTGTCAGAGTTGAGCTTACCTTCTTTGCTTCACCTTGTGCAGAATTCTCCAAGGTTTTTGAGGTCCACAGTCTATGGGACAGGCCATCTGGATCCACCTTGGTCTCTCTGTACTGGACAAACTCTGTTGTCCAGTGCTGCTCCCAGCTTGGCTCTGACTTCTCAGTGATTAAAGATTATCTAAAGCACTTTTTCCATGAAAACTGACCCATCCCCAGAAATTCCTTGGAAATATTCCTTACCTCCTCTTCCTCTTGCTCCTCTCATCTATCTCTTAAAATTACAAACATTAAATCAAACTAACCAACGTAATGAAAAATTCTGACAGTGTCCCACTCCTAGAGTCATTTTCTTCCCTACTCTTCTTCCTCATCCCCTCAGAATCTTGGTGGCCACAATTGCTCATTATAGCTTGGTAGCATTCAGATTTGATTGTTTTTGTTTAAGTTTCTCCCTCTCCCTCCTTATTGTTATGTGTATATATATAATATGTATATATATATATATATATATATATAGTCTTCCTTCTGCTTACTTCACTTTGAATCAATTCATGAATCTTACTATTTTTTTTTTATCATTTGTATTCTTATACCAAAATATTACTCCATTACATTCGTTCACCACAATTTGCTTGTCCATTCTCCCATTAGCAAGCATTACTTGGTTTTGGTTCTTCATCATTACAAATAATAGCAATATATGCAAATGCAGTTAATATAAATATATAGCTATATGGAAGTACATATGTTGGGGGAGGGGGGGTTGGTGAATATTAAGCCTTCCTTGACTTCCTCAAGGTGTATGTGATCTTACAATTATAAATATATGTGTGCAAAAATCTTCTCACTATTTTATTTAAAGCATGTTAAAATATAAATATAAAATATGGAAATAAAGTTATAAGAATTTGGGCTTTTTCCAAGCCAGAGAAAATGTACCTTTTCAGCTAAAAAAACAACTTTTGTGATTCTGTAATGTATAACTGAATGTCTGCTTTGGCTAAAGAAATGGTATGTTATTTCATCAGAAGCTGTTTTGCGGTATTAACTTTCTTTTCTGTATTTTCCCAGATATGCTCTTTCTTCAGGGATCAGAGGTCATATTTAAAGTGGCTTTAAGTCTTCTAGGAAGCCATAAACCCTTGATTCTGCAACACGAAAACTTAGAAAATATAGTAGAATTTATTAAAAATACACTACCGAACCTGGGCTTGGTGCAAATGGAAAAGACCATAAATCAGGTATGATTGAATATGGGCATTCACAGAATTCAAGTGACGCTTAGGTGTATCCTAAACAATGTGATCAGAAGGTGATCCTGGGAAGCGGGGATTATGTCTTGCATAAGAAATTATCTCATACAACACTTTGCACTTGGTAAATGATTAGTTTTTATTTGCCAACCAATAACAGTGAGTTCATCGGTAAGAATTGTCCATAGAAAAATGCCTGTAAGGCTTAAATATAAAAACTGGTGTGCATTTTAGTAGTCTTTAAGACTTAGAATGCCCAGTTTTATTCTTTTGAAATACATAAATGTTATTCGAGCTTTTTCATGTGGCTTAGGGGTTTGATTGACAAGGGATATTAATGAGTTTCCATTTTTAACTTTTAATGGATACTGTATGGGATATAATGCATACTTGGTTGATAGGGAAAATGTAATGAATGTTATCTAAGTGAGATTGGCTACTAAATAGTTTGGTTGACTACATTTTAAAAGTAGGACAAATGAGCAAATTTCAGGTCAGTGATAAAGATTTCCCGTATGACAGACCCTGAGAGTCGTATAGGAACTCGGAGCACTGAATCCCATTTGTAGCTGACCAAGGATCTCCTTGTGCATAAGCACATTGGCTTACTCTCTGACTTTCCATTTCACCTCCATCCATACTTTTATGCCATTCCTGGAATTGTTATCCCTTTTTTTTTCCTAGTCTATATTACTAGAACAACACTTTTAAATGTGTGTAATTCTTATATTAGAAGTGTTTTTTTCTTGGTATTTTTACATAGATTTCCCCTTAAATCTGTCTTCTGCTCCCCATTTTGTACCCCCCAAAATACTTTGCTTAAAGATAGAGAGGAGTAGGGGAAAAAAATCTACAAAACTGATAGACTCTATCAGGGAGGAGAGAAATTGTCGTAGATGTTGGCCGCCTTTAGGAGCAAGTTTATTTTTAATAATTTAACACTTGAAATGTTGTGTGTGTGGGAGTTCTTTCTATTTCTACCATTTTACTCATCATGCACTTTATTAATAATTTTTTTTGGCCCTACTTATATTCCTTTGCGTCAGTTCATGTAAATCTTTTTGTATTTCTCTCAACATGCTTTGTTTTTTCTCCCAACATAGTACTATTCCGCTATTTAGGTACCACTATTTGTTTAGTCATAGACTCTAGATTGATTGTGGACTTTTCTAATTTTTTCATTACCTCCCTAACATACAGTAGGTTTCCAACAATTACTGGTTTACTGTTTTATTATGCTTGTAAATTAAAATCTCTTCCTGGTAAACTCTCCAAATATTTAACTTTCATCTCGGGTTTCATGGAAACTCGGTAATTCCCCAAGAGCAGCATAAATTAACTTATATAACCATATGCATTCCAGTGTCATCAAATTCATTCTCCCATTTTCCTTTGAAAAACATCCCTGGACAGTTGGCAATTTATTGTCTGTTTGAATGCTTCCAGTTACAGGAAGCTCATCTTTTGATCTCACCACACATTTCCTTGTTGGCCGACTTCAACTATGGTTTGTTTCTCCCAGTAACCTCCCTACAGAGGAACTCGGATCTTCTCCTGTAGGTCAGAGCAAAAGTACTCAACAGTCACTGTTCTCCTATCGGGGAAGATCGGGTTTGACAGAAGGAAAGGGATGCTTTCAATGGAAGGGATGGTGGTCCAAGAGCAGCGGGAAGCCAGCAGAGCGATAGGGCGTGTAGGAAGATGGAGATGGTCAGTCGTGTCAGGAGTTGTAGAATAAAGCCTGAGAGGTGACTCCTGTAGGTTGCAATGAAATGATGGGTAACTTTGGAGATTCTAGCAGTGGTAATAGACAGTGGGCCAGATTGATTTCCTTCGAGGCAGTATTTCACTTTTGTCTTTGTATCCCAAGCACCTGACACAATTTCTGGCATGTAAAAAGTGCTAGAATAATTAATGTTGGTGTCAAATGCACCAAAATCCTTGTGTCTTTCACAGGACTTTGATCCTGTATTTGTGCAATTGATTTTTTTAATTGAGTTGTAGAATTTTAAATGTATCCTTATTACATCATAATTAGTTTGGACCAACCAACTGGTTTTGAAGAGGGACAAAGATGACCCACATTGAAGTGGAAGTTGCAGAGACCTGAAGTAAGGAAAAGCCTCCTGAGTGAGACACCCTAAAGTTAAATGACTTGTCTTGGGTTGTTCTTGGCCAGATTTTTAGGCAGAAGCCATGTGGCTACTTTTGGGATGTAGCCTTGAAGAGACTGTCATTCTGTGTGTTTGCTGCCCACTCCCTCCCTTGCTTTCATGTCACCATCATCCTCATCACCATGCCAGATCACTGGGGCACTCCCTCGCAGACCTCCTCAGAAGTAGGCACAATCTATTCATATTATATTGTTGTAATTTCAGCTAGGTCTGAACCCTCTTAGTCTTAACACAGATCTCTCTTTTCTCTAGAAGGGTTTTTGTTCTCTCTTCTTATCTATCAGTTTCTTCCTTGCCACCACAAACGTGTCCACTCTCCGCCATCCTTAGAAAACCCTCCTGGCTCCTAGAAGTTGTACTCTAGGACTCCACGGGCTGATCCCCACTCTCATACACTTCATACACTTAAAAGATTTACGCCTCTGTCTGTTTTCTACAGTCATTGTGTACCTGGAAAGTTGTATGGGAATTGAGTTGAATTTTTTTTTCTTGCAGCTGTAAAGCTATAATAATCCTATTTTATGCAGTTGGGAAGTATATTATTTAAAGCAGCCTATGGAGAATCATTTTATATTTCCATTCAGATATCATATTCTCAAACCTAGGTTTGAATGATTTATTCAGCATTTCACAAGTAGTGAGTGGCAGGTACAGGCTTTTAACCAAAGCCTTTGACTGCAATAAGTTGCCTAGGGTCACCTGTTTTATATGGTCTGATTCTTGAACATTGAATTTTCTTAAGTGAGGCTTCTGTGAATGTTTGGAAGCTATTGAAATAATTTTGTTCAGAGCTGGGATCCATTAGTTGTTTTTTGTTATGTTAAAATGGCAAATTAGATTCTCAAACATTTAGGTTCCTTGTCCTTGAGGGTATCCTTGTTGACTTAAATTGAATTACCTATGGAGGCGAAATGTGGTTTCATTGTCACCACTGTAAAAATGAAAGCCAGCTGTGGAGTGGGGGGAAGATGGGTGAGTCACAGAAGCAGGTATTGTGTTTCAGTTTCCTTTCCTTGCAATGGTGGGCTGAGAGTCCGTCTCCATCTGTAAGACTGGGAGAGTAACCCCGGCCTATTTTAGAATTATTGTGAGGGCACAGTAAATAAGATGATGGACACGGAAGTCTTTGAGAACTAAGATACTTTATAAATATCATGTGTTTTATTTCTTTTCAGTTATGTATGTCAGTAAAAATTTATATGCCAAATTTAATCTGCTGTATTTTTGTGATTTTCTTCATTGAAAACTGGGAAAGAGTTTCATCTCAAGAAGAAAATATAGAAGGTGAAATTTCAATTTTAAGTGTGGCTTCAAAGGGGATTAAAATACATTCTTAGTGATGTGACCATATTAAAGTCACAGCATTGGTGGATAGATGACAGATAGCCTTGTGGTTAGATATTTAACCTTAATTTCACTCTGTAAATTCATTGTGCAAGTGACATATTGGGATCCCCCATTGAAAATCCAGTTTAATTGAAATCCCAAACTACAGATCCATTTAAGCCAGACTGTGCTAGAAGAGACCACTACATTATTATTTCATGGAAACAATGAGAGGAGAAAAAAATAGCCTCGGCAGCAATAAACCCAAAATCTCCCGAGTCTCCTCAGTATTCTATCCACCAAGTCACGCTGTCTTCCAAGAGAGACAGAACAATGAGCAACTGATTCACTTCTGTGCTTTAGGGTTAGTTTTCTAATGTGTGGTTTTTTTCTGTCACTATTACTATTATGGGAAGGAGGACAACTCGAGCTTTGTTTCTCATTTACTCATCTATGTGGGTGACATTTGGTTTCTGTAGCCATTTCTTCATTTTTTTTAATCTTCTAAGGAGGGTCTTTCAGTAAATGCTTCTATTACATAGCTATTCTTCTGATGATGAACTATAATTAAACTTTGACCCAATAACAGTGTGAATGGGGGTGTGGGTCATTTTAAAAATACCCCTTGTGGTAGTATTTGAGGGTGCAAACTTTGAGAGGAAAGAAATTAACCTGTCTTTTCAGTTTTTAAAAATATAATTTTATCTTTTATATTTTATTTTATATAGTAATGGAAATTGGTTTCTTGCTGCTTTAAATTTGTTATTTAGTTATTTAATATATTATGTCTTCTCATAGAGCTTGGGTGGTGGTAACTAATCCAAATGGTTTTGTTGCCCAAGATCAGAAAGCATGTCTCTTTAGTATCCCCACCATAGGGCCCAGCACAAAACCAAGCATTCATTTATTCCACAAACACTTAAACTTCCTTATCAAATGTGTTGGGACTAGCTGGGGACAGGGGAAGGGTGAGGTAGGAAGATGACGGTGGGAAGGGAAGGTGGTGGTGAAGGCATATACAAAGCTTAAATAAAACATGTATGTTAGTATTTTCTCTTTTTTGTTATTTGCTTGCATTTTGTTTTTCTTGTTGTTTTTTTTCTTTTTGATTTGTGTGCAACAAACATTGTGGAAATGTGTATAGAGGAATTGCACACTGGATTCTAGGGGAGGAGGTGGGAGAAGGGAGGGAAAGAATATTGGAACACAAGGTTTTTACAAGGATAAGTGTTGAAAACTATGTTTTAAAAATAACATCTGTCCTTTTGGAATTGTTATGCAATGGGTGCTTAATAAATGCTGGTTCAGAGACACCACGTAAATATTTGTGGTTCCTGATGCCTGACTACTTCTGTGTGCAACAGGTGTTTGAGATGGACATCTCCAGGCAGTTACAGGCCTATGAAGTGGAATACCACGTGCTTCAGGATGAACTGATCGATTCATCTCCACTCAGTGACAACCAAAGAATGGACAAATTGGAAAAGACCAACAGCAGCTTGCGAAAACAGAACCTTGACCTCTTGGAAGAACTACAGGTAAGGGGCCCTGGAGTTTTCTGCCCGTTGTGGCTCATTCCCACACGGTGTCCGCTGGACTTCCCCCCCTACCCTTTGCTGTGGCCAGAGCATCCCAGAACTTGGCTCCTTCTATAGTTAGCCTTCCCTAGTCAGGAGAAATTAAACTGAGACTCAGAAGGGACATCCTACTAAAGATCTACTTGTTGGCCAAGACTAAGCAAGGTGGAGGGGCATAAGAGCCGATTGAGGCCTAGAAGTTCCTATTTTCACACACCATTGGCCATGACATAAAAAGGTAAATACTGGAAAGAATTGGAGTTTTTTTAAATGGTGAAAGTAGTGGAACTGTTTCATCCCAAACTTCGTAACAGCTCCTTGCAGAGTGCCCTGTGCACAGGAGGTACTTAGTGAGTTTTTAAAATGGAACTGGGCAGATATGTGCACAGTGAGTCTGCAAGATCTGAGTGCAAACTCAGACATTGGGCGGGTCAGGGGTAAAACAATTTTACGTCCAGTGTCACTCCAATTGCTATAGCAGAAAGGGGCAAAGAGAAGAAGAAATTGATTAAAACTTAGCACAGAATATACAAATAATTTGGGAGTCCACTTATCAGGACCAAGGGAATTATTAATACAACTATAGAACACTACAGAAATAAAGATTTAATGACTAGAGAGGAATCGCTTATGGCTGGAATGTTCTGATATAACTGAAATGACTATTAGTCAACTGATTCAATAAGATACCAACCTGCCAAAGAAGCACTCTGTATAGAGCTAGGTCAAACTGTTTGTTCTGAACAAGATTTCAAAAATCTCAAGGGCCATAAATGGGGATGGGGGAAAAGGGGGAATTGGGAACGAAGTAGGCCTGGCCACCAGATCTCAAATTCTCAGCATAAATTATCTGGTACTGCTTAAAAAAGAGATAAGTTGATAAGTGGATTAGGTACAGATGCAGAAGCAATTAAACCATCATAGTGTTCAATAAATTGAAGGACACAAACTACTGAAGGAAAGTTTGACAAAAATAACTGGAAAATATGACTGTGGTCTGGCAGAAAGTAGGCTTAGATCAAAGCTCACATAATGGAACACAATCCCAAATAATTACATGGCCTAGATATAAAAATTCCTATTATAAACAAGTTTGAGGAGAATAGAAAGGTAACTTTCACAACATCAAAATGAGAAAAAAAACCTTTTGGTATAAATAATGTAATTAGACTTTATTCTGAATATTTAAGATATATTGGGAATCGATACAAATATGGATGGGAGCCATTCCCCAATAGATAATGTGTGGATAAGCAGAAAGTAGTTGATGGGGGACAGTAGAGTGACCTCCAACCCCAAGCCAGCTTCCCTGTTTGTAGTGGGCGGCCAGTCTCTGGATACAGTAGTGAAGTGGACAAGACTCAGGGCAGTCGGGTTCCCATAAAGTTCTTTCTTGACATTGCAGGTGGCAAACGGGAGGATCCACAGCCTCGAAGCCACAATTGAGATTCTCCTGGCCAGCGAGGACAAACTGAAGCAGACGGCCTTGGCTTTGGAACTGGAAAGGGCTGCCCTTCTGCAGACGGTGGAGAAGCTGCAGAAAAAGGCGGCCGAGCTGGGCAATGGCGATCCCGGGCTAGCCGAGCCAGAGCTCCCACAAGACAACTAACGGCCGGCTGCCCTTAGGGACTGGACGAACTCCCCCCACGGGAAGGGATAAGGGAAGGCCACCCGGGCACCGGCCCCGGGAGGACTCGGGCACCGTCTGCACGACTGGCCCGGCCGAAGCCGAGGGAGGCAGACGGAGGAGCGGGATGTGACTAAGGAGAAAGTGCTTCTCAGGGAGGAAACTCTTGCTTTTGTTATCATGGGAAGTCTTCTGACCTAAAACAAATGCAATTAAAAAGTTGGGCGGAGGGAGAGATCTTCAATTACTTTTTTTTTCTTCTTAGTCCCTAAATCTATCCCCCTCCGTGCCGGTTACTATACTATATTTAGATAGCCCTTTGATATGAATAAATGCACTTTTATGTTATGCTGTATTCCTGCTTTGTACTTCAGTACCTCATGCAGAAGAAGATGCAAAATACTGAGGTTTTTCCAAAGCATGATGGGATGGAGGGGCCTCCTTTGGCAGGGACCGGGTGGGGCAGCTCCTAAAAAGTCTTTTCTCCGGTCATTCCCTTGGCCATTACTCCTGGCCTTCTCCTGGTCCCGAGCACAGCTGGGGCACTCTTCCTCCTGTTATAAATGACAGAACCACCGGAGGTGGCCGAGGTCATTTGTGAAACTCCAGAATCTTAGGCTTAATTGTTAACCTTTTGTGTTTTGGGGGAGGGGTTGCCTATTTTATTATTTTTTTTTATAAACATTTTGTTAAAGGGTTTTCATCATTGTTATTGACTGTTAATCCCCTATCCCTTTAGTACTTCTGACCAAGGTAGATGATGAATGTTTCATGGAAACGATATAATTTTAGACTCTGCCAAATATTTCTGACTTTGCCAAATGTCTGTGACATTTACAGCTTTATAGTGAGTTTATATCCATATTGTAAAGTGTCATTTATTTATTTATGCGTGACTGCGTCATGTGGTACAGCTTCACGCCTATCTTGTGTCCATCCCATTCCTTGGAAGACAGTATTTTCAGACACAATAGGGAATTTATTGCCTTTTAAATGGGTCACAATTAAAATAATTTAACAGCCCCTTAAGATTTACAAAGCACTTTCCCATATAATTGTCCCGTTAGGTAGATGACATGAATTTGTTTCCATTTTAAAGATTTTCCCATTGTTACAGAACTAGTGATCTTCGGATGGGGACTTGAACTGAATACTCCCGACTACGAGTATGGTATAACTTGCCACCATATTTTCTGACTCCACTCCCTGCCCTTCTCCTCCTCCAGCTTCCCTCGTAAAATGAAATTTAAAGGAGGATCGCCTTCCTTAAAATACACCTTTCAACTTCATCTTTTTGTTGCAATGGACTCCTTCATGTTGCAAATATAATTCTCAGGATAAAAATATACTTTGTGCAAAAATAATTGCCCAGAAAACATGATTATTTTAACGTCATGTAGGATCTTCCAACGACTCATCTTAAAAAAAAAATTGACTATAAGCGCTGAGTTTAGGGAAGGAGAGGAAGTTTAAATCAATTCCCTTTTTTGTTTGAATTTAATCACTTCCGGTCCTTTCATTTTGAAAGCACACCACATCCCTCTTATGCCAGAGAGACGTCCTCCTGCCTCTCACTGGGTCAGGAACCTGTAGAGAAGAAAACCCTGAGTGCAGACATTGCATCGGGGCCATTCCATCCTCCCAAGAAAACTCCCAGGGGTCTTTCCCATTGAGAGCTTCTTTGCCCTCCATTCACATTACACTCTGAATGTAAAATCGAGTCATTTTGGTCCCCCACTGCTCTACTAAAAGGTTGGTTCTAGGTTATGGAAGCAATAAAGCAGTGACCCGTCCTTACCGGTATTTGTGTGTGTCTTGTCTTGATTTGGATTTTTCAGTTCCGGATGCCTTGTGTTCCTCGGGGATCACAGGTGTCTTTCAGAAATGTGAAAAATGTTTCAAATCTGACCCTTCCCTTTCTCTCCATGGCTTGTTCCTTGTCTCCCCATTTCTGTCTCCACTTTCTCCATCACCACCAAACTCCCTGGTTCTGCTGGGTTTAGATTGGGACCCCCACAGGCGGGATGGGGAATGTTCAGGCCTCCTCCTCTCCCAAAATGTTCATTTATTCGGTCTGCGTCCCCCACCCCCACCCCTCGCGCTCCCCTCAAGAAAAAATCAAAGAAAAAAGCATGTTGTGTGTTCCGGGGAGAGGATACAAAGGGAAGCTTCCAGTCTTTTGCTTCCTAATCTATATTGATCTTTAGGAGTGGGGACCAAGTGAGGAGCTATTTCCTGACTTCTAATACCTTGGGCAGCTGGAAGAGGCCTTGGATAAAAGCCATGGGGCTGACCTTGGAGTGAGCACAGAGGTCACCGGTTTGGACAGGATCTGCTGCTGGAATCTTGCTTTCTCACCCACCATTCCTTTATTGTAATCGCTTTGCAAAAGCCCCATCGCAATAATACTTCAGGGAAATCCATAGTACTCCTAGAGTCTTCCAAGGGACCTGGCTCTGCATTCTACCAGGGAACCAAGTAAAAGAACATCTGAAAACTGCAGTGCGATGGGAGGGAGAGTTGGAAAATAAGAACCCTAAAAAGAGAGATAAGATTTAGATTTCCTGAAAGCTATGATGGAACCCCCCCCCAAAAAAAAACGACTAAATGTTGAGAAACCATAAATGAATATTGTCTAATCACCAAAATAGAAACTGAAAATCAAAGAAAAACTTAAACGTTAATAGCAGAAAAAAAATGGATAAAATTTGCAACTATAAAAAAAAAAAACTAAACAAAAAGATGAAATTGTTGTCTAATCTAATAAAGAGGAAAAAAGCCCAAAAAGAATATTACCAAGAAATGAAGAGGAAGTAATGGAAATTTGTTTTAAAAAAACTTTATTGCATTAAGTTCATTTTTAACACATTGCTTTATGAATCATGCTGGGAGAGAAAATCAGTGCAAAAGGGAAAAACCATAGGAGAGATAAAACAGAAGAAAGTGAGCATAACGTGTATTGATTTACATTCAGTCTCTTTGGTTCTTTTTCTGGATGTAGATGGCATTTTCTATCCAGAGTTCATTTGGATGATTTTAGATAATTGAACCACTGAAAAGAACCAAGTCTTTCATAGTCGATCATCACACATTCTTGTTATTATGAACAGTGTCTTTTTGGTTCTGCTTGTTTCACAGAGCATCAGTTCATGTAAATCTTTCCAGGCCTTTCTAAAGTCAGCTTGTTCATTTTTTATAGAATGATAATATTCCATTACTTTCATATATCACAACTTGTTCAGCCATTCCCAATTGATGGGCATCCACTCCTTTTCCAATTCTCTGCTACCACAAAAAGAGCCGCTACAAACATTTTTGCACATGTGGGTCCTTTTCCCTCATATGATTTCAATAAGGGAAAATATTAGAAATGATTTTGGCAAATTATGTGGCAACAAAATCGACAAGTGAAACAGATGAGCATTTATAAAAATAAAAATAGTCCAATTACAAGAGTAAATAGAGAATTTAATCCAATTAAAACCAGAAATTGAACAAGCTATAAATTCCTAAAGGAAAGGAAAAATAACCCAGGACCATGACAGATTTACAAGTGAAATTCTATCAAATAATCAAAAGATAGTTAACCCAATTTAAATAAATTGTTGCAAAAATATAAGAGATCCTACAAATGCTTTCTGTAAAATAAAAATTGTGTTAAAATTAAAAAAACATACTGGGTCTTCCTATCTCACCCAAGTAAGAAGTGCAATGGTTATTGTTCCTCTTTTGCCTGAGTTGCAGCGGATGTCCTTGGCATCTTTGATGTCTGCTCAAGCTCGAAGCACTCCATAATTGCTTCAGTTGCCTTTGTGGCCATTGCACCACATTGTTCTCATCCACACCTTCTGCCAGGCAAAGTCTTCAACATGTTTGGGGTAGACATCCCCTAACTTGCTGACATGTTTGAGGCACCTCAGCCTGGTTTAGGCTCTCTTTTATCAGGGTGTGGGTTACAGTCTCTTGGAGTCATAGGTGAAAATTAAATGCCAGTTGGACACCAGAGGCGGATGACCAGAAATGCTAGTCCTTCCTGAAGATCCCGTACATCCCAGTACAATGATAATTCACAGATTGATCCTAGTATTGATCAGTATGGAAGCTTTGGCTTGCTCTGTTTCTGATGTGGGCTGCTTTCGCCTGAAGCAATCCGGTGGGTCTCTCCTCTGACCCTTTTCTGGGAGTTCACTACACTAATGCTGGATTGAGGATAAACATTTGGCTTAGCCCCCTGTAGCTCAGAACGTCTGAACTCAGGATCCCCCTGCTTTCTCTAGTAGAAGGGATTCTAGATGAATTCCACTGTGGCTAGCCAAAGAGTATTGATACCTAAACCAAGGAAGGACAAATTAGACATAGAAAACTAAAGCCCAATATCCCTGATGAATTTTGACATAAATATAGAAGTCTTTCTAATAAGATCAAGGGAACACAAGGATGTTGATTATCACTATTATAATTTGACATAGTTCTAGAGATGCTTGTTATACCAATAAAATGAAAAAAGTTGAGGGAATAAATCTCGACTAAGAGGAAACAAAATGATCACTTTGCAAATGAGAGGATAAAATTGTCTGTTTAGAGAAATAGCTTTAGCAAAATATAGCAGGACAGATAATAAACTCTAACAAGGTCTTTGTTTCTCCCTTCTCCCCCTTGCCATCAAGATTTTTCAGTTACCATTCCTAGAAATCGGGTGGAAGTTGAAGGATAGTTTATCTTTTTAACCATTTACATATGATTTGTCTCTGAGAATTTCCTAATTGCTTGCTGTCCAAACAGCAGAGGACTTGGGGACCTGTTAAAAGAAGAATCAGTTTCCAGCTGGGGCTTTCTGGGCTTTAGCTCTCCAGAGGACAACTTGGGACTCTAGTGAGGGAAGAAGAAGTCTTTCCTGTCCCAAGTGTCATGGCGATATCACCTATGTGAGCCAGACCTCAGGTGATCTTGTGAAATTTGAAAGGCACAGGGGACTGCAATAGCAGCGATGAGTTCCCCGGGAAGACAATGGCTGGCTGCAGTGGAAACTTTGGAATTCTGGACCTTAGCCACAGAGAAGCTGGATGGGAGAAGATAGCGATTGGCTATCAGGTTGTGTCCAGTGCCAAAGTGAAATGGGAAGTTCCTGATTAGCTGTATGGTACAATGTGCTTAGAATTATTATTTATTTTAAACATTCATTTTTTAAATTGAATTCCGAAGACTCTCCCCTTCTCCAGTCCCTACCCCATCCACTGAGAAAGTAAGCAGTATATGGATTATATATGTTAAATCATGCAAAACATATTTCCATGTAGCCATCCTCTAACCTATTTTAACTCTCGTTTTAATTTAGTACTAAATTCTCTTCTTAATCATTCTAATAATATTTGCTGTGGTTCTCACATTTACCATTACTCTTCCTAGGAATAAACTTCTCTCATACCCAATTCATACTGAAACCTGAATGCTTTTTTTCTTAGTCTTTCCTCCTTTAGGGGAGTTCCTTAAACTTTCAAGCCAAAACTATTACTGTAATTAGCAACTCTCCCTACAATGCCAGAGGTAGACAGCAAGTGGTACAGATCACCAGCCCTCCCCCACCTCCCACCTTTGCCCCCAGGGAGTGTTCAGTCTAAGATCTGAACCTAGGAACTGGTTCTAAATCCACTGCTCTTTCCACCACTCCAGCACGGGTATGGCACATCCCAAAGTCACTGCACTTTTTAAAAATCCTGTTCTCTTCGCCCTTGAAACTTTTTGGTCTTACCTTCTATCATTTCAGTTTCAATTCTTCATCCTAAATCTGTTGCCACCCAGTTGTCTGCTTTAACCCCAGCCCTCAGCTCTGCAATGACCTGCAATTACCTCTGAAAAGTCAGAGCAATCCTTGGAGAGTGTGAGTAGGCAGGTGGTTGACCACAAGAGAGCTCCCCGTGATAGCTAGCAGAGATAGCAGCAGTAGACATCTCCAGATGCAGATCTTGGGGGTTGCTTAGATACCAGCCTCCCCACGCCCAAGCCCTTCCGCAGGTGTTGAAGGAGAGAGCCAGCAGCTCCGACACTCATCCTCCCCACAGAATCAGCTGAAAGACTTTTACTGAGTCATTGGTGAGCTCTTTTTATCCTGCTCCATTCACTTTACCATGTAGGTAAGGGAACCAGCTCCTGCCCTCAAATTAGGGGGGATAGATAGCATTCACATATGCGGTTATTTCTAAAAATGAACACAAGGACATTGGGAGGAAGGGGAAAGTAACACTTGAGTTGAACCTTCAAGGACACTCAGGATTATTAGAAACAGAAATTTCGAGGGAGGTCCTCCACAAATGAGGGGCAAACTAGTACACAGATACAGGACATAGACTGTTGCATTTGAAGGCCAATTTGGTTGGACTATATTTTATTTTTATTGATAATTAGCAAAGGAACATTGTTTATTTGGAAAGTACCACAATACATAACTCTTATCAATTTGTCAAAATAAATTACTTTCTTTACCAATAAAAGGAATTTTTTTTTTTGTTTTAAGTGTTTGGACTATAGTTTAAGTGACAGTTTGAGCTTAGGTTGTAAAAATACAAAAATATATAAATAACACGATAGGAGCCGATTAAAAATGTTGCCTTGGTGCAACATAATGCCAAGTTTTGTCAGAAATAACTCATCCTGCAAGATCCAGCATGCGTCTTAAAGTTAAATGATATTGAATGGCCATTAATGTGGATTTTCTCTAGTGTGGGGCTCTGCATTGAATAATTGATTTCACCCCGTTAACATGTAGAAGACGAGAAAAATGTCAAAGGTTTATCTACCTGATGGAGATAAGAAATTTCCGATGCCGCCTTTCACGAGAGCATTTCCTGATGACACCTAACCCAGGGTAAAGCAGTCAATCCATGTGATCTTGCCCTTGCCAGGAAAATCATCTCTTATCTAAATTATCTTAATGGTTTGAATGTGCCTTCTCAGCTCAAACTGATCTAAGAAAATAAATATTTCCTAGCAGCCATACTACGACTGGCTCCACATGAAAGCAGATCAGTGTCAGGTAATAAAATACCACAGAAATAGCTGGGAATGTTTATGGCTTCATGAGAAACTGGGCAAAAATGACAGTGCCATCTTGAAATGTGTCAAGGAATAGTCAAAGTAGGAGTGGTGAGTGGGTGTGAAAGAGAGAAACAAGCAGCCGGGATAAATTGCCATACATTTCAAGCTTTAATTAAGTAGGGTTTTTAAAAATTATTTCTTAAATTTTAAGGAAAAGAGGTAAATTGCCATAATAATAAATCTTTTGTTAGGAATTTTATTTTATTTTTCAAGTTTTAACATAAGAGGCACCTTGATAATGAATAGTGAATTCAAAACCTGCCTCTAACATATACTCTAACTCCAGGGAAGTCATTTAATTTCTCAGGGCCATCGTGGATAGAATGCTGTAGTCAAGAACCTCTGAATTTCAATCCAGACTCAGACACTTATTTGCTGTGTGCCCCTAGATATGTCATTTAACCTGTTTGCCTCAGTTTCCTCATCTGTAAAATGGACATAATAATAGCACCTACCTCCCCAGATTGTTGTGAGGATCAAATACAATAATAGTTGCACGGCACTTACTACAGTCAGTTTATGCTCTATATAAATATTAGCTATCATCATCATTATAATAATAATTGTTATTATAGGTGCCAGAGAAACCTGATCTGCATTGGTAGAGAAAATTTCTCCCTGGGACCTATCTTCAGGAAAATAGGATGCTTAGCAAAAGAATTGTATAATTATGTTTACACATATTGGATTTAACATATATTTTAACATGTTTAACATTTATTGGATTGTTTGCCATCTGGGGGTTAGGGAGAAGGAGAGAAAAATCTAAAACACAAGGCTATGCAAGGGTCAGTGTTGTCAAATTATCAGTGCTTCTGTTTTAAAAATAAATTAAAAAAAAGAAAATAGAATACTTAGAATGAGATCCTTGATCCTCCAATATTGTGATGTTCAAAATCCTTAGCTTACCTTAAGCAAGCAAGAAAAGCATGTTTATGCACTACAGACTGCAACAAAAAAGAATTTTTTGGTATCCTGGAAGAAATGTCATTAACCAGATTAATTTATAACCCCACTGTCCTGTTCTCAAATTTTTATCATAACTGAAAGAAAAAATTGTTCCCCCTGCCTCTCCAAAGGACTCTCTTTAGAAAATTATGGCTCAGGTGGCAGATTCGGAAGTATCACTCCTTAAACCATGTTACAAGATGAAAGCATTGTTGAAGCATAAAATGGAGAATTCTGATGATTTTCAATTAAAATTTTCTTGTATAAGACCTATGTAGCCAAGAATAGAAGGAAACAGGAAAAGGGGGTAGGGGGATTATCGTCGATCTCTCAGCAGAATGTGATTGGGTTGGAATATGTCTGTGGACTGGGAAATGCGGAGATGGTTGGTGGAAAGACTTGGACTTATGAAAGAAGATGCTATCTGCCTCCAGAGGAAGAGATGAGGTGGAAAAAAGTACAGGACAGTGTAAGTGTGTAGATGCAGGTTTATAGATATCAATGTACATGTAGGTATATGTATGTACAATATGTATATATGTGTATATGTGTACACACACATACACTTTGAGCCTTCTTTTGGGGAGGTGGGTGAAGGAAGGGAAAAAAGAACAAAGAACAAAGTGCAGGGCAGAAAGCAAAAGAAAATTTCCAAGCTGGATAATTATGGAAACAATGTGTATTTATTATATAGGTTTTCGTGAAATGGAAAATTATTGCTTTATATTGAATCTTCTCTTAAGTTCTGCTGTGTACATGACAGTGATTTTTTTCTTTTCTTATTTTGTACTTAAATTAAAAAAACTTTAAAAGAAAAAAAAATTCTGCCTTCCTGGAAAGTATATGTGCATTAACAAAAGCAAACCTGTAAAATGAGGGCAACCAGACTGGACCTTTGGGCCTTCCTGCATGCCGGGCCCATTGGTCCAAGGCTGGGTCAGTTCCAAGCCAGCTGGTCCCACCTGAAGACCTGTCAGATTACTAGTCTTCCATTGGCCTTTAACGTGCAGACTGATCTCAGCAGTTTCCTCAAGTGCAAAGCTTGTAATTCCCATTGAAAACCAGGATCCAGGTTCTTTTCTAATTTCCTAGGTCAACTCAACACTCAGACGAAAGCTTGACACCCCAAAAACTAGAGCAAGGCAAGAAGCAGCATCATTAGCCTGAGCTAAACCACTTAAAATTACCACATATAAGTTACAAAGACCCATCTTTACCCATTTTAGTATCCCCCGATGAGGCTGGAGAAAGTGGAAACCTTCCAGAAATACATATCGTCTCTGGGCCTGCCTGGGTGAGCGTCCCTCCTCGCCTTATGTTCCCCAAGGAGCTCTTCATGGCTCAGGGAGCTCCTTCCTAGTTACTAAAGGGAGTAGGTTTTCCGGGCTCAGGTTCTTGTAGCACTAAAAGAAAGAGTTATTCCATCTGGAAATTCCATCTCCTCTCTTTCTTTTCCTCTTCTGTTATTTCCCCCTGACCACTTCTTTTTCTCTGGGCTGCCTTTCTCTTATATTCCCTTCTTTCTTCGGGTCAGGTAGCCTATGGCCAAAAATGACAGAGTTAGGAAAAGAGCATGGGGTCAAAAATCTGGATATGGAAGAGACCATTTTTTAACCCTTATAAGTGATGGAGCAGCTGAGACCCAGGGAGGAAAAATGACTGGCCCAGCATCCTCTAACTAGTAAGTATCCAAGGTGGGATGCGATCCGAGACCTTTCTGCCCGCACAACCATCACCTTATCCACTGAACTCAGACTACACAAAGCATAAAACAGGAGGAATTAGGGCTGGAAGGTTTTCTAAGAAACCATTTAAGTGTTGCTCTGCTTGAAAGCAGTGACGTAGCCTGGACCAGGACCAAGGCTCTCCTTTCGGGGGCCATTCTGGAATTGTGTTCTACTGGGAAATAGCCTCCCTGGAGACAGAAAATTCTAATCTGAACCAGATATTGCATGAAAAGATTTCCAACCTTCTCTAGGGACTGCCTTCTCCCAGTATTCCCCTATCTCCCCAGTGCCAGACAACAACCATTTTTCCTACAGTCTAAACAGCCCTTTTTCCTACATGATTTGGGAGCGTCAACTCTCTCCTCAATCCTGGCAAAGACTCCACGTGATAAACCTCTTCATCCCATGGAATCCCTTGGTCCTCCCTCTACAGTCATACTCAGGCATAACTCTTTCACTTCATAGAGTTTAGGACCTAAAGGGCACTGAGAGAAACCATGAAATCCAAAACATCCTCATCTCACAAATGCGCCTAAGTACCAGGTACCTTGGGTATCATGAAAGAAATATAAAATAAAAATAAAAAAAAAGATATATAAAAAAAAAAATCTCCTCTGGGTACCTGTGCTGGAGTTGAGAGAGCCAATTCTGTTACTTCCTCTCCAGCTGGGCCCCATCCACTTTAGCCTTGCATAGTACCTTACACATAAGTAGGTTTTTAATAAATTTTATGGAGCTAAATTGGAGAAAAGAAGAAATAGAAAAACAAAGAACCAAGCTCTCCTTTGAGAGGCCTGCTGAAGGCTGGAACTAGGGGTCATAGAGATTCTGTTTGTCCTCCTGCCTCCCAAGGATGCCCTCAGGCCCGTGGCTGGCTGGGATTTCTTCTTTTTTATTTGGAGAACTCTCATATCACCATGGCAGTTTGTACTCTGTATTTCAGAACTGTAAATAGATGGAGCCAGGGTGTGACTTGGATAGAAAAAGACAGTCTGTACTCCACCCTTCAACGTTTTTTCAAAGTTCATTTGATTCATTTTTCCTCTTGGGACAATTTTCTCCTAGCCAGCGAGTGGGCAATGAAGCAATAGCTTGGGGGTGGGGGTAATAATTTTCCCCCCAGTGACCCAGAAAGGCTCCAATTTCCTCAGTTATTTACTTAAACTTTCAGCGGGGTGGGGCTGACTCACAAATCCATTTGGGGCCCTGGCTGTGGGAGCCCTGCTGGCATTTTTCTCTTGGCTTCAGGGGGCTTTCAGGAGAGGCCATGAAGGAGGGGCTCCTGGAGAAAGAGGCAAGAAAGTGATGTTCTTCTCCAGCAGTTCTCTCTCTGCCCACAACATTTGTTATGCACTTGCTGTATACAAGGCATTGTGACTGTAGCAGGAATCATAAAAAGGAGACAGATGTTATTCTCAAGGAACTTGTGATTTAATGGGGTGTGGGGGGAGAGATCTGAACAGAAATAGCCAAATTACAAAGGACACGAGGGGTCTGCAAAGGAGAGACATAACCATGAGATATTTGAGGAAGAACAAGACCACTTATACCTGGAGATCAGAGAAGGCTTCATGGAGAAGTCGGTACTTGTCTGGGGTCTTGTAGAAAGGGAGAGACTTAAACAGAGAGAGATGGAGAATTCGGGGTGGGAGGTCTCTCTGGGTTTAGGGAATAGTATGAATAAGGGCACACAGAAAAAAGAGGAAAAAACAAAAACATCCCAGGAACAACAACAGCAACATGAAAAGATGGAGTAGGGGATAAAGCTGAGGAGGTGACAACTAGGTTTGGGAGAGCTTAAATAACATGACTAAGTGTTAATGCTTTGGGGGTAGGCAATAGGGAGCCACTGAACCCTGAACAGAGGGGTGATGGTATACAAAAGTTGAGTGGGAAGAAATGAAGTGGGAAGGATGAATTTAACTGGAGGGAAGGGAGATTAAATGCAGGAAGACCAATTAAAAAGCTTATGTGCTAGGTCTTCATTAGGGTAGTAGCAGTAAGAGTAGAAAGGGGTTATGGATGAGAGAAATATCCCAGGAATAGAATGAGTGCACAGGTATTGGCAGCTGACATAATATGAATAGTGAGAGTAAGAAAAGAGTTCCTGGACCTCAGTGATCCAATGGACCTATGGAAAGGGGAATTTCATTCACTCCAAGTGTCTGCATGGTGGGCTCAGAAGTAACCAGGAATTTTTAAAGTATTAGGGCTCATAAAATGAAGGTGTTTTGTAATGCTTTTGACTTCTAGGGAGGGGACAGAAGCCAAGTAGTAGACACTGTGGGGAGACGTATCAGGGGAAGAATCAGTTTGTCAAGTCATTCGGCAAATGATGTTACCTTGAATGTTCCATGACCCAAGGAAGACTGGCCTGAATCAGCAAAAAGTCTCTACCTTCCTTCTTTTTCACAAGAATGTATCCCTTCTGAGGTCTACCCTCTGCTCCTCTCGAAGTCTATTAATGGGTTCCCTAACACTCTCAGCACCACCCATTTACTTGAGTTGCCTTGCTAGGTTGTGTATTGAAGACTTTCTCATCAGTAAATCATTCAATACAATTGCATTTCTGTTTTTAACTCTGAAATTGCCTCTCCTGGAGGGCTAACTTTGTAAAAACAGAAATTCACTTCAAATACAATTATTTCCCTTCACACTAACAGAATGATTTATTAGGGCAAAACTACACATTGTCAGGCAATTCTATATAAACAAAACAGTCAGCTTAGGACATGCCTTATTGAGAGAGTTCTTGGTTCTGGATGCTCCCATCCATTGACCAAGCCCATTCTTGGCTCAAGTCTTTCAGCCTCACTGGAAGGAGCTTCCCATATCATTATATACACAAGTCCGGCCTTATTTGGGTTGACCAATTTGCTAAGTCTTTAACATAACCAACTTTTTCTCTATAGGCATCCAGCTGGCTAAATCCCAAGGTCGACTCCACTCCCTGTAGAGAGCCTACAAAAGAATTCCTGTCGAAGCCATGAGTTTTCATCATGTAAGAGGCAACCGTGAAAAACTAGCTGCCATTTATTTGGTAACTGGTAATTTGATAATTATTTATTTACTTTAAAAAATTATTATTTTATCATTTTTATTTTTTTAGGTTTTATTATTATCTCATTAGGAGACTGAAGTATGTAATAGAGAGTCGTTCAAAATAGATCATTCTGTTATATAAGAATTATAAATGATACCAAGCACTGAGCTAACTAAGCACGGGGGTGGGGTACACATGTAAAAGTGAGACATTTCTTGCACTCAAGAAGCTTCTATTTTAGTAGGGAGTGACCATACAGAAGGAAGTGGGAGTCCAAAAAAAGTGTATTTTGTTTTGGAAAGTCGTGGATATGATTGGTGAGCAGTCAGAAACAAGGAAATCCAGAAAGTTGGCTAAGACGATGGGGTCTCCAAAGAGGGAGAATGGGGTTTCTGAAGAGGTGGGGCTACTATGCAAAAGGGAAGAGAATATATATGTATACCAAGCCAGGCACTCTGCTAAGCATTTTAGAAATATTCCTCACAACCACCTAGTGAGGAATATGCTATTATTATCTTCCTGTTAAAATTGAGGAAATTAAGGCACTCGGCTTAAGAACCTTGCCCGGGTATATGGTGGCTTTTGAATCCAGGGCTTTCTGATTCCGGATTTAGTGTTCTACATTCCTAGGTATGAAGGGAGGAAGCAGGAAGACTAAGCTTGTTTGTGTCAACGCTGGTGTGTCCATTGATGGAGAATGATGGAGAGTTTTTTTTGCTGCTCCTCCTGGAAATTCATCTGCTCATTCTTGGCTGACAAAACCTTGGGGTTTCTCTTCGCTCGAGTCATTGAAGCTAGAAGGCTCTCCCTCTTGTTGGCCTATTGATTCCCTCCTTATTCTTCAAAGCCAAATCCAATCTTATCTCCTCAAAGACTTTCCTGATTACCCGATGAAAATGCTCTCTGGACCCCTGCTGCCCAGAATTCTCCTGGGTCTGTTTATCTATAGCACACATTTGCACCTGCCCCATGCTTCCTTGTGCCTTAGGGATTTTTCCCCCTACTTGTTCTTGTACAATCCTGAACTCCTCAAGAGCAATATCTTATCCACGGTACCTTGCAAATACTAGACGCTAGGTAAATATTTATTGAAGGAGTGAATGAATGAAAGTGTATGTCTGCTTGACTTTGAACCTTCCCCTGGTTAATGAATACTAAAAGTGAGATAATAGCAAGAGGAAAGGCTTCCAATAATGGGCTAGTCTAATTTCATAATTGTTTTTCAGATTAAACCATTTCACAGAATCCATTCCACCATCTAAAGGAGAGAGGTGAGACTAGGTCGGGCAATCAATCAACAAACATCCACTCAATAGGGTACGGCTCCTCTGGTGGCTCATGGGGATGTGGAGGTGACCCCGGTTTCCAAGAAAGGTTCTACCAGCAGGGTGCAATCCATACGACCTCTGCCAAGCTGGCAAAGTACCTCAGATTCGTTGGGGAGGAAATTAAGTCCAACCAGGAGAGGGCTGGAGTTGGAAAGATGGACTGGTAGAGTGGATAATGGGTTTGATTCAGAGTTTGGAAAATGTGGTTTCATATCCTGCCTCTGACATTTATTAGTTAAATGGTGATAGGAAGAAGGCAGGGTGGTAGAGTGGACTGAACTGCTTGGGAATCAGAATGCTCTTTCTAGCACTATTTGGGTGACCTCAGGGGAGTTATTTAAACTCTGTAAGGTTCCAGCTCTTTAAGTGGGTGGGAGAGATGCTTTTAGCCTTAGATCTAGTCATTTAAATTCTCTGAGACTCAGTTTCCCCATTTTAAAATAAAACCATAAAAAGACAATGTTTTAATTATTGTTTTTATATTTCCTGGTTTAGCATTACCTGTCCCTAATAGGTACATAACAAATGCTTATTGAATTGAATCAAGTAGCTTGAGAACTGTTAGGAGGCTCAAATGTAGGAGGTAGGTAGCATAAGGGAGGGGGAAGTTGATATAATCACAGAAGCCACAGGATGTAACCATGAGATGCTAAAGATATGTTAATCCAACTATAAAGATGAATTTATGTTCTGATCCTTTTAGGAAGAATAAATGGCTCTAAGTAAAAAAAACTGAATAAAAGAGATGGGGGGTGGGATTTGTGCACTTATGGGGGCTTTAAATACCTTGGACCTAAGGAACTTGAAGCGATCAGAACTGGAACAGGTATAGAGTGATATCCTCTGTGAGAGGAGGAAGAACGTGAGTAAATTCCCTTATCTTCCTCTCCACTGACCAGTATTATTAGTTATGGCATCTAGCAGAGAATTGAGAGATGCTCTACCCAGAGTTAAAGAATGGGTTCAAGAGATTTCAGTTAGGGGCTTCCTGAGCAGACCACTGAGTCAGGAGAGTGAGAAGGGGAAGAGGGAGGGAGTTTTCTCACTTCTCTCCCCATCAGTTATTGAAGTAGGAGACACTGCATCCATGATGGACAGACCAAACAATGCAGACAGATATAAGAAAAAACCAACAGTCATCTAAGGAAGAAGCAGATATAAAGAGCATGAACCCATAAAATAAGGAAAGGATCCAGTTTTGGGAAGAGAAGAACCTGGGAACCCAATTGAGCAACTGAGATGGTGCAATCCAGGGGAGCTGTATGAGAATTATACAAATAGAAAAATGACTTCTAGGTTCTGCAGGCCCAGGGAGTTGCTTTTGCTGCATCTGTACCTCATTGCCATTGTACTCTAAATTTGCATCTGCCCATCCCATGGATGCTGTGTGTAGGTAGGAGAGTGTATTCTAGGTTTATGGAAGGAACGTTTTGTTGCTACTGTTATTATTTTCCAATTGTAGTAAATGCCTTTGCTAAGACGTAATTGTACCTACTGACCGATCAATAATGGGAAGCATACCAGTGTGGGCTTCTGGAATGTTATATTAGGAGGGCAATAGGATTATCCCTAAAACCTAAGAAAGCAGCTGTTTTCTGGGGACCCAGAACAAATGTGAGCTGGGGAGATAATCTAGACGAGGTACCACACATGCATAGATCTTTGTAGATTTTAGTGTCTCAATAAACGACAATTCATATTACCATTCTGAATTCAGCAGAGTCCAGATCTCCCTCTGTGAAGGCTATTAGCACCTACATCTTAATTATCCAGTCTCTATGTCTCTACGTCTTTATCTATCAGATATTTTCTGAGTCTGACAAAATCCAGAATCTGCCTGGATTCTGATATCCCATAATGGTGGTTGTTTTTATACCCAACAGAGGAGGTGGATCTGACAAAAAGAGCCCCTGTGTTTCCTGTCCATAACACTTGTTCTAAAAATGCTAACAGCTAATAAGAAACATAGCAGCAAACAGTCTGTCACACCTCCCTCATGAGACAGTTTCCTGTATATCACACCCATCAGTGACAAATGTCATTTGACATGCAGGAGGCAAGCTCCATCCTCGGAACAATGTCTTTCTTTAGACTGATCATGTTTTTTTTGTGTGTGTGATGAAAGGACTCCTCTCCCTATGAATGATCTCTTACTATCACATATTTAAAATATAATGATAATAAACAAATTGTCCGATGGCCATTTCCTAGAAACCTCTAGATATGATCAGGCAGAATTTATGGATCAATACCTGTTTGAGGTGTCTTTTTATACTTGCCAATCGTATGCTTTTTTTGTTACCTACTTTTCTTTGGCTTTTTGTCTTAATTCCCTACTATCCAATAGATCGATCAATCAAGAAGCATTTGTTAATTGCCAACTCTGTGCCTGGCACTGTGCGAAGCACTGGGGAGCTAAAGAAAGATAAACAGTTTCTACCCTCAAGAAAGTCATAGCATGTGTTAAGGACCATGCCTTAGGTGAAGGGGCAGTTCTCCGAGAGCCTCCACAGCTGTGGATCATAGCATCGGAAGGAGCAGCCTTTGCTGACACAGGTGATGCTCATGGACTGAGAATGAGATAAATTGGGGGCAGAGGGAAGAGGAGGGAGGTCAGACAATGCAACGTGTCATCATCATCCTCTCACAGGAAGAGATCCAGTCTACAGGTCTGGGTTAGACCTCCAGCAGCCACTGGCAGGTGGCTCCCGTATCACAACAACAGGACTAATATGGTAATATATTTTGTATAATTGGACATATATAACCTATATCAAATAGCTTACTGTCTCAGGAATGAGGTCGGTAAGGGAAAGAGAAAAAAAATCAGAACTCAAAATTTCCCCCCCCAAAAAAAAGATGAATGCTAAAAATTATCTTTAATAACAACTAGGGAAAAATAAAATTTAAAAAAATAGTATTTACTCCTCTGATTTATTTATGATGCAATGTTTATACATATATATATATATATCCATATATCTCTACCTAATATAGATGTAATATATAGATATAGATATCCATTTGCAGGCTATCATGGTATATGGTTTGAGATTTTAGCAATATCTAATTTCTGCCAGTCTGCTTTCTTTGTGTGAGTTCTTCTTTTGCAACAATTTTATTTTCTCTTTTAAAAAATCAGATTACTTATTCTTTTATGTATTTTTAGTGTTTTTTTTTAATGAAGTTCTTCATTTTATTTACCAACTCAATGGTATTTTTGTTTTCTCTTTTTTGTTGAGTCTTTAATTTTCAAAATTTCTGCTTTGGTATTTAGTTGTTTGTTTTGCTAATTTTCTAGTATTTTTAGTTGCATGTTCTTGTTCTATTCCTTTTTTTGTTGATGAAGGTGTTTAGTAATATGAAATTTGACATCAGAACTGCTTTGACTACATCCAAAAAGTTTCAGAATATGTCTCACTGTTGTCATTTTCTTTGATGATGTTATCTTTTGTTTCTATGATTTCTTTCTTGACGTACCAATTCTTTTGGATTAAATTATTTAGTTTTCAATTAATTCTTTATTCAAAGATCATTTATCAAATAATTCTATTATACTGTGGTCAGTAAAGAGTACATTGGATTTTTCTCCATTTATTTGCAAGTTTTTAAATATGCTCATGATGTAATATAGCAATGATTTTGGGGTCTCCTGCTTTGAGGTGGGGGGGCTTCTTTTCTACCAATAAATCAGTAACCCTAAATCTTCTGGCTTTGGACTCTGCCTCAGGCACTTCCCATACTCCCAATCTAAGGACAACAATCTGTCTGATTCTGAATAGACCACTCCATAATTCATTGTGAACTGTCAGGTAGCTTCTGGTCTCAAGATAGTCCCAAGGACCAAACTCTTGAGACAATAGTGATAATTTGCTGGTCAGTGAGAACCAAATTCCAGAGACCACTCCTTGGCCCTGGCCCTACTCCTGGGCCATAGAATTAGTCTGTTAATGAGAGAAAGCTGGATAAAGGTGTCCTCTTTCTCTCTTGGCACTTTCTAAATTCTCTTGGAATTTAGTCCACTTGTAAAGGCATTATAATTACAATAAAATTTTGTCTCTTGACCAGGAAATGGGTTCAAGCCTCATGGAGATGCCTCATGACACCAGATTATGACCCCAAACTTTTGGGGTCCCCTTTCCCAACCTCAACATTAACATATAGCCAATTGTTTAAAAAGTATTATTCACATCTGAGAATTTTACATTTATAAATAGGTATAGATATATCTATCTATATACACTCTCATATATATATGTATATATGTATATATACATATATATGTGTATATATATGTGTGTGTGTGTATATATATATATATATAGTCTATTCTACTCCTGAGATATTTCATATTGAAATTTTCCAAAAGTTTCTTTGGATGCTTAATTTCTTCCTTGATTTTAGTTTTATTAGATTTCTTAAATCCTGAAAAAGATACATTGGAAACCTTAACTATTACAGTTTTATTGTCTATTTCTCCTTACAAATCAATTTAATTTCCCTTAAATATTTAGATGTTAAGTTATTTATAAGTACATATATATTCAGCATTGTTATTAGTATTGTTTTCCTATTTTTCTCTTCTCACTATTTTTTTTTCCCATCACCTTTTCAGAGAGCTGAAAACTCTTATTAAAGTTCACTTGAAGTATAATAAATTCTGCTTCTGTCCTATATTTTAATTTGGTATGGATTTTACTGAGTCAAGTACATTTCTTGAGTAAAGAGGGATTGGTCATTGAGCCCAGGCCTTATTATTGTCTTCAGTGTTCTGCTTATATGTTTTCCCACTTTGAATTGGTTGGGGAGAGTGTTTCTGAGAATCATGATGACATATAATGCAAGTGCCTGAAAGAGACTGGGAGCATGTACGGACATTCTATAATGGTGATGTTTGTAAGGTTTGAGAGACATAATTTCTGTGTAATTAGTCATTTTATTAACAATGCTAGTTTTTTAATTAAAGAGATCAGTGGCACTCTTGAATGCCAAATATCCTCCTGGTGGTGGGCTCACACCTTATACAACCTTGGAAAAGTGAATATTCCAGAGGGTAGCAATGAATTGTGATTGATTACTAATTAATGAGAAAATGAATACAATAAGTGAGAAGTGGGCTTACTACATCCAGGGGCATAATATCACTTTTGGCCCAAAAGACTAAATTTATACCCAGACTACCCCCAGATTTGGGCAATCTAATCAAAGAATTTAGCCCCACCCAAACTGCGTAGAACACAAAGGACTCCTCCACTTTAGATTAAATTCCTTGTAAAGTAAGGGGGAGTCTGAACAAGATTAAAAAGAGTTAATTCAATCTCATTATCAGTAATGCCCTTCCAGAGACTCAACTTTGAAATGAGGATTACAGAAAAAATCTTTCCTGGATTTCCCCAAATCATGGTTATTAATAATCATTTCTCTCAATTACTGGTTCTGGTCTGCCTTGTGGTAAATAGCGGCTTCTTTGATCGGCTGCCTCTGGTCAGAACTGAGGTTCACTTAAAAGGTACTGTTTGATCCAAACGCCTCCTTTTTTAAAATTTTCAATACTATTTTTTTTTCTAATTATATGTAAGGATAGTTTTCAACATTCATTTTGGTAAGGCTTTGAGTTCCAAATTTTTTTTCTCTCTCCCTTCCTTACCTCCCCTCTCCCTGAGGCAAGTAAGAAGTATGATATGGATTATACATGTACACTCATCTTAAACTTATTTCCATATTAGCCATGCTGTGGGGGAAAAAAAATTGGAACAAAAGGGAAAAAACATGAGAAATAAAAAGTAAACCAAAAAAAAAAAAAAAAAAAGGTGGAAATAGTATGATTTGATCTGTACTCGGTCTCCACAGTTCTCTCTCGATATGGATGGTGTTTTCCATCCTAAATCTATTGCAATTGCCAGACACCTTCTTTTTGGCTGACTTCAGCTTTGTAGAGAGACAAAGCTTGAGCCTCCTCTCTCCCCATTCAGGCGCTATTTGGCCCTGTGAATAGGCTTTAAGTTCTTACCTTGATGTTTTATTGCATTGGGTGAACCTGATAGGTGAATGACAAAAAATCATACAACCTTATGATTTTGAGAGATTTGGAGAGTAAAACACACCCACAGGTCTGGGGATCGAGTCCATGCAGGGTTTTGTAGCCAGCCCTGCACTGATTTTCTAAGCATCAGGACTGACCTTCAGAACTCAGCCCTGTAGCCTTGAGATGACTGATCAAGCAGCAATGCCCCATTTAGATATGAACTTGATGGGAAGAACATTATGTACGCTATTAGATCTGAGCCCACTCTCCTTGGAGATGAAGACGATAGCAGGGAGAATGTGTCCCTGATGTGTTGTGAGGAAATGTGCCTACTCCTGTTCTTGCCATACTTTGAAATAAATATCCATCTAGAAAGGCTAAATAATGTTAATTGATGAAACAGAATGGAGATGCTAATGGTTAGCGAAGGGCTAACAGAAGAAAGGAACAAACCTGAATGGTTGCTCAGATTGATCACATTAGAGAAAGACATCCTGGCCCTTCAGAGATAGCCGTAGTGGGCTGGGCCCTGGTAGGGCCTTTGTTAGTTTCCGTGAGGGCAGCCCATTGCAGGAGGATGCTGTTGCCCACTCGGCCAGGTGTAGGAAGTTTGGGGAAAGTCTGGGCAGGGGGAATGCTGTTGCCCACTTGACCAGGTGTAGGAAGTTTGGGGAAAGTCTGGGCAGGGGGAATGCTGTTGCCCACTTGGCCAGGTGTAGGAAGTTTGGGAAAGTCTGGGCCCCAGCAGGACCTTTATTAATTCCAACCAATGATTAAAGAGTTACTGCCCCTGGGAGGAGACAACTCTTGTCTTATAAATATCAGGCAAGCTTCTCGGACCAGAGGATTTCCTGATGCTGATTGGTTGCTTTTCTTGAAAAGAAAAGAAAAAAGGAAAGAAAGAAAGGGTTGGGGGGGGGGGGGAAAGAGAGGGGGGGGAGAAAGCCCCTTCTTCAGAGAAACAAATCCAGATTTTGATAATTTTTACTTATTGAACCCATTCTCCAACTCTACCTAAGTAGGTAATGGAACTGATCTGTCTCTGAGCGAGACCAGTTACATTCTAAAGTAGCATATTGTTAGATTCTGCTTTTGAATCCCTTTTTTAAAATCTCATTCTGTTTTATAGCTGCTTTTATTTCATTGGTGTTCAGGGTAAGGACTGTGATCATCTATTTCCTCCAACCATCCTCCGATACTTGTCACTCTCCTTACTCCTTGCTTCCCATCATGTCAAAGAAGGAAGAAAGTGTCGAGCTTTCACCCCACTGCCCTTTTCTTGCCTTTGCCCAGACCCCAATCTCAGGTCCTTACATGTTCTTTCCTTTTAATCCCCTCTTCACAGACTAGCCTTGAAAGCTGAATTTGTTTTACTTGTGACTAATCTTTCTCTAATTCTGCCCTTCCTCTCACATTCTCTCCTTCCTTTTCCTCATTTACCTATTGTTTGATGTTTTTCTAACAAATTCTCTATATGTGTGCCTCTGACCAACTCTTTTGTCTGGTTCAAATTCAAGTAAGTTTCATGTGATGTCTGTTTCTCTTCATCCTTTTCTTCATGTTTATATAGTCTTTTTCTTACCCACACTCATTATGTAAATTAACACCTTCTCTTCTCCCTAGTATATTCCTTTTTTTTCCCTTCCCTTTTTTTACTTTAGTTCATCAAAATAAAACAAAGCTACCCCCACCTAAGTTCTCAGTTTCTTTGTTTTTTAAATTAATCTATGGCCCTTTAACATATTAGTTTTGAGCAGTCACTTGTTTCCTCTCCCCCTGTTATAATATAAACAAGCCCTCACTGTAGAGTCCCTTTTGATTTCTCAGGAAATCCTCAGAGGGTGTCTCCTCATTACTGTGTTTGCATTTCGAAGAATCTATGAGTTCAGGTCTTTTCATTAGAAATGTTTGCACATCCTACATTTCCCCCTCCCTTCCTTTTCTTCCATACAAATGCACTCGGTTTTGCTGGGTAAGTTATTCTAGGTTCTAAGTCTTTTTCTTTTATCTTTTGAATTATTGCATTCCAAACCTTTTTGTTCTTCATGGTAACAGTTGCCAAATTTCATGTGATATTTACAGTGCTTCCTTGCTTATTGAATTCTTTACTCCTGAAGACTTACAGTAGTTTTTCTATAACCTGGCTTTATTTTGTCTATGTTTCTGGGAGTTTTCACTTCAGGATTTTTCAGGAAATGACCAGTAGATTCTTTCCCATATCTTCTAACAGGTCTTGGTCATTTTCATTTATGATTTCTTGAAATATACTGCTTGGGGTGTTTTAGGGTTTGTTTGGGGTTTTTTGATTGTGTGTTTTCAGTAAATTAAATAATTCTTATATCATTTCTTTTTTTTTCCCCAGGCTGGTTGTTTCTTATAAGAGATGTCTTACATTTTATTTTATTTTTAAAGTTTTTTTTTTTTTGATTTCATATTTTTCAAGTCATTGATTTCTATTTGGTTTATCCTCATTTTTAGGGAGTCCATTAGTTGGGTAACATTTTTATTTTTGTTATCAAGTTATTCCAATTCCTCTAGAAAGCTAATTTCCCATATCTTTTAAATCTCTTCTATCATCTTTTTTTTAGGAATTATTTTCTCCAGTTTATTTTTAAAACATTTTAACTTAAATTGTATTTATTAACTAGTCCATATTTTGTCTGCTTCATCCCATTCCCACTGAGAAGGGGGAGAGGAGGGGATAAAAATAAAGAAAAACAAAGCCTTTGTGACAAGTGAGCATAGTCCAGAAACTCAAAATCCAGTATTGGTCATTTATTTCATTCTCCATGTTGAATCCATCACCTCCCTAGCAGATGGTGAATAAGCGTGTTTCATCTTGGGTCCTCTGGAATTATTAGGTCAGTCAATGAATGATGAAAATGTCCAAGTCTTTCAAAGCTTATGATTTTTACAGTATTGTTGCTGTACAAATTATTCTGCATTAGTACCTATAAGTATTCCCAGTTTTCTCTGAAGCTATCCATTTCATCATTTCTTATGCTGTAGTGATATTCTATAATTTATAGAGTATAATTTAATCTTTTATTCCCCAATTGATGGTGAATCCTTTAGTGTCCAATTCCTTGCCACCCCAAAAAGTGTTGCTATAAATATTTTTGTTCATGAGTTTTTTCCCTATCATCTTTTTGTCTCTATATGTCTTTCAGCACAATTTCAGAAAGACTGGATTAATTCACAGATCTCCCCATGACGTGTTAATGTGCCTATTTTCCTGAACCCCCTCCAACATTTGTCATTTTTGGCAAGGTCACTTTTGCTAATCTGATGGGTGTGAGATAGAAACTTCTAGGAATTCTAGACCTGGCTAGAAAATCCAAGTTGAGCAAGAAATTAAAATAGATAAACCCAGCAGCTATGCAACAATAATAACAAAAAAAAAAAGGCTCATGGGAGATCCTGAGTAAAGTAAAGGTGTCAAGAAGAATCTGTTAACAGGGAAGGATGTTAAACATCTGAATGTGCAACTTTGGGAGGTTGTGGTTCCTTTGATAATCTTGAGTAGTTGAACAGAGTTGGGACTAAACTATCTAGGATGAAATAGCTTTATTCCTTCCTGAAGGTTGGGATGTGGTCTAAGATCTCTTCCAGGGGGAGTAATATGTGATGTAAACATAATCGAAAGTGTTAGGAGACAGATGAGAAGCACCTTGAGGGCCAATTTGGTTTACTTCATATTTTTCATGGGTCAACCCTGCTTATCAATGTTTTTTTTTAATAATAGCTAACATTAACATTTATATTAACATATATATTAACAATAATAGCTAACATTAAGATTTGCAAGGGTTAATGCTGAAAAATTATCTATGCATATTTTTAAAAGCAGTTTTAATAAAAAATATTAGCTAACATTTGTTTGCCCAGTACTTTGCTAGCTATTATTATTTTTAGTATAGCTACTATTATTTTATATAGCACTTTACGATTTGGAAAGCATTTTACAAATATTATCTCACTTCATCCTCGCACCACCTGTTATTCTCATTTCACAGATAAGGAAACTGAGGTAGATAGCAATTTAATGACTTGTCCAGGTTCAATCTTTTCATCAGTATCTGGCTCTGTGACTCCATTGTTTTTTGTTTTGTTTTTGTTTTTGTTTTTTTGTAAAGATACTAGAGAGCTTTGCCATTTCCTACTTCAGTTCATTTACAGATAAGGAAACTGAGGCGAATAGGGTAAAGTGATTTGAAGTTACACAAGTCAGTGTCCCAGGCTGGATTTAAATTCAAGTCAATCAATTCCATGATGATTTGTAATGAGCGATATCATAAAACAATGGAGATTAAAAATCTGTGGCCTTTCTAATGTTCATAGGCCATAGTTGGGCAAACCCAAAGCCGGGAGCAGAGTGAGCGTGGGTATAATGGAACCCATTCAAACTACTCGAATGCTTTTTCTGCATAATTGCCCAATTGGATATGCTCGAGTCTTCCGAACAACAGATGTTCATTTTGCCACAGATCTATCAGCTAGCTCTCTACTCGGCTGAGTTGTCGGAAGAACCTGTAAACCAGTAGGAAGGGGAAGGAAATGAGGACTCTCTGAAAGGGGGAGCAAAGAAGGGACCGGTAAACAAGGAGCCTGAGCAGCAGCTGCGCCTGGTGCCAGCATCAGTTGGCGTTTCCGCTGCTTTTTTCCCTGATTGAGTTTCACGGCTTTTTATTTTTGACAAGCAGCACAAAATGGTTGATTCTGGTGTTTGAAATATCGTGGTAAGCTTCTAGAGCTCTGAATGGAAATGTGATTGACTAAAAATTTCAGGGTCCTCAGTGTGAGGGGGAAAGACCAGGCTTTGAGGGTTGGGGGTGAGGAGGGGGGCAGAATTTAAAGAGCTACGGTGGATGAGAGGCAAGGAAGGATAGTGGAAAGAACTCATTTCTCAGACCAGAAGTTCAAATTCCAGCACTGCCACTTTCTGTGTGACCTTGACACTGACTTAGTTTGTAGGAGAAGCATCTTCAGTTCCATCTTTCATAAACTTGAGAACTTTCACCATCTGGTCAATCAATCATCAGTGGCTTTTAGCTGATTGATGTCTTTATTAATATATTAAATATATAATAAATATAATATATAATATATATAATAAAAATATAATATTCTATGCTTTATATTTACTATGTGTGTATGTTATATTTCCTTAATGTAAGAGTTCTTAACTTCTGTGTCCTGGATCACTTGGCGGTCTAGTCAAGCCCGTAGACCCCTTCTTGGAATAATGGTTTTGAAAGGTATCCTCAGTTCCTTGCAATGATCCCCATCTCTCATGAACTTGAGAACTTTCATTATCTGGTCATGCTAAGTGGCTTTTAGCTTCTTTTAGCTTATCATATATTAAATATATGATAAATATTTTGTGTATATGCTTTATATTTACTTATGTGCTGTTATATTCCCTTAATATAAGGGCTTGTAATCTCATCTATGTCATGGATTACTTGACAGTCTAGTCAAGCCTATAGTCCCCTTCTTGAAATAATGGTTTTGAAATGCATGAAACAATAACTTTTTTTTTTGAAGAGCCAATTTTATTCAAATACTTTTCCAAAAAATTTGGCTAATTACTCTCCTGTGAGCAGGCGTCCACTATCTCCAAAAGCCTCCCATTCTACTTTGGGACAGTCGTCTCTTCTAGACAACATTAGATTGAATTTTGCTTCTGTAACTTCCACCTCCTTCTCCAACGAAGATTCCTAATTCTTTTCTCTGGAGACAACCAAGATAACTGCATCCTTTTTTCCAGATGGCACCCATAAAGCACTTGAAAATTGCTATCACTCTGCTGGAGTATGTTTTCTCCAGACTAAGGATCCCTACTTCTTCCCTTTTTTAACTAATAACATGGCCAGGTCCCAAGGCCCTTCTATGGATGTGAGCTAATCGATGTCCTTAACATATTGTCCCCACAACTAAACATAATAATTGTGTCCTGAGCAGGACAGAATACAAAGGGACTATACTTTAACCC
This sequence comes from Antechinus flavipes, assembly GCF_016432865.1. Classification (NCBI taxonomy): domain Eukaryota; kingdom Metazoa; phylum Chordata; class Mammalia; order Dasyuromorphia; family Dasyuridae; genus Antechinus; species Antechinus flavipes. The sequence continues at coordinate 27,457,274 of NC_067403.1, forward strand.
ACATTTTACAGGGGAAAAACAGACTTAGAGGGGGGAAAGGAACTTATACACATAAGGATAAGAATCAGAGAACCAGAAATTCAACTTGGGTCATTGAAATATTTTAAATGATGCTACCTGGAGAAGGCACCAATTGCACCGTCTTCCTTTTCTTCTTTCCTGGCTGCTGAGTGGATCATATCAACAATTCGGACAGGAAGCTGAGACGTTTGTCGCCTCTACCCAAAGTCCAATCGGTCGATGTCCTATTTGTTTAGATTTGCTGAGAGAAAACACTAAAAGGATTGCCTCCCAGGAAGTGTATGGGTTTTAATTGTCCACATTTTCCCTGTCTACTATGGGTAAGGCTAAACATGAGCTGATTTTATTCAGTACTGAGTCTTTTGAAAAATATGGAGTGGGGCAGATAGAACATTGAGACACTTGCAGAGATTTCAATTTTCTTCCAGTAACAAAAACTACAATTCTATCAACCAGGTGAAGAAACTCAAGTAGAAATGACAACACAATTTTCACAAAGAATATTGCCCCTGTGGCTCAGGTATAAATCGGCATTACTGACTGATCCTGCCAGCAATGGCTTGGGAAATATCTAATCGTTATCGGCTTCCTCACATCCTGGGTTTGATGTAAAATAGCTAACGGCCGAAAATCTCTGGGACGTGCTAGGTGGTTTTTATTGTGGTCTTCAGATGAACAGATTTTAGGAAGAACTTGTGTCCTGAGCAGGACAGAATACAAAGGGACTATACTTTAACCCACTTCTAGGTTTTAGATTAGCTGGACCTACTATTCTTTCAGAAAGAATCTGGACCGACAATTTAATCATCACGGAGAACTCCCAATAGGGAAAATCCCCCATCACTTCTCACCTGGGCAATTGTAATAGACTTCTCCACAGTTCCTATGGATCCCTATTATCTTTAGGATCAAATATGAACATCTCTATTTAGTTTTTGAATAAAGATCTTCATAACCTAGTCTATACCTATCTGTTCTAGCATGATTATACCTTTCACCCTTTTTTGCTCCATAGTCTGGTCAAACCATCCTTCTAGACTGACATAATAATCCCTATCTTCTTTTTTTTTTTTTAATTAACACTGTAATTATTTTTTATTTTACTAGATCTATGACTTCATTGGTATAGGGAATTTCCAATGAAGACATTTTCTTTACCAATGAAAATCAAGACCTGCTCTACAACTTTTAGTCTTAGGGAATTGCTTAGAAGGATCAATATTGAAAAATCTATGCATATGTTTTAAAAATGAAAAGCTTTAATTAAAAAAAAGAGATTTTATTCACATTTATAAGAATTTCACTGGCATATGCTTAGATTACTACATTGCTTCAATTACTTTTGCATTATGAAATTACAAATATGAAGATGATTTTAATCAGCTTACTAGGCTTGTGCACATGGTAGATCCCATCCTTTTCCATGTTTGGATGAATATTTCCATTGTTGTTTTCCCTGAAATAGAAAGGAAAATGTTTCACTATAAGCCCAATTATTTGTTTTGGATGTACTATAATGTTATTTCTAACCGCATCTTTTCTATCACTTCATGAAGGTCTTTTGCAAAAGAATGCGATTGTGGGAGAGGAGGTCTGTATCATTAAAATAAATATTTTAAATCTATAGGGAAGAAAAAAAAAGAATTTCTTGGACCCTAAGAAGGGCCACATAGACAATCTACACCAGAAGAGAGAAAAGTGTTTTTGGGAAAAATAATGCACTTGATTTTGAGTTGTTAAATATGAATTGGAGTTGTCAAAGGATTATCCAATCAAACATATCAATTTAAACTGTGGGTCTGAAGCTTGAGAAAGAGTTATGGACTTGAACTATGTATTTGTGAGTTCTCTGTAAAAATTTAAAGTTGTGCCAGTGCATGGGATCACTGAGAAAGAGAAGATAAAGAAAGGATAAAAGGGAAAACCTTGGGAAACCATATTTAGGAGATGGTAGAAGGCGTTGGAATCAATAGAGAAAAAGGAAAATGGGACATGAAGAAGAAAAAATGAGGTAGGAGTGTTACAGGAATTGAAGGAAAAAAAATATTAAGATTGGAGACCCAATTTAGAAGTGAAAATTAGGAATTATGAAGGGAATATAGTGTGGTAGGGTTGGAACTTGAGACAATGGAAAATCAAGAGAATCAGATTATTTTAGGATGGTTGCAAGTATCTCCTTGAAGTTGCTGGGTAGACAAAGTGTGAAGATGGATTGAGAGAGGTCAGGTACATTCTGGAGGACAGAGAGTATGGGAAAGAGGGGTAGAAGAAAGGTTGGTCATGATCAGAGGGGAATATTCGTGTTTCTTGTCTTGGTGTTTATAATCTTCCAAAAGATGGAAAAATCGATGTTAATGGAAAGCTGGGAAAGAGGGAAAATGGAGATAAATTAACATTTGGTAAATCAACATTTAGGGCTAGGACTTAGAGAGCCTTTTGAGAATACAAATGTTTAATTACAATGAAAGGAAGATAAACAATTGAAGTGGTGGTTTTCCATTTATTTCTGATTCTTAGAACTGTTAATCAACCCCATTAAATTGGCAGGATACTCTCAGAAAATATCAGCTTCTTCAGGGCATTCCTTTTGCCTTAAAGCCAGGAACTAGAAGAGTGTCTAGAAGAGGCATAATAAATAATTGTTAGTGATACCAAGCGGAGCCAGGAAAGCAACACAATGAGTCTACTATGTAAATGGTGACAACTGTGCACTCCTCTCCTTTCTCTTCCCCCATCTCCAAATAAAAACTGAAAGTGGAGAAATGATAAAAATTGGTTGCCAAGAGAATAAATGAGAAGACCTCATTACTCTGCCCTTGCTCCTTGACAGAGGTTGGAATCCATAATGTAGAACATTATATCTCATGACACATTTTTTTGATAAATTGATTGGTTTTGCAGAATTTTTTGTTTTCTCTTTTTTCTATATTTTTCCCTTAAAAAATCTATTTATAAAGAATAATTCTCTGATAGAGAATAAAGGGAAGAATATGAGAGAAATCAAGGTGACATAATAAGTTTTCCATAAAATCCATAATGAATAAATCAATTCTTGTTAAATTGACTCAAAATACGAAAGAAATGTTGTGGAAAAAGTGATGTTAGGGAATCAATATAATAATGTTTTGCTACAATGAGAATGCATGTAGAGGCTCAGTCTGTCAATAAGCATTTATTAAGCACTTATTGTGTACTGCTAATCATTGAGAATACTACTACTACTACTAATAATAATAATAATACTACAAAAGCATGGTCCCTATCACTCAAAGAGTTGACATTAAAATGTAAGAAGAATGGAAAGAAGAAAGGAAAGAAAAAAAGGTTGTAAAGGGCTTTAATAGATCGAGGATTTTGAAGTTAATGCTGGAGGTAGATAGAGAAACTCTGGGCTTTATTGAGTAGGGGGTGACGTGGTCCAACCCACATTTCAGGAAGGTTATTTTGGCAGCTGAGTGATGAAGTGGAGGGAGGAAAGATTGGATTCAGGGAGACAACTGGACAGTGAAGTGTGATAGTCTAAGCGTGAAGAATGAAAGCCTGCACCAAGATGGCAGCCAAGGAAGTAAAAAGAAGTAAATGTATTTAAAATCATTGTGAAGGTAGAAATGACAAGATTTGGCAACAAATGAGGGATGTGGGGATTGAATTCTCCTGAGGAGTTCAGGATGCACTGTGGTTCTGAGCTCACACTGCTGGGAGGGTGCTCTCAACTGTATTGTTCAATTGTATCAGTCGGGTATGGCTTCATGGCACCATTTGGGGTTTTCTTGGCAGAGATGCTAGAGTGTTTGCCATTTCCTTCTCCAGCTCATTTTACAGATGAGGAAACTGAGGCAAACAGGGTTAAGTGACTTGCCCAGAGTCACACGGCTAGGAAGTGTCTGAGGCTGAATTTGAACTCAGGATGATGAGTTGTTCTGATTCTGGGCATTATGGAGCCCCTCAAAAATTATAGGAAACTCAAGAAGGGAGGATTTAGGGGGAAAGAATGAGCAGTTCTAGACATGTAAAGTTTGAGGTGTTTCAGAGACATCTAGTCCCAGGCCTCCAAGAGGCACGTTGTGGTGAGAGACCGCAGTTTATAGGGCTTTACAATGATATGGGGTAACTTTGTTGGGAGGGGGGAAAGAGAGAGGGAGGTATACTTGTATTTGAGTCCTCAATATGGATATTATTGCAACTGCTGTTTTCTGTGTTTTTAATATTCTGGATTGTTTTCTCAAGTTTGAAATCCAGATTGTGGATGTGGCAGAGGCCATTGCCAGATGAAAAACATTGGAAACGTGGAAAGAATTGAAGAAACAATTATTGTGTATTTATGTTTCTAAATTTAGTTAGACCGGATTATGAAAACACAATTCTCAGGTTTATGAATTCAAATCACTCAAACCAGTTTCACACCCCACATGAAGGGCTTGTTCTTTTGTGGGGGAGGGGAGCCCTTTTTCCAGGGTGAATAGTAGGTCCATTAGATTGTATTAAAAAATCATATAGAACTTGAAGTTTTCTAGGAAATGATATTTTATATTTAAAATGACAAATTGGATGGTTCTGGCTCTGAAGCCACATTGTGTTCAGTTTCTGTTCATATGCTTCTTTTCTCTCTTATTCTGCCTCCTTATCCATTCTGTAGTGGAAAGCTTGGGCTCTCTGGTCTATTTAGTTCAACAAATATTAAGTAAGCAATGGCTACTTTGGTACATTCTAGGGATCTGGTCCCGGATACTTGCTATCTGTGACTCTGAGCGAGTCAATTAACCCTGTTTGCCTCAGTTTCCTCATCTGCAAAAATGAGCTGGAGATAGAAACGGCAAACCACTCCAACATCTCTGCCAAGAAAACCCCAAAATAGCATCGTGGAGAATTGGAATGACTCAAAAAATGACTGAATGATGGGGATAACAAGATGAAAGGAAGTCTATTCCCATCTTTAAGGAAGGTTACAATTGAATGGGATGAAGCGTGTAAGATAAAATATAATAGGTTATATGTTAAAAAAAAATAGCATTATACATTTGGGAGGGGAGAGATCATTTGTGGGTAGAAGAAACGGGGAAAGCTTGGCGCCTGAAGGAGGCGAGCTGGACCTTGAAGGAAGGACTTTGGGCAAAATTGTGTATCTTTGCATGTGGTTTGTGTGTGTGTGTGTGTGTGTGTGTGTGTGTGTGTGTGTGTGTGTGTGTGTGTGTGTTATTCCTAGTACAGGAGATAGTAGGCACAAAAATCCAGACAATCAGCAAATAAATATTAAGGTGGGAGGGAGGTTATATTAGTATACCCATTTTACAGATGAGAAAATGGAAGCAGACAGAATGGCTTGCCCAGTATCATATATCTGGTAAGAGTATGAGGCAGGATTTTAACTTAGGCGAGGGAGAAGAGAAACTCAAAGATGCCTGAGGCTTTGGGCTTAGGGACTCGAAAAAACTCAAGGGCCATCCATAAAAATAATGGAATTAAGAGAAGTAGAATTTGAGGAAAAGGCAATAAATCAATTCAGTTGCAATCCTGCTGCATTTGTAGTGACAGCAGGACATCAAAGGTGTGACTCTCAATCGAGGTTGGCAATGTGTAGGAGAGAAGTCTTGGCTCTTGTTTGAGAAATAGACATGCTCTAAATAGAGGGGCTGATGATGAGCCCTGAATAAGCTGGATAAAATCATCAAGGGAAAGAACACGGGAGAGAAGAGAACAGAGCTCTAGGGGATGACCATATTTAGGAAGGAAAGGAGGAAGAAACTCTAGATCTTATCACCTAATTGGTGAGTTAGAATAGAACTAGCAGATTTCTGTTTAGGGAGGGTAACTTCCCATGGTGCCTCCTGTTTCACTTTCCACAAAACAGAATTATGTCTGTGTTTCCAATCAGTCAGTCAATCAGTCTCTTCCCCCGTTTCTATCACCCTCTCATCCCGGGGTATGTCTCCCCTCTTCTCCCCATGGAGGCTCTGATTTTTTCCCGGCGTTGGTTTGTGATAATTGCCCTTGGCACAAACATTTCTACTTATAGCTGGGAGACTGGCGGCAGGAGAAGCAGTGGAGTTTAGAACACAAAGAGCAGCGAGAAAGAGGGGCCGGTCATCTCTGTCCACTCCAGGGAGGTCAACGAGAACTGGGAGAATAAGATAAGGAGGTTACTTTGCTCGATTCGAATTTGGACCCAATTATGGCCCTAAAATGTTAGGCTTCTGCGAACTCGGTGAAAGAAATTTGGATACGATTTGGCCGGACCCAAATTCAGACGAAAACAAGAACATTAAAACAAGACCCGTCTCATGTGTTCTAAGGGCATGACCAAGTCCCTGTAGACGTACACAGCAAAACTAGGTATCATTCCCAGCTCTGGCTAGCAAATATGAAAATAAATTTCCCCTCTATTTTTGCTCCACCAGCTGGTCGCAAGATATTAATAAAGCAGGGGTGGGCCATCCCAGCCGTTTTGGGGGCTTCTCAGTGAGGCTCCAGCTATTTTCCAAATTGGTTCCATTTGCTCCAGCTCCAGATGCGTTTTGCATCAGCACTTTCCCCTCGGTTTTGAACCCCTTGGATGCTTTCACTGGCAGGCCACGCATGTGTTTTTGATTCCGACACTGAAATCACCAAATGTAACTTCGCAAGAGCTCCTTGCTGCCCAAGAACTTTCAGACCCTCTGATTCAGTTTTTTAAACGGCTCCTTTCCCCTTTCCACCTCAAAGTGGGGATCAGTTCTGTAAAGAAAAAGAACTTCCCCGTGTAGATCTGAGATCGGCTCAAGACCAAGAATGCCCATGATCCTTCAATCTAGCTTTCATCTTGGCAAGATCCATTCTCCTAGTCTCCCTGTCCTCCGGGGCCCCTTAATAATCAGAGGTGAGATGTACCCACTTACAGCTTCTAGGGAAGTAATAGCAGACCCCCAGGGATGTAACAACCTAAAAGGGATAGTCATAGTCAATCTACCCTCTTCCCATAGGGAAGCACCCCCCAAAATGTCCTTTTTTAGGCAACGCTTTCATTAATCGGGGGAAGAACCCTTCTTGTCAGCTCAAACTTTAAAAAGAAATAGGAAGTAGAGCGGTAAATGGACATTTTCAAGCTAAAGCATATGTTGGAGGAGGAGGAAATGAGACTGTTGAAGAATTAAAGTGCTGACTATGGGGATTCGCCATGCACTCGGAATGACCCGGGAAGCCTGCCAGTCCCTATAACAAACCCAAGGGCCTCCGGAGAGGGTAGCTCAGGGCATGTTTTACCAAGGAAAAATAGACCCTGAATGTTAGGCTGCTGAATCTGCTCTCCCAGACTGACCCAGGACTCAGGCACATTAAACAAACTTTCCTGAAGTGCCTACTAAGTGCTGGAGAAACGAGGGTAAAACAGCCCTGCCCGCAGGGAGTTTGCAGTCCCGTTGATGTTTGTCCTTCTTTTCTCTGACATCAGGGAGAAAATGCCAAATCTTGCGAGTGAATCGGATTGAAGTGAGGGAGGGCTGTGCAAGGTCAGCAGCCTCACCTTCTCCTGCAAAGCCTTCTGGGGCCAGTGGCCAGACACGGATCACAGCTGGGAATGGCCCCTGGGAGGTCTTGGTCTTTTTAAACTGGAAAAGATGTAGAGTAAGTGTTGAGGTTGGGAAAGGGGTCACAGACTGGTGTCTCGAGGCATCTCAAAGAAATTTACAGTCTTGAACCCATTTCCTAATCAAGGGGCAAAGTTTTATTGTAATTGGAAGGCCATTACAAGTGGGCTAAATTCCACCAGAATTCAGCAGAGAAACAGAAGCAAGGGGAGTCCTTTATCCAGCTTTCCATCATTGACGTGCTGATTTATGCTCCAGATTCTCCTTGACCAGATTCAGTCAGCAATGAATGGAGGAGTGGTCTAGTCAGAATCAGACAGATTGGGAGTGTGGGAAGTCCCTGAGGCAGATTCCAAAGCCAGAAGATTTAGGATTACTGACTCATTGTTAGAACAGAAGCCCCCCTAAAATCAGAGGACCTCAAAATCTCTTTTAGAAGCTATTTTAAATCAAGAAGAGTAGGTCTAGATTAGGAGTTCTAGACTCCCATTTACTGGAACTGAGACATCAGACAAGTTCGTTTGTGTCCCTGAAGCCATTTATTTATCTGTAAAATAAGGACAAAAATGGTTCCACCATCTACTTTATGCAGTTACTCTGAGGAAAGTGCAATGTAAGCCTTAAAATCCTCTAAGAAATGGATCTTGTTTACCACCCCCCAATACAGATATTATGAACTCAAAGTACAGAATAAGACTTACATTTTCTGGTCATGGCCAATGTGACAACTTGTGCTTGATTATGCATATTTATTACAAAGTTTAGTCTTTTCTTTCCCCAAAGAGAAAGAAAAAAAAATTATTGAAAAAATTTAAAAAAAAAAACCTGTGGAAATGTAGGTAATTATTATATGCAGCAGTGCTAGATCTTTATTTCACCTTACTATGTTAATAATCAATTAATGAAATAAAGAATCATTTGCTAAGTCTTTATTGTTGCTATCTCCAAGATAGCTCTCCAATATGTCCTCTCTCTGCACAAAGCCATCCACTCTAGCTCAGGCTTCTGTCAGCTTCTACCTGGATTACACTTTCTAGTTAGCCTCTCTGCCTCACATCTCTCCAATCCATCTGTCACAGAGTGACCAAAGTTATTCTTCTAAAGATCAGCTCTGACCATTTCATCCCTCCACAGTAAATTTCAGGGGCTCTCTTTTCACTCTAGGATAAAATATAAATTCATGTTTTTGTAAGGGTGGGATTAGAACGGCTGCACCATTTGTAAGGGTAGGATTAGAAATCCTTAGTCAGATTAATGAGAAAATCAGAAGGCCTGACTTCTGATTGATTCTAATCTAGTTTGCACTTTTAGTTGATTCAGTCAGTTTGAGAAAAGGGAAGTGTCCTGATCAATGGATGGAAATAATGTTACCCAAGAAGTGTCTTATATTTGAGAGAAAGAATAAGTGATATCTCAGTAAAAGCTAGTTTAGCAAGTGGCATTCCACCAGAGTAGTGGGACCCGGAATTGCTCTTGGGGGAAGGGTATCGATTTTCCCTCCTTCCTTCTCCCCACTCTCTATTGACCTTGTGAACTTTGAAAAAGTTGGAAGGTCTGGAGTTCCCATCAGAGCTTGCAAGGGTGTTCCTCAGGGGCAGTGGCTGACAGCAGCCTCTGAGTTGTGAGTTGAGAGACCCACAGTGATGACAAACCATTGAGAAAAGACAGCTCTAAAGTTCGACAAGGATGTTGACTCTTGGAATCCATAGGAGAGCTACCTCCAAGGGGAGCTTCGTGAAGATTCCTTGAAGGGGAAAAGAATAACAGTGATTGGGAGCTATGAGTTTACCATTTGGTCATGTGGATTCTCTAAGCCTGAGCTCACTCTCCTAAGGGACCTCACATAAACGAGTGGAGAGTATGCTCCTGGCTTCTAGGGAAAAGGGAGGACACTTACTTAACAATTATTGTTGATATAACTTACTTAGTAAATACAATTTCTAATTTTTAGTTAACTGTGACTGATAAACAATGAGGGGCACACTGGGTAAAGACTTATGAATAATAGTTCTAGAACCCTAGCCCCTTAGGATTATTGTTAGAATCCTAAGAAGAGGATTGTCCCCGCCAATCAGAATGACTAGGAGTTGGGAAAGTAATAAGAGTGGGTAGAAAGAATAGGATATGAATTCAAGTCTTCCTAACAAAAAGTTCAGTACTCTCTCAGGAGCTAGAGCCCTGGGCCTGGAGTCAGAAAGTTCAATACAAACTTCAGACACGCACTAGGTGTGTGATCTTGGAAAAATTACTTCACCCTATTTGCCTCAGTTTCCCTATCTGTAAAATGAGCTGGAAAAAGAAATGGCAAACCACTCCAGTATCTTTGCCAAGAAAACCCTAAAGAGGGGTCATGAAGAATTTGATGTGACGAAATGGCTGATCGACAACTGTATGCTCTATAAATGACTACACCATAACTGCTTCTCTCCTTTTCCGATTATCCTTGGTAATATCTTTCATTTTGGTTCTTCCACTCAAGAAAGGCTACATTGAAACTCATTTTAGCAATAGCAGACCTCTAAAGAAAGAAAAAGAGGAAAGGAAGTGAGAAAAGAAGAAAGAAAAGAGAGAAAGGAGAGAGAAAGAAAAAGGATGAAAAGGAAGGAAGGAAAAGAAGAAAGAAAAGAAGAAAGAAGAAAAAGAGAAAAAGAAGGGAGGAGTAAAGAAAAGAGAGAAAGAAGAAAAAGGATGAAAAGGAAGGAAGGAGAGAAAGAAGAAAAAGAGAAAGAAAGGAGAGGAAAAAAGGAAGGATGAAAAGGAAGGAAAAATTAAAGTAGAAAGGAAAGAAAAAGAAAGAAGAAAAAGGAGAAAGAAAAAGAAAGGAAGAATGGGAAAAGAAGAAAGGAAAGAAGAAAAAAGAGAGAAAAGAAGGGAGGAGTAAAGAAAGAGAAGAAAAAAGAGAAAGGAGAGAAAAAGGAAGAATGGGAAAAGAAGAAAGGAAAGAAGAAGAAAAAGAGAGAAAAGAAGGGAGGAGTAAAGAAAGAGAAGAAAAAAGAGAAAGGAGAGAAAAAGGAAGAATGGGAAAAGAAGAAAGAAAAGAAGAAAAAGAAGAAAAAGAAAAGAGAGAAAAGAAGGGAGGGGTAAAGAAAGAGAAGAAAAAGAAAGGAGAGAAAAAGGAAGAATGGGAAAAGAAGAAAGAAAAGAAGAAAAAGAGAGAAAAGAAGGGAGGAGTAAAGAAAGAGAAGAAAAAAGAGAAAGGAGAGAAAAAGAAAGGAAGAATGGGAAAAGAAGAAAGGAAAGAAGAAAAAGAAAGAAAAAGAGGAAAGGAAGTGAGAAAAGAAGAAAGAAAAGAAGAAAAAAGAGAAAGGAGAGAAAAAGGAAGAATGGGAAAAGAAGAAAGGAAAGAAGAAAAAAGAGAAAAAGAAGGGAGGAGTAAAGAAAGAGAAGAAAAAGAGAAAGAAAGGAGAGGAAAAAAGGAAGGATGAAAAGGAAGGAAGGAAAAGAAGAAAGGAAAGAAGAAAAAGAGAGAAAAGAAGGGAGGAGTAAAGAAAGAGAAGAAAAAAGAGAAAGGAGAGAAAAAGAAAGGAAGAATGGAAAAGAAGAAAAAAGAAAGGAAAGAAGAAAAAGAAGAAAAAGAAATTAAAAGAAGAAAAAGAGATTAGAAAAGGAAGAGAGAAAGTAAAGAAAGTAGAGAGAAAGAAAGGAAGAAGGAAAGGAAGAAAGTAGAAAGTAAAAAAAAAAGAGAGAAAGAAAGGAGAGAAAAAGAAAGGAGAGGAAAAAAGGAAGGATGAAAAGGAAGGAAGGAGAGAAAGAAGAAAAAGGAGAGGAGGAAAGAAAAAGAAAAAAGAGAAAGAAAGGTAAGATAAAAGGGAAGGCAAGAAAAAAGAAAGAGAGAAAGAAAAAAAAAAGAGAAAGGGGGGGAAAGGATGAAAGGGAAGGAAGGAAAGAAGAAAGAAAGGAGGGAGGAAGGAAATCCAATCCCTGCCTTTCATTGTTGAGACTTTATCTACCTTTGCCTTTTAAACGAAGTGGGGGTTGGGCTGATAAGGATCGCCCCGCGTTTAGGCCGATGGTTTTTCTCGCTTGGGGGCGGGGCGGGGGAATGCTACCCCTTGAGGAAACGCTGCAGCAGCACGAGGCTCCGTGGCCCCGGGAGGAAGCAAAAGCCACGCGCAAGTCCAGAACGCGCGCGAGCTCCCTTTCTGCCCGGAGATTTCATCTCAGCTCTGCCTGGCTCCCTCCCCTCCCCGAACGATCCCCCACGGGAGGCAGACCTAGCCCAAGGCAGAATAAAGCGGCCCGGCCGGGCTCCGAGGGGGACTTTGTAATTGGGCGCAGGGCCTGGGGGCTGCGGGGGCTGTCGGGGGCTGTCCGGCCTGTCCCGGCAGCCTCGGCTCGGATTTCGGCGGCCGCGGGCAGAGCGAAAAGGACCTTAGCTCCAGAGCAAGGTTCCTGGGAACCCAGCTGTCCTCCCCCTGCTGCTGCTGGAAGGGCCAAAGGCAGGACTACCAGTGGCTGCCGAGGGTGGCCACCTCACGCTGCGCGGCTTTGTCAGGTTCTGGCCGCGGCCCCTCGGGGGATTTCCCAACATGCTCATTTTCACCCATTCTTTCCCCTCATTTAGAAGCCCCCTTTTCTCAGGGCCGTAACTAGGGTGGGGTGATAAGGGATATGCCCCAAGGCATCAATATTGAGAGAACGCAGACAAACTTTGCACCCCAGCAATTATAAACAATTGAACTCCACGGCTCTTAACAAGAGTAATTAGTTAAAAGAAGTTATCGGAGGCAGTTAGTCTTCCTTTCCCGGTGGCTCACGGGATTGATAAGAGGGTACATTTGTGCTGCTTGCCCCAGGCGTATTTATTTGAAGCCACATTTACAGTGATGACTGGCTGCTCTATGCTTTTGGGGTAGTCTCTTAGAATCAGGAAAAGAGGGGAGGGGCAGTTAGGTGGCACAGTTTACAGGGGTCCTCAAACTGCGGCCCATGGGCCAGATGCGGCAGCTGAGGACAATTATCCCCCTCACCCAGGGCTATGAAGTTTCTTTATTTAAAGACCCACAAAACAATTTTTGTTTTTACTATAGTCCGGCCCTCCAACAGTCTGAGGGACAGTGAAATGGCCCCCTATTTAAAAAGTTTGAGGACCCCTGGACCCTGCCCTGAAGTCAGGAAGACCCGAGTTCAAGTTCATTTAATACTTCCTAGCTTCAAGACTGCCTCAGGGAGAAAAAAAAAAGGGATTAAGATGGAAAAGGGGGACAGTTGAAAAGTGATTGGACCTAGATGGTTCTGGAGGAGAAAGTGAGGCAGGTGACCTTGCTTCGATTCAATTCACTTGCAAGTGATCGCATCACCTCCCTGAAGTCACCATCCTCTACGAGAACAAAGGCAAGCAACAAAAACAGAAAATAAAACTCGTGGAAGGGGAAATGAACAGCAGTGACTTTGTGAACGCCCGCATGAGGGAAATGTATCGAGCTTCAGAGAACACGAGAAGTGAAACAGTGAGTAATGAAGTGATATTTCAATGGGGAGGATCCAAAAAGAAGGAACGACGGGGTCCAAATTCTTTGAAGAGAATTGATTTCTCCAGCAATTAATAAGCTAGGAGGCTACAGATCCAAAAAGGAGGCGAGCCCCTCCTTCGAGGAGGTTACCTTGTGAAGGGACGGATGGAACATAGCACCAATGCACAAGAAATACACTGGGAAGGAAAAAGATGCTTCTTCAAGGAGAGGAGTCCAGAATGTATTATCAGAGAGAACTGACTTGGGGAGTCAGGGAGGGGCCCAGTGGTGTATGGAGAAATCCTTGAGCACTTCCCCTTTCTCTATCTAGCACCTTCTAGAGCTACATGATAAGCAGTGAGTTCCCTAAGAGAGAGAGTTGTACGATTCAATGACTTTATTTCATCCAGAGGAGTTAGAATGATTCACAGTTAGTATACATGGTATGCAGTAGGTGTTTAATAAATGCCAGTTGACCATTTACCTCTAACATTGAGTTGTTTCTGTTTTTAATCATCATGACCAGTCTATCTTGCCTTCTTGATCAAGGATGAGTATTATCCATTCTAATGACCCCGTGCCTGTCACCATCACTCGGGTCATCTCGTCAGTGGCCCGTTACTAGCCAAAGTGCCATCCCGGTTGAAGTCATCGCGGGGGCCCAGCTGCTCGATGAGATCCGAGTTCCCGCCATGTCTTCATGGCTGCTCTGGTGACTTCAGGGTCCATTATCATTGATGGATACTCTGCCAATACTCTGTCTCTTATGACATGGATGATCTGTTGGACTCCGAAGAAGTGGCGATCATAAATATTATTAATCTGTCAACATCCACTTCCAAGGAGGTCTCCAGTAGGATGCCCCACGGGTCTGTTCTTGGTCATTTGACATTTTTATTAATGACTTGGACCAAGTTACAAATAGCATCCTTATCCAATTTTGCCACACTCTGGATGATAACTTCGGGATCCCCGAATATCTTGGCAGATATTTGGCCAAATCAAGTACATTGAAATGTAATAGAGAGAAAGGTAAATTTTCTGCTTGGCTTTGAACCAATCTGATTCACACGGATAAAAAGGGGAGTATGTCCAGATAGTAGTTTTTTCTAGAAAAGAGCTGGCTGATATAGTGAACTGCAAGATCACCATGAGTCCTTATGGGTATGATATGACACTCAGGAAAGTTGGTGTGAGCTCAGGCTATATTAAGAGAAGCCCATTGTCCAGGAAGAAGGAGATGATGGCGCCGCTGGGCTCTGCTCTGGCAGACCACGTCCGGAATGCTGTGTCCACTTTCAGCCGCCATCTTTTACGAAGGATATTGGTAAGCTGGAGAGCCTCCAGACTGGGGAGACTGGTGATGTCTTCAAGTAGCTGAGGGACTGCGTTTGGTCTGTTTGACCTCAGAGAGCCATCGTATGACTGATGAATGGACACTGCGAAGAGCCAGATCTTGGTTTCATGTGAGGAAAGAACTTTGCCATAAAAGCAAGAATGGGCTTCCTCATCAGGAAGGGGTATCTCACTGGAGAGTCCTGATCCTGAGGTCAAATCCCGCCTCAGACACTTACTAGCTATATCATCCTGGGCACGTCACTTCATCTCTGTCTGCTTCAGTTTCCACCTAGACCTCCCTCTTGTCAAGAACAGCCCTCTGTCCATTCTACCACACTGCCTCTCAAAAAATTTATCAATACACAAATAGTATTTACAAATATTATTTTTTTTTACAAAATTTACAAATATTACAAATATTATTAGATTTGAATCTAACGTGCAAAATGAGGTCAGCTTATATTGGATAAAATGAAGTGTCAAGTCTAAACTTAGGCAAGCACTTCATCCCTTTGAGTCTAACTTTACATAGATCAAAAACCTTTTTTTTTTTTTTTTTGCAAGTGTAGACCTTTGTAGCTTTATTGCTAATGTAGCATGAGTGTGTTTTTTATAACTTTAAAAAGTTAGAGGAGGAAAAGGATTCTGGGAAGATGGTAAATTTCTTTATTTTTAAATTTTTTATTCTTTCCCTTTTTAATGAAGTTTTTTATTTTCAAAACTTATTCAAGGATAATTTTTTTCAACATTGACCCTTGAAAAACCTTGTGTTCCAAGTTTTCTCCTCCTTCCCCCCACCCTCTCCCCTAGATGACATATAATCCAATTTATGTTAAACATGGTAAAATATATGTTAAATCCAATATAGGCATACATATTTATACAATGATCTTTCTGCACAAGAAAAATCAGTAGATCAAAAACTTGACACATAGCAATATACATATAAAACTGTACATATATGTATGCAAAGTGGGGATTCCATCACAAGGTCTCCTTCCAGTACTCCAGATTGCAAATTACATTTGGGCGATGCACAATCCGCTCATCGCCTATATGACCTATGTACATGTCATTTCAAAATGGCGACTTGACTCTTTGAAATTATCTGTGATATTACAATGGAGCATATAGACTATTTTTCAGTCATTCCTTGTTCTCACCAGTTGATCAGCTTACCTTCTGTTCTGGTCATTCATTTCTTGATTTTGTCTTTTATGTTATTTTTTCTATGTAACTCATTGTTCACAAAATCTTGCAGCCTATTTATGCCTATTGTTCTCCACCTTTTGGTTGGCCTATAATTTTAATTCATTAGTGATTGTATGAACCAATGATGACTTACAACTAGTTAGTATCCCAATTTCCCCAGTGCTTTCTTCCTTCTAGTCCACTTTGAGCCTAACTCATTGCCCATCTTCAGGATTTGTCCAAGATATTTACTGATGGACTAGAACTATGGATGATCCAAAAGCATTCTATGGGACAATAGGCATTCTTCATATTGCCCCATAGAATACTTTTGGTCCTTGTCTCCATATACTTTTATCTGTGTGTCTGGTTAGAGGAACCACTTTTGAGTGCTTGTGAATCTTATTTGGAAAGTTTTTTCACAATTAGAAACATTGTGTAATCACTATAATTCCATTAACAAACAGGAACATATGGAGGACCCAACCATTATAGGGACATTATTCATCATGATTATGTCTACTGCCTTTGTCAAGCACAATACACACACACACACACACACACACACACACATATACACATACACACACATACACATATATATACACACATATATGTATGTATGTATTATGCATGTGTATATATATATATATATATCTTTTCCAATTCACTTGATATCAATATTCATAGAATCATTGAAAAAAGTTACCTGTGTAATTATATCTAGGGATCCTTAATGAGAGATTCTTTCTTTGAGAACCTTTTAAATGACATTTTTTCTCTTTTGTGTCGGTTGCTTTCTTATACTCAACCAACACAGTGGAATATTGTATTTTCTGAATCCCTGAATCATTTGGATACCTGTAGAGATATTATCTACTATAAAACATCTCTCTGTTAAATTTTCATCCTAAAATGGTGTTATTCTTGATTTCTATAGACCTTTGCCTGACAGAGATTTTAAGGGCTTGCTTGTTGAGGTACTTTTAAAGGCTTCTTTGGCCTCCTAATTATGCCAATTGATTTATGTCAGTAGATCTTCCATAGAAAATGTTGAAAGTCTATACAAAACCTTACTTAAATTACTGTGTTGGACTAGAGAATCTCTAAAATCCCCACTAATTCAAAAATTCTTTGATTCCAAGTTGCTGATTTATTTGTGAATTTCATTTAATCCTTGTCTCTCCTTGCTAGTGATAAATCAAGGATCTATCGTAAAGTATTCATATGGAAAACCAAAACAAGCCACAAAAAACTGTGAAAGTAGGATGAATTTTTGCTTTTTTTCCTCTTCCAAATATCCCTTTTTTTGTTCTCATATACTTTCTTGGAGCTATTATAAGCATGTCTGGCAAAATGTTACCAAATGAGATAAGTGAGAAACACATTAGGTCCTCCAGGATTTTCCTTTCAAATGTCCATCTTTCCTTTGAGGTACAAGATTGTGGGCAAAGTATCTGTATCTCTATCTGTGTAGCCACTAAATGAACCCTGTTTTGGGATGATTTTTCTGGCCACTTTAAATGTTCCGATCTGCTGGTATGACTTCAGTAATAACTCGGGCAGCTCGAACAATGATTTGATTCTGTTTGTCATCGTAGAACCCCAGTCCGTGTCATCAGGCTTGACACCTAAAATCAGTGTAAAATAACAGTATACTTGCTGCTGTGTCTGAGTATGTGTGGGTGCGGCCTTCTGGGAGTTCGAGGTACCCTTTGCCCAGACACGCTTGTGTCTTGATGGTCTTGAACCTGGCCAGTTTCTCAATTTGGCAAGCTTCCAGTTTGCTAACAAAGCAACAGCCAGTCAGCTGGATTAACTATGTGCAGAGCCTTTGCCATCTTTGTCACAATGGGATGTGTTTGGGCAATAGCCTTCATCCTATTTTGTGTGACATCTTGACAGTTGAGTATCTGTTATAATTGAGTGAAAAAGAGAGAAAGGACCATGAAAGGTGAGGGGGGAGATCCAGGAGAGCCAATTCTGAAGCCAGCCCTAAATGGGGTGACAGAGGGGGCGAGAGAGGGGTCCCCAAGAACAGAGCTTCCTACCGTCCATCGGCAGCCGGAAATCTTGGACCGGCCCCCGAGGTTGACCAGGAAGCTAGAGCCGAGAAATCTGGGATGAGCAGGTCTTGAGCAACTTGCTTAATGGTACTGGAGGGATTCTGTAAAGTCATCAAATGAAGAGATCAGCTAAGACGTTCACCCCTTGACTTCTCCCAGTGGAATCCATGTTGGCCATGACCCAAGTGTTCCACCAGGTGGCACCATTGCTCCAGCCAGGTACGGCAAAAAGGGGTTTGAGTTTTTCCCTAAACAGCTGTGGCTAAATCTTATTTTTTCTCTCTCAGTAATACTGGCTTAGAGAGGCAGGGGGAGGAGAGGTGAAATCCAAGGGAGGAGAACTCCTTGAACAAGCCATAAACCAGACCAAAGTCTTTTGATGAGATGAAATGGCTCCTGTAAAGACCCTAATGAATGCTTCATTACTTCAGATGAGGAGGGGAAAAGAGGAAAAATGTCAACCCCAAATTGGCCCCGCACGTATGCAGTCAGCAGATACTGTGACAGAAATATAGAGCTAAAATTTCCTGCCGACTTCAGTCTGTGTTTCCCCTACAGGAACCACCTCCTTCTCCTCCCTCCCCCCCATTTCCTTTAAGCTTAATTTGCATTTCCCCAGGAAAGAAAGAATTATTACATATTCCAAAATATGTTTAGTTAGGTTAAGAGACAGAATGGTGCAGTGGAAAGAGACCTGGATTGGGAGTCAGAGACTCCAAATTTGGAGTCACTCTCACCGGCTGAGACATATGTACAGAGCTTTTATTATAGAAAACTATATAAATTTTTGTGCTGTTGCCTTCTCTGGGACTGAGATCATTTTAGAGGATTTTTTTAAAAAAGGATAACAGATACAGAGCTAGAATCAACTTAGAAGCTATCTATCCCAACGTCCTCATTTCATAGATGAGGGAATCGAGACTTAGAAAGGTTAAAGGTCTCCGTGATTGTAAATGGCTGTGCTAGCATTCATTCAACCTTGGATCTCCAAGTTTAGCTTTGTTCTATACCACACTGCCTGCCTCCCATAAGCCCTCATTTTTGAAGTGAAGGAGTTGCTTTCTAAGGTTTTCCAACTATAAATGCTGATAATTCTCTATTTCATTAGGGGGAAAGACAATTTTAAGATGGAGTCCCTCAGAAAATTTCCTTCTCTGTCAAATGAAGGGAATGGTCAATAATTTTGTTTATGGTTTATTAGTATGATAAGAACAGCTCGTTTTTCCAGTGCTCTTTAAAGCCCACAAATGCTTTCTATAATCTGTTCCCTTGGTGAGACTTGGTGAGACCCGTTTCATCCTCATTTTACAAATGTGGAACTTGAGGCTCAGAGTAAAAGGCACTTGACCAAGAATACACAGCTAATGAGTAGTGGAGCTGTGACCTGAACACTACATTTCTATGGGAATTTTTTCTCTCTATATTGGGTTACCGTCCAAAGGATGATGTGTGTAGATGAGATCATCAAAGCCAACCAGAAAAACATCAGATATTGTTAAAATTTCAAAAGCATGATTTTTAAGCTAAAAAATTAGATTGGACTTTTATTATTTTCCTCTATTAGTTGAGGGGTCACTTGATCCCTATAATTACTCAGCCTCCCATTTATAGGATCATGAGATCATTGGCTTAAAACTAACAGGATCCTTAGAAGTTCTCTGCTCTAGTGCCTCCATTTTACAGATAAGAAAACAGACACCCAGAGAGATTAAGGGACTTGACCAAAATGATATGGAGGTAAGTAATAGGAGAACTTGAACAAAGGTGTTCTGATTCCAAAGTCTATGCCCTTCCCCTCTTCCCCCACATTGTACCACATGGTCTGTTTTATCTTCCTATTGAGGGTGAAAGTACCTCTTGAAAAGTTGAAAATAACTTCACACAATGAGCCGTCCTGCTCTTCTTAAACTCCACCCTTGTGGGTGTCCTGGAGTTGGCTTTGGGGCTGCCTTCTCTCTAGAGGCCTCGCAGGCAGGGCTGAGCTCCACCCTTGAAGTCTCTTGGCTGGCTCTCAGCAAAAGTTAAGCCAGCTTTCAGGATGCCCGGTCTCGATATACACATACACTTTTAAATGCTGGCAATGTCTCTGTGAGAGACAGGAAGTATCAGAACAACACAATCTGTTTGACCTTAGCAACAGGAAGGAGCCGGAGGATCAAAGTTTAAATCTTCCCAGAGAAGACCCCCTCCCTGGCAACCCCCTGTACCCCTCCCAGCACCACCACAGGGAGCAAGGAAGGAAATTTTGTTTTTAGTCTCCTAAGTGAGGAATCTTCTTGCTCACTGAAGAAACTGGATAAAAACTTTCTTATTGTTCATTTGTTTTGGTTGTGTCCCACTCTTTGTGACCCCAATCAGGTTTTTCTTGGCAAGAAGTCATTTGCTATTTCCTTCTCCCGTTCTTTTTCCAGATGAGGTAATTGAGGCAGACAGGGTTAAGTGACTTGCCCAGAAGTGTCTAAGGCTGGATTTGAATTCAGTCTTGCTGACTCCAGCTTGGGCACTCTCTCCACTGTGACACCTAGATGCCCAGTTTAAGGATAGTGAGTCTTCAAAAAGTTCTGAGGAATAGGGTTAGAGGGGGAAGGTTCTTTGTGAAGATGATTCCATTTACAAACTTAAAATAAGTAGGGGATAATCTGGATTGAAGAAAAGTCTATATTACAGAATTTTTTTTCAAGGAATGTAGTTTGATTACTTCCAAGTCCATATAGTATGAGTAGTGAAGGGGTCAGAAGACACACTGCCACTTAACAACTTTTGTGATTTGGGGCAACAAAAATTCAGTTTCTTCAGCTGTAAAATTTAGGCTTTGGACTATATGATTTCAAAGGTCCTAGGTTTGTGATTCTGTGATCCAATAGGATTCCATGAAGGCCCTGCTCCAAAAAATAAAATGCTTTCTGTAAAGGGCACATCAATTGTGTCGATATAAATGGATGTTTCTGTAGTACTTAAAATAGTTGATTCTCTGGAGGATCTTAATTATTTCTCTGAAATGGTGTTGATACTATTAATTTACTTAGCAATTTTTTTTCATAGGCAGGTCCCGGTCAGATTGTTTAAGAAAAATCCAAATGAGTGAGATCCTGATTAATGAGGTTTTATTGCACATAAATATTTTAATATGACAGACATTACTTATTAAACCGCTGAGCTCTTTCTTAGGAAGATAAACTTATCTTGACAAGTTTTAAACATCTCCCAAAGTAATAAAGCTTTCTCTAAGAAGCTATTTAGTATACAAACTAGAACATGAGGATGTATATCCCTCCTCTGTTCCCCTTTCCCCAGCTAGCTCCTTTCCATCATGGGTTCCTTTCCATCTATTTTGTATTTTATTTATATACATTATACATACATGTGTATGTATGCACATGTATATGTGTACACGTACACAGGCACACGGGCCAACCATTAAAATATAAGCTACTTGAAAAGAAAAGCTTTTTTTGCTTTTTCTTCATGCCCCCAGCACTTGGCACAATGCCTGTGTCATAGTACATACTTAATAAATGTTGCTGATTAATCAATTACACAATATTTCCCACTTCTGGGAAAGATGATACCATATCTAAGTTCTTTAGAAATCTTAAAATCTGGCTCTTAACATGTCACTCTAACTTCTCTTATTTCAGAGAGTCAAAAGTGCATGCAGGAAACAGCTCCACTAAAACTCTTTCATTTCTCCTCATAAGAATTTGAAAAATACAAAATAGAGGAAGAAACGATGCTCTAAATTCTAAAGTATTAATAATTAAACTGTTGAAAAACCCCACAACCAGCTTACTCAGAGGTTTGGCTGGTAGATCACGTTGGACAACTCAGATGAAGGAGATCTGTGCTCAATGCACATCTTTGTGGAGTATTATTCCCCAATTATGCCTATATAAATCTTTAATTAACTTTTAAATGACCTACAGATGTCCAATTCCACTCTAATGTCAAATCCAAGTGAGCAGATCATCCTGATGGTCTATCACAATTGGCAATAGGTGGCAGCCAAAAGAGCTGGAAGACTTTCTGAAGTGAGGGATGGGTGATGCTGAGGAAAATAATCCTTGCCAGACCTCAGGACTTCTGGCCCTGCTTCACTATTCAGAAAGAGAATACAATTGACAATTGTGTTAATATATAACTTTTATTTCACTCCTCTCTACTTTCACTTTTCCTTTAGCTCTTTGCTTCATTCCCTTTCCTTCCTGCTATTTCATCTAAGGTCTCTGTCATTTTTGCCCCAACATGTGGGTTTTCCCGAGGCCCTTCCTATATTCCTCAGTCTTCTACCAATTTATTTATCTATTTGACATTTATTGAGAGTCAGTGATGTATAATACACTGTGCTGCATCTTTTATGGACAAAGTATCTAGTCACGTGTCCCTCATCTTTTATCGTAAGATTAATTTTTTCTTGTTACTTAAATGCAAAACTTTGCATTTACCTCTATTATGTTACATTTTGTTAGATTCAATGTTAAATGTTCCTTCCACCTCATTTCAACACACAGAGGCTTCTGCCTCTAATTTTTCCTTTGCCCCTCTCTCACATGAAGATGTGACTTTTCTCCACGTTAAAGCAAAACCTCTACAGATACCAGTGATCCCATTCCATCCTAAACCATCAGATCACTTCTTTTATTGTCTACTTATCTTCAATCTCTCAGTCTCTTAGTTGCTTCTCTGCTGCTTTCAAACATGATCATTTTTCATTCTCAAAAACCTCTCGATTGATGTCCATCTGTGATAGTTTTTGTCCTATGTCTTCTTTTTCATAACTAAAATCCCCATCTAAAATGAATGATTCTAAGATGTGATTTTGTGAAAATACCAATAAAATATATAAATCTTAGGTTAATTGACTTTTTTTTAAAAAGAAGAAAACCAAATTACCAGTATCAAAAATGAAAAGGGTGAATTCACCACCAATGAAGAGGAAATTAAAGCAATAATTTGGAACTATTTTGCCCAACTATATGCCAATAAATCTGACAATCTAAGTAAAATGGATGAATATTTGCAAAAAAATATATAAATTGCCCAGATTAACAGAAGAGGAAATAAAATACTTAATCCCATTTTAGAAAAAGAAGTAGAAGAAGACATCAGTGAACTCTCTAAAGAAAAAATCTCCAAGGCCAGAAGGATTTACAAGTGAATTCTAACAAATAATTAAAGAAAAATTAATTTCAATATTATGTAAACTATGTGGAAGGTGAAGAAGGTGTCCTACCAAATTCCTTTTATGACACAAATATGGTGCTGATACTTAACCCAGGAAGAGCCAAAACAGAGAGAGCAAATTATAGGCCAATTTCCCTAATGAATGTTGATGCAAAAATTTAAATAAAATATTAGTAAAACAAATTATGGGAATTTATCATTATTAGCAAAGAGATTATAGCAATTTATATATTATGACCTCGTGGGATTGATATCAGGAATATAAGGTTGGTTCAATATTAGAAAAACTATTTGTACAATGGACCAAATCAATAACAGGATTAACAGAAATCATGTTTATCTCAATAGATAAAAAAAGCTTTTGAAAAAATATAGCATCTTTTTTGTTGTTGTTGTTGTTGTTGTTGCTGAGGCAATTGGGGTTAAGTGACATGCCCAGGATCACACAGCTAGGAAATGTTAAGTGTCTAAAACTCAGGGCCTCCTGACTTCAGGGCTGCACCTATTCTTATTAAAATTCACTAGCGAACATAGGAATGAATGGAGTTTTTCTTAACATGAAATTCAGTATCTATCTAAAACCAGCAGCAAGTAGTATTTGTAAAGGGGATAAACTAGAAGCATTCCCATTAAGGACAGAGATGAAACAAGGATGGTCATAATCAGCACTATTATTTAATGTTCTACTATAAATGTTAGCTTTAGCAACAAAAGAAGAAAAAGAAATGGAAGGAATTAGAATAGACAATAAAAAAACCCAAACTATTAATCTTTGCAGATGATATGATGGTACACTTAGAGAATCAACTAAAAAACTCCTTGAAATAATTAGCATCATTAGCAAAGTTGCAGGATATAAAACAAACCCACCTAAGTCAGCATTTCTATATATTAGGAATATAATATAACAAAACCCAGTAGCAAGAGATAGAAAAATAAATTCCATTTAGATTAACTATAGACCATACAAAACATCTGGGAGTCTACCTGTTAAAACAAACATGGGAATTATAGGAATGCAATTACAAAATACTTTTATTCAAATAAAGTCAGATTGGAAAATAGTAATTGCTCATGGGTAAATGTAAATATGTATATATTATAATAAAAATGACAATGAACAATTCTACCTAAATTAATTTATTTAGGTAGATCAAATTATCAAAAAATATTTTATAGAGCTAGAAAAAATAATAATGAAATTCATCTAGAAGAGCAAAGGTCAATATCAAGAAAATTAATGGAAAAAATGCAAAAGAAGGAAACCTAGTTGTACCAGATCTATATTATAAAGTAGCAATCATCAAAACTAGTTGATACCGGATAAAATATAGAGTAATAGATCAGTGGAATAATGCATACATAAGCTACAGTGGTAAATAACTTTAGTAATCTACTTTTTGATAAATCTAAAGACTCCATCTGCTGCAGACAAAAACTACTGGGAAAACTAGAAAACAGTATGTCAGAAATTAGGCATAGTCTAACATATCATGCCATATACCCATTATAAGATCAAAATGCGTGCATGATTTAGATAGAAAGCTTGGTACCATAAACAAATTAGGCAGATCTATGGAGAAGGGAAGAATTACTGACTAGACAAAAGATGAACAACATTATGAAGTGCAAAATGGATAATTTTGATTGCATTAAATTAAAATTAAAAAGGTTTTGCACAAACAAAACCAATGCAACCAAGATTAGAAGGAAAGCAGGAAGTTGGGAAACAATTTTTACAGCTAGTGTTTCTGAGAAAGACCTCATTTCTCAAATATATACAGAACTTAGTAAAATTTATATGACTACAAGTCATTGTCCAATTGATAAACAAGCATTTTTCAGACAAAGAAATTAAAGCTATCTGTAGTTATATGAAAAAAAAAAAGCTCCAAATCACTATTGATTAGAGAAATACAAATCAAAACAATGCTGAAGTGCCATCTCATACCTATCAGATTGATTAATATGACAGAAAAAGAAAACAATAAATATTGGAGATGTGGGAAAGTTGGAACACTAAGCATTGTTGGTAGAGTTGTGAACCGATCTAACCATTCTGGAAAGCAATTTGAAACTACACCCAAAGGGCTAAAAGACTGTATATACCCTTTGATTTAGCAAGACTACTATGTCTGGATCCAATGAGGATACAAGGAATAAAAAAGGGGGAAAGGATCTCCATGTGTAAAAATATTTATAGCAGCTTTTTTGTGTGTGTGGTGGCAAAGAATTGGAAATTGGAGATTTCCATCTCATCATCAATTGGAGAACGGTTGAACAAGCTATGGTATATAAAGGTAATGGAATACTATTGTGTTATAAGAAAGGATGAGCAGGAGTTCAGAAAAACCTGAAAGACTTCCATGAACTGATGGCAAACGAAGCGAGCAGAACCAGAACATTATACACAGTCACAACAGCATTGATTTTAGTTTTCTTACTCCTTGAGACCCTTTGCATTTTCTTCACCCTAATGACACCAGCCCCTTATTGTTCCTCTAATGTGACACTTGATCACCCAACTCAGCTTCATTTTTATGGGTGCCCCCAAGCCTGGAATTCTCTCCCTCTTTACTTCTTTCTCCTGACCTCTAGCTTCTTTCAAGTCTCACCTAAAATCCTACCTGATACAATCTCTCTCAATTCCTTCTATTAACTGTCTACCTTTTACCCTACTTGTATCTTACTTGTAACAGTTATTTACGTATTGTTTCCTTTTATAGATTGTGAGCTCCTTGAGACTTAGGGCTGTGTTTTTGTGTATCTGAAGTACTTAGCCTTGTGCCTGGAACACAACTCCAAAAATGCTTATTGACTTAACTTGTTTTCGCCTACTCACTAACTTTTTGAACCCTGATTCTGCAGTCCATATATTACTTAATCTTTCTAATTTTATGTTAGCTGAAAATTTGTTAATGATGTCATTTATGTCTTTAATCATGTCATCATAATCGATGTTAAATGGGGCAGGATCAAGTATGAATTCTTGGAACACTGCACTGAAGGCTTCTGCTAACATGACATTTAAGCATTAAAGACCATGTTCTGAGTCTAGCCAATGAACCATTTCTGAATCCCTGTAATTATTTTTTAGTCTTTTGCATGCCTCTTTATCATTTCCAAATAAATAGCAGGAAATATTCTAAAATATTTTCCGAAAACTAAGAAAATTCTGCCTAAATCTGTGATTCTATTATTCTTACGCTTTTGTGCAGTGTTCTGTATTCAATGAGCTCAGAATTGTTATAAGAAGGGAGTAGCTAGTTGGTGCAGTGGATAGAGTACCAACCCTGAAGTCAGGAGAACCTGAGTTCAAATCTGGTAACACTTCCTATCTGTGTGACCCTGGGCAAGTCACTTAACCCCAATTTCTTCAGGGGAAAAATATAAGAAGTTGTTATTGAATTCCTATATAAATCTATAGTTAAGAAGGAATCTTTTGTAGACTGAATAAATTATATGTTTTACACACATGCATTTTCAAATATATGTGGATTTTGTGATTAAGAACAGCTTAATTCATTCAAAAATAAAATACAAGTAAATGTTATATCTTCATTATTTCCCAAACTGCCAATTTCACAACCCTATTGAAAACAAAGGCACTATAAAGCACCAGGCCTGAAGTCAGGAGGACCTGAGTTCAAATCTAACCTCAGATCCTTAACATTTCCTAGCTGTGTGACCCTGGGCAAGTCACTTAACCCCAATTGCCTCAGTCAAAAAAAAAAAAAAAAAGGCATTATAATAAAGATTAGACATTAGACAAAACTCTGGTGGCTCCTTGAGAATTCCCATTTCTTTCTAAATTCTCATCAAACATCCTCATAATAAAATCTTATAGATTTTCTCTAGGGATCAAAGGCAGGCCCACTGGCCAAAAGTTTGCAAAATCAATTCTCTTTCATTTTTTGAAAGTCGGAACAATAACCCTTCTCTAATTCGATGGTGCTGTTCTTATTCTCCACAATTTTTCAAAAGTGGAGCCTCAGCAATCAAATCTGCTTGTTCTCTCAGTTTTTGAGCGTGTAGTCTGTCTGGCTCTAGGAACATGAATTCATCAAAGGCAACTCGGTATTCTCATCTCTGGGCTACTGGTTCCCTATTAGTTATTTTTGATTGATCCATTCCTGTCAAAAAAAAAAAAATCTGCTGCTCTCCTTGAATGAGGAAACAAATAAAACAATCATGGAGTACCTCTGTCTTTTTTCTGTATTCTTTTACCATCGTGGCAACAATCTCAGAGACTGGGAGTCACCACAGGCATCTGTACCATTAAGAAGGGATTTGGGTCAGAATTGCATCTGGGTGCATGGGACTTTTTCAGATGGGATTAATTCTGAGATATAAGAGGACATTGAGCTGATGAGGGCTGCCTCAGTGGGTAGTGTCCCAGGGTCACTAGACAGAACTGATTTAGACTTGAACAATCCAAGTCATATCTCTGCAAATTGTCTCTTTTTTGACCCATTGGAATGGAAGACTGAAGCACTGACCCAACAATGGCACTAACTTGTCACTCTGAAACCCTCTCAGCTGGGTATAGCCTTCCCTTTCAATCAGCCTAATTTCCTTCCATGTTCATTGAGCTATAACTACCCTTGCACCACTAAACAGTCTCTGCCCTCGGTGAGAGCATTTCCAAGCATTCTTCTCCTGCCCAACGGATGAAAGAGACTCTTTGTGAACACACATCCTAGCTCTTTCCCTTAGGAGACTTTGCCTTTTGTCATCATTTAAAATGAAAATGTTATTTTGACATTGAAATCCGAGCATTTTCCAAATGTGTAAATCCCCTCTCCCCACCCTGTAAGTCACTTCAGTTGCCAGGGTGTATTAGTACAATTATGCCGTCTCCGGCTGACAGTTGAGAGGAGCGGAGGAGTGAGAAGGAGTCTCGCAACCCACCGAAAACAAAACAAGCGATTTTGTCACTAACCATCAGCAGATTGTGAATGTTTTTTGAAGAGATTTATGATACTCCCTGCTGCGGTGCTAAGTACATTAGAGGGAAAAAATGTGCACTTAAGAAACTCTCGTTCCCAACTCCATCTACCTCGGCTTTCCAGATGGAGAATTTTTCCTTTTGGTTTGCATGGAAGTGTCCGTATATGTTCGGCTTTGGGCTTTCCATCACTCACTTCCCCAAGGCTAATGCTACCCGCTTCCACCTCTGCTCTCCCATACCTGGTTTGCTGTTCAGGGGTAACCGCTCCTTCCTCCCACAGAGAACATGCTAATTCAAAAGACAGCATGGCAAGAGCCAGTCCATTTCCGCGTCCTGCAACAAGGAAGCCATTTCTTTCCTCTGGAATTCGCTCCCAAATTGGATGGCTTAAGGGCCACACCATTTATTATCAGTATCCCAGCATTAATTTGTTGATTTGCCACAGGAAAGCCAGGAAAGTCTGAGTTCCACAGACAACAGGGCCAACGGCAGAACCCGGATTATCCTGCCATAACAAGTGGCAACTGTCTCCTGAAGAGCTCTCAGGGATGATCTGCTCTCCAAATGAGATGGAATCCCCTCCATTTTCTGGGAGGGTCTTAGTCCTAAGTATGAATTCATGGAGAAATCCCACTTAGATGATGAGATTTTAGGCAAGACATAGCACCACTCTGGATTTTCATTTCTTCATTTGTAAAATAAAGGGTTTTATTTCTGAGTACCTCCTAGTGCTGGGATCCTGGGAGTCTGGAAAGCCTCCTTCAGGGAAAGCATAATTTTGCACTGTCTTTGGCTAATATTCTCCCTCTAATAGGCCCCATCTAAAAACCTATTTTTACCACCAGGTGGTGCTGATGGCCATTCTCTGGGTCGTCCCACCCTAGTGGTTTTCACATTACCCACTGTGGTGAAAATGCTGAGTAAGCCCTCCATTTGTTATAGTTATCAGAGTCAAAAAGCTTCCAACCCTCAACTTTGCCTTCTCTCTCTCATCATAGGGTATCTATGTCTTTTCAAGAGGCGTAAAGACCCATCTGAACACGCCGGACCCAATCCGTTGCTCTGGGGCTCCCTTGCCTTCTTTTATGTAAGTAGTTATATAACTATAATATCATATGGCATTGCCTTTACACAAAAGCAGACAATCATGCTGGGATATTGCATGTTTATTTTTTAGCGTGGAACCCAAGCAGTCTATAACGACCAGAGAATAATTTATTATAAACATCTGGAGCATATTCCAAAGGCTGTGAACCTGCCACTCTCTTAAAACCCCAAAGTTTCGCCCTAAGATGAATGTGAAAGTGGGCACTCTGGACCGTCCAGTGTGAGACTGTTGTTTCCCATGACCATATTCCCTGTAAGGAGTCATATGGTTCCTAAAGAATGTTCAACCCATTTGCCTAATAGGACAAGTCATCAGGAACAGAAGTATTATTATAGGGTGAGCTCTGGAACCCGGCCCCGTTTTGTGGGATTGTGGTACCCTGGATCTGGTGGGAACCGAAACTCAGGAGGTTCAGGACCTCCAAATCTCTGGCTGTTTTCGGTCCTCTCCATCCCGATGGAGAACAGGGGGAGCAGACTCAGCCCTCCTCCTGGCCAAGAGGCCGGCTTTTGTCATTCTGCCCCTTGCTTTCTGTCTTGAGCTCAGATTCAACACCTCTGTGTGGCAGCTGGGTCACGTGACTTCCTCTCTCACTCTCCGCTCAAAGCTCCAGATGTTTGTGGATGAGGAGGTGGGGGTGACTGTGGGTGGAGAGAGCCAGTAGGCAGAGGGTGCTATATTGTGAATCTTCCTCACGTCACCTTTCATGATTGGCAATTCAGACCCAGCCTGGAGAAAAAACAGAGTGAGCTTTTAATTCTGAGAAGAGACTAGAAATATTAGTGTTAACATAGACAGACCTGAAAAAGGGGAAGAAAATAATAGCATTTGGAGGGTGCCCACCTCAGACACTCTTAAAAGGATTTTATAGAGCAATCCTAGTAAGAGAGAAGCCCAGAACCGATTTCCCTCTTGGGCAGAAGGCCTGTTCAATGTGGGGGATCACTTGCTCTTGGTCGGTCTTTAGGGTACCTCTTCCAGGTGAATGTGGAGCCCATTCACGGGAACATAACTAAGGCTCACCAGTGCGCCGATGGAGTATGTGCTCGTCCAAGTATAGCTATCATCTAACATTTTCAGAGATCAAAATGTGAAAACGAGGCACTAAATGTAAAATACCTGACTGTATAGAACTGAGATCTGGAATAGAAACACTGGAGTTACGGGCTGTCCATTTTTTCCCTTGGATTATCTTTATTTTATAAAATATATTTGAAAATATCGCTTGTTTTTATGAGACCATGAAGCTGAAGTAGAATGATTAATAGTTTTGGGGTCAAAAGCCACTAGTTTCAATTTTACCAGTATGATTTTGGATGAGTCATTTAACTTTTCTGTCAAATGAGGGGTCCCTTCCAGCTCTAGATTTCTGATCCGTAACTGGCAAGGAGATTTCTGATATAGGATATCCTGAATTTGCAGTGTATACAGCCTCAATTAGGGTCGGGTAACAGGGGCTTTGTTCCAGGGTGCCAAATTTAGACAGCACCAACTGTTTCAGTCCCTTGGCAGCATAGGAACAACGCAGCTTAACACGTCGTTAGCGAGAATAATTAATCAAACACAGAAGACAACCCTGGGGTAAACTGGGGTGAGTTCTTGCCCTGCCCTATGTTTCTTGAGCCTCCCAGAACATCTCATAGTCTCTGCCACGCTCCACCTTCCAATAGGGTGGGTCTCATGCTATTTGCTCTGGGTGGAATTGTGGTTGGAATGGAGTGACCATCTAGTCCAACTCATAACCCAATTAAATCGCCACCGTGTCCTATGAACTCGACAAGAGTCATCTAGCATCTATTTGAAGACCTTTAGTGAGAAGAACCCACTGGTTCTTGAGTCAATCCGTTCCACTTTTGGACAGCTCTAATCCATAGGAGTCTGGTCCTGATATCAAGCCCCAAATTGCTCCTTTCACTCATTGCTTCTGATTTTGCTGTCTAAGTCTAATTCCGGTTCCTCACAACGCCCCTTCATATTCTAGCAGACCCTATCGAGTCCCTTTGTTCAGACTATATTCCTTTACATCTTTTGAAAATTGAAATTCCATTGGCTTTTCTTCAATGCTGTGTCCCATTTTCCACTATCTTTTTCGTCCTAATAGCTCAACCATCACGTCGACCACTTCTTTAGAACTAGACAGTTTAAATTCATCAAATTCAGTGATGTGATATAGGAAAAGGAAGCCTAGACTTGGAGTGTCCGCTATCTGTTAGCCATTTTTGTTCTGTCATTTCGAGGGCAGAGTTTCTTCTCCTTGGCAGAGAAGACAGGAGCTAAATAAAATATGAGCAATTTTGCCTTATTTCTGTTTTAAGGTATCATTTTCCCTTTTGCTCCAAGCAACAGTCTTGTCTTTTCTTATTCCTGTCAATGTAGTTTAAAAATTCCTTTTTATTGTTGTGAGCTTTTCTTGTGATGGGAAAAATATCTACCAGGTTTCCCAATCATGTAGACTGGGCTAGTATTTTTCTTTTCTTTTTTTTTTTTTTTTCTGAGGCAATCGGGGTTAAGTGACTTGCCCAGGATTACACAGCCAGGAAGTGTCTGAGGCCAGACTTGAACTCAGCTCCTCCTGACTTCAGGACTATCCACTGCACCACCTAGCTGCCCCAACTCAGCCATAGAACGGGTCACAGAGTTTGTTTTTGATTCCTGGCGAAATGAATAAAGCAATGACTCTCAAATATTTAGAAAGAGAAGCGTTGATCACTAAGAGACAGCACGAATTCACTGGATCGTAAATTTATAGCTGGAGGGATCTCAGTGGCTAACTAGTTCATTCCTCCCATTTTACAGATGAAGTAGATACCCAGAGAGGTTAAGGACCTTGGCCAGTGTTAGGCAGGGAGCAAGGGGCAGAGTTGGGACTTGAACCTGTCTCCGAACTCAGTGTATTTTTCCTCTGTAGCACAGCTACCTGTGGCAAGAGCATATGATTTTGACTTAATGTCTTTTTTGACAAAGTTACTAGATTAAGGCGCTGCTGTGGTCCAGAATACCTGCGATTCAACTCGATGCTTTATGGTATCTCTCATCATATTATTGCGGCAAGATAGAGAGATGTAAATTAGAAGACAGCACATAATTAAATGGAATAAGCAGATCAAGTGTATTCATAAAAAATCAGTCAAAAAGCATTTATTAAGCACTTACTGTATGCCAGACTAAGCAGTGGAGATACAAAGAAAGACAACCTCACCCTCAAAACAGGCCCTGCTCTCAAAGAGCCCATCGTCTAATGGGACGAGGGGAGGATGTGAACAACTGTGTATTGGTTAAATTGGAGAATAAGGAAATCAAGTCTGGATAGTCTCTTAATGGCATATTCCCGAGATGTCTCTAATACTGTTTCGCTCAAGAGTTCAAAAAGTTATTTCAATGAAAACATGGATGGAATGAGATTCACAGATGATGCAAAATCAGGAGGGATGTTCAACATGTTGGATGACGAGAGTCGAGATTCACTCAAGCTAGAACCATTATCCTCAATCTAATAATACAGAATTCAATGGGAACCAATGTTAAGTCTTCCATTTGAGTTTAAAAAAATAACAGCTACACAAAGACAGAGTGAGGAAGGCATGATTAAATTATAGTTTGTGAGAAAACGACCTGAGGATTTTAATGGACGGCAAACTCGATTTGTGGCAGCAGTTGGACTGCAAACTGCAGGTAGGGCTTGAGATTTGGAGTCAGAAGACTTATGTTCAAATCCCAGTTCTACTTACTCACAATGGGACATTGAGCAAATTACTAGTTGTTCAATACGTGACCCCGTTTGGGGTTTTCTAGGCAAAGATGTAGAATGGTTTTGCCATTTCCTTTCCCAGATCATTTTACATATGAGGAAACTGAGGCAAATGAGGTCAGCGACTTACCCGGGATCACACAGCTAGGAAGTGTCTGAGACCAGGTTTGAACTCGACCCTTCCTTACTTCAGGGCTGGTGCTGTGTGCACCATGACACCACCTAGCTGCCCCCAGCTCAGATCTCTGAATCTCAGTTCCTTATCTGTGAAATGAGAGTCTTCAAGATCCTTTAAGGAGACCATTAAGGTCTCTTCTAGCTCTAAATCCATAATCATAATTGGAGTCCCAGGCCATGTCAACATTGGCTGAAGGAACTGGAAAAAGAAGTCTTAGGAGAGATCTGAAAAGCAGCACTCTTCTTCTGGAAGATCCCTCTGCCTCACCAACTCCCATTAGTGGGGTTTTTATCAGAACCTCCATTTTGAGAAAAAATCTGGACCATCCATCCATCACTGCTCTCCCCACTCATTTCTCCATTCGTTTAACTTTTCTAATATCTCAGCTAGAAGATCCCCAATAGACTAGCTTTGTGCTCCCATTGGTACCTTCCTTTCAGAACTTCAATTTCGAGGAAAAACCCAGGACGATCATCTTTTGATCCTCATCCAGTTCTGCTCTTGATTCTCTGTGCTTCTTGGGGTACCTTTCTCCCTTCTCCTCTTTCCTGCTTTCCAGGTCCCTTCTATATGTCACCTTTCCCTATTAGAATGTGAGCTCATTGAGACTGAGCTGTGAAAGCAGCAGATATAGAAGAAGAAAGAAACTCAGAGCAGATAACCCTCCCAGAAGTGCACCCAACTCCAACTTAAAATGAAACATCATGAAGTAAGTTAGAAGAATGAGCAAACAACAACAAAAAAGAAAGCCATCATATTGTGGTGGCGGGGAAGCTCAAGACAAAAAAGCAGATAAGAAGGACCCACAAATATATACAAGCAAAGCCTCAAAGCAAAATGCAGTTTTGACACGAGTCCACCAGAATTCCAAGAAGAGTCAAGGAAGAGATTTTAAAGTCGAATAAAAGTAGTAGCAGAAAAAATGGGAAAAGAAGTCAGTGTCAGGGAACAAAATTTTCTATGAAAAGAAAATTAGCTTAGAAAAAGTCACCCCAAATCTTACTGAAGTAAATAATTTCTTGAAAATTTCAAATTGGTAAAATGGAAGCTAATGACTCTAAAAGAAATCAAGAGACTGAAAAAAATAGAAGAAAATATGAAATATCTCATAGAAAAAAAGTGTTCTGCAAAACAGATCAAGGAGAGTTTTAAGAATCACTGTACTAAGCAAAAGTTAAGAACAAGAAACAGATCCTTGATGTATTTCAAGAAATGATGAAAGAAAATTGTCCACAAATCTCGGAACCAGAAGGAAAAGCAGAAATTGAGACTCTATGGGTTATTTCCTGAAAGAAAGCTCAAAAAGGAAGAATAGCTGAAAGGATGTTAACTAGAGGGCTGGTGGGCTAGGGACTGGCCTCTGGTTAGAGCTGGAAAATTAACACAGAGGTTCCTAAGAGGGGTTTGAGGCTGTATCAAGAAAAGAGGAATAAGGAAGGCCGGCCTGGGAGAACCCCCACTATAAGCCCACATGGATCATTGTCATGGAAAGGGAGAAGGGGATCGGTGCTCCTCCCCCCTCATTTTCTATTGACCATCTGCTAGGGGCTAGAAGTTGTGTTTTTTCATTTTATTGAAGAGAAGGAATAATAACTCCCTAGGAAAGCCGGTGGAGGCCGAGACCCCGGAATTCTGGGCAGGAGCCAACGGCAGGGACCCGACATGCTAACCTGACAGAGATCCCTTGTCTTCGGTTTCCTGCATCACCAAGTGTAGCTGCTTGGTGCATGGGGAAGATTTTAGGGACGCTTCAGTAGAATTGGACAAAGAGACAGTCAAGGCTCTTGTCTTCCCCAGTGAGGTTAATGATAAGTATACCCTTCATTTCAGGGCCCGAGAAGACAAACAGAGTATTGTGCTAGCGGCTGCCCCAGTGAATTTATTTTGAGGAACAAGAGAACATCTGGGGCAGGCCTGGGCTGGGCTGGGCTGGTTGGGGCTGGGCTGGGCTGGGCAGGGTTGGGTGGAGCTGGCTTTGCCTGACCTAACCCAAACCAACTTCAGGCCATCAGAGGAGTGGAGGGAAAAAAAGCTCTGACTAGAAACACTTTTTAAAACTTAAAATAAAAATCCACTAGCTCCTTGCTTGCTGCCCTGACTGGGACCCCATCTGACCTTCCTTTATTTCTTTTGGCCTGGCACCTCAATTCTATTCAATTCAACCAAAACGGCCCCCAAAGTCCCCCCACTTTTGAAAGTGGAAATTTTCATATCTATTTTTTTAAGGTTTGGTAAATAAACGACACATGAAGGATGCGAGTTTTCTGGGTGCGATTTCTCGGGAGACGCTCTCCCAAAGATTTCTCAGTGTGACACCAAGGGGCGCCTAACGAAATGCCAGTGAGCTGTACTTGGAATGGGTGTGTACAAACCACTGGGGCTGGGTGTGGGGTGGGGGAGGAGATGCTGCTGGCGGCTTCCCTCTTTGGGCCTCTTCTCAGAATGGATAGAAAAACAGCATCCACCCTTTCCTATGTACACTGTCCGCTTGACCCAGAGCCAGGCTGGCGGCAGGAGGGGGCAGCCCAGTTGGTTCATTCCTCTTTGATGGCCAGAAGGAGTAGGAACCTTAAACAGACCTATATAAGCGGGACCTCCAGGAGCCTGGCCTTCCACGTGAAGGCCGTCCAGTGTCGGGCGAGAGCCGTGTGTGCGAGGAATGGAACGACCCCCTCGGAGCCCGCCCGCAGGGGCTTCCTTCCCCTAAAGCTCTCTTAAAAGCCTCCGCACCTCATAACACTTCTTCCTCCCAATCCCCCAGCCCCCAGCCAGATGAGGAAATGACTTTATCAGAAGTCGTGGAGATCCAAATTAGACACAAAGGAATTTCTGGGAATGAACATTGTTTGAAACTCTCCAGATCCTTGAAAATCTCAGAGCATTCAGAGAGGTTTTATAATCTGAGAAGCTCAGAGACATAGCGCTGGAAATGACCTTTGCAAATGAGGAAACTGAGGTACAGAGAAGTGAAGCGATTTTCTATGGTCATAGAACTAAAATGTATGAAATGGCTTTGGAACTCAGATCTTCCTGATTTTTTTTGCTGAGGCAATTGGGGTTAAGTGACTTGCTCAGGATCATACAACTAGGATGTATTGAGTATCTGAGACCAGATTTGAACTCAGTTCATCCTGACTTCATGGCTATCCCTGTATCCACTGCACCACTTAACTGTCCCAGATATTCCCAATTTTAAGCCAGTGCCTTCTGAGATCATAAAAAGGGTTGGAGCCTAATCTGGAATTATTTAGGCAAAGTCAGGCTGATGGACTAAAACAGACGAGCTAGTAATGAGTGCAAAGCTTATCCATTCCAATCTATCTAATTTAATTTAATCGATTTAATTTAATATTAATTCAATTATTATTAAATGAAAGTAATCATTAAATATTCATTTAATTTTAATTCAATCTAATTTATCTAATCTAATTTACCCTCCAGGAAACTGAGACCCAGAGAGTCTGAGTTACCTGTTCCAGGCTTTATAATTAATTACTGATAAAACCAGGGCTAAAAGCTGGGTTTACTTCTTTCTGGTTTAGGACACTTTCTGTTCTGTTATACAGCAGGATCGTTCTTTTATGATTCCCTATTTAGGGGTCGGGGGTTGGTCAATATTATTTCTTAATTATAAGGAACTCGTGGGGGGGAGGGGGCAATGAAGTGGTACAGTGGCTAGAGTACCAGTCCTGAAGTCCTGAGTTCAAATCCAGCCCAGTGACTCTAGGCAAGCCACTTAACTCTGATCATCTCTGAGAAAAACACAAAGGAACTCTTTGTCCATCTCTAGATAGAGAATTCCCTAGGAGTGCCAAGAAGGGAAGTTAGGTCATATTATATGGATTATCATCTAGAATTTCTCTATATTCCAGTCAATTAAATTAGGTTGGGACACTAATCCTTACAGGTGAAAAATGGGAGCTTGATAAAGAGAGAGAAAACTTCCTCCCCCACCCCCCCAGCTTATTTCTGGGATTTTCTTCTTGATCTGTAAGTTTTGATTTTATAAATTCTGAAGCCTGAAAAAAACCCCAAAAGCCCAAGGGCTAACGTCATGAGAATGGGAGTGGTCCCTGTTCAGTCCCACATGTCCCTAGGAGAAATAATCCAGCAGCAGATGCCTCTTGGGCTGGGGGGGCAATGGCTCTAGGAAGTTCCTAATCTTCAGGGCTTTGTACAGCTTTTCACACGGCACTTTGCAGCAAGAGTTGAGGTTGTTCAAGGGCTCTGGGGTGAGGGAGGAGATGGGTGTGGAGTGAACAGGACGTTTTTCACAGTACTTTGAAAGTCATGACCCGCAGCTCTTGCTATAAGCAATGCAGCCGGTGGTGAATTACTAGCATTCCCCTTGAAAATTCTCCATCCAGGGACAGCTGGGTGGTGCAGTGGATAGAGCACCAGCTCTGAAATCAGGAGGATCTGAATTCAAATTTGGTCTCAGACACTTAACACTTCCTAGCTGTGACCCTGGGCAGGTCACTGAACCCCAATTGCCCCAGGGGGAAAAAAAAAAGAAAACTCTCCTTTCTCAGATAATCAAATGGATGTGTGATCTCCCTGTTCCTGAAGCCCCTTCAGTGCTGCAGAGTGATCCTTGTCCTTGTCCTCCCCTGTGAATGCCACAGGAGACACGAGGTGCCAGAGGCTCCCTCCATTGGGTACCATGTTTTATGATGAAAGGATCGTCATAATTCTGTTATATCTTTCAAGGAATTTGGATGCCGATGAGCTGTAGATCTTAAAAGGCAGCATTTCCTCTCCCAAGCTGAATTTTTTTCATAACCAAGAAACAATAGACACAGTCATGTCTTCCGCTTTCTACATTTTCCACCAAATTTTGAAATAGTAAAGATCTGGTCCATAGTTGAATCCTACTTGGGAAACCTGCTTATTCCTGTCTTATATCCTACTAAAGTATGCTTTGATTCATGTGTGGATGAGAGAGTAGACATTTAAATGAGCAGTTACTATCTTCTTTTAGTTATCTCTTTTTAATATTAATAAAGTCCCAGATTTTTCCTTATTTTGGTATCTTTTCCTTTTTCTTATGTCTTGGATAACAGTTCCTCAATTTTTGTGCTCATGTTTGTGCTGTCTCCTCTCTCTCTCTCTCTCTCTCTCTCTCTCTCTCTCTCTCTCTCTCTATATATATATATATATATATATATATATATATAAAATCTCCACATATATAAAAACCCACCTGTTTTTCCTATTTTTGTTCTTTTTTGCAAAGCTTCTAGCTCTTCCATAGATATACATCTAGAACTGTAACGTCAAGGTCCAAGTGTGGAACTTCCACTATACTTGATGAAAAAAGGCAGTCTGTTATTATCATTTTTGCAATTTTTTCCTCATTTCTCTTTTGCTTGTTGACTGCCTCCCAGCTGTGGTTCTAGATACCTTTGGCAGCCGGTAGAGACAAGACAAAATATGTCTTCAGATTCTCCACAGCAGGGATTTCGCATGAGTTGGGTGGGAGGCCAGTTGGGTGTGTCACTGCAGAATGGCATCTGGTAGCTTCCTTTGAAAACTAATTATCCTCAGGGCAGCTAGCTGGATGGAGCACTGGGCCTGGAATAAAGAGGATCTGAATTCAAATCCATCATCAGACCTTGACATTTACTAAATGTGTGACTCTGGGCAAGTCGCTTAACCCTGATTTCCTCAAATAGCTCCCCTTCATCCCCCAACTAATTATCCTTGCTAAATAGTTTCTATCTGATGAATCAGCAGCAATGCCCCTTAAATTTTGGCATCCTGGGACAAAATCCCGGTCCCTTCCCCCAAGTTATGTCCCTGGCCAAATCAGTCTTCCAGTCTCCCTGAAAACAAGATCCAGAGTTCAACAAGGAAAGTCATTTGCTATACTTGTAATGATTTTATCCAAGAATCTTCTTTACAATCTCATAGTTCCTATGCAGAAAGTAAAACTCCTTCCCATAATGCCTCCCATCAACATCGATCCTTTGTATCCCAGAAGACTTGACATTCATGCCCATACATCCCAACAGTGCTACTTGAACACAATATATTAACTTATTGCCAACACTGGCATTTGTGCCGGTGAGCTGCTCTTTTAAAAATCCTGATATACCAAAATATGAATTTATAAAATATATAAGGGAAAAATCATCAACAAAATACATCTTTTGAAGGATTCAGTTTATACAGGGCTTTCTTGCTGCAAACATTGGCATTTGGGCCAGTGAGCTGCTCTTTTAAAAATCCTGATATACCAAAATATGAATTTGTAAAACATAAAACTTAGGGAAAAATCATCTGCAAAATACATCTTTTGAGGGATTTAGTTTATACAGGGCTTTCTAGAATATAAGTGATTGGCTCCAACTTGCACAAGATAGATGTTTGTTTTGTCTCCTGTCTCCTTGGGGAGAGGAAAAAAACCTAATATATTGTGAGTTTTATCAGGGCCTCTTTTCTACTTCCTTCCTGATTCCCCATAATGCTTTGCACACGTGGAACACTCAAAATAAATGTTGCTGATTGTTTATTCTAAGCACTTAGCAAGAAAATGGGTAACTTGAAACGGAGATCTGTTTTTTTTTTTTCTTCCCACCTACACCTGTGCTAAGAAGAGGCCCTTCTGGACAAGATGCTCCCAGTAATTCTCCAGCTCTTGAACAAAGGAAAAGGCAGGTGTGTTTGCCACACCCAGTGTTCTTTTCGCCGGGATTTAATAATCCATGAAAAACTGGGAGCATCTGAATGTTAGAGACTCCTTGTGTGCGTAGGAACAAGCCCGCTTTTCTTTTTGGCTGACTCTGCAGAAGTCACAGCCGCTCATGGACCCAAATTGTAGCCAGCCCAGAGCAATATTTCTGGATGTGAAGGCATCTAATGGATTCTTCTTGCCCAACTTTCTCATGTTCAGGCTCAATAACTTGATTTATTTTGTAACAACTGAACTGAATTTTAAAAGATAATGGGGGAGAGGGGAAGCTAGGTGGCTCAGTGGATAGAGCACCAGCCCTGAAGTCAGGAGGATCTGAGTTCAAATCTGACCTCAGACACGTAACACTTCCTAGTGTGTAACCCTGGGTAAGTCACTTAACCCCAATTGCTGCAGTAAAAAATAATAATAATAAATTAAATTTAAAAAAGATAATGGATCCTTTTGTGAAGGTACTTATCCTTAATACCTTAGACTATAAATATGTGAGATAAGGATAGATAATTCTATTGGTCTTGTTCTCCCCTGTCCCCCAGAAACTTTATTTTTATTTTTAGGTCTGACCCTATACTTTTGTCAGAGTGGAAATTTCCCAAAGTGGGAGCTTTCTGCATTGGCGCAGATTGGCCACTGGTCCCTAATTTATGGATTTAGAAATGAGCCCTTACTATTGAAAGGGGAAAGGACCCGACCATGGGTCAGTGGGTCAGAGTTAGACCTGAAGCCAGGGCTGCTCCTAAGCTGGCTCTCTCTCTACTAGCCCAGATTGTCTCCTGGGAATGAATACCTATAAATTATGCATCTCATAGGCGTGCTTATTATTCGGACCCCTTAAGTTCGCTTTAAACATCTTTCCTGGCTAAACATTAATGTGAATCTCGTGTCTAATGCTCACCTTTAAAATGAGAATGGGAATTGCTTTTCACCTGGAGCTCCACTAAAAAAACCTTAACCGGCACATAGCATCTACCAAGTGAGTGTCTAAGGAAGCAGCTTACTATAAATTAACCCTTTGGAAGCCACGTGAACGCCTTCTGGTAAGCGGGTACAACTGAGCAAGAATCGGCGCTTTGATGGGCAAAGTGATACCCCATAACCAGAGTGAGATCTCATAAAGGAAGCGAACTTTGGGAAGCACGGATAAGCAGGTAAGTGGGATCCGCTAGGCTCCTGAATTGGGTACTTAGGGCCATTGTTCATGAAGAGGGAGAGAGCTACTGGTTAAAGTCTGGAAATCTGCAGCATCCTAAGGATTAGTCCCGAATCTTTGGAAAGGTAGTTCCATCCTCCCCGCAGATTCTCAGACCCCCACGTGCCTGGAACGGGCTCAGAGCTGCCATTCCTGATTTCCTTACTCTGTCGGGGTTATGGAGCCTGTTTCCGGCCATGGGATGGCTCACAATGGAAAGGAATTTCCATTTTAACGTGAATAGTCCCTTGACCCTTCCGCCCAGTGAAAGCAGATGAGGAGGTGATGGTGGACGCCATCAAAAAGAATAAAGTAGTGCCGTGGAGGAGGTGCGTTTTGGCCATCCCTTGGTAGTGGATCACCAAGGCCAACTTGTGCCTAGAATCCCTTCCTTGATCCTGAAGGGTCCTCCAGGCAGATTTGTCTGAGCTTGGAGGGGATAAAAACCCAGAGATCCCGAATTCAGTGAGAGAAAGGGTTGGTTGGGACTGTGGTTGAGCATAGTGCTGGGGAGGTCCGAGTTGGGATCCGTGTGACAGTGCAGAGTCTAGGTGAAATGTGAACAATCCCCCATACTGCTTCATGTTCGGAGGAAGTTTTAAGTAAAATCTTCCCAGCAATTACCGGGAATCTTAAATTTCTGAATCCCGGTCTGTTCACTTGGGCTTGTGGATGTACCGTGTGTAGGAATAAATTATTGGTTCTCACTTATGTGGAGGAATAAACCCTTGGTCTTATTCACATATGAATACCTTGTTTTTTTAAACTCTCCCCACTTTGGGGAGGAACTAGGCATGAGTCATAAGTAAAAATCCCTCTAAGGATGCTGGACTAATAGACTTACAAAGTCAATTAGAGTGAGAAAAGGGCTTCCTCCTATCATTAACATCCCCCCCAGACTAAACTTAGTTCAACTGCACGTCTGGGTACAGAACAGGGAGTGGCACAATACTCTGATCCCCGTGGTCACCCAAGTGGGTTCTTCAAGGTTAGATAAACTTAACACCCTTTTTTTTTAAGTCCTCCTTTTTCTTTTCTTTTCGTATTTTTTTAAGATCAGGGCACCACCCTGCCTACATGCTAGCCTCTGCTTAATTTTGGAGATCTGAAAGATTACTCCAAAAACAATGAAAGAACTTATTCTTATAATAGTCTCTTAAAAAATTGAATGGGTAAGAAGTAATAAAGAATGAAGGAAACAGAGCCAAAAGAATAATATGCAAAATAATTGCAATTAGATAAATGATAAGGTGCTAACAATAAACTAATTAATTAATAACAAATAAATAAATAGATAAATATAAGCAGTGGACTCCTGTTGAATTTCAATGAACACTCCTGGCCCTTGGCACCTATTTTTTTTTTTTTTTTTTTTCCTTTTTTTCTTTTTTCTTTTTTTTAAATTTTATTTTATAATAACTTTTTATTGACAGAATCCATGCCAGGGTAATTTTTTTTTTTACAACATTATCCCTTGCACTCACTTCTGTTCTGATTTTTCCCCTCCCTCCCTTCACCCCCTCCCCTAGATGGCAAGCAGTCCTATATATGTTAGATATGTTTGGCACCTATTTCTTAGGAAAATTTGCCTTTATCTTTTCAGGAGAGGTACCCACTGATGCCGAATGCAATATACCCAATCAGCTGGCACTAGGAAGCCTGCCTATCTCCTTCCATTCAGCTGGTTAGTTTTGCTTACATTTTTATCTTTGTTAGAAGCAAAAGTTCAAACAGTTAGGAAGAGGAATCAAGACAATGGGGAGATAGGAAAATGGCTGTGTTGGGGAAAAATAGCAAGAATAAATCTTTTTTTAAGGGGAAAAAACCAATTTATTTTTAGCTTAAGGGCCATACAAACTGAGTCAGTAAACAGAATATAGAGTCAAGTCGGCATAATTTTTTTTTTTTTCTGCTGAGGCAGCAGGGATGTTGCCTGGATAAGTTAAAAATCATAGATAGCCAAATCCCCCACTTCAGAGAGTCACAGTTTTCAGCCTCCTTCCTCAGAGAGAGGGTTTTAAGAGCAGCTAACAAGCCACTCACGGGACAGGATGCAGTGGAGTTTCAGCTGCCCTCCCCTGCTTAATGGAGCAGACAAGGAAATGGGCTTGGGCAGCTGCAGAAAATGGGCACTGAAGGAGTGGATCGAGTCTTCCTTGGATGCCCACCCCATCCCACAGAACTGAGGGCCAGGCTGCTGCAGGAGAACAGAGGAACTTCCATTGGGACTGGAGACTCTGGATGGCGTTCCCTAGGAAAGGGATTTGCTGGGAACATTTCACCTAAGAACATTCCCATCTAATAGGCTATTTAGCCTCAACTGCGTGTTGACTCTCCACTCACAAGGGAGTGACTTCTGTTTAATGAAGTGACACAGATTTTCCCAGAACAATATATTTTACTATCTTCCTGTGACACTCTTTGTGCACCTGTGGCCTGTATTTACCTACTTCAGCAAGGATTCAGAGATTGTGCTAGTGTGCAGCTGCGGGTGTGATTTTGGGCTTTCCGGCTCTTGTTCCCTCCCACCTGCCTCTTCAGTGATTTTTATTTAATTTTGTCCACATGCCCCTTTCCTTCCTTACCTAGCCATATAATTACAGGCTCTAGAGCAAAGATTCTTAATCATGCTTGTGTCGTGGAACCCTTTGGGTAGCCATCTGATGAAACGTGTGGACTCCTTCTTAGAAAGATGTTTATAAGTGGATAAAAATGCATAAAAGCACTCCGAAAACCAATTATGTTAAAATATAATTAGCAAAATATTTTTTAAAAACCTTCATGGACCACAGATTTAGAATCTATGTTTTAAAGCCTCAGATGAGTTCCCTCTGTTTTAGAGATTAATAATAGTTCCCATTTAAATTTCTCAAAGTGCTTTACAAGCATTATTTAACTTAATCTTCAAGTAATCAGGTTCTATGGTTTCTCCATTTTAAAGGATGAAGAAATTGAGACTCAGAAGTGATAAGGGACTCAGTAAAAATTTGAAACCAGATGTTCTGGCTCCAAATGCAAAGTTCTTATCATCGTTCCTGATCCTGGCATATAGTAGGCATTTAGAGATTTGCAGATTGATTGGCTGGAAGATTTTACTCCTAAATGTCACTTTTTTTAAACTCAGGAGTTATACTACAGGCATTGTAAAA
Organism: Antechinus flavipes; assembly: GCF_016432865.1. Classification (NCBI taxonomy): domain Eukaryota; kingdom Metazoa; phylum Chordata; class Mammalia; order Dasyuromorphia; family Dasyuridae; genus Antechinus; species Antechinus flavipes. The sequence goes on from NC_067403.1 coordinate 27,501,100, forward strand.
AATGCTTCAGTGAAGCAACAGGAGACCAAGAATCAAGGTCAGGAGCACGTTAAGGTTGTGTTGCATCAGAGCCAGACAGACCCTGAGTTCAAGTTTTCCACATACTGGTTGAATGAGTAAGAAAGTCACTCCACTGGATCGCAAAAAGTCGCTTAACCTCCCAGGGGACTCTTACAGGTGTTGACCTGCTCAGGTGGAGGGAGTCATCCATAGGTCAGTCCTTATGGCAGGGCCCCCTCTGCCTTCTCCCTCCAGGTTTGATGGGATGGGGGGAAATGGAAAAATTAGGAGACTCTCACATTCATGAAGCACAATGGTCCCCTCCACTTTGGGAAAGCCCCTCACTCACTGTTGTGTGAGGCTGCCTATCCTCCTCAGCCTTGGGGAACTGAATAATTGCAAATGGAGGCTTGGTTCTACCACTCACTAACTGTGCGTCTTTGGGCAAAGGGCTTAACTTGCCCCGGAATAATAATGGCCGATATTTATGTAAGCTTTGCCTACATTTTACAAAGTGTTTCACTTAGATCATATCTTCTGAGCCTCTGAACAACCCCGTGAGCCAAGTACTAAAGCTATTATTATTACCCCATTTTACAGGGAAGGACATTGATGCTCAAAAAATTAATGACTTGCCCTTGATCACATTCCTAGTTATGGGTCAGTGAGTCTGAGTCACTTCTTATTCCAAGTCGGGCATTTTGACCACCAGACCATGCAGCCCCTCAACTCTTAAAGGAGGGAATTGGACTAGGTGGTGTTGTGCCACAGTTTCCTTTCATTGTCCTGCCTCAGTTTCCCTAATTGTCCTGCCTCGGTTTCCCTAAATTGTCCTGCCTCAGTCCCTTGAATTGTTCTGCCTCAATCCCCCTGGTTGCAAACCCCCTTCCTGACCATTAGGACTGAGATAATTAGGACTGGGAGCCCTGACCATGAGTGTTCCATAGGCAGATAAGTTACTTAGAAATATGTAACCATAACTCTAAGTTCCAGACTTTCTGTCTCTAGTGACTACCTCCTTCTCTCCCAAATTATCAGAATTGATGGTCCTACTGCCAACCTGTCAGAACTGAATTGATGGTCCCCTCCTGGAAATTCCCCTGCTCACCAGACTCTGCCCCTTGCCTTTGTCTCTCTGATCTCTGGAGCCATATAAAAATCACTGGAATCTCACATTCGATGCTGAATTCTTTGAGCCAAAAGTCCAATTCAGCCCTGGGGGGAATGATGGGTTCTGATTTCCCCCCAGACAATCTCTCCCTTTCAGAAACCCAAATAAAATATTAAAAACTCTCTAATCTCTATCTTGCCTCAGTTTATCCGGCATTACAGTGGTCTCTAGCTCCCAGGTTCTATGATTTTATGATTTTTCTCACAGCTCCCTTGGGAAGTTGGGATGTAGGATGGTCCAAGCTATTATTATTATTAATTGTTCTTGCAAGACAATTTGGGTTAAATGACAGCTAGTAAGTGTCGAGTGTCTGAGGTCAGAATTGAACTATCAGGGCCGATGCTATCTAGTGTCAAATAGCTGCCTCAAATTATACATTCATTTATTTACCTATTCATTCATTTATCATTGAATTATATATGCATTCATTCATTCATTTATTTATCTATTTAGGGAAGTAATTGGGGTTGTGACTTGACCAGGGTCACACTGCTAGTAGGTATCTGATACTGGATTGGAACTCAGGTCCTCCTGTCTCCATCCTAGTACTCTATCCTCTGTATCACCTAGCTGGCCAAGTGAAGTGAGTAGGAGAGGAATATTCATTAGGAGTCTTGATTTTTGTCAGCCAGTTTTCATTAAGGAAGCTAGTGTTTGCCTAGAACATCGATTTTTAACCTTCTGGGGTCTTGGTAGTCTGGTGCCATCTACTAGCCCTTCTCAGAATGATGTTTTTAAATGCATAAAATGCACAGGGTTATAAAGGAAACTAATTATATCATAACAGTCTATAAATCACACGCAATTTCACATTGGACCTAAAATAATGACAATTTCAAAATAGTGAGTGCAAATGATATTTCAAGATATATGCAGCAACTATATAGTAGTGGGGTATGAAATACTTGTGATTTCGGGGCAACTAGATGGTGCAGTGGATAGAGCACCAGCCCTGAGGTCAAGAGGACCTGAGTTCAAATCTGACCTTACTAGCTGTGTGACCCTGGGCAAGTCACTTAACCCCAATTGCCTTAGCAAAAAACAAACAAATAAAAAAATAAATACTTGTGATTTCTATTGGTGACAGTCACAGATGCTGCTAATACTATGGTGAGTTGTTGTTTATATTCATATGGAAAGGAAATGCTTAATTTCAGTTAGAGTTAGCAAAAATAGAGATGGATTTTTTTTTCCCTATCCACATTTGTGGATGCTTTGAAATCAATGTACAGCTCCCTTGAGGATCTGAAAACCCCAAATTAGGAACCCCTGGCTTTTTCCCTATTTCATTTCAGTCTCATGATTACTGCAGGCTTGGAGGTGAGGAGGGGATGTTAAGGTCTTATTTAATATATCTTTTAAAATTTGGAGCTGCAGGAAGCTATTTGAGACAAAGTGTCCGATTTTGTAAAATTAAAACCAAAATAAATTAGACATTATTAAAATAATGGAGAATTTTGTCATTATGTTCTCATACTGAATCTATGCACATAGCCACTGACCTACGGCAAATCATTATCTTCTCTGGGAGAATGGGGAAGATGCTGATTTTGTTCATTTGACTGCCTGGAGGAGAGCAAGCTGGTGAATGTTTCTAGACTTGCCAACTTTTTTTTGTACTTATTTTTTCAAAGTAGATTAATAGCTTGTTAGTACAAATATATAAACATTTCTCAGGGTTATTTGGAACAGCTTTGAAATGACATTTTTGCATTATGCCTCTGAATTATCAGGGTTGCTTCCAGCATTTTGCAAATGATAGTTTCAGGTTTCATCTTCTCAGCTTGTTTCCTGTTTGTATCTCTGAAGTGTAAGCTTTTGGAGGGGAGGGATTGGGTCACAGTTCATCTTTGCATCTCTTAGCACCCTCCACAAATAAATAAAGGCTTATTGATCTGAATTAAGGTACAAATTTGGAAACCTCTTCACAACACTAGAGCTAGAGTCATAGAATCACAAAGTGCCTTAAAAAAGATCAAAGAAAGAAGAAAAAGACCCATAAGTACCAAAAACATTATAGCAGTGGAAAGAACTATCAAATGAGCATCCTCGGGATAGAATGAGTCCCTCTGAATCACTTATCCACAAAATAGAGGTATCTAGATGGTATAATAGAAACAATAGTGGGTCTCAAATCAGGAAGATCTGAGTTCAAATGTGTTCTCTGGTATTCATTTGGTGTTAACCTAAGCAAGTCACTTAACTACTGTTACCTCAGTTTTCTTAACTGTAAAATGTGAGCTTTGTCAATAAGAGAAGAAAAAGAGATGAAAGGAATTAGAGTAGGTAATGAGGAAACCAAATAGTAACCACTTTCCAGGTTGTTGTGAGGATCCAATAAACTAATATTTGTAAAGTGCTTAGAGAAAAACATGGAAAGATTTGCATGAAATAATGAAGAGCAAAGTATGCATAATAAACAAAGGAAACATTGCATATAGTAACAGCAATATTGTTTTAAGAAGAACTTTGATTCCCAATAAGATCAGGAGTGAAATAAGGTTGCCCACTATCACCATCATCATTCAATATTGCATTAGAAATGTGAGCTTTGTCAATAAGAGAAGAAAAAGAGATTAAAGGAATTAGAGTAGGTAATGAGGAAACCAAATGATCACTCTTTGCAGATGATATGACGGTATACTTAGAAAACCCCAGAGAATCAACTAAAATGCTATTAGAAATAATCCACAACTTTAGCAAAGTTGCAGGATACCAAATAAATACACATTTAAAAAAAAAAAGGAATGACTGAATAAAAATTAAAGTAAATTTAAAATAAAATTAAAGTAAATGAGTAAAATCAATTATTTTGACTATTATAAAGTCAAATTAAGTATAAAAGTCATATGAAGAAAAATGCCATCTGCCTCCAGAGAAAGAACTGATAAAGAGAAGTATGTTTAGAATAATTTTACACACAAACACACACACACACACACACACATACCCACATACACCCCTACACCTATTTGTATCTAATGGTAGCCATCTCCAGAGTAGAGTGAGGGAAGAAAAAAATAGAAATTTACTTGAAAATTTTGTTGTATATTTGAAAGGAATAATAAGTTGTATATAGTAGATTTACAATTTCATATGCAACCATCTTTTTTTATTGCACTGTGTTATGGAAACACTTGTTTTCTTCTATAAATTAAAAACCAAATTTTAAAAAAGTGCTTAGGATACAGTAGTCCCTTGATAAATACTTAATTTCCTTCCTTTATTCCCTATTTCTAAAAAGACTTCATTGTAACATGAATTGGTTTATTAGGTATCTTATTTCTTGGAGCTAATCATAGCTTTCTGGTGAGATTCCAAGGTAAATAACGATTCTTTAGTAAATAATGTGCTTTTATGTTTCATTTTAATAGTCCTTTGACACATCTCATTTGTGCCTCAAAAAACCCTGTGAAGTAGATAGTGCAATTATTACCTCCATTTTGCTGATGAAGAAAAGAAGACTCAGAGACCCTATTAAGCAATCTGCTCAAGTTCACATAATCTATAAGAGGACTTGACTGCCAGTCTTTCTGTTATATCCATGGAGCTCCTAGTGCAGAGAACCTGCAGTATTTAGCTCCATAGGACCCGAGAGACACCTCTGGCAAGGATCAGGGATGTGTGTGTGTCATATTCTCATGGGATTGAAATGAATGAATGAGTGAAAAAAAAACCCATTTATTTATTATGGTTCAGTATGCCTCTATGCTAAGAGACAAAAGCTATAACCTCCAAGTAATTTCTATAACAAGACAGGGAGGCAACATACCCAGTGTGAACAGGAAAGAGTATTTTGGAAAGTTATAGAGCTGGTGAGAGGAGCCATGGGGGAAGAGATGGACACACTCCCTCTGAGGCACAATGAATGTAGTTTGAGAACTGGAGAGGTGGCAAGAGGTACATGAGAGGTAGTATGGCAACCAGTGAGGAGAAATCTGGAACTTGAAATAAAGTGTAGTTGGATGGAGCCTGTGGGCAGATCTTGGTCCAAGATGTAATGGAGGACATCAGCTATCAGAACAATGGGACTCCAGTCCAAGAGTAATGAGCATAAAAATGATCCATCCCCAATTACCTGGATTGGGACCTAGAGGGACCGTCCCATCAAGTATGCGTAGGGATGACTCTTTGCACTGGACCATCACTTGCCGAGACGTGTGCTGAAGCCTTTGCTCATTGGAGTGAGCATCCCATACAGTAATCCCATACTATTCCCCATAATTTTGCACTTGGAATGATACAATAATCCTTTCTTAGTCCATTGATTCTTGAGATGGGAGGGTGAAATGAGAATATCCTTTGGCTTCTTCTGATGAGGAAGTAGGGTAGAAATTAAGCAGCTTGCCTAGTGACAAATCTCCAAGACAAATTTTGCTTCTTAGTCCAGTTCTCTATTTACCTCACTTTGTTTCTCGTTATTTTGCTTCTCTTTTCTCTATCTGGGAGAATAATCTTTGCACTGCAGATGTAGGTTAAAGTGGAACCTGTGGTTTTACTAGGTGAGAAAATTACTTTTCCTGAGGTAAGTAGAACCTTCTCCATTAGAAAGTTGTTTAGGTCAGTGGTTCTCAAAGTGTGTGCAGAGAACCCTGGGCATCTCTGGAACCCGTTCAGAGGGTCTACAAATTAGTCTTTATTTCTAAGATAGTAAATATCTCTAAATGTAGCCTACATAAACAAAAACTCTTTGAACAGATACTCAATAATTTGAAGAGTGTAAAGATACTGAGAACAAAAGTTTAAGAGTCACTGGCTTGGAGCACCGAGAGCTTCCCTGTAATGAGAGAACCAAAATGAGTATCTTGGATTTGGTGACCAAGATGAGTAAGAAAATATGAAGGGAGCACCAGGGGGCCCTTGAGGAACTCAAATCGCATGGTTCGGCTGACCTATATCCTTGAGTCCTGGAAGAACAGTTCTGGGATTTTGTTTACTGATTTGCCAAGTTTGTGATTGCTGAGGTATTGTCAGTGATATCGGAAGGATCATCGGATGTGAAGGAGGTATACATAATTGAAAAAAGCACAAAAGTCCCAAGTTTTAAAAGGAAAAGAGAATTTAGCTTAGAAACAGTGGGTCAGTGGGCTTGGCTTTGGTTCTGGGGAAAATTCTACAATGAATCATTAAGGATATGGTTATTGAATCCATAGAAAGAAAAATGGCGATTCTAAAGAGCCAGCATAGCTTCTTCAAGACAGATCGTACCAAAATAGCCTTATTTTCTTTGTTCAAAGGGCTGCTAGATGAGACCTGGGAAAGAGCAAGCCTTAAAAAGGCTAAGGTCTCTCACTGCAGCCGGGGTCTTCTCTAGTTGTCTCCACCTATGGCTCGCTACTGGACTCCATGAGTCTGGAGGAGAAAGTGGGGCTGGTGACTTAGTGCAGCTCTGTCTCACTTAAATCCAATTCCCTGCCAAGTCAAGACCTCGTGGGTCCTCTTTGAGAACAAAGGATAAACAACAAACAACAAATTAAACTAGGAAATGAGGGGAATTCTGTAGTTCACCTACATTTTCAAAAGCTTATGACAAAGTTTCTCAAACTGTTCTTGTGGAGAAGTTGGAGACATATGGATGAGATGGTAATATATTCACATAGATTCAGGAGGAATGGGGTGGCTCAGTGGTTAGAGTGTGGGTCTGCAGTCAGAAAGACACAGCTTCCTGATTTCAAATTGAGCAATTTTATATGAGCCTGGGCAAATCACTTAACTCTGTTTGCCTCAGTTTCCTCACCTATAAAATGGGCTGGAGAAATATCAAGCTTTTTTTGCCAAGAAAACCCAAATGGGCAGGAAGTATTGCACATGATCAAAACAATTCAACAATTAGATGGAAAGGTTGGAGGACTTAGACTCAAAAAGCTGTTATTAATGGCTTGATGGCAACATAGCCAGAAATCCCCAGAGAGCTTGGGATGTTTAGCTTTTTTTCAGTGCTTTGGATAAAGGCACAGGTTGTGTGTTCTTCAGATATGCAAAGCAGTGAGGGACAGCTAGGGCAGTGGATGATGGAGTCATGACCTAAAAAGATCTTGACAGAGTAGAATATTAGATTGAAAGTACTAAGAGGTAATGTAAAATAAATAAATAAATGATAAATGTAGTTGGGTACAAGAAAGCTTTAAAAGTACAAGATGGGAGCACAGTAGATAGAGCATCAGCCCTGAAGTCAGGAGGACCTGAGTTCAAATCTGGTCTCAGACACTTAACACTTCCTAGCTGTGTGACCCTGGGCAAGTCACTTAACCCCAATTGCCTTAGCAAAAAAAGTACAAGATGGGGGCAGCATGAATAGATAAACGTCATTCTGACAAAGATCTATGACTTCTAGTGGACTGGAAACTCCATGAAAATTAACAATATGATGTGGCAGCCAAAAAAGTGAATGTAATCTTGCATTGCCTAAGAGAGATGCAGTTTCCAGGAACAAGGAGTTGACAACCTCACTGCCTCTTCTTCAGAATTCACCTGAAATACAGTATTCATTTGTGGATATTACAGTATAAGAAGAACTTTGATAAACTGAGGAGCATCTAGAAGTAGGATGGTGAAAGAGCTTGAGTCCATCTCATATGAGGATCAACTGACATGTTTAGTAGGGAAAAGAGAAGCTTCAGGGCGATTGTGAAAGCTGTTTAAACTTATGAAAATGTCACTGGATGAGGAATTAGTTTTATTTCGTCTGGTCCTATAGGGTAGAGCAAGGTTCAGTGAGAGGAAGTTACCAAAAAGTCAACGTAGGACAATTTCTTAGTATTTGAAACTGTTTCTAGACAGAATGGGTAATTTCAAGGAGCATCAAGTTCCCCCTACTCGGAGGTCTTTGAGCAGAAATTAAACAAAAATTTGTTGGGTGGAAATTCCTGTCACGTATGGCTTTGACTGATCTTGGAGATGTGTTGACGAATGGAAGAAGGGAATTTTGGGAATTCATGATCTCTGATCTCCCTTTTCCCAATGAAGCATGAGGTTGTCACCCATCATAAGTGTAGGGGATGGGAGATTTGGTTGAGGGCTTGAAGAGAAGCTCTCAGTCAAGTTTTGTAGAAAGCTTGCTCATCCTTGATATTTGCACATTTAAATCAGAGCCTGCAGAAAATGAGAAATTCTAAACTTTGATTTTTTTTTTCTTTTCTTTTCTTTTTTAAAATAACTTATTATTGATAGAACCCATACCAGGGTAATTTTTTACAGCATTATCCCTTGCATTCATTTCTGTTCCGATTTTTCCCCTCCCTCCCTCCACCCCCTCCCCCAGATGGCAAGCAGTCCTTTACATGTTAAATATGTCACAGTATATCCTAGATACAATATATGTGTGCAGAACCGAACAATTCTCTTGTTGCACAGGGAGAAATGGATTCAGAAGGTATAAATAACCTGGGAAGAAAAACAAAAATGCAAATAGTTTATATTCATTTCCCAGTATTCTTTCTTTGGGTGTAGCTGCTTCTGTCCATCCTTGATCAATTGAAACTGAATTAGCTCTCTTTATCAAAGAGATCTACTTCCATCAGAATACATCCTCAAACAGTATTGTTGTTGAGGTATATAATGATCTCTTGGTTCTGCTCATTTCACTTAGCATCAGTTCATGTAAGTCTCGCCAGTCCTCTCTGTATTCATCCTGCTGGTCATTCCTTACAGAACAATAATATTCCATAACTAAACTTTGATTTTAAAGGCTAGAGGCTGTGTTTTTAAAAACCGGAGATGGACAGATTTTATAGTTTTTAAAATGGAGTATGAGGGATTCCTCAAACTATGAACAGAGAATAGGACTTCTGCTCCTGGCAAAATATCAGGATATATTATGAAAAGAATGATTTAGAAAAGGAAGGTGAGCCAGCAAGTGTTAATCAACAACTGGTTATGTCAGACAGAATTCATTTCCTTTTCTGATAGAGTTACTGAACTGCAGGAACAGGAGAATGATATAGACCTGGGTTTCCGGAACCTTTCCAGATTGGTAGAACCTGCCAAGAACTTGTGGTCTACAGGCTCCAAAGAGATACTTTCAGCCATGTATAGGATAAAGTATCTCATTATATTTCTGTGACAAGGATGAAGAAATATGGTTGAATGGTCCAACTCAAATAATAGTGCTATTGATATTGTCAATCTGTAGATAGGTCTCCAATTCTTCAAGTCTTTGGACTTGTATTATTCTACATTTTTATTAATGATATGGATGAGAGCATAGATAGGTGAGGAATTCTTAAACATATTTTGAGATGATACTGACCTGGGAGACGTAGTTGTCATGTTGGATGATAGATCCGGAATCTAAAAAGATCCACAGTCTGGAATCATGGGCCAAACCTAGTAAAGATCAAATTTCATGAGAGTAAATGTATAGTCCCATACTTGGGTTCAAAAATTCAACTGCCTAAATTTAGAATGTAAGAGTATGTAGTATGTTTGCTACTATAATCCAGTGTTTAGCTCAGATCCAGACACAGAGTAGGTGCTTAATAAATGTTTGTTAATTGATGTAAAAAAGACTTGCAGTTTTTAGAGAACTGAAAACTCAAGTTGACTCAAATGTATGGCTGGAAGCAACGTGAAGTAATAGCAGGAACAATGAGATTTAGAATCAAAGGAACCGTGTTCTTGTTTGTACTTAGTTGTTTATATGTTGTTTCTCCCGGCAGCCTGCCAGCTCCCTCAGAACGGGGATTATCTTTTGCCTTTTTTTTTTTTTCTAAAACTTAGCACAGTTTCAGGAACATAGTAGGTACTTAATAAATAGTTGACTGTGCACTTGGGAACATCTTTGTATGGGCTGGACTAGAGTACCTCTGAGGATCTTTTCTTATTCTGAGATTCTGAAACCATAGTCTTGAACTCTCATTCTTGTGGATCTCTTCACAAAGGATTTAGACTAGAAGAGACTTTAGACATCTAATCCACCCCCCTTGGTTTAAAGTTGAAGAAACCAAGGTCCAGAAGTCTTGTGGTACCCAAAGTCAGGTAGCAAGACTGGAATTCTAGCTTTTATTTTAAAAAAAATTTTTTTTAATTTTAATTTTATTTTTTTATCAATATTTTGTTTGCTACATTGCCAGAATTTCTCCCAGGATCTTAGCCCTCCCTGAACTTTTCTTCCCGGGAACCGATGCTCTTTTATCATTGTTATTGTTGTTGATTGCTATTTGTCCTTTGTTCTCAAAAAGGATCATGACATCAGAAAAATAATACCATGACATGCAAGTGAGTTGGATTGAAGTGAGGGAGGGCTTTGCAAGGTCACCTGTCTCACTTTCTCCTTGGCAGCCATCTGGGTCCAGTGGCCAGACAGAGATCAGGACTGCTAGAGATGGCCCTGGATACAGTGGGTGATATTGACCTTGGGAAGCTAAGTTTTTTTCCCAAAATTTTAATTTGACTGAGCAACAGCCATTCAGTGATTAAGGCTAGGTAAGAATTGAGGCAAAGAATAACCTTTTTTACTAGTCAAAAAATCAAATCAATCTGGGAGGAAGATTTACTCTGACCAATCAAAGCCCAAATAAAGACTAAGTGAAGCTTGGCCTGGGACCTTTTGTTGGCTAATCAATGAGAGCAAGAGGGATTTGGGTCTAAGGCATTGTCCTTAAGAGAGGAATCTAGCCTCAAAATATATCCTAGGAACATTTCATCGAGCAAAATTTATATTCCTTTGGGCAAAGGACCTGAAGGAAAGGAAGGAGAGGGATAGGAAAGGGAAAAGAGAGATGAGAAGGGAAGGGGAAAAGAAGAAAGAGAAGGGAAAGGGAGGGGAAAAGAGGGAAGGGGAGAAAAGGAAAGGAGGGAGAAGGGAAAGGGGAAGGGGAAGAAGAAAGGGAAGAGAGAAGAAAGGAAGGAAGGGAGGGAAGGAGGAAGGAAAGAAGGAAGGAAAAAAGGAAGGAAGGAAGAAAAGAAGGAAAGAAGGAAGGAAGGAAGGAAGGAAGGAAGGGTACGGGAGGGGTGCTAGACCCCCTTTCCCAAATTAACTAATCAGAAACATCTTAAGGCCTTGTGCTAAGAGCTAGGTGATTGGATACAAGTCATGAAGGTGAGGAGTTGTCCAGGAAAAACTCACAGATTCAAACTAGACCCTGCCCTCAAGAAGCTTCTAATCTAGTGGGTTTAGACAGCACACAAAACAAAGCTGAAAAGTTGGAGGGGGAGATGTGAAGAGAGAGGGATCATGGAGAAATCAAGCCCCAAATGAGAGCTGCCAAGTAGGAAATGAGATGTCAGGGATCATTAGGTAGTTTTGTTTCTTTCTGTCTCTCTCGGGTGTGTCTCTCCCAGTAAGAGGTCACAGAGCTGCTTTTCTCTTTATGCCCCCTTGTTTTCTAACAAAGGAAAAACTACTTCCCCCCACCCCAATAATCAAAAAACAACTTTGCCACCAAACCTAAAAGCGAAAGACTATTTCCTGTTTTTCAAGAAACACAATTTAACCCAAGTGAAACATGCAGTTATTCATCCACTTAATAGGCACTTATTAAATACCTGTTGAGGACAAAACAGCCTACAAAGTGCTGATGACGCAAAAACAACAAAAAAAGGAGACAATCTCTGCCTTCAAGAAACTTACATACAGTCACGAGGAAAACAGGTATCTAGAGAAGTAAGCAAAAATTAATGTAAAGTAAGTACAAAGAACTTCTGGGATAAGGTCATTGTGGAGATCAAGATTGCATTCATGTGATAGGAGACAATTGAGCAGAGAATTGAAAAAAAAAACCGTTGTTATTGTTCAGTCATATCTGACACTTTGTGACCCCATTTGGAGTTCTTGGCAAAGATACCAGAAGGATTTGCCATTTCCTTCTCTAATTCTTTTACAGATGAGGAACTGAAGCAAACAGGGTTATGTGACTTGTCCAGAGTCATATAGCTTGTAAGTGTCTGAGGCCAGATTTGAATTCTTGAAGATGAGTCTTAATGACTTCTCCTTCCTGTCTCTTAAACCATCCTCTTTGTCATGGAGAGTGGATGAGGCTGAAAAAAGCTGAGGATGGATGTCTACCTATAAGAAAAGAAACAGGAGGTATTGCATATTTTCACCACAAATGAATTTCTTTTTTAACATTGAACCTTTGATTTCATGGCTATGGAGAGCTCCAGGTAAAGGGGAAGGGAGTCCTATTCCCTCCTTAAATGGAGGATCAGAGGGATGGAAGATATTTATGGAGTGTAAATAGCAAGGCTGATTGGATCGTTCAAGATGGTAAGATTTCCCAAACATGAGTTTTCTCCTATAAACTAGGAGTCACAAGCCAGTATGTATCAGAATTGGGACTTGAGTTGGAGGCCAGTTTTCTATCTATTTTACGTCAAATGTAGCCTGAATCAGATTAAAAGATATAAGGGAAATATTTGATAAAACAAATAATAATAAATATAACAAAATATAATAAAATGTTAATATGTGGTTGTGTAAGTTAATATACAGCTGGATTCATTTCTTTTTTTAATTCATTAAAAAAACCCAAAACCTTTGAGTTCCAAGTTCTCTATCTGCAGCTCCTCCTGGACCTATTGAAAAGGTGAATATATCAATTATACATATGAAGTCAAGCAAAACATATTTCTACATTAGCCATGTTATCAAAAAGCCTACCCAAACAATAAAAAGCAAGAAATATTTTTTAAAATGAAAAAAGTATACTATAATCTATACTCAGAGTTCATTACTTCTCTCTGGAGGTGTATAGCTTTTTTCATTGTGGGTTCTTTGGAACTGTCTTGGATTATCGTATTGATCAGAATAACTATGTATTTCACAATTGATCATCATTACAAGAGTGTTGTTAGTGTATACAATGTTCTCCTGGTTCTGCTCATTTCAGTTTGTTTCAGTTCATCCAAGTCTTTCCAGATTTATTCTAAAGATTTATTCATCCTGTTCATCATCTCTTACAGTAGGATAGTATACTTTAAAAAAAAATTGTAGTAAGCTTATTTTATTTTTAATACACATTGCTTTATGAATCATCTTGGAGAAAAAAATAGAGCAAAAGGGAAAAAAATGGGAGAAATTAAAAAAAAAAACAAACAAACAGAAAAAAGAAGTGATCATAGCATGTGTTGCTTTACATTTAGTCTCCTTAGTTCTTTTTCTGGATACAGATGGCATTTTCTGTGTATTGGACTATTGGAATTGCTTTTTGGATTACTGAACCACTGAGAAGAACCAAGCCTTTCATAGTTGATCACTGTACATTCTCAGCAGAAGAGCATTCTATCACAATCATATACCAAAACTTGTTTATCCATTCCCCAGTTGATGGGCATTCCCCTCAATTTCCAATACTTGGCCACCACAAAAATAACTAATGTAAATATTTTGGACAAACAAGTCTTTTCCCTTTTTTTGGATCTTTTTGAGGTATAGACCTAATAGTGGCATTGCTGAGTCAAAGAGTTTCCATAGTTTGGTTGCCCTTTAGGCACAATTCCTAATTGTTCTGCAAAATAATTGGATTAGTTCACAACTCTACCAACAATGCATTAGTGTTGCCATTCTTCCCAATAACTGGATCCATTTCTATTTAAGTACAATTCCACTGCATTGCAGCACACTGCATAAAAAAAAAAAATTACGTTTTGACAGGAAATGACTTGTTTCAGATAGAAATCTTTTCTTAATAACCTGTCTATGCACAATCAGATGATACTTATTTTAGAGCTGAAATCAAAATCACTACAAAACTAGAACAACAACAACAACAACAACAAAAAAAAAAAAAAACCGCAGGAAAAAAAATGGTGTATAATGAAAACAATATCAACATCCTATTTTTTTAAAAAATCCCATTAAACTGAGAATGGATGAGGAAAGGACACTGACACTGTTTATAACACTTTTGTATGAAAGATCAATTAATTACCATAATGGGAAGACTAAAAATATCTAAGCACTAGTCTTAGCTAGTCAAAACTTTATCTCCTTGCCAAGTAGAGAAAAATGACAGCAAAGGACAACACTTATTTTTAATATAAACTTGTTTGTAAAATCTTACCAAAAAAAGTAGTGGAAGATTCTGAGAAATATTAAGTTATAAAGCTGTAAGCAGTGACAGATGGGAAAACAGGTTTCTTAAAAATTGAAAGGGACAGTTAGGTGGTACAGTGGATAGAGCACCAGCCCTGAAATTAGGAGGACCTGAGTTCATATCTGGTCTCAGACACTTAACACTTCCTAGCTGTGTGACCCTTGGCAAGTCACTTAATCCCAACTGCCACAGGAAAAAAATGAAAAACAACAAAACAAAAATCAGTCAAGATATCCAACTAAACAAGGTGATCTCAAGGGAATAAAAGGACAATCAATAGTCCCTCCGCCATAGACAAACTGCTCTTTCATAATGTCTGAAAAATATGATGTTTTATTATGTCATCCTAGAAGAGGCTACTGAATATCATAAAAAGTGGGGAGAACCTTCTTTCATCAAGAGAGCTGGTTTTAGTGTCAAAGGACATGGGTTCAAATGCCAGTCCTGTTATTTATTAGTATGTGATAACTGGCAATGGGTTTATATAAATGATTTCATTTGATCCTTAGAACAGTCCTATGAAGTAGGTACTTTTAACCTCACTTTATAAATGAGGAAACTGAGTCAGAGAATTTTTTTTTTTTTTTTTTGCTGAGGCAGTTGGGATTAAGTGACTAGCCCAGGGTCACACAGCTAGGAAGTGTTAAGAGTCAGAAATGTTAAATGATTCTTGTCTGTAGTTACAAAACTAGTAAATGGTAGAGGCAGTATTTGTATCCAGGTCTTCTTGACTGAAAGCCCTATTCATTTTTCTTCCTTGGATCTCAGGATCTTCATTTGTAAAATTAACAGATTGAATATTATAACATCAAAGTTTCCTTCTAGTTTCAAATTTATGATCTTTTGATGGCAGCTAAGAGCAAATTGTGGAAACCTCTACTGGTGGGTGCCTTGGGGTTCTATCACAAAAACTTTGAATTTTCCAAAATATTTTCCTCTAGAACTGGAAATTGAGTGGATGTCCCTCAGTTGGGGAATGGTTGAATAAATTATGTTATATGAATGTAATGGAATATTATTGTTCTATGAGAATTGACAAGTAGACTGACTTCAAAAAAGCCTGGGAAGATATAACATGAAGGGATGCTAAATGAAGGGAATAGAACCAAGAGAACATTGTATATACCAACAACAAGATTATGTGATGATCAACTGTGATGGAATTGACTCTTTTCAACCATGAGGTGATTCAAGGCCATTCCAATAGACTTGTGATAGAAAGAGCCATCTGCATCCAGAGAGAGAAACTATGGGGACTGAATGTGGATCTAAGCAAAAAAAAATTCACCTTTTGTGGTGCTTGTTTGTTTGCTTGTTTTTGCTTTCTTTTTCATTTTTTTTCCCTTTTGATCTGATTTTTATTGCACAGCATGATTATGGAACTATATATAGAAGAACTGCACATGTTTAACCTATATTGGGTGGCTTGCTATTTAAGGGAAGAGGGTGGGAGAAAAATTTGGAATACAAGATTTTGAAAAGGCAAATGTTGAAAACTATCTCTGCATGTATTTGGAAAAATAAAAAGCTATTGTTTAAAAAAAAATTCCTCCATATAATAACAAATTTATTTCATAGTTTAAATTTGCACAGCCCTTCCTTCACAACAATCCTAGCACCAGATAGCGGAAGTCCAACATCCCAGTTTTAGGAATGAGGAAGCTACAGGTCAGAAAGGTTAAAATGAATAGCCCGGGGCCACATGGCTAGTAAATGCCTAATCCGGAACTTCTAATTCCAGCTGTCCCATTGCTGGTCTCTCTTCTCATAAACAACGTGAGGACAAGTATCACCTGGTAATAACCATGGTATTGGAGAGAAAGGCAGAGAAGCTTTGCTACTCACAACTTTTGTAATCTTAGGCAAGCAGCTTCTTAGACTCATGAACTACATGACTTTGAAGGTCTCTCCAGCCTTTAAATCTTATGATTCCATTATCTTTACTTGATAAATGAGGAAAGCAAGACCCAGAGATTTGATGGGACTTGTCCAATTCCAATCAATCAGTTAGAAACAGGTCTGGAAGCCAAATTTTCTGATTGAACAATTTTTTTTCTAAGAATTTAATAATTACCAACAGAGATAAGATTCCAATTTACAAAGAAGATGAAAGAGAATTACATGATACTATAAATGTCTGTTAGAGGAGTGTTTTGTTGTTGTTGTTTTTTAAAAAGGATACTTTAAACTTAACAGCATAGAAACAGAATTGCCCTGTTGATATCACTTCTGAATTTCTTTTAGCTTTCTTTTGTATATTTTTGAAAGTTTTTGATGCTACTTTCTTTCTTTCTTTTTTTTGCCTCCTAACACTCCTTACTAACTCATTCTCCTCTCTCCTGCCTTTATATCACATAAGTAATCATCTTAAAACTATTTTTTTCTTAAGAATTTAATAATTGCCAACAGACATAAAATTCCAATTTACAAAGGATCTGAAAGGAAATTGAGGATGAAATTGTAAATATCTGTTAGAGGTGTGTGTGTGTTTTTTTTTAAAGGATACTTGATATGAAACAAAGCAGAAACAAAATTGCCCTTTTGGTGTTACTTCTGAATTTCCTTTAACTTTCTTTTGTGTATTTTGAAAGTTTTTGATGCTACTTTCTTTCTTTTTTTTTATCCTAACACTCATTACGAACTCATTTTCCTCTCTCCTGCCTTTATATCAAATAATAATCTTAAAACAATTTTTTCTTAAGAATTTAATAATTACCAATAGACAATATTCTAATTTACAAAGCACATGAAAGAAACTTGCATATGAAACTGTAATTATCTATTAGAGGTTTTTTTTTTTTTTTTTTTAAAGCTACTTTAAATTAAACAAGGTAGAAAGAAAATTGCCCTTTTGGGGTCACTTCTGAATTTCCTTAGATTTCTTTTGTGTATTTATGAAACTTTTAATGCTATTTTCCCCCCTCTTTTTTGCCTCTTAACACTCCTTACTAACTCATTCTCCTCTCTTCTGCTTTTATATTGAATAAGTAATAATTGACCTCTGATAAGTGGGATAATAACAACCTCTACCTCCCAGGGTGGTGATGAGGACCAAATGAAATTATAATTAGAAAGGGCTTAGTGCAATGCCTAGCACACCATAAGTGCTCTAGAAATGCTAACTATTATGATCATTAGGACAAAACAAACGAACACACCAGCTATCTCCAAACATGTTTGTCCTTCCGCAGCTCATCACGAAGTCTTCTGAAATCCAGTGTTTAAACTTCTCTTCCTTTATTTCCTCACCTAATTTGTCCCCTGCTTCTGCTCATTTCACTTTCTAGGAAACCCCCAGCCGCCTCCACTTTTAGGCTAGTTTCACCAGCACCTATCCTAGGGATTTTGCCCTCTCACCAAAATTCCCGAGATCACAGGCTTCTGAAATCCATCCTGCTGCCCCTGCCTAATGACTAGATTTTCTCAAGTGTTCATTATCATTTTTTTTTCTCCTGAGGCAATTGGGGTTAAGTGACTTGCCCAGAGTCACAGGCCAGAAAGTGTTAAGTGTCTGAAGTCACATTTGAACTCAGGTCCTCCTGCCTTCAGGGCTGGTACTCCATTCACTACATCAACTTGCTGCCCCATCATCATTTTTAAAAACAAACTACCAGATTGCCTATTCCCTACATGGATCATCCTAGGTTTTGCACATATTAATATTAATTAATAATATTATTAATAAAGATATTAATAAAAAGAGATCTTCTGTGCCTTTGAGGAGCTTGCGTGCCCAAGCAGATACACCAATGAAGCCACATAAACTTTCCATCAGCAAAAAGACTTATCAGAAAACACAATAGATTTTGGGGGAGGAGGGTCAAGAGTCCCCCAAACTCTTCTCTCACATGTTCTCTGTTACACATGCACGTGCATATGATTTACTGTGATCTTTGTTATTAAAACTTTGCTCTTTTTTGAGGGGGTTGGCCAGATAAATCCAGTGTGGCTTAAACTCCTAGGTCCAGCCTCGGGCACTGATAGGAGAAATAACCTTATAAAATATATTTGCTGATGATTTGGATTACAAAAATAAACAAGCCAAGCTAAAGGGCAGGGCAAGGTGAGGCTGGAGTGAAGAAACAGACTTCCTGGAGTTTCATCAGGCCACGTGAGACTGCTTTAGCTGGACCATCTTGATTCGGGGCTTCTAACCCACATCATGGCATGAAGGTGAGCCTGGGGTCTAAAGGGCTGTGCTGAGGAAGCTTAGTAGTAGACTTTATGTTTGCTGACCAAGGGCCAGCCTGGCTAAACATGCCGAGGTTTATCACCAAAAAGTTGGCCACCAGGTGAGACGTTGTTTTGGCCATAGCAATACCAGCAGGTTATGAGCTAAGGTTTGCTACCTGCATCAGGGAAGGGAATACTAGCCTGATGAAATTACAGATAAATAAAGGAGATGGGTTCCTCGGGGACCTAGGAAGAAAAATCAAGTTAATCTGGACTTTTGTGTCCTGTGTGGCAAGACACAGGATCCGCCCTCAAAAAGCTTATAATTCAAAGTTAATGTAATAAGCATTTATTAAGTACCTACTAAGTATCAGATCCTAGGCTAAGAGCTGGAGAAACAAAGGTACAAAATATGGCAGGCTGCATTGTACAGTGTAAGGAGCACTGCCTATGGAGTCAGAGGATCTGGATTCAAATCCTACCTGGCAATTATTATATGTATGATCTTAAGATAACTCACAACTCTCTGGGTCTTGGTTTCTTCATATATAAAATGAAGGTTAATCTGATGGTCTCAGAAAAAGGTGATCTGTGATCCTGAGAGATATCCCAAGATAGATGTAGAGTGAGAAACTCCTGAGAGGTTGCCAAGTCAAATTAAAATGTAATGGAGAAACACTTAACAAGATAAACAAAAGTATAATAAAACATAGAGAACATTAAATTTCATTTTTTAAATAAAGCTTTTTATTTTTCAAAACATATGTATGGACAATTCTTCCACATTAGCCCTTCCAATTTCCTCCCTTCTCCCACTCCCTCCCCTAGATGGCAAGTAGTCCAATATAATAACATTACATTTTAAAATGAAGTCATTGTGTGCTCCATTGGGATCCTTATTTGTGGATTAAAGGTCTAATGTGTGGATTAGCGGCCTTCATTTCTATTTGGGGTGGACACCATTGCTTGAGCCGTAATGTCTGGAGAAGGTCTGTATCCTTCTGACTGGGAGGAATCATAGAAAACTTCATGAAAAAAGCAGGCCATGAGGTAGTTGGGACTTGTACAACATGAAGGCCTTCCTCAGGTTTGGAGGTATGGGGAAGGGTAAGAAGAGGTGGAAAAAAAGGAAAAATATCATTTTGGGTTAGAAGTATGGAATGGGGGTAGAGATCAGCTATTTCAGCATCCCAGGGAATATCTAACAAGACAAGATAGACTAAGCTCTATATACTTCAAGATCCATCTGTTGAAGAAATTGAGGCGGAATTTTTCTCAAGGGGAAAAATCGGGAAGACCCTGTGAACATTTGGAGGTAACTTACAGAACTAATCATGGTTGTTCTCACTGTAATTTCACAATTCTCTTTAAATATATTGAATGCTTATCGAGTGTAAGTTATAGACCCACTCCTTGTTTAGCCGTCTTACTCCCCAGCTCTTATTTCCGTTGGGAAGACGGTGATTTGTGGTTTTGAGAAATGTCTCCTATGGAGGTGCTTTGGGGGAGCGCTCTCTCAGTTTCATTTTTCAAGCAATAAAGAGCCCTAGAGGTTTACGTGGTCCACAGAGATCTCAGGGCCTATTCAAGACTTGAAGCAATTGCCCCGTCTCTCTTATAGTGGCCCCCTTGAGTTGTAAGTGACTTATGGAACTCATAAATCAGCCACGCAGGGACATTCCTGCAGCCGGCCACATCCTCGGGAGAATGAAATCCTGAGGTCCAAATGGAGGGAGAGGTAATATGATTCTCTAGCAGCTCCCAAGCTCCCCGCCTTGGCCTTCCGGGGTAAATGGGAATCTCTGTGAACTTTCTTAGGTAGCCGTTATGTCTCAGTTGTTTTTCCATTATTCGATAGCAATTTATGACCATATCGAATATGAGGTTTTAGGAAAATAAATTGGATCACTGGCTTCATTTAGTCAATGGAGTTGAATTGCCTATGCTTAATCTATAGCCCTTGCCATCTTCTCATATAAAAAGCTATTGGGGAGCTCAAGCTGGGGCTACTCTTTTTATTGCTCTCTTTCTAGAGCCAAGCTGAGAATTGTTCTCATCTCAGGGTTAAGATTTCGAGTCAATGATTAATGGCGTGATTACATTTGTTTTCTTTCTGTATTAACCCATGTGACCTGTGGCATTTGCCTCCTGTGTTAACCATTAGACATATAAATAAGCTCTGTATTTATTTGAGGAGTGGAGTTTTAATGCCCTTTGTTCTAAACTTGTACTGAGCAAGATCTATGATAGTTAGGCCTTTTCCAAGAGCTAGGAGAACCTTGTTTCCATGGGACCTGGCTGGGGGAAAGTCTGCGATTGTCTTTTTTTTTGCTCAGTGACTGAAATCTGTCAGAGGTGGATCTTTTAGAAGATTGATTATAAATGCCTTCTTCGGTTGACCTTTGACAGTGTCCGGAAGACAGGCTCAGACAAAGTTGGAAGTCAGAAGTATCTGGAGGGCAGGCTCGGGCAGGGCAAGGGGTTGAAAGTATCCAGAGGATGGATGAGTGGAAATTCAGCAGGGAAGTGCTTCTGACCCTCAGGGAAAGCTAAATGGTTTCCCCTTTTGATTTCCAAGAGATCAACTGCAAAATACCATGTAAAAAGTTCTTTATCCTATTGCCAATTCAATTATAGGGGATTGATTGTAGGATTTTTAAAAAATACCTAAGTAAGTTCTCCTTTTACATTTATGAATAGATGTGTTCGTGTGTGTGTGTGTGTGTGTGTATACATACATATATTTACTTATTTATTTATATAATAATAATTTATTAGTTAAAATCATTGACTCAAAAAAAGTCATTTACTCAATTACCATTTAGTATTTAGCTCTTCTGTGTCAGACAAGACAAGAAAAATGAAACAATTTTTTCCCCTTAGAAGCTTATAAACCAAACTGATTGTACCTTGGGTGCTTTGATGTAGTGAACTCAGACCTGAATCAGAAAGTCTTTGATAAAGAAGCCTGGCCACTCCACTTCACCCAGCTGTTGGGAGAAAAATGATCTGCGCAAGATACACGAAAGGTTTCCATGTACCCAGAGTATTACTGTTGTTGCTTAATCCACTCCAAATAAAGTTGAGAACTCAGACTTTCTTGGAGTCCTCTGAATTTGGAGTCATTTTTCTTAGAGTTGCTTTTGCATTTAGACTCTCTGGACAAGTGTTTGGAGCTGGAAGGGACCCGAGAAGGCTTTAGTTACACCCTCTGCCCCTCTTTCTTAAGAATCGAAGAACTTGAGGTCAAAAGATGGCAAATTGAATTGCCCAGAGTTCCAAGGGAATAAGAGTCAGTCTGGATTTAAACACTCCAAAGCTCTTTCCAGTCTTTCACAAGCTCAGGCTTCTGAAAGAATCAGATTCCTGCTGACAGTGAAGTGGCTGGAGGTGGAGGGAGGACATAGAGGGCTAGTCTTGGGCACTTGGCTCTAGCCCATCCCAGCTGTGTGAATATGGCCAAGTCTCAATCTTTCAATGCCCAAGGCTGGTGCTCCGGTTAACTCTAAAAACACATAAACGGAGTCTTCTATCTTTGTATTTTACAAGGAGACATCTTATCTACCCTATACTCTACTGTATTTAAGTACATAGAGGGCTGAGCAGAAAGACAGCCATCTCAAAGCCAAACTTAGAGGGACTCCTGTAGTCTCAGCCCCTGCCCTGAGAACCCCGTCTCGGCCTCTTGGGATGGCAGCTTTGTAAGTGTGTAGCGTCACGCCGGACATAACCGGCTTCCAACATCATTGACTTCTTTTGCAATCCTATGTATTGGTGCATTTGGAACTATTATTCTCAGAAGGAGGCTGCCACATGAAGCATCCACACGGGAACCACACAGGTGAGAAGCCCTGCTCCAGGCAGCTGAGCTCCACTGGTGGAGGGAATTTGCATACCAGAGGTTCCCACACAGATGAAATCATGACTTATCTCCTCCCAAATATCTGCTGATGAAGACCACTGGTTATAAAGATCCCTGTACTGAAATGTCTTCTCCACTGCTAACTCCTAATCTCACCCGGATGAAATCCTAGCCAATCAATTCCTCCCTCTGTCCTTGTTCTCTATCTCTCTTTCTCTCTGTTTTTTTTTCTCTCCTTTCTTTTCCTCCCTTCCTTTTTTCCTCCCTTCCTTTCTTTTCTCCTTCCTTTCTTTTCCTTTCTTCCCCTCCCTTCCTTTCTTTTCCTTCCTTCCTTCCTTCCTTCCTTCCTTCCTTCCTTCCTTCCTTCCTTCCTTCCTTCCTTCCTTCCTTTCTTCCTTTCCTTCCTTCTTTCCTTCCTTTCTTCCTTTCCTTCCTTCTTTCCTTCCTGTCTTCCTTTCCTTCCTTCCTTCCTGTCTTCCTTTCCTTCCTTCCTTCCTTCCTTTCTTCCTTTTCTTCCTTCCTTCCTTTCTTCCTTTCCTTCCTTCCTTCCTTTCTTCCTTTCCTTCCTTCCTTCCTTCCTTCCTTCCTTCCTTCCTTTCTTCCTTTCCTTCCTTCCTTCCTTCCTTCCTTCCTTCCTTCCTTCCTTCCTTCCTTCCTTCCTTCCTTCCTTCCTTCCTTCCTTCCTTCCTTCCTTCCTTCCTTCCTTCCTTTTTTCTTTCCTCAGATAGTAAATATTAAGTATCTAACACTAGATTTGAACTCAGGTCTTCTTGACTTCAGACCTAGCTGTCCCTTCAAACAATTTTTTCCCAACAAGTTGATGTCCAAAACAAAGTGCTTATGCACTGAGGAACCTATAAATATAAAAGAGTTCCTCATTGCCTTCATGAACTTTGCATTTGCAGTAGTTCAGAAAGTGGCTGGCCCTCACCGGGCTTGTCACAGGCTCCCTCTGCATTGGTCGTGCCCTTCCCTCCTTCCTCCATTTTCTGTAATCTTCTCTGCCTGGATCTTTAAAAGCTGGAAATATTATCTTGATCCCATAGAGGTGGGTTAGCTTGTGGTTCCCTCCCAGTGCCATCAGAAGTGGGAAACCAGGGCCACCTAAGAGAGAGTTGGGTCCTCTCTGGAAAATCTGGCTTTGCTAAGTTGCCTAGATCTATAGATGGACCCCAAATGTTCCTTCACTAAACTAGGAAGAATTATGGGACTGGCATAAAATGGGCCATAACTCTTCAGCTGGACAGAGTTGGGCCAGCAGCCTTTAAAGCTTAACATAAATACCACTTCTTCCATGAAGCCTTCCTAGATCTCCCCAGTAGAAGTAGATCTCACCCTCCTCTAAATTTCTTATGTCCTTTGTAGCACTTGTTATAGATAGCTTTGTAGTTTACAAGGAGACATCTTATCTATCCTATACTCTACTATATTTAATCCTACACTTGCGTGACATTTTTACAAGAATTACAAAATACAGGATTTCTAAAGATGAGATAGATGCAAATAAAGGTAGACTGAAAGTCACTTAAGCCACTCCACTTTGAGTAGGCAAATAAGACACCCAATTATTTAAACAATCAGTTTCAATCATAAGCTTTAGACCAAGGGTTTTTGACCTTTTTAAAAACAAACAAACTTTGATAAATTGCATTTCTGTAGAATTGGTTTTCATTGTAGTAATCTGTATCTTATTTCATACATAAAAAACATTAATCTGAAAAGAAACTAGACTGCCAAAGGCTCCATGCCCTAAAAATTGAGAACCTCTGTTTTATTTCATTATCAAATGACTCCCACCTCCTCAGAGGGCTCCTAGAGCCCTGGCAGGGAGATGTAGCTTTACTCTGGAACCTTTCCTCTCCTTCTAAGACCCATCTGGGAGAGTAGGAGCTGAGATAAGGTTGCTCAGAGCTTTCTCAGGCCACCAATAGAAAAAGGACAACAAAGTGACCAGAAGATGTAGTTTTCTTTAAAAAAAAAAAAAAAAGCATGTGACTATACCATCGCCACAGAGAGGACTGAAAAGCTTTCATTACTCCCCTGAAGATGGGACTGGGCTTAGGGGTGGGGTGATGAGGACCCCAAGAGAGGTGGAGAATTCTCAGTCTAATCAGCTCAGCGAGTGGCAGAAGAAACTTCACTTCTATTTTTTATTCAAGCACTGGGAAAAGCTTTCAGGTTCCATCTATGTTTTTCTCTGCTTCTTTTGAAAACCTAGCTTCCCAGAAGCCTTTGCTGTGTATCAGCCTCTTCCTTACAGACCCTTCCTAGCAGCCCCTCCCTTTCTTGACCCACTCTTCTTTGCAGGTGGTTGGGCAGAGAACGCCCAGAGCCTTGGGATTTCAGAAGGAGGGCTAAGTCTTTTCTGGCAGCAGCTTGATCTCTTCCCTGTGAATACAGGGGAGAGAGAGTAAGCTGTGCCCTTAGCCATTCTCCATGAGTTCCAGTTCCCAAACTCCTTGACAGTGTATTTTTCTTAAGCAAAGGACACGAGCCTAGTATTACATTCACCCGAGTATGCAAGTATTTTGTGGTATGAGGCCCGTGACTCATCAAATTGACATCTCATGGGTGGCTGCCCTAAGTGCCTTGTCCCAGTTTTGACCTGGCCAGAATGTGTAATGATTCGAGCCTGGTTGACTTGCTGGGAAATACAATTTCTATACAATCATCAGCCACAAAAAGACATTCTTGGTTCTCCAAAAGACAATCGGGCAACCATGTTGATTCTGAAAATCAAAACTCCATGAAAAAGTCCCAGCATTGACTTGAGGTCTCTCTTCCCCTGTCTCCCCCTCCCCCCCTTTCTTTTGGACTAGTTCAGTTATTTCATCCACGTGAGAAGCTCCTAGTGAAGAATTTTCTCTCCACTCTGCAATTTATGATCTAAGAAAGATCATCAGGGGACGCCGATTGTCTCACAGCCAGTATGCAGAGGTTGTACCTGAACAGAGGGCTCTCTGACTTTGAGCTTGGTACTCACAGTATTATCTCACTGACTTAAAAAAATAATTTTTTCCCTCACACGATTTTTTATGTTCATCTGTATTTGTGATTTCATTGATCTGGGGCATCCCCAATGTGAAAACTCCCTTCACATTTTCAGATGGACAACTCATCGATGATTTCTGATCTTAGAGACTGCTTGGGCCACACAGAGATAAAGCAACTATTCCCTGATCCCAGAGCTAGCGCATGTGAGAGGCAGGACTTCTTGTCTCCTGCATCTTCGCTGACTCCAAGGCCAAGTCTTTATCCACTCCGCCGGGCTGCGTCCCTTAAAAACTGTTATAAGAGAAAAACTTTTTATGACACTTTCTAAGAACTAGCTAACAAAAATTTATTAGGGAAAACTTACTAGGTAATGAAATGGAAATCTTTGAATGCATAAAGGAGATTTAAAAAGTTGAATGTCTCCTGGGAGCAACTTTTAAAGTCAATGAGTTAAGAATTATTATTAATTTTTTTTTACTAATAATCATATTCTAATTATGAGGAGCTATAGTTGAGCCCAAGGGAGTAGCCTCAATTCCTCTACACTTTGAGCATTCCTTTTCTCTAGACCCAAATGTATGGTTTAGACAGATCCCTTTACTGGGAGAGAGCCTACATTTTGGGGGGTTCTCACAATCTTCTCTGTGCACTAAGTGCTCTGGGGACAGTTTTGCTAATTGGTTTATGTCCAGAATTTCTCTATAAAGGGGAAAAGTAAAAAAATTATTCAATGTATAATATGAATCAGATATGAACAGATAATTTAGATAATTTATTTCTATACACAAAAAGAACACCAAACATAAAATACCCACAATGTCTGTTTGACAAAGATCAAAACAGTAACAACAACAACAAAAAAAAACTTAAAACAGGATTTGATGACCTAACTTATACTATTCTATGGTTTTTTTGTGATGGTAATTTCAAAACTTTACTGGAACATAAAGCAGTTGAACGTCAACTAATAAGGCATTTCCCAGGTCACTTCAACTTTGAACTATCCAAATCCAAATCCAAAAACAAAAACTCAGGTTTGGGCCAAGTCTCTTCTCAATATTCAATTTTTCCCAATGTAAATTCTCCCCCTTCCCCTCCATCCCCCCTAGTCATCTCCAATCCAATGAGATCCTGAGATCTCTCAGACTCACAAGATAGTCTCTAATTCTGGACACGTCCATCTTGGGCTAGGTATTTGTGTACTTAAGAAAAGGATAGAACATAAGAGGAAGCTCAAATCCAGACTCAGCCTTCCTTACTCATAACATATGTTGTACTTACTCATAACATATGTTGTACCTGCCATGTGCTCCCGGCTATACGGAGACCTGAGTAAGGTGGGGATGAGGCAAACAACTCTTTCCTCATGAGAACGGGTTTAAAATAGTACTGACCTGATTTGATACTGAAAATGTTGATGGAGAAAGCACTGCCTTTTGCATATATTCACCGAGTCATCCAGTCTTCCAGTTTTAAAGCCAACAAGAGGACTCTGTCATCTTCAACTCCTTAAAGACAAGTCATACATGGTCGGAAGCTGGTTTTTCTTGGTTGCTCAGACGTAGGAATGGCAATTCTAAACACTCTCTATGAAAATAACCCTCGGAGGCCAATCCAAACTAGCTACGCTATCATAAAAGCAACTTTCGGCTTTTAAAAAGAAATCAGTCCACCAGAAAAGCTAATTGATCCATATGCTCAGCTTTGGAAGCCTCATGTGAAAGTCATTAAACTGTTGACTAGTAGGACTACCTTTAGCCATACACTGTAAATTCTTGAAAGAGTTGGCAGTTGTTTGGATTTTCCACACATGGGAATTCCATTTTGATTGGATAAAAGGAGTGTGTTCTCTTAGATGGAATAAACATAGGATTTCTCACTTATTTAAGCTCTGCCTATCCATGGTCATATTTCTTATTTAGTTACCTGATTAAAAAAAAAAATTACCATCTGATAATGGACTTGTAGAAAAGGTGCTAAAAACTCATCATGGATAGAGTAAGGTGCTCTGTTATACCAGTTCAAGCTCTTTGGCCAAAGAGATCATTTTGATAAACATTTCCTTGTACCTTCATAGGGATTTCATAGTACTTGTATATAGAAAGTCACTGAATGAACATAGAATTGCGGTCTGCTAGATTTTCTCTCTGCCAAAAAACCAATCCAATTTCTCCTGAGGCTTATTGAAGATGAAGTAATTTTTGTTGTTGTTGTTGAGAGTGAATCTTACAGGAAACATGTACATTGACCCCTCTTAGATTTCCCTCCCTCCCCCCCAACCACACACTCCAATTGGCTCAAAATCTTTGGCTTACTCTATTTTCAACCTGTGTCTCTTCATTTTCTTAGACAGCCTGATGGTTTCCCTAGTCCTGGAGACTCAAGATGCTGGTGGTCTTTTATTGTAGGTCTCTGATTGGCTTTAACGTTATCATAGCTCAGAACTCATGACTATAAGCAAATCCACCAGCATGGCTTCCTCAGTAGTAGGAACTACAGGCTTGCACCACCACAACCAGCCTAAAGATGAAGGATTGAAGGAGAATTCATGTGAAGGGAAGAGTCCCAAAATCAGTTAGGAACCTGGAATTCACCCTCACTTTCCTGGATTTCCATTTTCTTAGCTGTCAATGGAGTTGAATAAGATGATCTCTAAGAGTCCTTATAAATATATATATATATAAAATCTAAAATCTTAGAATGTTCTTTTAAATATATGTATAGTTCATTTCCCCCCAATTACATGTAAAAATAAACTATTTTTATGAGTTTAGCTCAGTTCTCTATATATTTGAGAAATGAAGCCTTTATCAGAGTGACTTGCTTCAAAAACTTTTCAGTTTTAATTACTAAATTGATTCCCTTCCATCCTATCCCCTCACTCTTGTTTATTCTTTTCTCTCTCTCTCCTTTCATCCTGTCTCTCCTCAAAAGGATTTTGCTTCTTAATACTGCCTCCCCCGTTGTGAACGAATCCAACCATTCTGGAGAGCAATCTGGAATTATGCCCAAAAAATTATCAAATTGTGCATACCCTTTGATCCAGCAGTGTTTCTATTGGGCTTATATCCCAAAGAAATACTAAAGAAGGGAAAGGGACCTGTATGTGCCAAAATGTTTGTAGCAGCCTGTTTGTAGTGGCTAGAAACTGGAAAATGAATGGATGCCCATCAATTGGAGAATGGCTGGGTAAATTGTGGTATATGAATGTTATGGAATATTATTGTTCTGTAAGAAATGACCAGCAGGATGAATACAGAGAGGACTGGCGAGACTTACATGAGCTGATGCTAAGTGAAATGAGCAGAACCAGGAGATCATTATACACTTCGACAACGATATTGTATGAGGACATATTTTGATGGAAGTGGATTTCTTTGACAAAGAGACCTGAGTTTCAATTGATAAATGACGGACAAAAGCAGCTACACCCAAAGAAAGAACACTGGGAAACGACTGTAAACTATCTGCATTTTTGTTTTTCTTCCGGATTATTTATACCTTCTGAATCCAATTCTCCCTACGCAACAAGAGAACTGTTCGGTTCTGCAAACATATATTGTATCTAGGATATACTGCAACATATCCAACATATAAAGGACTGCTTGCCATCTAGGGGAGGGGGTGGAGGGAGGGAGGGGAAAAAAAAATCGGAACAGAAACGAGTGTCAATTTAATGTAATTATTAAATAAAAAATTAAAAAAAAAATACTGCCTCCCCCAATCTGCCCTCCCTTCAATAATCACTCTTCCACTTCTTTTATCTCCTACAGTTCCTATTTTCCTATGAAGTAACATAGATTTCTAGATCCAATTGAGTGTGTATGTTATTTTTTCTTTGAGGCAATTCTGATAAGAATAAGATAAATTCACTTCCTCCCCCCCCATCTTCCCCTTTATTTTAAAAGCTTTTTATTGCCTCTTTTATGTGAGATAATTTAGTCCCATTCTCCCCCTCCCTTTCCCATTCCACCATCCCTCTTCCCAACTCTTAATTTTATCTTGTTAGATATCATCCCTTCATATCCAACTCACACCTGTGTCCTCTGTCTATATATATTCCTAACTACTCTGATAATGAGAAAGTTTTTTTTTTTTCTTTTTAATGAATTACAGGTATCATCTTCCCATGTAGGAATGTAAACAGTTTAACCTTATTAAGTCCTTTATGATTTTCCTTTCCTGTTTACCTTTTTAAGCTTCTCCTGGGTCCTGCGTTTAAAAGTCAAATTTTCTATTCATCATTTCATTAAGAAAGCTTGAAAGTCTTCTATTTCATTGAATATCCATTTTATCCCCTGAAGGATTCTCCTCAGTTTTGCTGAGTAGGTGATTTCTAATTGTCATCCTAACTTCTTTGCTGTCCAGGATATCATATTCCAGGATATCTGATCCTTCAATGTAGAAGCTGCTAAATATCTTGTATAATTTTGACTGTGACTCCACAATACTTGAATTGTTTCTTTTTGGCTGTTTACAATATGCTCTCTGACCTGGGAGCTTTAGAATTTGGCTATAATATACCTGTGAGGTTTCATTTGGAGATTTTTTCAGGAGATGATCAGTGGATTCTTTCAATTTCTATTTTATCTTCTGATTCTAGAATATAAGGACAGTTTTCCTTGTTAATTTCTTGAAAGTTGACATGTAGGTTCTGTTTTTGATCATGGCTTTCAGGAAGTCCAATAATTTTTAAATTATTATTTTTCACGGATCTATTTTCAAGGTCAATTATTTTTCCAATGAGATATTTTATGTTTATGTTTGCTTATGTCTTCCATTTTTTTCATTCTTTTGGTTTTGTTTTATTGTTTCTTGACTTCTCATAAACCATTAGTGCCTATTTGCTCAATTATAGTTTTTAAGGAATTATTTTCTTCAGTGAGTTTTTGTACCTCTTTTCCCACTTGTCCAGTTCTATTTTTGAGGAGTTTTTTCTTCAGTGAATTTTTGTGCCTCTATTTTTCTTCCAATGGATTTTTGTATCTCTTTACCATTGGCCTAGTCTGTTTTTTAAAGGGTTTATTTTCATCAGTATTTTTTTTTTGTGTGTATCTCTTTTAACAAGCTGTTGTCTCTTTTCTCACGATTTTCTTGTATCATCCTTATTTCTCTTCCCAGTTTTCAAAATCTGTTTTGAGCTCCTCCATTGTCTGAGACCAATTCATATTCTTCTTGAAGGCTTTGTGTGTAGGAGTTTTGATTATATTCTTTTGAGTATGTGTTTTTATCTTGTGATCATAGAAACCTTCTATGGTCAGAATTTTTTTTCTGTTGTTTGCTCATTTTTCCAGCTTATTTTCTTGACTTTTAATTTTGTTTTAAAGTTGGGCTTTAATTCCAGGATGAAAGGTGAACCATCCCAACTTCTAGGGGTTTTGTGCAGCTATTTTCAGAGATACTTCTAGGGACTTGCAAGTTTTCAGTTCCTCCACAGTAGTGTGATTTAAGGAGAGATGTGTTTACTACTCTCTTGGTCTGTGTTCTATTCTGTGAGTAACCACAAACACTCTTTTTCTATGGTCAGAATTTTTTTCTGTTGTTTGCTCATTTTTCCAGCTTATTTCTTGACTTTTAACTCTATTAAAGTTGGGCTTTAATTCCAGGATGAAAGGTGAACCATCCCAAGCTCTAGGGGTTTTGTGCAGCTGTTTTCAGAGATATTTCTAGGGACTTGCAAGTTTTCAGTTCCTCCACAGTAGTGTGATTTAAGGAGAGATGTGTTTACTACTCTCTTGGTCTGTGTTCTATTCTGTGAGTAATCACAAACACTCTTTTTCTATGGTCAGAATTTTTTTCTATTGTTTGCTCATTTTTCCAGCTTATTTCTTGACTTTTAACTCTGTATTAAAGTTGGGCTTTAATTCCAGGATGAAAGGTGAACCATCCCAAGCTCTAGGGGTTTTGTGCAGCTGTTTTCAGAGATACTTCTAGGGACTTGCAAGTTTTCAGTTCCTCCACAGTAGTATGATTTAAGGAGAGATGTATTTACTACTCTTGGTCTGTGTTCTATTCTGTAAGTAACCACAAATACTCTTCTGCTGTGGAACTGGGATGAAGCCACCAGCTCCACTGTGGCTTCAAGTGCTTGTCTACTAAGTGTTCCTCTTTGCTGCTACCTAGGACTGCAACCATGATTGGGTATGGGTAAAGCAACAAAAGAACCCTTCCTCAGTGCTAGCAAAAAGTCTCTCTGCAATCTCCTTCTGCTCGGGTGTTTGACCCCCTCATTGTCTGTGGGTTGAAAGTTCCAAAGGCCTCTGCTGCTATTAAAAAATATTTTTTTAAACTGGGTAATCACTGTCTGCCTGGATAGGACACTGGATTAGATGGGTTCTTGGGTTCTTCCAGGGAAAATATTTGGTTCCAACCAAATTACCTATCCTCTTTTTATCTATAAATCCAGGGCTTTTGCACAAATTGATTTCTAAGGTCTCTTTCAGTTCTACAATATTAAGATTCTTGAAATTGGATTATTAATGCTCATCACTCGAGTTATTTATTTTCTTATCTGACTTTTAACTTTGCTCTTGAAGAGAACCAAAATGGTATCATTATGTTGGAGTCAAGGTACGATCTGTTCTACTATGATTGATCACACCAGTATAAACTTAGAAGGCTCAATCACAGGGCAGGTACAAATGGTCCAGATGAACATTTGGAGTGAAGATGTCTCTAAACTTACACATCTTATATTTTCTTTGAGCTACTACAGTTCTGCTTGCTCTATGAGCACAGTGCCTTCCTTGATGTGGGCACGCCATGCTGGGCGGTTCTTTGTCAGGGCCCACTGTAGCTCCCAATTGACTCCAAAGCTCTTCAGAGACACCTTAAAAGTGTCCTTGTATTTGACCTCCATGGGACTGCCCACCTTGGGCGAATTCTCCATAAAATTGTCTTTTAAGCAAACATACATTTGTTATCCAAATAACGTGGTCAGCCCATCTTAAGTTGTACTCTCTGTGGTAGAATTACTAAACAACTCAATTCAATACATATTTATTAAGGTTCTATGATTATTATTTGTTTTGACTTTCAATTGGAGAAGAATGCTATCATTCCTAGTGTGGCAGAGACTCCCTAAACTGGGATTCAGAGCCAAAAGTCTCGTACTAGCACAACCACTATGTATCTGTGTGACTTTGTGTTAATTCACCTGGTTTCTTATCTATAAATCCTATAAATTACCTATCCTCTTCTTATCTATACATCCAGGGCTTTTGCACAAATTGATTTCTAAGGTCTCTTTCAGTTCTACAATATTAAGATTCTTGAAATTGGATTATTAATGCTCATCACTCGAGTTATTTATTTTCTTATCTGGCTTTTAAAAGTAGAAATTAGCAGCCATCTGGAAAATGAATTCTTTGAAGCTGTCGTTCAACTTTGCTATAAGACATGGGCCCCAGGAATTCTTGAAACGGATCTGTCCTTTTCAGTCCGGTCATGCCCGAGCAATGTATACCTGACTTAAGGTTCGTGTGCTTAGGTAATATCGCAGAAAACTATCCTGGTATTAGGTGCCAAGGTTTTGTGGTGCAAAGTTTTAACTAGCTGACACTCCGCCGGGGGCAAATTCAGTTGGAAGGAGGGGACAAAGGCTCAAGTGCAGGAGGTGCCAGGGGTGAGAGGAATCTGGCAGAGGAGAGGATGGGAATTTTCTGGTGTCTTAAAAGCCAATCCTGCCATTAGTCTAGGGGTGAGAGAGAAAGCCTGACCCTCATATATGAAAACCTGAGGGGAATTTATTCTCCAAAGGCCTTTCAGGCCAAAGAAACCTCCCTAGAGAATCCTATTTGTCCTGGGATAATTCCAGTTTTACTCTCAGATTTTACCTCCAGCTCTGCCCAGTATTATGAGGAAGGGAAAGAAGTGATTAAGTGTCTACTATGTAGTGCCAGAATTTGCTAAGTGCTTTTCAAATATGATTTCACTGCTCTTCCCAACAATCCTGTGACGTAGGTACTATTATTATCTCCATTTTTTTAACAGTTGAGGAAACTGAGGCAGCAAGCTGCTTTGCCACATGGCTAGAGAAGACTGGAGGTCTTCCTGACTCAAAGTCTCGTGCTCTAGCCTTAGCCGGAGGACCGCTCCCTCTCACTCAGACCAGGCAGGATCAGTATCTTGGACCCAATGTGTAATGATAATGGCCAGAATGATCCTTTTCAGCTCCTCTTTCTTCTCAGCAAATGGGATGGGAGTGACCAGGGAGAGATCAATGGCCAAAGGAACAGGAGGAAAATGGGGCCTGACTCTGTAGCATCCCAGGCTGTCACCAGGTGGCACCCTGAAAGCAGCCAGGCCCATAGGTGCTGCCCCAACTGAACAGCTCTCCCGGCAGGTGCCTTTGTGGTCAACGTCAGCTCGCAGCTTCTCGCTGTCAGACTCGCCCGACACTGGACTCCCTCACCCTCTTGGCTCGCGTTTCTCCCCCTGACATCAAGGGCTCCGCTCGGATGCCGGCCAACTGATTTCTGCCTCGCAATGGTTAACGAGCCAAGAACTTGAAGAAATTCATGCTGGGAGAGGAAAGGAGATAAATTGTGCAGAACCTGCCTCAAAATCAGGAGATTTTAAAGGGAGGGCCACTGAAACCATTTTAACGCAGCAAAACACGCCGACATCAATTTCCTCAGAATGGGCTTCCTGGAGGAGCCATTCCCAGATTCTCTTAAAACAGAGAATACTTCCAGCTATATTTCAGTGCCATTGATTTCCTTTGTAATTCTACGAATTTAAAAACATTATTCTGAGAAGGGGTTCATAAATTTCACCAGATCCTCCAAGGGGTCTTTGGCACAAAAACGGTTAAGAACCTCCAAGATTATCCTGAAATTTTACTGATAATAAAACTGAGGCCCCATGATATTAAGGGACTTCCGCAAAGCCAAGGAAGCAATGAATTAACAGCTAGGAGGGAAGCCCAGGTGTTCCCAGGTTCCCTCCATTGCTTCTTGCTGTACTCACTTAAGAAGTAGGGATTTTAGGTCAGGAAAAAAAGCCTGTTCCAGGCCTGGAAGGTCTGAGGAACCTTTCTAGAAACTTCCCTTCAGCAGAGTTTTCCTTATTCCACGCGGATTTGATTTAAAGATCTGCCCTGGATAGAAACTGTCCGAATTCTAAGCAATTCACCGACTTCCTTATCTATTCTCTTGGGAGACTGAAGGTTCCCCTTGTGGCTTTCAGGTTTCGGATTCTGCTCCTGGTTTCCAAAAGAAAGTCCCGTCGCCCTGGCCCTGGTTCAGGCCCCACGGACTCCCAGACCTGGCAGCTGGCCAGCGCTGGACAGTCTGCTGCTTTCTGAGGCGGGGCGCTGGGCGAGGCTGGAAACAAAAATAATTTGGGCCTGTCGAACCAGATCATCCGGATCAGGGGCAGCTGCGGGGCGGAACCCGACCTCAAGGTAAGGGCCTGAAGTCATGCACTTTATCTTTTGGGCCTGACCTTAGGTCAGATGCCTCCAGTAAATGAATCCATCTGCGCCACACCCAGTGAGGTACCGCTGATGTCATGGCTTTGGAGCAACTGTCATTTTCTTCCCTGGAAAAAATATTCTGATGGGAGGGAGTGATGGAAAGAAGATCTAGATTCAAATCTCAACTCTTCCACTTATTTTTATGCTCTAGTACACACACACATATATACACATATAAATAGATATATGTACATGTATACGTGTATATACACACATATTTAGGTACAGGTATATAGGACATATAGATACACATACATATATATACCTATATATACACACACATATATACATACATATGTATATATATTTCAAAATATATAGATGTACACCTTCTGACATCTCTCAATTCATATCCTTATTTGTAAACTGAGTATAACAATATTCATGCTCCCTGCCTAACAAAATTGATGTGAAAAAAGCATTTTGTGGAAAGTCTTAAATAAAGGTTTGTTATCATTGAGTCCTGAGTGATTCCTCTTGATCTAATTTGGGGTTTTCTTGGCAAAGATACCGGTGTCGATTTGCCATCTCCTTCTCCAGCTCATTTTACTGATAAGGAAACTGAGGCAAACAAGGTTAAGTGACTTGCCCAGGATCACACAGCTAGGAAGATTTGAACGCAGGAAGATGACTCCACTCTGCCCACTGTACCATCTCTCTGCCCAAATGATAGTAAATTCGTCTGAATCGGGCTCACCCTCGGTATGCCTCCTAATCCATGCCCTTTTAACCCACGAGGGCTGTTGTTGGTGTGGCTAAGAATAATAATAGCTGATATTTTAAAATCCTTTTAAAGTTTATAAAGCACTTTACATAATAGCTGACATTTTTTAAAGTTCTTTAAAGTTTAGCAATCACCTTACATATGGTTTCCCTTTCGAGTGTCATGACAAGCCTGTGAAATAAATCCTAAGGCATCATTGTGCCCGTTTGACAGATGAGGACGTCGAGGTTCAGCTCACGCGTCTGGGAAGCGTCCAACCTAGAACTGTAGCCTGGTCCCCACCCACCCCAGCCAAAGTCCAGCCCAACAATGGCTGTTGCCAAGTTGCATTCTCGGCCGTCTAACCCCCTTCCGTGAAGCTGACTTCTGGATTGGGACCATGGTCCATATTAGTTGCACGTTTTCTTGCTCAGCAGGCTCTTAGCCTCCCAGAAGCCCCCATGCCGGTGCCGGGGCTGGCAAATGCGAATTCCTTCTTGCTCCGGCCCCACAGGCCAGAGCGGGAGCCACATACCAGCCAGGGGTGGATTTCCTCGGAGCTGACCCGGCGGTGCACCCTGCTCTCCAAAGTATTTGATCTCCCTGATCTCTGATACCAGGGGAGGGGCCCCTCCTCCCTGCTGCCACTCCCGCCCCTTCCTAGGGCCTTTTTATCTTTTCCCCGACTTGAATTTCATAGTTTCTCCGGTTGTTATCTGATAGGGATGTATTTTCTGGCTTCAGTCAGAGGCAAGGGCGTAACTAGGAGGGGCAGTGGGGAAAGAGGCCAGGTACGCCCTGGGGAAGAGGTGGAGGGTGGGGCAGGGTGGGACCTGCACGTGTGGGCTCTAACTATGAACATGCCCGCAGGACACTTCCTGTAGAACCCAGGTCCCCTCTCCCCCTTCTCCTTCCCCCCCCCAACCCCCTTCTAGGTGGTCTGTTAAATGTCATCACTTCCTCCCGTTTGGCCAAAAAGCCCTCGGATGCTTCCATTTACCGAAGACAGCCGTCCTTCCTCGTCTTCCCCACTTTGGTGTTTCCCAGAATTCCCCTTCTGCGGACCCCAGCCCTAGGGGACAGGCTAATTCTGACTGGTTCTCATTCTGAAAAACGGACACTGAACTTCAGTTCCACTCAATAGGCCTTCGCTAATCGGCCACAATTTGGGGGAAATGGGTGGAATGGTGGGTCTGGGGGCGGGAAGATGTGGCTACAGAGTGCCGGGCTTGTCCTAGAAAAACTACCTGCCTTCATCCCTTTCTTCAAGTAATAGCACCCCCTTTCCAGCATTGCCATGAGGCTCAAAGAAGATGAGATTTGTAAAACACTCTGTAAATCTTTAGGGGTTATATAAATATGGTCATTGTCCAGTCATTGCATCATAATCTAATTCTTTGTGGACCGTATCATGTTAAGTCTGTGTCCATTTCCTTCTCCAGCTCATTTTACAGATGAGGAAACTGAGGCAAACAGGATTAAATAGACTCGCCCAGGGTCACACAGCTAGTGAGTGGCTGAGGACAGGTTTGAATTCAGGTCTTCTTGATTTCAGACCCAGCTTTCTATTCATTGAACTACTCACCTACCTTCTTATCTAAATGTTAGCTGTTATTATTTAGGCATTAGAGAGGCAAAAATATAAATATAATAAACAATTACTTCCTTCAAACAACAAACATCCCTATATATATGACCACATATAGAATGTACACAATATACATACTATATATTCTATATATGGTCATATATATAGGAATGTATGTTCCTTGAGGGAAGCAACTGTTTAAAGGATGTATATGGGGATATATATATATAGGGATGTGTGCGTGTGTGTATATGTGTAAATATATCCCTATATATATGATCATATATAGAATGTACACAATATATATACACTATATATCTGACCATAGATAGAATGTAGACAAGAAAGTATATACAAAGTATATTAAAAGTAGCTTGAAGACATTTCAAAAGGAAGAAAGTCTTAATAACTTGTTTGGGGAGAAGAGATTTTCGAGTGGATTGTGTTGACGTGACCAGAAACAAAAGGATGATGACGTTGGGTTTGGTGATGAATGTGGCAAAAACCAGGGGGCACCTGGCTGAGCTCTGAAGGAAGTGAGGGAGAGGAGAGGAGGAAGAGCCCGCCAGAGATGGGGAACGGCTTGTACCATCACGGGGACAAGTCAGAAGGCCGTGTCTGGGGTAAAGCTAAGAGGCCGGTTTGATTAGAACAGAGAATAAATGAAGGGACATAATAAGAAGTAGTAATAAGATAGAATAAGTAATATTATGATAAGAAGTAATTATTATTATAATAAGGAGTAAAACTTGGAAAAGAAGAGAAGTTCCGGATTGTAAAGTCTTAAATGTCAAGCTGAGGAACCTTCGTTTTCTCTTTTCTCATTCATCGGGAGATTTTGAAGCAGGGTGAGCCAGCGGGGTCAGATCAGCGCGGACAGTGGCTGAGCTCTGAGAAGAACTTGGTGGGGAAGATCTGGGGCTGCTGTTCTTGATCGATTTAGCATTCTAATTTCAGAGATGTTATCATCGGCATGAGTAAATGCCCAGCGTGTACTAGATACTGACCTGGAAAGGGCTGTTCTCCCATGGCTTATCTGATTTCTCTTGGTCTTCTGCTGATAACCCTTTTGAGAATTCCAAGCAGGCACTTCCACCCGCCGTGATCGGGGCTGGTTTTTCATGTTCCTTATTGGTCAGTCATGTCTGACTCTTTGTGACCTCATTTGGTGGCAGAGATACTGGAGTGGTTTGCCATTTCCTTGAACAGATCATTTTTTAGTTGAGGACACTGAGACAACTAGGGTTAAGTGACTTGTCCAGAGTCACACAGCTAGTAAGTTCTAAGGTTGGATTTGAACTCAGGATGATGAATTTGGCTTTCTATATACTATGGTGCCCTTTCATGTTGGTAAAGGGCAGCAAAAATGAAGGTATCTGGGGGCCACCATTGTCCGTGCTGTAGGAGGTACAGAACAGCCTTGTGACTGGTCTCTCTACTTCAAGGTTCCCTCTAATTCATCGTCCATATCAAAATCAATTTAAAAAAAATTCTCAAGTCTGATCCCAGCAGCCTCTCCTCAAACTTTCTTTGGCTCCCCATTGTCTACCGAATATAATTTAATCTTTAGAATGATGTCCACGGCTCTCTGAAATGTGACCTTACTGGTCTAATCTTATTTCACGCTATTACCCTTCATAAATTCTATGAATCGAGTACCACTGGAGCTAACTAATGTTCTCAAACTCGTGGCCACTCCCAATTCTGTGTATGGTTGTGCCCAGTTCCTGAAACCCAACCTCTCCACAATCCCTCCAGTTCTGACTGTGACCTTTCCCAAGACCTAGACCGACTACCTTCATCTCCATGATACCTTCTCACAAAGCCCCTGCTAAAAGTGATTTCCCTCCTTCCTTCAATGCCTCGGGGCACTCTTGGTCTCTCACAGTCTAACTTATAGTTACAGCTAAATTCTGATTAGTCCCGATAATGAGTCAGACTGCAGCAGTTTCATTATTCTGACATGCTCCGTATAATTCCATTGGACTAGACAGAACAACCATATTTGACATAATTACAACTTCAAATTGTGTGAGAACTGCTTTCATGGGATTCATTATTTGCAATAATTGGGAATTAAGTAGATTCATGCATGTGTCTCGTCCCCCGTACCAGATTTTGGCTGGATGGTTGGTCTTTGTCCTTAACTCTTGAAGAAGACCAAAATGGTATCACTGCATTAGTGTCGTTATGGTGTGTCCGACTGTGATCAGACCAGTATGAGTGTGGAGTGCTCAGCCACACCTCGGATACAAATAGTCCATATGGACTTTGTGCATCTGGGTTTTCTGTTGAACTAATTCAGTTCTGCTTTGCTCCTAGAGCACGGCACCTTCTCTGACGAGGGCACGCCATGCTGGGTGGTCTGTGCCAGGGTCACCCATGTCTCAATCAATTCCAAAGTTTTTAAGAGAGACTCGAGAATGTCCGTGTATTGGTTTTTTTTCTGGCCACCAGGTGAGAGCTTGAATTTTAACTCCTAAAGAGGGAGAGCTGTTGTTTTGTTCATCTCTGTATCACTGATGTCTAATATTGCGCATTGTATCTCGTGGATGTTAATAAACATTTGGATCATTTAACTTATCAGAAGTCCGAAAACAGAAACTCCCATCCTTAATATGTATGCGATTTTTTTTCAGTTATCCCCAGTAGTAGCATTTTATTTTTTTTATTATTATAACTTTTTATTTACAAGTTATATGCATAGGTAATTTTTCAGCATTGACAATTGCCAAACCTTTTGTTCCGATTTTCCCCTCCTTCCTCCCACCCACTCCCCCAGATGGCAGGTAGACCAATACATGTTAAATATATTAAAGTAAATGTTAATATATATGCGATTGTTAACAGAATTATTTTCCTGGCCAGAGTTTTTACCAAAAGCAGGGACCTCTGTGGGAGCAGATTTTAAAAAGGTGGTTTGATCTTCCACCCCACCCATTGCTACACCCATTGAGATCCCAGAGCACGCCTACTTGGGTAGCCTGAAGGGGATAAAGAATAATATATGGTTGCTGAGAAAAAGAATTCTACACACCCACCAAAGAAGTATGGGTGTATCTGCTTAAAGTAAATCCAACATATAAAAATCTAAACCTATAAAATAGATAAATTAAGGAGTAAAGACAATACAAAAGGAAGCTTTTTCACAAAACTAAATAAATAAAAGATGGCTGGCTACTTCTGAATAGTGAGTTCTCAATGCATTTAAAACATTACCACCTCAAGTCATTGTTTTAAGGTTTACAAAGTGCTTGCCTAATTACAATCTGGGGAATTATGCTATGAAATTGGAACACATTGGAACACATCACATAAAGTAAGATATACTTCTATCTCTTTCTTGGTGAAGATTTTGAAGGGAATAAGCCAATGCTAAAGAGTAGAGAAGAGAAGGGAGAAGAAAGTCAAGGAGGGCAAGTGTAGAAAGTGATTCATTGAAATTTCTTTGATATAATTTTAGGATACAATTAATTACTATCAATGAAACAATCAATCCAAAAAAGTGAGGAATAAAATCAAACACAAAACTTTCTTGACCATTTCTAGTTTGCTAAAAGAGTTCATTTTCCTGACTTGAAATCTGGCTTCAGACACTTACTTGGACAAGTCACTATTTGCCTCAGTTTCCTCATCTGTAAGATTTGCTGGAGAAGGAATTGGCAAATCACTCTAGTGTCTCGCAAAAAAAAAAACCCAAATTGGGTCATAATGAGTCAGAAAATGAAATGATTGCACAAAAAAAAAAAAAAAAGCTAATACCAATATACCTTTGGAGTAGACCTATCATACCCCTATCATTTGGTGGCCCTGTATGGAGAAAGTCTGACTGTATTCTTCTACAATCAATATGACCACAGCATTTTATGGAGGACAAAAAGGAGATCTAGATGTGTTAAGTGACATACAGTTAAGAGGTAGGATTGTGGGTCAGAACCTTCCAAAGCTCTTCCAGTTCCAAGTGGGCTCTTTCCAATTCATCACGACTCCTTGGTTTGAAAATTAAGCAAAACAAGAGTCCTTGAATTTTATTTGCTGTCATATGGCTAATAGACCTGAAACAGTCTCTGAAGAATTGAAAATGAGTAAGTATGAACACACTGCAACATATAACAAATGAGAAACTGTGAATAACAGAAGTAAAAGCGTCCTTGGGAAGATGGTTATTTGTAAAAGGTGTGGTGTGCATGAGGGATGATGGGTACAGAGCTAGAGTGATCCAATGTGACCTTTTCCATGTCAAGAGAAAGTGAGAAAAGCCTCCAGATGGGTCCTATATTGAAGCAATGGGAAAGACTTTTGGGTGGGCTTGGCTGGATCTACATCAATGAATCCATTTGAGTATTTGAAATGTACTTTATTTACATTTCTCTCTCCTTCCCATCTTTTCTTCTAATTCTCTGTGGTATAATTGTAATCTGTGAGAACGTTTTAATTTACATTCTGCTTTGAGAGTTTTAGCTCTAGTTATACATTTAACAGACACTGAAAATGAATAATCTTACCAAGTAAATCAGTTCTGCCAATAAATCAGATCTGCTGTTGTTTTTGCTTCCTAAAATTTCACTTATCGTAAGTTTTATTAAAAGAACATACCCACTTCCCTATTTTCATATCCCAGAACTAATTATTGTTAAATATTGATGAATCATCTCCAAGATGAAGGGCAAACTAGAAATCAAATTACAGACTTCCTAGGAATTACAGAGGAAAAGCAGAAAACAAGCATTTATGCAGTACCTTCTGTATGCCAATTCACCTTGTTAAGCTTCCTAAATGCCTCATTCGATCCTCACAATAATCCTGAGAGGTAGTTTCTATTATTATCTCCATTTTATAATTGAGAGATCTGAAGCAGTCAGAGGTTAAGTGACTTGTACAAGATCACATAGGCTAGTAAATATCTGAAAGCAGATCTGAACTTCGGTTTTTTCTGACTCTAGGATTTTTATTAAGTGAAAATTGTTTTTAGCACAAATTAAATAACAGCAACGGAAGTTTGTCTTGGGACAATAAATATAACAGATCCCCTTTAAAAATAATTATATAGTTTTTGCTTATTTAGTTTGACTTTTTCCTATTCATCTTTTTCATCTGATAATTCATGGGAATTTTATTCAAAAATAAGAGAATTAAACCTCTAGAAAGTTCATCTTGGATCTAATGAATAGGATTTAGTGATTAAAATTTTAAAAGATAGTTAACAGAGGGGCAGCTAGCTAGGTGACGTAGAGGATAGAGCATCACCTCTGAAGTCAGGAGGACCTGAGTGTCTGAGACACTTAACACTACCTAGCTGTGTGATCCTGGGCAAGTCACTTAACCCCACTGCCTCAGCAAAAACAAATAAACAAATAAAACAATGATATAGTTAACAGCTATATAAGTAATTCTATGATGTGAATCTATTTTTAAAAATAATATTTCCCCTCTAATTACATTAAAACAATTTTTAAATAAGATATGAACCTTAGTGACATCTCCATCAAGTCCCCATGTATTTATGAAGTTTTCAAGTTACTAAATAGAGAAAAATAGAAACAGAGTGAGAATTAGGTGCAAAGTTACTGTACAGATGTGACACTGGAATCAGTAGGAATCCAAGCATATGGTGACTTAGGGGCTAAGTGTGCCCAGAGAAAAAAAATTAAATTCAATACACAAGCACCTAAATGGATACCAGGCAACTTGATTGACACTAGGCTTACAAAGAAAAAAAATGAAACGATTCAGATTCTGGACATGTATAGATAGAAGAGGTAGAGTGTATTATCACTGAAAGTGATACATACATTCAGTCAAAAGTATCAAATGAAAATCAATTCAGTTGAATTTGATAAGCATTATTAAATGACATTATCTCTGAGATATTAGATAAGGATATAAGGGCAAAACAAAAACATCCCAACCCTCGTGGGAGCTTATTGGGGGACTAAAAAACATATAAAGAAATAAATACAAAATATTTACAAGGAAATACA
Organism: Antechinus flavipes; assembly: GCF_016432865.1. NCBI lineage: Eukaryota > Metazoa > Chordata > Mammalia > Dasyuromorphia > Dasyuridae > Antechinus > Antechinus flavipes. The sequence goes on from NC_067403.1 coordinate 27,544,084, forward strand.
AAGTAATTTTATGAGGAAAAGACCATTAATACCTGAGATGATGAATGAAAGGTTTCATATATAAGAAATCACTAAATGTGATTTGTGAGAAAATATATTCTGAGGCAGAACTGAGGAAGGAGGGCATTCTGGGCAATGGGCTACCACATGGGCAGTCACAAAGGTAGAGGATGGACGAGACGTATGGGGAGTGCTGGCAAGTAAGTTTGACCAATAATAATAACAATAATAGCTTTTTATAGAAAGCTTCCAGGTTTCTAAAGCATTTTACAAATATCATCTCATTTTATCCTTGGGACAACCTTGGGAAATAGATGCCCTTAGTATCATCATTTTACAGATAAGGAAACTATGGCAGAGGTTAAGTGAATTGCTCAGGGTCACATGGCTAGTAAATGTCTGAAGTCACATCTGAACACTGGTCTTTTTTGTAGGTCAGTGCTCTGTCCATTCAGCACCACTTAGTTGCTTCAGAGGAACAGATAGTTCAGGACTAGGAAATACTAGGAAATGAAGTTGGAGATTTAGTTGGAGGGGAGGGCACATAGAGGTGAGAATGATAAGAATTGTCTGATTGCCCATTTTGATTATGAAGCTAATCAAGAGCCAAAAAGTCAGTGCCTTGGACTGGGATCCCCAAGGTTAGAGGAGTCAGTTTCTATACTGTCTAGCTCTAAGGTAGGTTCTTCATGGGTGTTGTGTTAAAACCACATAGTGTCCAGAGCCCTCACAATCACAAGTGGAAACATGCCCTAAATGCTTATTAGATTTGAATTTTGCTTTGATAAGTGAGTACTAAATTCACTTTTGTTGAAGAAAGGCAAAGAAGTTAACTTTGAGTTTACTGTCTGCTCTTAAATGTATCTACATCTTAAAGAGCAGTGTGTTGTATAGTTTTAAATAAACAAAGGGCCCTTTCTGGGACTGGGGGACCCAAAATTTAAATTTATACCACTTCTAGCACTCTATTTCACACACACACACACACACACACACACACACACACACACACACACTATGTGTATATACATATATACAGATCTTCTCACATACATGTTTATATGCTACATACATGCACTATACATGGATATATATATAATATTCATGTATATAGTTTCATAAAAGTTTTAGGTTTAAGCTTTAATAGAATATGTATATGTGTATTTATATAGACACACAAATGTGTATCTATATATGTATATGCGTATTTATATAGACACACAAATGTGTGTCTATATATGTATATATTATATGTATATATACACATAGACACAGACTTACAGACACACACTTAGTTCCTTACCAGAAGTTTCATTCTCATTTGTATTTATCTCAAGATCTAGAAATATCCTGTACATTATGTGAATGAATATGTATTAGTGAATATATATTAAAATTTGATCCAAAGATGCATTTATTATTGCATTGCGGTTCATTCAAAAGGAAGCCTATTACATATGGATAGATGTTTATTGAATTGAAATGAGAGTTTGGAAGACACTAGAACTTATGAAATGCATCTTATTAAAGAGTCGAAAGGATTTCATCTTTATAATACACAAGAACTTGTGTCCAGGAACACGAGGAAAATATCCGTTTCTCTCTTTCTGAAGATTATTAGAAATAGGCTTGAGGTCCTTCCTCAGGGGATGGTATAAGTGTGCCCCACTGGAAGTATAAGGGGATGAATCAGACAACATTTTAAGGTATCTTCCAGCTCTATGATCTGCAGTGACAGTCCAAGAAGTTTAGGTACATGGGGAGGAGGGACGGCGTTCAAGGTTCTTGGGACGTTTGTGTATGGAGTGGAGCCCTCAAAGTCTCGGGTGAGCATTCTGGAAGTCACTGGGAATAAGTATCAGGAAAATTCTAATTCCTTAAGTTACATGTGGTAAAATATGGGCAACACTTAAGAGTCAGGAAACATGGCAATGAAGCTAATAGTAGGAGGAGTAAGTACTGGGTGGTGCCCAAAAAGCAGGGTTAGGTGTTGCCCCATTTTATCTTTATTAATGACCTATAAGAAATAAACACCTTCATGAAATTAGCCGAGCAGACCAAATTACAAGGTGTTGCAAACCCTGGGAGAGATGGAATGAAGGAGTTGCCAGAGGAGAATGCTATCGGGATAAAAAGGTAAGAGCTGTGAAGAACAAATTAAGTGAAAATCAGGGTATAAACCATCAAACTGATTGGGGGGAAAGTTGTTCAAAACCCATTCAATGCCATCATTTCTGTGCATACCCTTCCCCCCCACCCTCCATGTCTCCTCTCCAAAGTCTTTCCATTCCCACAATCCAGCTCAGTTCAAACCCTCATTACCTTTCACTTGGACTATTACAACCAATCTTCCTGCTTCTAGTGCTCCTCTCCAATTCATCCTCCCCACTACTACCAGATTAATCTTCCTGACATCCAGACAGCCCTCATAGTCCCTTCTTCTGATCCACAATTTGCCATTACCTGCTGAAAAAGTCTCAACTTCTTCTATGTTCCAAGTCCTCCATTATTTGACTCTAACTTACCTTGCTAACTTTATCTTCCACTAGTCCCCTTTAGCACCAGTGACACTTCTTTATATACATGTCATAAGCTCCTTGTGGTCAGAGAAAGCGTGATCTCTTTTTTAACCTTTTCTATCCTCAATCCTTAGTGTAATATATCTTAGACAGAATAGGCACTTAATAGAAATTTGTTGAATTGAATGCAATAGTTCTACACAAACTAAACAGTTTGCCGTTTCCTGAAAGTTGCCTCTTTTGGTCCTGCCTTTCCTTTTCCCTCTCATCCTTAAAACTCTACTTGTCTATCCATTCTTCAAGACCCAATAAAATCCCATAATCTTCAACAGCCAGATGCGATCTCTTCCTCCATCGGATGGTTCCTCTATCTCTTACCACACATGTACATTATGTTTTTGTAGAACAGTTCTTTGTGTAAATGTGTTTTCTGGGATGCTCAGTCATAAGCTCCTTGAGAGCAACCATTGTGTTAAACATACTAGTCAACTTATATCTCTCATAGAATGGTCTTTCAACAGAGCAGACTTTAAATATGTATTGACTACATACACTAGGAGGCAAGACACCAATAAAAAGGACAAAATAAGGAGTAGTAAAAGACAATCAGAATGCAATAGGCAAAAGGAAAAACCTGCTGACTTTAGATTTTCCATAGGAAAAAAAAAACCCTAAGTTTTAGATAATCCATGTTTAAGTAAAAATATTCTTGGTAGTAACAATGATTTTACAACAAAAATGAATTTACAAAGAATAATTGTTGCAAGGACCAGAAGAGGGCTAAATCTGGAAGGAGGATGGAAGGTGCTAATGAAGGTTTCCTAGACAACAGAAATCATATTGTTAGCCACTCTCCTGATGGCTGTTAGTTCTTTGGTTACCAATTCAGAGCTAATCAGTGGGTGCTGTTGTAGACAATGTTGTTTGTCCTTCGTTCTCAAAGGGACTCATGGCATCAGGAAAGGATGCCATGATGTGCAAGTGGACGCAAGACTAAAGGCAAGTACTTAATGTTGCTAGAAGGATGTTAGCCAAGCTATAAAGTGAAGAGTCTGTGATACGTGAGTGGGTGAATTAACACAAAGAATACAATAATAGACACATTGGAGATTGAGTCTAAGATCACTTGGGATTCAAAAATTACTAATCCATAATGTGCAACTCATGCCTGAGGCCTTCACCTGACAGGAAGGACCCAAGTGAGCTTCGGAGGACTTCTCATTTCCAAAACTTGCCTCCACCCAGATAATTTGGGAACTTCCTGTCTAACATCTTCTAGAATGCCTTTGATGCTTATTACCTCTGTGGACGTGTTTCCTGGGTCTCATTTTCCTCATCTGTCAAATGAGAAGGTTAGATTAGGCTAATCTTAGAACTTCCTTCCATATTATTGTTCTGTAAGAAATGACCAACAGGATGATTTCAGAAAGGCCTGGAGAGACTTACATGAACTGATGCTGAGTGAAATGAGCAGGACTAGGAGATCATTATGTACTTTAAGAACTCTGGGAGATAAGAACCATTACATAGAATAGCCAGTCCCTATATTTTTGTCCACCTACATTTTTTATTTCCTTCACAGGCTAACTGTACACTATTTCAGAGTCCGATTCTTTTTGTACAGCAAAATAACTGTTTGGACATGTATCCTTATTTTATATTTAATTTATACTTTAATATATTTAACATGTATTGGTCAACCTGCCATCTAGGGGAGGAGGTGGGGGGAAGGAGGGGAAAAATTGGAACAAAAGATTTGGCAATTGTCAATGCTGTAAATTACCCATGCATATATCTTGTAAATAAAAAGCTATAATAAATTTTAAAAAAGTTGATTCACAGTATTTTCTATATTACTTGGAATAGTCCCATTTTATGCCAGGTGGAAAAAGAGTTAAAAATGTTATTAAACAGATCTGTTTAATAATTAATAAATGTTCTGTATTCTGAAAAAATAAATAAACAAAAGAAAAAAAAAAGAACTTCCTTCCAGTTCTAATTATATGTTCCTTGAAAACACATTGTCTTACAAGACTTTATGGATGAAGAGATTTGTCCATAGATCAAAGGACACAAATAAAGCTTAAAGTGGAGAGAAATCAATCTGTCATTGGTTTGTCTTAGTCACTCACAGCCTACAATGTACAGACTGTCTCCTCCAAGCCTTTGATAGGGCTCCATCACAGTACATATTCTTATGAACGCTCCTGTGGTCTTTATATATGGCTGCTTATACTATAGTTCATTCCATCAGAAGGTGTTCTCCTCAGTAGATGTTGTTCTTTGTCCTGCTGTTGTTATATGATCTAGCGGGGCTTCTAGTAAAACTCTCCCTGAACTGTTCCCAAGTAGTTGAGTCACTCATGAAAATGTTGCAATATTCCCAGAATTCCTTCCTTTCCTGTATCTAGTTTGGATTTTAAACCAACAGGAATCCTGTTCTGGTCTTTGTCTCTGCACTTTGTGTGTTCATGTATATGTTGGGAGGTGGGGAGGATTCCAGTACTCCTTCAGAATCTCCTCCTCTCCTTCTTAGTGGATCTTAGCTGACCATACTTTCATACTTTCTGTCTTACTCCTTCCTACTTTCCTTTTCTCCTGGAAATTCTTAAGATCTTTCGGTGGATACCTTGCTCTTAGGAAATTCATACAGAGTGCATTCTTGCCTTGATTTCCATATCTACAATGGGGGAAGGGAACCATTTTTTTTAACTGAAGATTTTCAGTTTTTATTAGATTTAGTGTAAGGTAAATACATTGTTGCTGTGGAAAACCACATAACTTATTTCTATATTATATGAACTTATTTGCCATCATTTATACGACTTTTGAATTACAATCAACTTTTCATCAAAAACAAAGATAAATATGAAAAAGAGATTTTGGGAGGTTAGAATATAGAAAGAAATTGGCTTTATACAATATTTTACTTTAAAATTCTGAATGACATGAGTAAAATTTGTAATTTAACCTTTTTAATGAAGAGAATGAGGTCAGAATTTAAGAAAAGTGGGAGAGGGAAGAAGAAGAGGAAAAATAAATGTTTCACCTCTATGGAAGGATAACTTTAATTATATATATAACATGAAAATTAGCCAACGTGACAAAATATTGAAACAGAACAGACAAATACAACATGTGTAAACAACTGTATGACCCAAATCTTTTGAACATGCTAATGTTGCTATAAGGAAATGATGGCTAATTTTTATTTGACTCAGAAAAGATATTGCTACTGCATAGTTCTCAGAGGGACAAAATATTTTTTTCAAAGATCTATTTTGAGGTAGACAAATGTTACCTAAGTAGAACCAACATTAAGCTGATCATTTAGTTGGTACATCACCTCAAATTCTTGTTTCCCTTCCTTTCTGACCCAATCTATCTATGATAGCCAAGACAATCATTAAATTTGACTTCTCGACAAAACTCCATTTAGAAGTTTGAAGTGAGAGTATGTTGAAGAAATGGTAAACATGAAGTTTTGACATTATCTAGAGATTCAAATGATCTCTACCATCTCTCTTTGTCCCCCTTTACCGAGGATAATTGGGCATTGTCTTTACTTATCTTTTAAAAAAAATACAAATAATTTTAGACTGGAAAAACAAACTACTTAAGAATTAAAGTTGAATTTTCTTCAATATGTAAAAGAATACAATACTTAAAATACTAGTTGATTGTAAACAAGGAAGTAACTGCTCTAAATGGCCCTTTGAATTATGTACCATGTCCTCCAACTAGCATGACCTTCACTTAAGCTAAAGAACTTCTATGTCCCCTTTTACATATGGGTAGTGATGTGGTACAGCCATAACCCAGTTGATATCCTGAAATATGACCTGACATCTGTGATTATTAGCCATGCAGGTGAAACCATGCTTTCCCATCCAGGCTGCCATGTAACACGCTTTGAAATATGTTATGAAGATCACTAATCATGGACTGAGTCCATTTCAGTAGATTGAAAGATGTATGAAAGTAGAAATGCTTTGGCTAACTGTGCCATTCATAACTCTACAGATATATTCTCTGCCAATACATTTTGCTATAAATATACATACCCTTAAGTTCATCTTAATATCAGTTTCAGCTAGTTAATCAAATTATTTGGAAATGATAACTCTTCCTTTACTTTAAAAAATGAGAAATTTTAGCTACCAGAGATTTCCTAATAACAGTTGAGCTAAAAATTAGTCTTTAGCATCAAATCATCCTTCATATTTATATCTTTTTTCTCTATATATTTATAACTATATCCCTCCTCCCTCTGTCTCTCAAACACACACACACACACACACACACACACACACACACACACACACACACACATATATATATATATATACAAATAAATGTCCACGTACCTAAAACACATGCACAAAATGCACATAACATGAAATTTATTGGGAAGAGAAAATGAAAGGGGAAAAAAGTCCATTTCATGACCCATTTTAGTCAACAGTTCTGGCATTAAGGTTCTTAGATAAAGGCTCATCTGGAATATAGCTATCCAACCAAGCAATCCCAATAAAAGTTTCAATGATCTTTTGGGTATTTTGATGACATAGCAACTATAGCAACCTGTTATATTAAAATTTTTCTTCTCAGAAAATATAAATGCTTTCACAATTTAATAATAATGCCTTATCCACTGGGACTGACTTTGATGCCAGGTTCAAAGATATCGCTAGATTATAGAAATTTTAAGTGTTCCAAGAGCTTTTATTACTACCTTGAAGTTATTTTTATCTACATGATTGTAGGCAATGGAGAAGATTGAGTCATACGCGTGCACATATGCACACTCACACACAATTATTTCATTTTAGTTGATGAAATATGGCTCCTTTTCTCTTTGGGCAAAAGGGGGATGGTGGGCATCTACTCTAGGCTAGACTTGCTGGGAACAGCATCACTCGCATCACTGGAATAAAGAGAGAGCTTGATGACTGAATGCTGTTTGCTTCTGCTTCCTTGACCTTCTGGATTTTCTAGTTTTCTTTCCTTGCTCAGTGATTCCTTTCCTTTACCAAGTCCAAGTCTCTCAAGCCAGAACAATGCATTACATCTGTGAGGAATCCTGCTTCCTTTTCATAGCTTTTTGAATATGAAAAATAAAACCAGCTAGATATGACTGTGGAAGGAATGATCTCTTAAGATGGATCATTTTCGTAAGCTTTTTATTTAAATTTTTAAAAGTTTCTTTTTTTAGTTTTTATTTAAGTTTTATTTAAGAGATCTGAGAGGCACAAAAGTTCAAAGGATTCAATCGATGCATATACACAACCATCCTTAATTAAAAACATTTTAAAAAGAGACATTTTGCTCATCAGTTCAATAAGACAAGACCAGACGTCTATTCTCTCTCTCACAAATTCTACATCCCTTCTTAAAGGGGTTGGATCCCAAATCTTTACATCTAGTACAGATCTTTTTATTCTGAACTCCAGAGCCAGGAACTTATCTATGGAGTTTTTCCACCTAAATGTCTCACTTGAAAGTATGTCCCAAATTGAGTTTATGATGTTTTCCCTAAACCCATTCCTAATTTTGATATCAGTATTTCTATTAGTGACTACACTATCCACCTAACCTCATGTCTGAAACTAGTGCAATGACCTTTGGCTCTGGAGTCAGAGGATCTGTGTTCAAATCATCTTTGAGTCTCTCACTATCTATATGACTTAAGAGAAGTCACTTAACCTATCTAGACTTTAATATCCTCATTTTTAAGAAGAAAAGTATTGGGCTGGATAGACCAATTCTAGTTCTATGATTTTGAGATCTTATGACTTTCTTTCTCCCTCACTGTTCACATCGAAACAGTTAGTAAGTCCTCCTGAATCTTGCATGGATAATAGCTCTCATTCATCCCTTATTCTCCATTCCCATGGACATTGCCCTAACAGTGCATGTGTATTATTATCCACATAGATGGCTGAAATTGGTTCACTTCTGTTCTTTGTCTTCTCCAATTAATCCTTCATATCACTAGATCTGGTCCTATTGTTCCTCTGACCAAATAGCTTGTGTGTACATACATCCACATAAAAATTCATGCGCACATACACTTATATAAAATGTATATTTACAGTAATAATATTAATAAATCTATCTACCTATCTATATACCTACCTCTCTGTCCATCCATCCATCCAATTATCAGTCTATCTATCTATCTATCTAAATATCTATCCATCCATCTATCCATCCATCTATCCATTCTTCCTTCCTTCTTTCTTTCTTTCTTTCTTTCTTTCTTTCTTTCTTTCTTTCTTTCTTTCTTTCTTTCTTTCTTTTTCTTTCTTTCTTTTTTCTTTCTTTCTTTCTTTCTTTCTTCCTTTCTTTCTTTTTTCTTTCTTCTTCTTTCTTTCTTTCTTTCTTTCTTTCTTTCTTTCTTTCTTCTTCTTTCTTTCTTTCTTCTTTCTTTCTTCCTTCCTTCCTTCCTTCCTTCCTTCCTTCCTTCCTTCCTTCCTTCCTCCTTTCTCCCTCCCGTCTATCTATCATCTACCTGCCCATCTATCCATCCAATTATCAGTCTATCTATCTATCTATTTAAATATCTATCCATCCATCCATCCTTCCTTCCATCTATATATATAGCTATCTATCCATCTATCCATTCTTCCTTCCTTCCTTCCTTCTTTCCTTCCTTCCATACATGAAATAAAATCATTTAATCTCAGGATTGTAAGCAGTATCAGAGACATCTAGTCTGGCCCATACCTGAATAAGAATCTCTTATCCATCATGCCTCGTGGCCATCCAGTCTTTGATATAATATATACAGAGATAATTGGAATCCAAGATAAATGCACTAATCAGGTTTTCCCAAAAGGCACTATATGGGAGGCAATGACAAGAGCCCTCTCTTTCCACAAGTTTTTCAGAAAGTACATTCTGCCCAAGCCTGGCTCTGCAAATTGTACCCATTGCTATTAGTGCTGTCTCCTGGGACTAGGCAGATTGGAATCCCCATCTTTCACAGAAAAGTGTTTTGAGTCCTTTAGGATACTTATCACATCCCCTGAATCTTCCCTTCTCCCATCTAAACATCCCATGTTACTTGAATTGATTCTCATTTGACATAGACTGGAGATCCTTTGCCATCTTGGTTATGTTCCTCTGGATATGTTTCTCAACCACCTCCTTAAAACTGTGTCACCCAGAGCCAAATATAATACTCCATGTGTTATCTGAACAAGTTATTATACAAGATGACCACCCCCTCCTTAGTCCTGGACATCCTGCCTCTTTCAATCTAGCCCAGGAGGAACTGGCAAGAGTTCCTACACACACACACACACACACACACACACACACACACACACACATCCATGAGCATAATAGTTTTCTTGGGTGCCACGTCATATTCATTTTAACTCATAGGGAGCTTGATGTCCATGGTAATTCCTAGATCTTTGCACTGAACTATGACTTGTGCCTCCCCCATCTTGTACTTTTGAGATATATTTTTTGACCCCAAGGGTAAGACATTTACCCCTATGAAATTTCCTCATTAGATTTGGCTCATTGTTCTAACTCATCAGAATCTTTTTGTATTCTGCAAACCATTTGGTGGATTAATTATATACTCAAGATTTGGGTTACCTGGAAATCTGATTTAAAAATCCATCTATAACTTTATCCAAGCTATTATCTTTAAGTACTAAATTATGTGGTTCCCACATTAAATATTGAAGGAATTCAAAGAAAGCAAAGCTCCCTGGAGAATTGAATAGTCAAATATGGCTTTGTGGAGTAAGTGATTTGAAGTAGCCCTGGAAGGATGGGTAACATGAAATAGGAAAAGAATAAGGAGGTGATCATCCCAGAAAGGGGGACTGATCTAAGTCACACCCAAATAATGAGAGAGGAAGGACCAGAATAACTGAATTCATCTTTTGGAATAAATACACTCCCCTTCTTCTTAGAAAACAGTTTTTATCTGAAAGCAACCATGGAGAAAAAAATTAAATATATTTGGAAAAAGGAGTTGGAGAGAAGTCACAACAATTATCTTCTGGATAAATTTTTAAGAAGAGAGAGAAAATAACTGATGGACAGACGTGATTGTCACCTTGGAGCAAATCAAGAAAAATTATGCAACTCCTCTCTGAGGAGCCAAGCTCTGGGGGGCTGGGGGAAAACAAAGTTCTTTCTTCCATACCTCCCACTCTCTTGTGTACCATTCAAACATATGTTGTTTAGGAAACTAAAAGAGTATAATTTTGCTGGCAGGAGTTCCTACACACACACACACACACACACACACACACACACACACACACACACACACACATATCCATGAGTTGTCTGCTGAATTAATGATCAGTGACTTTAACTGCCTCAAAGATTTTTGTATATATTAACTCAGGCTTAGAATTTGTTCTGCTTTTTCATATTGAGGATTCAAAAAGTAACTTTTCCAAGACTTTTAAGAGCTTGAAAAGATATTCTAAACATGAATTCAACTCAATTCAACAAATATCTATTATGTGCAAAGTTTGGTATTAAATCCAAGGGATACAAAGAGAAAACAGAAGAGAAAAATGATTCCCTATCTTCAAAGAGATTGTAGACTATTGAGGGGATTTAAGGAAAGCTAGAAAGTCAGCAAGCATTTATTAAACACCTATAGGTGCCAGACATTATGTGAAGCAACATAAGAACTAAACGTGCTCTTTCATTGGCTTGAGGAACTCCCAGGTGAGGAAATTCAGTACAGTTTGGCACTTTGTCTGAAATTTATAGTCTTTTTTTTTTTTTTATTGGAGTTTTAAATTTTAAACTGTACTTTTTCCTTAATCCAGTTGCACATTGATTTAATAATTTATTTTTTCATTTTTATTGTTTGTTAAACTGAGTTCATTTTTTCCTTTGTAGCAATATATTCTAGTCTTTCCTTGCCCCTTAAGATACATTTTTACTCTATAGTGATGGCACTCATCTTTAACACTTGTGGGAGAAACAAAACACAGCCTGAGGAGTATTTGTATTATCATGTGATTATCAGTATATCAGGTTGTCTTAAATGGTATTTTAGAGGACAACGGAGGTAACACAAAGAGAGGATCCCATCATAATGAGATTCCTAGAAATTCTAAAAAAGGAAAAAAAAAACAAGAAAGAGAAGAGTTGGGGAAAATGCTTCTTATCTTGAACAAAGTACAGACAAAATACTAGATGAACTTGAGATTTTACAGAAAGAGCTTAGTCAGACATTAAAGATACCACCATTATCCACTCAATCCCAGGCCATCCTCAGTCATCCTGACTGTTGTGTTGTTTTGATCTCTTTGGAAGAGAAATTGAGAGAGAAGACTTTGTGCAGTTCTGTGTATCAGTTGCTAAATTCCAGGCACATAAAAAGAAAGAAAGAAAAAAAGAAATAACACCAGCTGGCAAGGATCTGACATTCTATAAGGCTAAACAGTAAAAGCTAGTCTGGAAAGACACAGGCCCACTGACTTGAAAGTTGATGTCAGTTTAATGTTGATAAAGAGAAAGAAGAATTCCTTCTATGCAGTTTTGCTTTCAGCTCATTCCTAAAGAAGAAATATCTTCAAATAAAAAAGAGAGCAAGAGACATCTTAAAGAAGAAACTGAAATCCAAGTCAGGAGATTAGATTCACAGACATCTACCTGCTTTAAAGAAATTCAAGATTCTAGGCCCAGGTTTTTTAAGATGCCAAAAAAGCCATCCAGATATCATTTTAGAATCTCTACGATTCTTTGAGACATCGTTTAGAATAGGAATAATGCTAGAAGCCAGAAGGACAAATGTCTAGGTTTTTTTTTTTTTTTAGTAAAGCTATTTTCAAAACAGACGCATGGATAATTTTTCAACATTGACCCTTGCACAGTCTTGTGTTTCAGGTTTTCTCCTTCCCCCCACTCCCTCCCTTAGATAGCAAGCAATCCAATATATGTTAAACAAGTTGAAATATATGTTAAATCCAATGTGTATAAACATATTTATACACTTCTCTTGCTGCACAAAAGAAATCACATCAAAAAAAGAAAGTAAATGAGTAAGAAAACAAGATGCAAGACAACAACAACAACAGAGAGAGTGAGAATGCTATGTTGTGGTCCCCATTCAGTTCCCATGGTCCTCTCTCTGGGTGTGATGGCTCTCTTCATTACTGAACAATTGGAAGTGTCCTGAATCACCTCATAGCTGGAAAGAGCCATGTCCATGGAACTGATCATTGTATAGTCTTGTTGTTTACATGTATAATGATCTCCTGGTTCTGCTCATTTCACTCAGCATCAGTTCGTGTAAGTCTCTCTAGGACTCTCTGAAATCCTCCTGCTGGTCATTTCTTACAGAACAATAATATTCCATAACATTCATATACCACCATTTATTCAGCCATTCTCCAGTTGATGGGCATCCATTCATTTTCCAGCTTCTAGCCACTACAAACAGGGCTGTCACAAACATTTTGGCACATACAGGTCCCTTCCCTTCTTTAGTATCTCTTTGGGATATAAGCCCAGTAGAAACACTGCTGGATCAAAGGGGATGCACAGTTTGATAACTTTTTGAGCATACTTCCAAATCACTCTCCAGAATGGCTGGATGTATTCACAGTTCCACCAACAATGTATCGGTGTCCCAGTTTTCCCGCATCCCCTCCACTTTCATCATTATCTTTTCCTGTCTGGAAGTTGTGTATCTCAGCGTTGTCTTAATTTGCATTTCTCTAATCTAAAGTGATTTAGAGCATTTTGTCATATAATTAGAAATAGCTTTTATTTCTTTATCTGAAAATTGTCTGCTCATATCCTTTGACCATTTATCAATTGGAGAAAAATGCCTAGATGTTTAAAAAGAGAAACTGGTAGTTTATTGAAGGTCTACCTCAGTGTGCTTCATAGAATTTCCCACAAAAATGTTGCCTGAGTTAATACATTTTTTGATAACTTAGACAAGAAAGTGGTACTCTAGAGCCCAGCAGAGGTTCACTTAGAACAAATCACGCTAAACTAACCTCATTTCCTTTATAAAAATGACCATGTCGGTAATACTTTGCATCGTATTGTGTTTGATCATTTACAAAGCATCTCACTGAGTTATTGGATAGGGGATTAGCAAAAAGCATAGCATGCTGTGGTGGGAGCAGTTTCCTGGGTCCTATCTCTTGAAGGTTGATCTAGTTTTCTTTTAAAAATTTTTGACCTTGTCCTTGAGATGGAATTGATTCAGAGGGGCCAAGCTCTGACCAGTGGTTGTGGAGTACAAGAGACAGATCGGACATGAGGAGCAGGCTTCTGACCCTAAAGCAGCTGAATATCTGCTAGCCTAGCCCAGGTGCCCTCAGGCGAGTCGAGGCTGGATTTTATGCAATATTCTTTCCTGGCTTGTTTTGTTGGTTTGTTGATGCAATGGACAGAGTGAAAGGCCTGGAATCAGGAAGACCTGAGACATTACTAACTGCATGACCTTGAATAAATCACTTCAGTTTTCTCATCTGTAAAATGGGGATGATTGTAGCACTTGCTTCCCAGGGGTGTTGTGAAGATCGAATGAGAGTAATTGTAAAATGCTAAGCACAGTCCCTGCCACAAAGAAAGTCCTATATAAATGTTAACTATTATTATTATTTCATTCCAATGCAGAACCTAAATGACCAAACATTGGCCTGCAAGACTTCTCAAGGGCAGGACTGTTTTGTTTTGCCTTTGTTTCTCTACAATCTAGCCCAATTCTTGCATATATGTGTTCAATAATTAATTATTGCATTAAATTTAATCGGCATAATGCATTTTGATTTCAGAAAGGCATTTTGCAAATTTTTTCATGATATCCTGGCTGATAAAATAAAAAAGAATAAGTCCTATGTTAATTGGTGGATTTATACTTTTTATATATGAATTAATTTAATCTTTACAACAACCCTGTAAGGTAGAAATCCCATTCTTTGGATGCATATGCTGATGTGGATTTATAATTGGTTAAACAATCATACCCAAAAAGTGTTGATTTAAACCCTATTATAATATGTGATATATGATACTCTTGTGTCACTGGAAGAAAGCAAAAAAGTGGGAGGGAAGTAGGTGAACGTTAATGAAAAATGGCAGACACCAGTTGGGGAGTGGCTGAATAAGTATATGAATGTAATGGAATATTATTGTTCTATGAGAAACGATCAGCAGGAGGGGCCTAGAGAGACTTACAGGAACTGGTGCTAAGTGAAGTGAGTAGAACCAAGAGAACATCGTATCCAGCAACGAGATTATGTGATGATCAACTCTGATGGACTTCTACTCTTTTCAACAATGAGGTGATTGGGGGCAATTCCAATAGACTTGTGATGGAGAGAGCCATCTGCATCCAGAGAGAGGACTATAGGGACTGAGTAGATCACAACACAGCACTTTCACTTTTGTTTGATTGATTGTTTTTTTCTTTTTCATTCCCCCCACCCCTTTTGATTTGATTTTTCTTGTGCAGCGTGATAAATATGGAAATATGTTTAGGAGAATTACACATATTTAACCTTATTGAATTACTTGCTTTCTTGAGGGAGGAAAAAAAAAACTGGAAACACAAGGTTTTGCAAGGGTGAATGTTAAAAACTGTCTTTGCATGTATTTTGAAAAATAAAAAGCTATGATTATTTTCTAAAAAATGAAAAATGGCAGAACAGAATGAGGTACGTGAAAGTAATGGAATACTTTTTTTGCCATTTGAAATGGCAAATATGATGAATGCATAGAAATTTGAGAAGGATTGTATCAATTGATGGGGAGATAAAAAATCAAGGAACCATATATACACAGTTACCACAATAATGTAAATAATGCAAATGAAAACAGCATCATATAGCAACTGAACTCAAAGGCAGCGGCCAATATTGTTTCCTGAGGATGGATAATGACACTCACTTCTCTGTGTGTTAGATCTGGCTGAGGAGGTCAAACTCCATCACTGTGGGAATTGGTTTTCCTTTATTATTTTTCTTAGTAACAAAGGAAGTTTCCGAGACAGAGATGGGTTACCTGGGAATGGCTGTGGTTTGAAGGAAATCCAAGAAGTTATTTATAAGTCTTTGGAGAGAAAAAAATGCTTGAGTTGGAGTCAGTAGAAATTTGGGTTTGATTTGTGCCCTGATACTTCCTAGCTATGAGATATCACTCAACTTCTTTTGTCGGTGTTATTCTGTGATTCCAGTCACTTCTTTGTGACCCCATCTGGGGTTTTCTTGGCAGAGATGCTAGAATGGTTTACCATTTCCTTCTCCAGCTCATTTTTACAAAAAAGGTAACTGAGGCAAAAAGGGTAATATGACTTGCCCAGGGTCACTACAGCTAGGCTGGATTTGAACTTAGATTTTCTTGACTTACTCCCAGAGTTTTAACTAGTATAGTAAAGTGTTTGGCAAACTTAGTCTGTAAGCATTTAGAAAGAGAAACTATAATGATTGAGTCAAATTGGATTCATTAATCAGGAAAAAAAAGTCATACAAGATTAATCTTATTTTCTTTTTGGGATAGTTATTTTAATTAAATCAAGGGAATGTTATGGCACACATACTTAGGTTTCAGCAAACCATTTAAAAATTCTTTTCCGATATCCTGGTGGACAAAATGGAAAAGTTTATATTAGTGGATACTATAATTAGAAGGATTCAGAAATGATGGAATGACTAGACCTCAAATGAGTGTAATTAATGAAAAACATCAATGTGGGGGAAGACCCCTGGTAGAATACCCAGAGATCTCTTTGACCTTTTCTTTTCCTTTCTTTTTCTCAATATTTTTATCAAAGATTTGGAGAAAGGCTTGCCAAATACATGGATGACAAGAGTCAAATCAGACCAACGAGCATTTATTAAGCTCCTACTATGTGCCAGGACCATGAGGTAGGAAGAATAGCTAAAAATGCTGAATGCTAGAATAGTGACTCTCTGTCTGCCCACCCTCTCAAGCACCCCCTCCTCAAATATTGACAGGTTATACCAATGGCCTGGCTCAGAAGAAATCTAATAAAGATAATACTAAAATTCTTCACTTAGATAAAAAAAAATTTTTTCTGGAAATACAGGGTGTGTGTGTGTGCGTGCGTGTGTGTGTGTGAAGTAATTATTTCACATAAAATAAGTGTCCCCCCAGTAGTTTAAGGGATTGGAAGCTCATTTTAATATTCATTGAAATAGGGGGGAAAGTGAATATAAAGTTAAGATTCATTAAAAGGGATATTGTGCTAACAAGGGAGTTTGGAATATCACTGTACATCCTCCATGTTTTAGAAAGT
Organism: Antechinus flavipes; assembly: GCF_016432865.1. NCBI lineage: Eukaryota > Metazoa > Chordata > Mammalia > Dasyuromorphia > Dasyuridae > Antechinus > Antechinus flavipes. The sequence continues at coordinate 27,560,875 of NC_067403.1, forward strand.
TTATTGACAAGTTACATTTTATCAGGGGAAGAACAAATGAGGGACTTCACACTATAGCCTGCAAGGATTGTTAAGCCTCCAGAAGAGAAGACAAGGCTTATGGGAGAGATAATGGTTGCCTTCTAGTATTTGAAGGCATATGGACGCAGAGGGCAAGCAAAGTGAGTGGATGTTTCTGAGACACAGATATCAGCTCAATAGAGAATTTTGAATTTACTCATCCAAGGTCAAGGAAGTTATAAGGATTATAGTTAGGATTTGAGGTTCTTTGACTACTGAAAAAAATTGCTCTTTCCACTATACCAGACTGACATATACTCCAAAGGACGGAGGTCACTAGTGCTATTCCACAGGAGTCTGTCCCTGGTTTTCTCTGGTTCAACATTTTCATTTATCAGCAACTTAGATGAAGATATAGCTGGCACCCTTATTAAATTGCCATAGACCCCGAAGTTAGGCAGGTTATTTAATACAGTGAAGGATGGAATCAGGATTCAATCAATGCTCTTGATTTACTAGAAAGATTGGCCTAAAACCAACAAGATAAAATTACAGTTTCAGGGATAAAATGTAAAGACAGATTTAGGTTTAAAAAAAAAAAAGGCAAACAAAGTTAATTCTTTTACTTAACTAGGTACAGGAAGAGGAGATCAGGTTTTATAGAAGTTCATGCAAAAAGGGCCCTGTCAGTTTGGGGCAATCACAAAATCAACAAGAACTGACGGGTGTGGAGACTTTTTTTTTTTTTTTTAAAGCTAATACCATCTCAGGCTATATTAATTTTGTTGTTGTGATTTGTTGTTCAGTCATGTCGAATTCTTTGTGACTCCAAAGGGGAGTTTTCTCGGTAGAGATGTTAATATAAGTTCATTAGAAAGATCACGAGGAACATGTATTGGTCCACCTGCCATCTTGGAGAGGGGGTGGGGAGAAGGAGGGGAAAAATTGGAACAAAAGGTTTGGCAATGGTCAATGCTGAAAAAAATTCCCCATGCATATATCTTGTAAATAAAAAGCTCTATTAAAAAAGAAAGAAAGAAAGATCATGAGGCAGTTAGGTGGTTCAGTGGATAGGGCCTGAAATCAAATCAGCCTCAGACACTTAATCCTGGGCAAGTCACTTAACTCTATTTACCTCAGTTTCCTCATCTGTAAAATGGAACACCTGCCTCACAAAATTGTGAAGCCCCAATAAGTTAATATACATAAAGCATTTTGCTAGTCTTGATGTACTATATACATGCCAGCTATTATTTACTATTATTATTATTATTTAGAGCTGAGCAGGGACCTTAAAGGTAATCTAATCCAATCATCTCATTTCATATGAGGAAATTGAGGTTTCCATGGGACGTGACTTGTTTAAGGCAGCGAGGAGGAGATTGGCTATCTGGACCTGGACTCTGCACAATTCCACCACCATGGTGTTTCTTGAGCCACGGGGACAGCAGATGTTAGGAACTGGTGAAAGCTACAGGAAAGCAGATTTTAGCTTCATGGAAAGAGAAACTTTCTAACAAATGGAACTGACCCTCAGTTTCACAGGTTACCGCAAGAATAGTGGTATTATTATGGGAATTATACATTCTGGGTATAATATATAATGGGAATTATCTGAGCCAACATTGGCTAACCTTGCATCGGGGACATTGGTGGGAGGACCTAGACTAGCTGACTACCGATCCCCATTTCAAGATTATAGGTATTATGAATAGGAAGGAAAATGATAATATGCTTCCGGAGCATTTTAAGGTTTACAAAGTGTTTGCTGGGTTAAGTACAACAAATACTATTGTTCTTGGCGTACAGATGTGGAAGCTGAGACTCAGAGGAGTCTATCATTTTTCCACAGTCACGTTGCCAGTAAACGCCAGAGCCAAGATGCAAAGCCAGGTCTCTTAGACCCTGCTCCGTCTCCATTCCCCAAGCTGCCCCTTTAAAGTCGGGGATCAGTCCAGTATCATGGGCACCATGTTCCTCTTGGACTTTATCAGTCCAGTATCACAGGCGCCATGTTCCCCTCGGACTTTAAAGTCGGCCATCAGTCCAGTTTCTCGGGCGCCACGTTCCCCTTGGACATTTTGCGGTTGCTCTGTGCCCAGCAGCTTCATGTGGGGGCTGGCAGGCGCAGGCAAGGGGACCCTCTGCCCCAATTTCCTGGCCTTTTGCGAGGTCATTTCCACAGCCCTGCCTGGTTTTCAAAGCTAAGAGCAGGCAGGGAGCAGAGGCCATCTGCAATCGTTAAGGCCCTGCCCGGGACCGCAGCCTTAAATCTCTCACCAGAGAGCCCTGAGTTGCGGCTGTTAGTGACGGCTCCTTTGGGACGCTGGGATAAACCTAGACAAAGGAAGTCTGGGACTCGGCCGCGCTCGTTAGTGGCGGGGCTCACCTGGCCCGGGAGCTCCCGCCCTCATCCCGGTGGGAGCGGGGGAGAGGCTGGGGGAGAGGCCGGGTGGGATGGGGCCTAGGCCCCGGGGAGGCTGGGGGTATTGGGGTGACCCTCACCGGCCTGCTCCCAGCCCGGAGGTTTCACGGTGGGCATTTACCAACACGGTAAAATGGCCCGGGATTCCAGAGCCGGGCTCTTACTCGGCGGCCAGGACCTGACCTCCGGATGGGAAGGCAGAGATTGAGGGGCTGGGCCCAGCTCTGGGGAAAGAGGAGCCGAATACTCGTGACCGACACGGGGCAGCAGGGCTTGCTTTCCTGCTACAGGGCACTGTGTGTGTGTGTGTGTGTGTGTGTGTGCTTGCTTTCCTGCTACAGGGCACTGTGTGTGTGTGTGTGTGTGTGTGTGTGTGTGTGTGGCTTGCTTTCCTGCTACAGGGCACTCTGTGTGTGTGTGTGTGTGTGTGTGTGTGTGTGTTTCTTCCCTAACCAGGACCACTGTCCCCTGCGGCTCTCGGCTGCCCTACACTACCTTGGGGCACTATTGCCGGGGCCACCTCCGCTGGGGTCGGGGAGGGGGGTCCTCCGCTGTCTCTCCTTTCCCAGGGCCCTCGTTGCAGCCTGGGCGACGGCTCATCTCCCTTTCCGCTCTGCTTACTCCCGCAGTCCCACGGAGCTTCGGGCCGCCCGGAGGCCCCGCTTAGCTGAATTAGCCCCGGGCACCAGAGTTCCCGGTTCTCGCTGGGGAGACATCCGAGGGGGAGGTCTGGCTGCCAGGCCAGGGGCTAAACGCTAGTTCTTCTACAGACTCAGATTGTGCTCCAAGATTGCACGGCATGGCCTCGGACACTTAACATTTCCTGGCTGTGTGACCCTGGGCAGGTCACTTAACCCCAACTGCCTCAGGAGGGGGAAAAAAAAGATAGCAGTAGCAGAAGGGAGATAATCAAGCGTCAAGAATTCCGAGGCTGCTGACCCAAGTTCTAGTCCCTGATCTCCTACAAACTATACGTTCTTAGTCAAGTCACTACTAGGTCTGAGTCTCCGATTTCTTACCGATACAGCAAAAGGTTTCGATCAATCAACATTTATGAAGCACTTCAAGGTGTTCCAGACTCTGCGCTGAGGGCAGGGCATGCGCTGACTTGGTTTCTCCCAGCAAATCTAAAATCGCATGGCGCCTCCCAACTTTTGAAAGACGATGTGAAAATTAAAAAAAAAAAAATCTGTAGTCGATTCATCAAGTAAGATGTGATGGAAAGTGTTCATTGGCTATTGGATAATATGGATAATAATTGGATTAGGCTGGTCATTCAAGCCTTGTTTGTAAAAGAATGAGAAAGTTCCTTCCTATTTGATTCTAATTTCCTACACCACAGTCTAGTGGAGAGTGGGGGCTTAGGGGTTGGAAGCCCTTGGTTCAAATCCAATCAAAGATACTAGATGTTTGCAAATTTTGTAGCCGCTCTCTGCATCACTTCCTTGACGAGGAAATTTGGACTCTGACCGTCTGGAAGGTTTCTTCAGGTTCTAAATTTATGTCTCTTGTTTCCCTTGGATACCACCCTCCATCCTCCAGATGTCAGAGAGCAAGAGATTTCCATTTCCGTGTCCTAAAAATTGTTGAAGGATTGAAGAATAAATGGAGAAGCCACGGTCTTGTCTCTGTTTGCCTCAGTTTCCTCATCTGCAAAATGAGCTGGAAAAGAAAATGGCAAATTACTTTGTCCCAAAAAAAACCCATAGATGAAATCACAAAGAACGGGACAGGACTAAATGACTTGCCAGCAACATTTATTGTACAACTGAGTGGAACACTGTGTAATAACATTACGTAAGAGCCGTTGAGTCTCTTTGATAAATTTCCCTTCCATAAGAAAAAAAAAAGCCCAAAGCAAATCACCTGCAGCTCATAGTAAGGGCAGGAGGGTAGTCGTGAGTAGAAAGGGGGAGGAGGGCAGCCGGGGCTTGAAAGAAGCCATTGGGGTTGGGGTCTCACTCACTGCCACACTCTTTCCTGGCTGCAGCCTTAGTGGGAGCTGTTCATCTTAGCCTTTTCCCTAAGTACTAAATCTTTTTTTTTTTTTTTTAAGTTACACCCTCCCCCAATTCCTCTTTTTTAGAGCCCTTTAAAATGGAGTAGAAATGAAATAAACAATAGTGATACTAGCCAGGCTGTCCAGATGTGAATGATGTAGTTGATAAGGGCAGGGCTCGGTCCAGATGTGAATGATGGAGGTGATAAGGGCAGGGAGGCTGGAGTGGGAGTAGAGAGAGAGAAAACAAAGAAGGTGGGAGCAACCTCTCCCTTCTTTTATTTATTTTTTCCTTTTTCCTGGTTCCCTTTCCAGGCCGTTTAAGGAGCTGAATTCTGCCGGGTAAGTTACTGAACCGCATCTCCATCGGTTTTAACTTACGGTTCATGTTTTCTTGTCTCCTTTTCCCCTTTCAATTACAAAAGTATATGTCCAGCCGACAGACCGGCCACACCGGCTCACCAGAAATGTTTGCTCACTTGGGGAACGGGCCGCTTGGCAGGTGGGCCAAAGGATAATGAGATTTTTGACAGAGATAGCAGCATTTTAGCTATTTCTTCTCAAATATGGGGTGGGACGGGAGTAGGACCGATAGTCTCGGGTTACATTTCTCAGACTCAGTCTGGATGATACCTCAAAGCAGCCCAGATCAGCCAGTAATCAACAGTATAGAAGACAGGGATGTGGTCTGTGCATGGGACCCAATACTGCCTGGGGATGATGAAGTGCTTTTGGATGAAATAAAAACTAAGAAGCAAAGGGCTGCTAAGAATACAAACAGTGTCTTCCTGGGTGTTCTTCTGGGGTCATCCAGGGTCCGCCACCACCATTTATTTTTGCAAAAGTTTTTGAATTTTCCTATTTTTATGAATATTTATATTCTTTTAAAAGATTTCCCTAGATGAATTGTGAATGTATTTGCCTTATTCATCTCAGAATAATAAATATACAATGGGATCTGCTGCCGGATGGCTCAGCCATAGTGAGAATGTTTCTGTATTGCTGTGGAGCACATTCCCCTCCCCTCTCTTTCAGGACCAGGGACTTCCTTGGAATTTAAATCAATCACTTGACAAATATTTATTGAGTACCTACTATGTGCCACAGCCAGCTGGGCCTTCTAAGAAGCATATACAAGCAAATACAATAACGTCTGTCGATGATATTTGCTCAAGGACAATTACATTCATGGAGCACTCTTGCAAAGCTCCTTACATATTTTACTACCCTGGATCCTTATAACTTGATGTTCCTCAATAACCTGTCGCCCTTCTAGCTTTCCAGTTTTTTTTTAAATCCCTTACTCCCTTCCCATCCTCCTCCTTCCCACATAACTAATCCAGCCTCCTAGCGAGTCCTCCAACCAGATGCTAAGAATTCCTAGTATCCGCCCTCTCAGTGTCCTAAATCCCAGTCTCTGGCTTGTTTTTCCAGCTTCCTTCAAGTCCAGATAAAATCCCGCCTTCTGCATGAAACCTTTCCCGATTTCCCCTTAATGCTAGATCTTTCCCCTCTGTCTGTCCAATGCATACTGCCTCAGTATTGTTTTAATATAATTGTTCTATGTCCATGTTGTCCCCCTGAATAGACTGTGATCTCTTTGAGAGCAGGAATTGTCTTTTGCCTTTTCCGTATATAGTCTTCCTGCTTGGTATATATTTGGCGTTCAATAAATGCTCATCGACTGGCTGAATATAATAATCTTAAACAATAGTTACTACAAGTGTTATTAATCCCATTTTACAGATGAGGAAACACCAATTTGGGATATTTAAATGACTTGCCCCAAATTACACGGGCAATGAGTGGCAAAGTCAAGAATTGGATGTGGGGCTCCCAATGTGCTTCCCCACGAGTGATATAGACCGTAAAGAGTTCAGAGTTCAGAGGGGAACCATCTGTTTCTTCCTTACTGAAAACAAAATAAAAAAAGCCCTTCCCTTCAGAACCTTTTAAGTAGGGATCATTAAAGAAATCCAGTTGTCAGGCTTTGCACACCTCGACCCCACCCCCAAACCCACCAAGCTATCTTGCTCCTGGGCTCTTGCCCACAGTCCTTTGTTCCGGCCATTTCCAGAAAGTGTGAATTCTGTCCACGGCTTCCCTTAGAAGCTGCTCTTATATCTGCCAGAGGACCGGGCCCTGCCCAATTAAGAATTTTAAGCACACGCAGACACTTCGAACCGAGGGAACATTTCTGAGAATATCGCTTATGAGGGGCCGATTATGATCTGTGGAGGGCTACGCCATGCACTCAATCAGAACGAGAAGAAAATTGCTCCAAGCCTCTCTGGGAAGTTCTGAACTCTCCCAATGATTGGCAGGCCTCCTGCTTTGAGCTCCCCTCTCCTTAGCTTTGTTCTTCCTAAGTGTTCCGGAGCTAGTCCCTGTCACTAATGGGGTGGGAGGAAAGACTGGTAGTTTCCTTTTAAATTCCATCATCACAGGCCTCTGAGTCCCAAAGAAAGGCAGTAAAGGGAAAAATAATAGCTTCTGAAACCTAAGTTCTAAACCATGGATGCCATTGAAAAGCAAAAGCAAAATCTTTTACGCTGTGAAATTCTAAGTGCTTACATGATCTGAATGTTATCGCAAGTACACAAATGTCCCAGCTATCCTTTCTCTGTTAACTTGAGTCCCCGTCCAGAGTCCATTATTGATTTCAAGCATTTCTGTTCATGAAGCATTATAATTTTCTTTTACTTTTATTAGTCCTTAACTCACGTAAAGCACTATATAAAACCCAGGAGCAAAGTCGGAGACTTCACCATCCGTACATTTTTATGAAATACTTTTGAAGTGACTTGAGTACCTACTTGAGCTGTGAAATGAAATATGTCTGAAAACACTTTGTGGTCATGTAAAATAGTATATATAGGCTGGCATATATTTCAACTAAGAGCTAGAGACTGATTTTCTTTTCACTGGAACTCATAAAGTCTTACCCGTAGGACCAAAGTGGTTTTGAATTGATTTATATTCGTCTTTCCAGTGATAAATAAAACCAAATAAATAATTCAATAAAAATAATTATTTATTTAATAATAATATTTTAATTTTTGAGAAAAGAAAAGACATGTGGCTATTCAATTCTATTTAATGAGCACTTACTAAGTAGCTAGTGCCAGAAACTGTACTAGGTTCTAGGGATACAAGTGAGAGTTTATTCTCATTTTACTCTTCCATTCTTTGGAGATGGAAATCAACATTTAATTTTGTGAATTTAATAATAATAACTCATTGATTTACAATTTAACTTTTGTAAAGTACTTTACAAATATCTCATTTAATCTCACAACAGCCCTGGAAGGTAGCTGCTATTATTATTATTATTTGTATTTTACAGATGAGACAACTGAGTCAGAGGTTAAGTGACTAAATACAGACTTTCTTTGGTTTTCCTCTTTTTCTCTGGTTTATCTCTCATGTAATTTACTGATATCCTAGGATAATAGTTTATAGTCAAATCTGAAGGAACATCAGTGATCATTATCTTTCCATTCCTTCCTTTTCGAGTCCCTCCTCCCCTTATCTTGTCTTAAACTCTTCCCTAGGTGGAGTTCTGGATTGACCAGCCTCTCCCCACTTAAAACAAACATTAACTTTGCTTAAAGCAGAGGAGCAGGTGTAAAACAGATTAGGGAGGGGTCAGGGAAGGGAAAATAATGCGGTGTCCCTTGGGGATTAGGGACTGGTCCCATATCTGTCACTAGTCAGCAAAGGGCTTTGGGGCCTCTTCTCTCTGTGCTTTTCTTTCATTATCTAGAAACTAGGAATAATAATGCCTGTCCAGCATGACTTACATGCTTATTGAGATGCTAAAATACAGCTGATTTTCAAATGAATTGGGAAAAGTATTAAATATTTGAAGCGATATCTGAGATAGCACTGATAAGTGACAGATATCTCTGTTCTCACAGCAAGGAATTTAGCCAAATAACAGGGAATTTAATTGGATGTGGTTCGCTCATTTTGTAGCTTTTTCTTAGCTTTTCTGAGACTCCTGGCCCAATGCTTCCTTGCTAGGAATAGTGTTTAGCTTTATGTGAAAAGTATGCATTTTCATGTATGCCTGGTAGGTTGAAAAGGCACCTAAATGAATACACTACAAATGTTAAATACCTATTCCTTTCCCCCCCTTTCCTCCTGTTACTCTCTACATTTATGCACAGATTCTCCTGAAGGACCAGTGGCTCTGGAGATTCTAGAATGAGGGGTCATTGGTCATTCCTTCTGATTGGGGGGTAAAGAGCTCCTCTGAGATCCTCCATTTAAGGAAGGCCCCTGGGCAAACCACTTCTTCCAGTTCTGAGATTTCCTGATTCTATACTGTGGATATTTCTTCCCTTTTTCATCTCTTCTCTGTTTCCTGGGTTCTAAAATCTAATTCAATCAGCAGTAATATTGAAAGCAGCTGTTTTTTTTTCCCCTCACATGCTCAAAAATATGTTTTTGCCAGTATGGGTAAAATCACAAGTAAGAAAATCATCAGTTGAGGAAATAACTATTACAGTTAGTTTCTCTGATAAAGACCTCATTTCTCAAATATATATATATAGGGAACGGAACCAAATATATAAAAATAAGAACCAGTCCCTAATTGATGCATAGTCCAAGGATATGAACAGACAGTTTTTAGAAGGAGAAATCAAAGCTATCAATAAGCATATAAAAATGTTCTTTATCACTAATAATTAGAGAAATGCAAATTGAAACAATAATGAGATAGCACTTCATACTTATCAGCTTGGATAATATGACAGAAAAGTAACATGACAAATGTTGGAAAGAATAAATTAAAATAGGTACCCTAATGTGGTATTGGTTGGGTTGTCAAATAGTCCAAACATTCCATAGAATAATTTGGCACTATGTCCAAAGGGTTATAAAACAGAGCATACTCTTTGACCTAGAAGGTCATCTAGGATACAGACCTAGAAGGATTAAAAAAAAAAAAAAAAGGAAAAGACTTATGCAAAAATATTTATATCACTTTTTTGGGGGGTGGCAAAAATTGGAAATTGAGGTGAATGTGTTGGAATACTATTGTGCTATAAGAAATGATGAGCAGAATGATTTCATAAAAACCTGGGAAATATATATATAAACTGATTCAAAATACTTCTATAGTTTTCTGTAAGCAGGACCAGGAGAATATTGTAGAAAGGAATAGCACTATTGTAAGGATGACTAACTATGAAAGACTTAAGTATTTCAATCACTTTGACAATTGCAAAGGATTCATGATGCTGTTCTCCACCTCCAGAAAGAGAAGCAGAGTGCAGATAAATGCATAATAATTTTTTATACTTTTCTTTTTTCTTTTTGCAACATGGCTACTAAGGAGATATGCTTTCCATGACTTCACACATAGAATTAACATATAACTATATATATATGTATTATATATATTCCTTGCCTTCTCAGTAGGTGGGGGAGAGGTGGGAAGAGAGAATTTGGAACACAAAATTAAAAAAAAAAAAAAACAGAATGTTAAAAGAAATAAAAAACATTTTTAAAAATATAAATCACTGGTTAGGGTGAAGAAGACATCAAAGGACGGCAGTAATATAAAGGAAAACGCTGAAAAACTTCAGAACCCTGATCAGCACAGTGTAATCTAATTAGGGAGTAGTGGGTTATTGGAGCAGAATGAGAAATACATTTTAGATATGACCACTATGTTGATTTGTTTTGCTTTATTGAATTTATTTGTTATAAGAGAGTCTGGGTGGGAATAGGAATGACAAAAGATAGAGAGAAGGATAGGGTAAGGCAAGAAGTCTTCAGGAAATGATAATGATGTAAAAAACAAAAGAGCATAAGCAAAACATCTTCCCCTCCCCCCAAAAAAATGATTAAAGAACTAAAACTAGAACAGGAATTTCTGTTCAGTGGTGGGTTCATGATGATGGTCCACAGGGTTCATGCTAAAAATTCTTTAATGTGACCTTAAGCAGCAAACAATTACCCAAATATGTTATAAATACATTTTCTACTGTGACAATAAGCACATATAGATTTGAAGCATATAAATTTGTTTTTGTAATTTAAAACCATCATGATAGACATGTCATCATTTTGGTGTTTGTGCTAGGATTACAGCAAACTCTGACCATTTCTCACTAACCTCCATGGGTTCTTGCAGTTTTTCAATCTGTCATTATATTGTTTCCAAACTACCACAAGGTTTGACATTTAAACTTAAATTGATTCCCAAATGATCGTCAGATACATACATATATCTTCATTTGTATTCCGTACATTGAACCAGAATAGCTCCCTCATTTCCCTCTGTTATCTCATAATTGTACATGTATAATGATGTGATCAAGGTGTTAAGAACGTTTGTGTTTTTGTAACACAAATGTCGGGCTCTTTGGAAACCACCATTATGGGGGATATGTATAACAGGCCATCTTGAAATGATCACAGATCATTACAAATGTTCTTCAGAAATGAAACTGGCAGTATTAAATTTCTAATTTAAACTTATCTTTTACTTTTGTTACTATTCTTCTACCTGGCAGATTGTCAAATGAACTGATCGGTAACAGTCATCAGTCAGTTCAATAGAGTTTTTGTGAGAGTAGAGTTGGGGAGCCAGTGATGGAAGATCAAGAAAGTCATGTCTGAAGTGATTCCTTAGAAACCTTAGAAAGGTTAGTTTATATATAAGCATTGTTAAAAATGAAGTAACATAATGATGTTCAACTCCAAGTTCATTTATCATTTAATACTGCGCTTGTCTTTAGCTGGTAGAAAAGCAAATGACCTCTTCCCTAGAATCTCGTGGCATTCTTTATTGCTTATTTTTAACTCACTGATTGCTTATTATTGTGTATTGTGTATATTATTATATATTGTGTATTGTGTATGTTATTACTAACTATTCATTTTAGTGAACCTAATGGTGGCTAAAAATAATAAAATAAATTTCCATCTTTTAGCCAAAGAGCTTGTAAAATTCCCCTACCTTATTCCCTTCGATATTTATGTGTAAGCATTTTTACTTTATTATTTGTTCTAATTAAAATAAAGAAATAAACTTGATGTGGAACTATATTTAAACCTAAATTTGGATAGTATTGGACTAAATATTATAAACTTTGTTCAAATTAAAAAGTCAAATATTGAAAATTAAGTTTATGTGTAATTATATTTTGTTAAACAACTTTGAGTTGTAATTTATTTTGTTAAATAAAAAATTTATATTTAATAAAATTTACAAAAGGAAAATATGAAATCTTACAGATAATAACGAGTATACAAGGTCCTATGGTATTTCTCTTTAAATTCCTCCTTTAAATCATACAGAATGTTTCACATGGCATAGTCACAATTATTTTATGTTTAGAGTTTTATAATGTTATAATTTGGTTTTCATAATTGTAATTAGAATAAAATTTATATTTTATAATTATACAATATAAATTTAATTAGGAGCTTTTGGGTCACAAAATTGTTATTGTCATGATCAGAAAGATTTATTGAATAAATCTAGAATCTTAGGAGTTTGTTCAGTTTTTTCAATTGTGTCCAACTCTTTGTGACCACCCTTGGGGTTTTCCTGGCAAAGATACTGGATTAGCTTGCCATTGCTATTGCCTTCTCCAGCTCATTTTTCAGATGAGGAAATTGAGGCAAACAGTTTCCAGGGTCACATAACTAGTAGGTGTCTAAGGTTGGATTTGAACTCAGGAGAAGTCTTTTTGATTCTAGGCCCAGAGCTCTATACATTGTGCCAAGTAATATTTTAAATTACTCTGGTAATTTATGACTCACAATACAATGCTTTTAATCGAAAGAAATTCAGAAACAAAAACATGGGGAACCACTGGCCTAGGACTGGATGATGTTGATGATTTCTGTGATCCCTTTCAACTTTGAAGAGCCTATAATTATAAAAGGTTTCATTGTGGGAATTTCTTGTAAAGTAGTAATATCAGTCTATCTTCAAAATAGAAATAAAAATTTGCTAATTTTATTTAAAGTGTCATTTAAAATTTTTGTTTATTTGGCATTTGCCTTTCATTGACTATTTGTGATTAGAATTTAATGAATGCTTCCATTTTGATTTTTCTAGATTTTTTCTGGATTTTCTCCAAATTCCATTCATAAATCAAGGACAAAAGGCTACAAAAACTTGGAAACTCAAGGTTCAGAGAAGGTCGGTAAGTTTGACATAATCCCAGACTCTGCTTTATTGACAGTTTCAGCCATAAAACTGATCATTCTGAGATGAATGTCATACCAGGTTTTAGCCCAAGAGGAAATGACACTGACAATGTTGTATGTCAGAAAATGCTTGTGCTACTTTTGTGGCGTTCAGTGTATCGAACTGTTGTCTTTCATGACAATGTTGCATGTCAGGAAATGCTTGTGCCACTTAGTGTGGAGTTCAGTGTATTGAACTGTTGTCTTTCACGACAATGTTGTATGTCAGGAAATGCTTGTGCTACTTTTGTGGAGCTCAGTGTATCGAACTGTTGTCTTTCACGACAATGTTGTATGTCAGGAAATGCTTGTGCCACTTAGTGTGGAGTTCAGTACATCGAAAGGTTGTCTTTCACGAGGAAGTATGGCAAGGTGGAAGGAGCAATGTATTCTGTTTGGAGTCAGACAATTTAAATCTTATCTCTACCATTTATTCCCCATGTGACTTTGGGCAAATCTTTTTATCTCTCTAGGCTTCAGTTTCCACTTAAAAGCTCTTCAGATCTAAAATTATAATTTTATGAACTATGAGACTACTACTAGCAATATAATACTCTCTGTTCAGTAATCTTCAAAAACTCCCTATTGTCTGCCAAAAAAAAATTCCAATTCCTCTGCCTATTCTCCCACAATCTGGTGCTTCCTTCCCCTCCACACACTCTGCATTTAAACCAATAAGGACAACTTTCTTCCCAAGAACATTTCCTGTGTTTTTCTGTCTTTCTATTCATGCCTTATGCCTGGAATATTCTCCTCAAGAATAATATAAATACCACTGGATCCATCGATTCTTCTCCATCTGGTCTGTCAGTAATGACCTCTTCCCTAGAATCTCATGGCGTTCTTTATTGCTTATTTTTAACTCACTGATTGCCTATTATTATGTATTGTTGTAGCCACTGATTATCCCAAGTTGTGAGCTTCTGTTCTCTTTCTGGGATTCAGTAGAAAGGACATAGTTCAGTGTTGGCTGAGCAAGACCTTTCCCCCACCCAACTGGTAGATAATTAACTTCACTTCTTTGGGACTCAATTTCATAGAATAAGAGACTTTCTAATTTGGGGTGGTGGTGGTGGAGAAAGCCTTCAAGATCTATTAGTCCAGCTTTTTTTTTTTTTTTTTATAGATGAGCAAACAGTTCCATTAAAGGGCAGTGACTTTTCTGAAGTCATTATAAGCTGTGATTAGCAAAACTAGTATTTGAACCCAGACTGACTCCAAATCCAAAACTAATACCCTTGCTTCTTTCCTCTCCTGTAAAATGATTACTACCCAGAGTTGTTACAAGGAACAAATGAAACTCTGCATGTGAAAACTCAGCAGAGCTAGATAAATGACAGCTATAATGATAAGACCATCTCCACCAACAAATAAAACATGTGGTAATAGGGTGAGACAGAGAATCCCTATGATCCTCTCTGTTTCTGGAATCATTTCAAAAGATGCTTTTAGTGAATTTAGAAGAGATAAATTTTCATATCAATGCCTTTCTTGGATGACTATAAAAACAACTTTAGCCATTGGTGTAAAAGTCTATAGAATATTCGACATATTATAGCAATTGTAGAACAGTAAGAATCCTCAGATTGTTTGTATATTGACTCCATCAAAAAGAATGAAAACAATGATGATGATGATGATATAGTGGTGGTCGTAATAGTCGTGATAATAGTCGTAATAGCAGTAGTGTTAGTGGTGGAATAGTGGTAATAGTACTAGTAGCAGTGGTAGTGATAGTAGTAGTAGTAGTAGTAATGAGAGAAGTAGTAATAGTAATAGTGGTAGTATAGTGGTAGAAGTAATGGTGGTGATAGTAATAATAGTAGTGAAAGAAGTAGTAATAGTAATAGTGGTAGTACAGTGGTAGAAGTAATATGGTGATAATAATAATAATAGCAGTAGAGATAGTAATAAGAGTAGTAGTGGTAGTTGTGGTGATGATAGTATTAATAAATCTTGAAATACACACTTCAAGTTCTAGTTGAAGGAAATGGAGAAATTTTAGTTGAAAGAAGAAATATTGGTGGTGAGGTCGGGATTTGGGTTGAAAAACAATCTTGGGTATTAGAGATTTGGAAGAAAGGTCACTTACTGAATTTGCCAAAGTGAGCAGAAATAGGAATAACAGGTGAAAGAGGGAAGAGAGCCTGTTGGTGTGATTTAAAAACAACTACCAAAAAACCCTCCTAATGACAGAGTTTCACCCAAAACGGGAAGGACTCTGGGATGAGGTCTTTGGGCAGAGAGTGCTTACTAGCGATCTTGCAGTGGGTGCCCTTGCTCCCAGCAGCCTCCCTCTAGTTTCAAGGTTTGGACCACTCTAGATGCTTCTGCATCTAGGACCTGGTCTCAGTCACCAGTCAGGACCTAAGCAGGAGCTGTCAGTCAAGGGGCAGCCTCCCACATCTGGGTGGACGTGCCCAGGAGGCAGGAGCTCCCTGGTCTGCCTCAGGCCAGGCAGCCCGGGTTCACACTCTCTGCAGTCGGGGTCATTCTCCTGCTGGCAGCAGAGGTAGTTGGTGGCCTGTTGGAAGGGGAGAACACCGGGTGGGCTCTGGGTGAACTATTGTCCTTTTGGGGCTGGCTTTGTCTGGTGACTCCGTTTCCCTTTGGAAGACCGGCTTGCCACCTGCGAGGCCTTCCTAATGAAATCAAACAGATGGCAATGACCACACCCGAGTATCACCCTAATAAAACTCCCTAATTAGGGCAGCACCTCTCCTATCATCAGTCTGGGGCCCCACCCACACTCCAATTAACTGGCTGGACCAGGCTGGGTCCTGGGTGGAACAAGTCGGGCCATCTTGTTTTTGCTTTTTGCTACTCGTTCCCTCCACCTCCTGCCAGGTTATGGTGTTGCACTGTCCCTTCTTGCTAAACAAACCGTGTTGTGGTTTTGGAATGAATAACCACCCCATTTTCTGCTATTTCGAGGCTCCTGCGTATCCCAGTGTTTGCAGAGGTCACACCGCCAGCGTGGTAAAGTTCAGGAGCTGTTCCATGCGCGGAGCCCCGTGGGGTACGGGCCCTGAGGGAACCCAGCTGTTTGCAGACATTCTGTGTATGTATTACCGAAGCACAAACAAACCATCAGCGAAGATGGATGAGTTGGCTTTGGACACTTTCCAGCTCCTCTCGGCAGCGTGGTAGGCCCTCCCGAGAGTGGCCCTTCCGACTTCCAGGGAACGGGCCCAGGATGGCCCGGGGCCCCTTATCCTCCAGGAAGGCCGTCCAGCCCGCGTGTCCGTGGCTTTTACCACAGACCCGCTCTTGGCGTGAGTTCTCAAGCATGAAAAGCACTCAAGCAGGACATTGTGGCCCGGCCAGCCATGAGGCGGTGGGCTGAAACTGTGAGTTCTGAGAGGACTTGGAGACCCTGCCTGATGGTACTTAGGGATTGCGGACCTCCTCGGGAGAGATTTTCTTTTTTTAATGAACACTGTCTTTCAGGGTAGTTTAAGATAGGGAAATGAACCAGCTATCTTTTTAATATTATCTGAAGTCCCATGAGTCTTTGAAATTCACTGAGATTTTTTTCTTACCAACATGCTTTTAATATCATTTCTGTATCAGTTCTTTCTTGGCCATCATACAAAGGACTTCTGAAAACCCATAGAGCCCTTCCTAAAAAACTGAAAATAGACCCCAACATCTCTTTTGCCAGACACACACACGGACAACATGGTTCGACTTTACTCATTTTTGTCTTGGGTATCTGATCAGTCCTCATTTCTTTGTACTTTTTCGATTCAACAAATATTTATCAAAGGTCTACTGAATTATGGGCTGGGTACTCTAGTAGGAGTTGTGGGGCTTTCCATCCAAGAGAAAACCAACAAAAACACAGCCGGGAGCCGTTGTCAGTGGCCATCGTTGCCGTCTTGTAGTTGTTACTTCCAATATGGTGCTCCTATAAAACATGTCAGGTATGAGGCGGTCAGGTGGGCTAGTGGATAGAAAATGGTGTTGGAGCTAGCCGTAGGATCTGGGAGCACTCATCGACTTCCTCAGTTTCTTCCCCTGTAAAAAGGGGATAATAATGGCACCTACCTCATAGGGCTGTTGAGGGAATCAAATGTGATAATATATGTAAAGTGCTTTGCAAATATGTTATATATTTGTATATATACAGATTATATATAAATATGTGCCTCCCTGATCTGCCTAGTACTAGTAGCAGTGATAGTAATAGTAGTAGTATATAAATATATATAAATGTAAATATTATATATATAATGTTACATAAATATATGATTCTTAGCAGTCCATAAAGACCATTTAGATTTCCAAGGATCCCAATGACTAGGGCTTTTAATGAAGAATCTAGGAAAGGACAAGGTTTCCCACTTCTGATCTATATCTGGCCACCGGACCCAGATGGCTCTGGAGGAGAAACTGAGGCAGGTGACCTCGCCCTGTCCTCCCTCACTTCAATCCACTGCACGTTCATCACCTCCCTAATGTCATGTCCTCTTTGAGAACCAGGGACAAACAACCACAACAAATCAACTCCATCTTGCTCCACCTATCCCACTGCATTCAACAATAGCTTGAACCTTTTAAAAACTTCAGAAACTGATCCAGGTGTTGGGAAAACCTGAATTCAAATCTGGCTTTAAACAATTACTAGCTGGGTGACCCTGGGCAAGTCCCTTAATTCTGCCTGCCTTGGTTTCCCCTTGTAGAATGTACCTAATATTATTATTATTATTATTATTAAATAGTTAAAAAGTTTAAAAGGATTGTTATGAGGATCAAATGTGACTGTGATATATTTGTATATATAAATATTCAGTCATAATATAAATATGGTTCAGTCACTCTTTGTGACCATAAACCATCTTATTGAGGGGGTTTTCTTGGCAAAGATACAAAGTGGTCTGCCATTTCCTTCTCTAGTGGATTAAAGCAATTAGAGATGAAGTCCTATGTCCAGGGTCACCCAGCTAGTAAGTGTTTAAAGCCAGATTTGAATTCTGAATTCAGGTTTTCCTGATATCTGGCTGCTGGGCAGGTATGTGTACGCACACACACACACACACACACACACACACACACACACACACGCATACGTACACAACACACTTAGGCCATATGTTTACATGTGTGTCCTACATAGACATATATGTGCATGTTCACATTCACACACATGTATGTAATGATTAAGCCATTTGGAAAATGAACCCTAAGGACTCTGGGATTAGGGAAGTTCTAGTGTAGAAGCTGGCCTCTGAATAACGCCATGGAGGGATCCAGGAGCTGCAAAGGGAGAAGTGAGAGCAGAGAACCTTGGGAATAAAGGAGAGTCCAGATTTTGGAAATGGAGCGCCATGTTTAGAGAATAACCTGGAAAGCGGTAGGTTAGGGAGGGAGAGGGGGAGAGGGGTTAAATCAGTCTGGAATGATATGTTGGAAACGTGCTGGAGAGCTTTAAATATCAAACGAAGAAAGTTGTGTTTCATGCCAGAGACGATAGTGAGCTCTTGAAGCTTCTTGAGCAGGGAAGTAACACAACCAGACTTGCAGTTTGATGACTTTGACAGCTGCATGGAGGGGGACAGAAACTGGGAAGCAGGTCTTTGATTAGCAGGCTATTAGAGGGATAAGGCTAAGAGGCAATTATGATGTC
Source organism: Antechinus flavipes (assembly GCF_016432865.1). Classification (NCBI taxonomy): domain Eukaryota; kingdom Metazoa; phylum Chordata; class Mammalia; order Dasyuromorphia; family Dasyuridae; genus Antechinus; species Antechinus flavipes. The sequence goes on from NC_067403.1 coordinate 27,579,145, forward strand.
ACTTAGAGCCATGGACCCGTGGATAGAGAGAAGGGTACAGATGCAAGGGAGGTTGAGTTAGATTGGACAAAACATGGCAACTGGTTGGGTACCAAAAGTCAAGGATGACGTTAAAGTTTTGTGACTGCGTACCTGGACCTGAGACAGGTGTCTGTGGGTAGATTGCTGATCTTGGAGACACAAAGTCTGAGTTCAAATGCGGCTTCAGACATTTACAACTGTGTGATCCTGGGCAAGATACTCAAACTCTGTCTGCCTCGGTTGTCTCTTCTGTAAAACGCACACAATAATAGCGCCTTGGTTGAAGTTAGAATCCAATGCAGGAATATTTGTGAAGCGCTTTACAAACCTTAAAGCTGTTCCATACATGCTGGCTGTTATCATCAGTGACTTAAGCTGGTCCCGTCCTTGACAGAAATAAGGAAATTAGAGGTGGAGCTGGTCTAGGGGGAGAGATAATGAGTTCCATATGGGACACAGTATTGAGTTCGAGATAAAATCTCATCCCCATCAATTGCTTTCTTACTAAACTGATGACTATAGTGCTCTCTGACTAATAATAGTGATGACACTTTATATCTATAAAGTACTTATCTCATCTGATTATCTCAGGATACCTGAGAGATTGAAAGAGGAAGCAGCCCCATCCTCCTCTTACAGATGGGGAAACTGAGGCTCACAGATCACAACCAGTAGTAGAATGCAGAACCTGCACTACAATCCAATATTTCTGCCGTTCACTCTTACACATAGGGAAACTGAGGCTCACAGATCACAACTGCAGAACTTGGACTACAATCCAATATTTCTGATGTTCACTCTTACACATAGGGAAACTGAGGCTCACAGATCACAACTGCAGAACTTGGACTATAATCCAATATTTCTGCCGTTCACTCTTACACATAGGGAAACTGAGGCTCACAGATCACAACTGCAGAACTTGGACTACAATTCAATATTTCTGCCGTTCACTCTTACACATAGGGAAACTGAGGCTCACAGATCACAACTGCAGAACTTGGACTACAATCCAATATTTCTGACGTTCACTCTTACACATAGGGAAACTGAGGCTCACAGATCACAACCAGTAGTAGAATGCAGAACCTGCACTACAATCCAATATTTCTGCCGTTCACTCTTACACATAGGGAAACTGAGGCTCACAGATCACAACTGCAGAACTTGGACTACAATCCAATATTTCTGATGTTCACTCTTACACATAGGGAAACTGAGGCTCACAGATCACAACTGCAGAACTTGGACTATAATCCAATATTTCTGCCGTTCACTCTTACACATAGGGAAACTGAGGCTCACAGATCACAACTGCAGAACTTGGACTACAATTCAATATTTCTGCCGTTCACTCTTACACATAGGGAAACTGAGGCTCACAGATCACAACTGCAGAACTTGGACTACAATCCAATATTTCTGACGTTCACTCTTACACATAGGGAAACTGAGGCTCACAGATCACAACTGCAGAACTTGGACTACAATCCAATATTTCTGACGTTCACTCTTACACATAGGGAAACTGAGGCTCACAGATCACAACTGTAGAACTTGGACTACAATCCAATATTTCTGCCGTTCACTCTTACACATAGGGAAACTGAGGCTCACAGATCACAACTGCAGAACTTGGACTACAATCCAATATTTCTGACGTTCACTCTTACACATAGGGAAACTGAGGCTCACAGATCACAACTGCAGAACTTGGACTACAATCCAATATTTCTGACGTTCACTCTTACACATAGGGAAACTGAGGCTCACAGATCACAACTGCAGAACTTGGACTACAATCCAATATTTCTGACATTCACTCTTACACATAGGGAAACTGAGGCTCACAGATCACAACTGATAGGAGGTTGCAGAATCTGGACGACAAGCCAGAATTTCTGACCCCTAGTTTTGGGTTCCTTCTGCTCTGCATCCATTAGGCTGAGACTTCCTGAGACCAGAGGTGGAGGCTGTTGCCACTCTGTGTCCCCTCGGGCACTGATGATTACAAGAAAAGCCCACTTCCTGCCATTGTACGATTGGTTCCCACGACTGCAGCACCTGGAGAGCCACCCTGCCAGGCCAGGAAGTCCCATCTTTATTTACCCAGCCTCCGCGGGCCTCCCTGGGCCCCACAAAGTAGGGCCAAGAGCCAGGCTTCTCCCGAAGCCCTGACACATCCTTCAGGGATACGGGCAGGAGTGGGACTGCCGGAACCCCTTGTGAGGAAAGGGGCCGGAGTCGGAGGAGCTCCCTTTCCCTTTCCCTGCTGGTTCAGAACCTCCGCAGAACACTTGGAAAGTTCTAAGTAAACCAGCGGTGACTGTATTTGTCCAGGGTCACGTCACCACCCACCTGAATGCAAGTTGTCCTGGTCCTGAGGCTAGTTCTCATGCAGCTTCGGAGCACGCAGTAGGCACTTCATAAATGTGTGTTGTTGGCTGGAGCGGAAGGGTTCGTTTGACTATGCTTTTGTCACCTCTGAGGGAGGAGAGCTCGGTGCCGACCAGTCAAACTCCCAAGAACTGACTTCCCAGATCCAGAAAAAATAATAACAAAGTTCAAATGGAACAACAAAAGGTGGAGAATCTAGAGGGAATTAATGGAAACATGCAAATGAGAGAATATGACAGAGTAGAGCTTCGGACCCGACATGGGCTGATGAGTTTGGAGAGAGCAAGGGAGAACGTGGGAGTCTAGACCACCAGCCCCGAGGGGAACAGCCCCACTACCGTGGGAGCCAAGGACCGAATGAGGGAACCTAACATACCTCGGACCAGGGGGAGTGATAAGCAGAAGCTCAAGACCAAATGGATCCGTTTCTCTAGAATGAGCTTGCAGCATTGGAGTTAGGGGATCCGGGTTCCAATCTCACCTCTGGTGCTTGCTTACCCTTTCTGGGCCTCAGTTTCCCCATCTGTAAAATGGGGATGATAATAGCATCTGCTTCCCAGGATGGTCGTGAAGACAGATGATATAATAATTGAAAAGGACTTAACATGTGGTACATAATCAGCACTATAGTTACTATTAATATTAATATTATTATTATTATCAAAGTGGCTTTTTCCAAAGCTAGGTCTTGGATGGAACAGCCCACAGAAATGTGGCCGAGGTAGCACAAGCACGTGCTCCCGGACTTCTGTTGGGACGGCTAGTCATCCCTGAAGAGGGTCAGCCAGTGCAAGGTCAGGGGCCCCGCGAACAGAAGGTCCACCGGGGCGTGGCCCGGACCTTCGGCCTCCCTGCCTCCGTCGCTGGGGTTGAAAGTCGGCCAGGCTGGGGCCGTGTCCGCCTTTCTGCCTCAGTGCCTTGTGGGTTAATTCCTATTAGAATACCCCAACTGACTCTCTGGTGCAGGTGTCAAAAACACATGGAGAGTGAAATTGTTTTTAAATACCTGACTCATAACTCGCTCATAGCTTGAGAGGTTTCTGAGCCTCCTTCAGCCTTTACCTTACAGAATGGGTGGGGTGGAAATAGGATCTTTTTATTACAGAACACTTTCCCGAGGGGGTTATTTTCCTGTATGTTAATCCAGGTCCAAGTTGTTATTCTAAATGTGCACTGGAGCTGAAACTGCAGTATCGGGGTTTGGTTGTTAACTCATTCCTGACTCACCCAACAAGAGCAGCCGGTGCCGTGTTTATTGGCGGAGTCACTGGAGCGCTGGCCCCGTGAGGGACCAGGAAAGGGGCTGCCTCCTGCCTATGTGAACTCCCTGCTTAGAATTGCCCCAGGAGTCCCTGCCTGTCTAGGGGCGGGAGGGCCCCCCATCCCATGTACCTCTCCTGGGTCTCCAGAGGTGACCTAACTGTTACCCAGAAGCCAGTTTCATCCAAAGTTAGGATGGCACTAAAATTTATAGTCGTTTTCGTTGGGTGGATGGCGTCTGTGTTCAGTGCCAAACACAATTTAAGAGGGAAAAAAAAGCAAGCCGGGGCCAGTGCTCGGTGAGCAGTTAGAATGGACCCTCCCAGAACAAGACCTTTCCCAACTTCCCGCTTCATCGGGAAAGGCTTTCTCCTACCATCACTAGCATCCATTTTCAGCTGGAAGAACCATTTAATTTCTTTGGACCTCAGTCTTTCCATTTCTGTATGAGGATGCTGTCTGCCTAATACTAAGAGGATTTAGAATAGAAAGGGACTTTAGAGATCATCTCATACAAAACTTCCCATTTTACAGATGTAGAAACTGAGGTCAAGAGTAATAGAGTATAAAGAGCAGTAGATCTCCATCTGGGTTCAAATCTGAAGATCATATGCTCATAGATTCATAGCTGAAAGTCAGTCAGTTGACCAACATTTTTTTCCCTCAAGTGTATTTATTTTTCTCAATAGTAGTTTATTTTTTCAAATGCATGTAAAGATAGTTTTCAACATTCATTTTTGGGTAAGATGTTGTGTTCCAATTTTTCTCCCTTCCCCCTCCCCAAAACAGCAAATAATCCAAGTTAGGTTAAACACGCGCAATCCTTTCAAACACATTTCTGTATATTTCATGTTGTAGAAGAAAAATTGGACCAAAAGGAAAAAGAAAGAAAAAAGCAAACAAATGAACAAAAAAAGATTAAAATACTATGCTTGGGTCCACATTCTGTCTCCATAGTTCTCTCGGGATGCTGAAGGCGTTTTCCATTGGCAATTATTTTTTACCCACTTGCTATGTACAGAGCACCTTGCTAAGCACTGGGGATATGTCCCTTGTCCCATAGGTGCTTATGTTCTAATGGCAACACAACTGTGTGCGAACAAGATCTCCTGAGAGCAGATGGGATGTAATCTGAGGGAAGGCTGACAGGGGAGAGGTGGGGGAAATGGGCCTAGGAAAGACCTTCTAGAAAGAAGGTAGGATTTGAGCTGAGTTTTGAAGGAAGCCAGAAAGAGGCTGAATGAGGATGGATAAGCATTAAATATTTTAAAACCTGAAGACTCAAGTCCAGCAAAGCTTTAGGACAAACTTCTCCTTCAGGGCCTTACCTGGATTCAATTCAGTTCAAACAAGCAATTATTAAACACTTACTAGTTGCCAAGATGCAAGATCAAAAAAAAAAAAAAAAAAAGCATCTCTTCCCAAAGAACTTACATGTGGTTGGATCAGAGAAGCTAATTTGGGGGAAGGGGCCAAAAAAAAGGTTTTTGAAATCATCTTTTATTGTGCCATCCCTGGTTTTTTCTACCAGTGAAGTTACTGAGAGAGCACATGATGATGGAAGAAAAAGGTACCGACTGGTAGGTTCTAGTGCAAAGGTCCTCTCCTTTTCCCCAGAGGGGCTTAAACCAGAAAGAAGCTGGTACCAGAAGTCCCTCAGGAGCCTGATGGATCAATCAATCAATAGATCAGCCATTCCTTCAGTGAATTCATTCACTCGGATTGGTTCCAAGAATACAAAGAAAAAAAGGAATAAAAGATTATATGAATTGCTCATTGTCACACAGGACTATGGGCAGAGGTGACTTTTACAGACCCAAAGGTTTAATTTCTATCTGTCATAGTGCATAAGTGCTCATTATATGGTTAAGTCACCTAGCATCATTTCCCCTCCTATCTTGAGAGATGCTCAGAGCCAGGTTTTGTTAGAACTACAACTGGTTCAGGGCGCTCTGACATCTTATAGCAATCCCATGAATCTTCAGCAATCCTGGGCTCCCTTTCCCCAAATCCCTGCTTTTTTATCCCAATCTTCCTGGATGAGGTGAGGCAGTAGAAATGATTGAGAGTCAGCAGCTGGGTACGGATCTCTCCATCAAAGCCCAGAGCATCAGAGACGAAGGGAAGTCCATCTTCTAATTATCTGGTTTGTTTGAGGAAACCCATGTAGCTCCGGACGGGGAGCTGTCCGCAAACATCCCTAGTGTGGATTCTTCTTCCTTCTCTTTGGGTGAATGTTCCATGGCCTCCAGGCATATATTACTCTGCTCCTGTGGTCGTAGAACAACAGTAAAGAGCTTCAAAGTCTTTGGGTGAGCCATGGGCATGGGATCCACCTTTTCTTAGGAGGAGCCCTGTTACCAGCTTGCTGGGGCTTCAGTCAGGGTGACCTCAGCTCCCTTTGCGACTCCACCCTAAGTCAGGGCTCCCATAAAGGCAGCTTGTTACATCACTGGTGATTAAGCTGACCTAATTTGTCCTTGTTAACTGAGGTCCAGAAAGCCAATCGGTACAGAAGCCTACCTTGTAGGCTCTCGGCTAAATCGGCTAGAAAGGAAAATATGACTTGTAGGAAAGACTCGGAAAAAATAATGACCACTTGCATCTGCTGTCAAACTTTTTACTTGAAAACAAAATCAGAACTTGAGACATCAAATAGAGGAGCATTTTTATATGGGATATTTGTCAAATGCTCAGCACAATGTCTGGCACTTAATAAATATTTGTTTCCTTCCTTCTTCCCTGTTATCCTGCATTAACACTCTCTGGGGGACCCTCCACTGGAAAAGTAATCATGCGATTACATAGCACTTCAAAGCTTTACCAAGTGTTTTTCTCTCCACCTCCCTGTTGGCTGGGTAGTTCAGGTAGGATTCGCCATGCTTTATAGGGAGGGATTCAGGCTCAGAGAAATTGGCTGCGTGACCCCAGGCGAGCCACCGAACGTCATCTGCAAAGGGTGTGATTGTACCTGGAACTCATGTGTGCGAGTGCACACCTTCCAGAGTCATTAGGAGGCTCGGATGCACGTAGAGGGCTCTGCAAACTTTAAAGCTCGACTTGGATGTTAACTATGATTACTATTAGTTATTATTACTTATTATTACCTCGTTCTTCTGGTTTGGGGTGGATAGGAATGGTTCAAGGACAGATTCCTGACCTATCATTGTTCCTCCATGTTTAATGTTCTGTGGACACTCTAGGTGCGTAAAAGGACCACTTTATGAACTGAGTAAGAGAATATGGTTAGAGGCTCTGGTTATTATAGAATGTAGGCTCAAGTCTTCTCCTCTAATGCATTAATTAGGTAGCTGGGTGGCACAGTGGATAGAGTGCCAGAATCAGGAAAACTTGCCCTCCTGAGTTCAAATCCAGCCTCGGACACTAAGTTGTATAATCTTGAGCAAGTCACTTAATTCAGTTTGTCTCAGTTTCCTTATCTGTAAAATGAGCTGGAGAAGGAAATAATCAACTGCTCCAATGTAATTGCCAAGAAAACCTCAAATGGAGTCAGGGAGAGTCAGACATGACTGAAATAAATGAACGATAATAAAATGCAGCCTTGAATATAACACGAGCATTATTCGAGCCAAATGGAGGATTTTAGAAAGAACAGAACGCCTTGACTGAGTGGATAAGGGGAGGCAACAAGGTTGGATTTGAGAAGGAGATGATGTGGGAGTTGAGCATTGGAAAGATAGAAAGGTGGAGACGTCAGGGGAGTGCATTCTCCCTATTAATAGAGCTCTGAAAGTCTTCTGATTCTCCTTAGCCAGCACGCCCTCCCCAGAGTCCTCCTCGGGATGGTGGCCAAGATTTGCTCACCCTAGAAGGACCAGGAATTTCTCAGTGGCCTGCAGGGTAGCATACTGGTTTCCAGGGCAGAGAGAGAGCTCTGGCAGCCCACCAAATTCTGCCTCTCCTCCACCTGTAACCCCACCCCGTCATGATGTCATGGGAGGTATCACGGATCTAGAAGGCCCAGCCTTGGAAATTCTGCCAACATGGTCCACGAAGAAGAGCGAGTTAATTAAAATAGATGACCTTAAGGCTTACAAGCCTCTCTCCTCTCCCCCAGTTTTCTCTGCACAAATCCATTTTCCTTTATTCTCTTTATAGTTTTAAACTGTGTCTCTTTAGTGGTGATTCCACTAGTCTGGAGACTGATTTTTAGAGGCAATCTAAACCTGGATGATTTAAGGGATTACCTGAAAAGGGGAGTGGGGAGAGGGGGAGATAATGTTTACAGGAGGGTCTCCTTTGTCTGCTTTTGATCCTGACTCATATTTACTCCCCTCCAGCTTGTTTGCTCTCAAGTGATGGAACCCACTCAGTTTTGGAATTGTTTTCTGCTTTAGCCACTCACTTGTTTTGAACAAATGACTTGATTTTCCTCTTGACATTTTTCTCATCTGATCAAATGGAATGAAAAAAAAATCCTCAAACAAAAACAAAACCCCCAAACCCTTATGCCTTACTTCTCTGAGGGCACGGTGGAAAGAACTCTCCATCTGGAGTTACCTTCTCTTTGGGTAATCAATCTTATTACGGTAGCCTAAGTTCCCTCATGTCTTTGGGGCAATGTTTTCTTACTGTAAAATGAAAATATATTGACCTAGATGACTTCTGGGGTGCATTGGAGCTTCAAATCTTTCTGATCCTGTGATAAGAAATATTCTGAATGGACGTGGAATTGCCAAGAATGGGCTGGCCTGCTCCTGCTCTCCAGATTTCTTCACTTAGTTGGATTCAGTGGTAGAACCGCGCTGGGCTGACATAGTCAAGTCTCTTTGCTCTCCAGTCATCTGCGAGTGAAGAAATACATTATACAAAACGAGGCAATATTATAGCCTTAGGACCCTGACGTTGCAGGAGGCAGAACCAGCCCTACTTCTATCTTTCCAGCAAAACCAGTTTGGCGCGGGGCATTTTTCCCCTCTCTGGGCGTAGCACTCATTATGAGATTAAGTTGTCTGGAATCACCTTCCCTAATCTCTCCAAATATTCTTGGAGCCAAGTATCTCCACAGCTCCAGCCAATTGGAGCTTTCCTGAGTTAATACGCTCTGCTGGGTTACCCAATTTTTTACCTTAGAATAACCTGGGCATGGGGGACTCTCTGCCTTATTATGTTTTTTAAAACACTCTGTACATAGTAAACTCTAAATGACTCGGGCTTTGCCCGTCCTATTTGTCCTGTGTATGGGCTGCACAGGTAGGGCTTCCTCTTACACATTACTTATCCTTTTGACAGATTTCTTTGCTTGCTAGCTCCCTTCAACAAAGGTGAATTTGGGGTTTTGAGGAGCAAAGGAAGAGATTACTACTGGTCCTTCTTCCATCCTAGATTCCCAAGGGTTGAAAGGAAATCTGGATTTTTCTTAGTCGGGATTCTTAACTGTTTATGTCACGGATTTCTTGGGCAGACCCTCTTAGAATAATGGAATTAAATAATTGAAGTAAATGCTAAACATCAATTACAGGTTAGTGAAAATAAAGATAAAATTTAAATATTTTTTCTGTTAAAGTTCATGGATCTTTTGAAATTTATCCATGGCCCCTAGGTTAATAAATCCTGTTCTAAGTGCTTTATTGGCTCATCCATCTGACTAGAAGAGAAAGAGAATGACCTTGCAGTGAATAGACATGGGTAAAATTCTTCCCTTCCCCTCCTCCATTCCAACAGAAGTATCGGGCTTCCTTTTCATTAAGGAACAGCCTTTCTTCTCTTCTCCATGATGTTTGTGGGTGTTCCTCCCCAACTATTTCCTGTCCAAATGTCATTCAAAAAATCATCCAGAATGTTTCTATAGTTTATCCTTATTAGAATATCATTGGTATCCAGTGACGTGGCCCTTCTCATGTCTAACTCAAGCTTTGGAGAATGGACTGTTCTGTTAACCTGACAACAGTTTCATTTCCCTTGTAGACAGATGCCTTGGTTTCTTACCTGGTTATCCTGTCATGGGTCCTATCCGTGAATCAGTGTTCCTCTAATTTTCTAGAACAGGGCTCCTCAGCAGCAGATAATGTTCCTAGGGGACTTTAAGTTTTATAAAATTTAGATTTTATAAAACCTCATTTTATAAAATCTACTTGATAGATGAGGAAATCTAAGAGCTTTAGTAGCTTACTCATGGTTACTCCACTAAGAAATATCAGAAACTGGATTAAAATTCAATTCTCTGCTCTTTTGACAACTTATACTCTTTCCACTCTACCATGATGAATGTAGCATTAGTACCACAGAAAGAACATTGATAACATTTTAGAGTTAGAGAACTTGGGTTCAAATCTTCCTTCTGATACTTAAGTGACAGATAAGTTCCTCACATTTCCTGAGCTTTAGTTTCTTCTTCTGTAAAATGAAAAGAATGGACCAAATGACTTCTGAGGTTGTTCTATGATTTTATGATCTGGTCTCTAAGACAAGCTACCAAAGTTGTTTCTAAAACCAGAAGGCATAAATCAGCTGCTGTCCGAGTCCTCCATCCTTCTGAGTTTTATTTTTTTTCCTACAGACAGATCTCTTGACTAACATAACAGAAAGGGAATGAATTGAAACTCAAATCCATGAGTTTCACTCTTGTTTACAACTCAGTTAAAAGTTCATGCAGAAAAATGGAAATAACTAAAACATGTTTGGGGACTGCCCTTGCTGGTTGCTCCCTTTGCCATCAGTAATGGAGAATTGGATACATTTGAACTGTTGGGCTCTTGGGTTGCTTCTATGTCACAGCTTCTCAGTTTGGGGAAAATGAGACTCCATAAGGTAGCCTGGTATCCTATAGGAAAAACAAACAGATCACAAGCTGAATTTTTTACTTTTCAACCAGTTGTTTTAGCTTTGGCTGAATGCTAGTCTTGTATTATTACCATGTAATTGAAAATTTTGAGAATGGCAGAGATAATAGGAAAAAGAAAAGTTCCAATGGGTTATCTTCCTTATCTTCCTAGCCTTCTCTCTATTCCAGTGTTCCAAAATACTTTGATAGTTGTAGCGTATCTTATAAACCAGATCATAAAATCATAGATATAAATCTGGAAACAATCTCAAAAACCATCGAGTTGACTCAACCACAATAAAATAAAACTGCTAGTGTTTTCTTCTTGATAATTAGCCTTACCTTTAATTGACCCTATCTTTTCACCTTAAGTATTATGTACTTAAAGTTAGATCTTTTTTACCCCAACACTATTGTCATCATTAATTTTATTGTGATAAATCAAACTATTACTGAAAATAATTATGTACTTTTTTAAAAAACCCAGTTTCTAAGCCCCCAGACAATGGATCTACTTTTCTGAACTTAGTCAATTCCACGAAATCCCAGTATTTAAAAAAAAAAAAGAAAGATAATTTGGGTAGCCTCTTGAAGATCATTGTAATGAAATTTAGCCTGTATGTTATTTGAGATTTGTACTCCTTCTTACATATAAACAACTTTTCTAATTTAGGTAATTACCTCTTCCAGGCAACTAGCAGCAGCCAGCCAGACCAATCTGACCAGGAGTATAATTAAAACAAAGTTGGCTGGTTTTGAACAACTGCAATGGGGAGATTTCTTGTTAACAAAGACACAGCAATAAATAGGGGCGGTCAGCAAGAAGTTTTATGATGTTTCGTCAGGATAGTTCTCACATGCACCAAATGAATGCTAGTTATCTGTACGTCCATCTTGTTGGGTCCTCCAGGAATAAAGATGGCAATAAAGATGGCAATATTGTGCACTATCTTCCCAGAGGAAGCCTTGGTTTTAATTTTGATCTGGTATCATTCTATAATTTTCTCTGTGAAAAAGTTTAAGCCATAAAACCCATTTTTTTCTCTTGCCTTTCTTAAAATAGTATTTTATTTTTCCAAATACATGCAGATAGTTTTCAACACTCACCTTTGCAAAACTTGTGTTCCAAATTTTTCTCCCTCTCTTTCCCCCCTTCTCCTATTAAGTAATTCAATATAGGTGCAATTCTTCTAAACACATTTTCATATTCATTCCTGCTGCACACACACACACAAAATCACATCAAAATGGAAAAAAAAAAACATGAGAAAGAAGAAAAACCAAGCAAACACAACAAAAAGGTGCAAATATTATGCTTTGATCCACAATCAGTCCTCATAGTCCTTTCTCTGGATACAGATGGCTCTCTCCATCACAAGTCTATTGGAATTGCCTTGATTGTTGAAAAGAACCACATCCATCAAAATTGATCATCATTTAATCTTGCTATTGCTGTGTTCAGTGATCTCCTGGTTCTGCTCATTTCACTTAGCATCAGTTCCTGTAAGTCTCTTTAGGCCTTTCTGAAATCATCCTGCTGGCCATTTCTTACAGAACAGTAATATTCCATATACCATAACTTATTCTGCCATTACCCAACTGATGGGCATCCACTCAGTTTCCAGTTTTTGGCTACTATTCAAAAGGCTGCCACAAACAGTTTTGCATACATGGGTCCTTTTCACACTTTTATGATCTTTTTGGGATACAAATCTAATTTTCTTACCTTTTTTACTCTTAAAGAGAGAACCTCTCCTCCCCCCAAAAAAAACACCCAAAAGACAAAAAGAGAAAGCCCAAACAACATTCTTGAATTTTTGGATGAAAATACATTGGCCAACAAAATGTTGATTTGAACCCCTTTTTTATTATTATAGAGGAAAAAAAGTTGAAAATCATTTTGCTTGATAAGGATAATATCTCTGTTGGATGAGCATAGTTTTTTGCCTTGGGTCTCTCCAGTGAGGAGCTGATATTTTGGAAACCCCTCTCCTCACTGTTTCCTGTATGAAAAGCACTACAGCATAGAGGTATACTGGAGAGAGAATGTGGTCAGATCTGGCCCTGATAACAAATCAGCTAGGGATTCTGGGTGTCCTTTAACTTCTCTGAGCCTGGGTTCTCTCATCTATACAGTGGGGGTGCTGATAGATGGTTTGTACATATATACAGTAGTGTGCAAATATTGTCAAGGTCATAGGAGCACAGATTTAGGGCTAAAAGGGACATTTTGTAAACCTTAAGTTGCTATATAAATGGAAGCTCTTTATTCTTATGATTTCAGAGAAACTTTTGTAAAGAGGAAAAACCTTTAAGGATACATATATATGTCATTATCTTTCAGTAGCCACAAGATCTTCAGGAGTTCTTAACTTGGAGTAGGCAAACTTGTTTTTAAGATTTTTTTTTCATAATCATATTTCAATATAAGTGTTTTTTTCTTTTCTTTTCTTTTCTTTTGCTTTCTTTTCTTTTTCTTTTCTTCTTCTTCTTCTTTTTTTTTTGCAGAGACATTTGGGTTTAAATAACTTGCCCAGGGTTACTTAGCCAAGAAGTGTTAAGTGTCTGAGACCAGACTTGAACTCTGGTCCTCCTGACTTCAGGGCTAGTACTCTATCCACTGCATTACCTAGCTTCCTCACAAGTGGTTTTTCTTTGTAATCCCATGTAATTTATTTTAGACATTAAAACATTTTTTCTCCTAAAAATAGGACCATAAGCTTTATTGGACAACTATTAACTCATCCATGATGAGTTAAAAGAGGTTTTTTTTTTTTTTTTTTTTTTTTCTTGAATCTCCCCTGAAATCTATCCTAAACCTCCTATTCTCTGGATCGCAAGTTTGGAATCCCCAGTCTAGAGCTAAACCCATCCAACTCCCTCATTTTACAGAGAAGGTAATGAACTCTTGAGACATAAGACCTTCAAAGCCTCACAAAGACAATTCATGTTAGAGGCAGCTTTGAGTCCTAATTCTCTGACTCCAGATCCATTGCTCTTTTCCCTTCACTATCTTATATGATCACAGGAGAGCAGAATTTTTTGTTCTTATCCTTCATTTTTGAAGAGGATCAATGATGACACAAGGTGATGTCTTGATTTGCTCAAGAATCGGCTGTAAGTGAGATAGCTGTACAAAGTCACTGGACCCACTCTGTCATCCAGAATCATCAGAGATCATCAGCAAGGCAGAAGTCAGGAAGACTGGTGATGGACTGGGTAGGATGGATGATCTTGGGGTCTTGGATGGCTGACCTTAGGGTCTTTGATGGCTCACCAAACACTCTACAAACTTGCTTTGTGGCCATTGGAGGAATTTATTCTCATTTGCTTACTCAACTGGGCAAAGTCTTCACACATTTGGGGGTAGACATCCCCCTAAATGGCCACCAACTTTGAGGTGTCCCTCAGCCTGGTTTGGCCCAGATAGTATACAGGCATTGAGTGGGCTACGACTTCAGAGTTGAATGCCAGATGGACGCCAAAGATGGATGAATCCTCACACTGAAGGGTCTTTCCTGAACAGCCCATGTGCGGAGTTCCCCAAATACAACCCTCTCACTTTACAGGTAAGAAAACAGAGAGAAACTGTGCTTTATCCAGGGTCAGTCACATAGTAAAGCGCATGAGGGAGGATTTGTATTTTGATCTTCCTGATTCCAAGCATAATATTTTATTCCCTGGATCACTTAGCTGTTTCTTATCTTAAAGTGGATTCTACTTTTCAGCTTTTTCCTTGGAAAGAAGTAATCCAATATAAACGAAGGATCCTGCAGTCAGTTTTACCCAAACACCCAAGGACTCAGTGGAACTCTCTGGATCAATTGGTTCTATGGGAGTGAATTGATGCCTTCAGCAATAATCTTTAATGAGATTGTTTACACCATTAAGGAGCACTGATTTCCACTCAATTATATTGACAGTGCTGAGACCTCAGGGATGCAAAAAAAAAAAAAAAAAAAGAGAAGTAACCTCAGAGTTTCCTTCTCGCTCTGGGTATGGCAAACCACCAGCTGAAAGGTCTTTCTGTTAATTAGTCATTCATCATTCCAGGAGCTGGGGAAGTGTTTACTGAAGTGTTAGATGTGTGAGGGAGGGGAGGAGACAGAGCAAAAGGCTGAATGTAAATGGGAGGAAAAGCCAGGGCTGACACTTTAACTTCCCACAGAGGTGGTCGGTGGGCAGGCAAGGGGTCACCGAGCAGGAGAGAGAAGGAGGACAGAGTCTTGGCTAGTGTTCAAATCACAGTTAAAGGAGGGGAGAATCCCAGGACAGGAAAGACTTTGAGAGTCCCTGTGGGTGAAATCAAGCTTAGGCGGCCCAGAGAGCAGAAGAGATGGCAGGAGGCGGGGAAGACTTCCATTTTCATGTCCTTGTGCTCTCAGGATCTAGTACAGCTCCCAGCACATATGAAGCTCTTACATGTTTGCTGAATTAAAGGTAGATGGTCAGGAAAAGCTAGAATAAAGTTTATTCTGAGGGATTATCACTCACAGATCAGCTCTTACAGATCTGGTGGAAGAACACTGGACCAGGGTTCAGATTCTGCCTTTATTACAGAATGATTATAGCTAAGTCATTTAACCCTCTGAAACTGTTTTCTCATCTGTGAAATGAGAGGATGGGACATGATGGTCTTTAAGGTCCCTTCTGGGCTATGATCCTAAGACTTTTGTAGCTCTAAAACCCAGCCCCCTCATTTTATGCACAAGGAAAGTGGGGTACAGAGAAGTTGTGACTCAAACTCAGGTCTTCTTGACGTTAGGATTGGGCTCTCCCCACTGCACTGCTTTTCACGCAAGGTCACAAGGGTAAGAAGTCTTAGACTCAGGATGTAAACTCAAGTCCTAAATCTAGTCATTCTTTCCACTATTCCATGAATAAACCTCAGCCGCTCATCCCCTGGTTAGTAAATTGGCTGTACATGAGCAACAGAGAAGAACTCACGGTAATTTAGTGCAGCCTTCTTACTCTAACATAAATGATGAATACTTGAACAGATCCGTTTCAATTTATTTGCTATTTCCTTATGGAGACTGGTTTTCTACACTCAGTAGGTGCTCAATAAATGTTGAGTGATTGCCAATTATTCTGGATTAATTGTTCAAAATTACCTGATTCTTTCTTTAATGACTTCCCACGCTATTCCCCAGACACACATTGATTTTATAAATGTACACAGTAGACGAAGAAAGTGGTAAGCAGTAGCAGTGGGCATGAAAATGAATAGTAACTGCCCCCTGAGTTAATGGCTATGAATGTTATCTTTTACTTCCTACTTAATTTAAGCAAGCACTCTTTGGGAATTACTGATAGAATGACAGTCAGAGAAATCCTAGAGCAACCTAGAGTTGCTAAAGTGAATTAAAAGGGAGAGAAATATTCCATTTTCTATAAAAGCCCTGCTTGCCTAGAAATGTAGTATATAATGGTGCTCTTAAGACTGGAGTTTGAGTTCTGGCTTTTTGTGGACAAGTCATGTTAACCTTCTCTTAACATTCAGTTTCTTCATTTGCAAAATGGAAAAATCATATTTGATCATTTCATATCCTCAGAGGACATGGAAAAATATTTAGTAAACCCTAAAGTTCTATGAAATATGAATTATTATTATAACTACCCTAAATTGTCCCATTAATAGGATCCCACTGAGGGTGAATGAATTGAATTTAGCCATTGTCCCTGAACGATTAATTAGCAGACAGCCTCTGCACTGGCCCTTAAAGAGTGTCTAGGTCTGATCTTTCTTTTAAAAACATTTTTTTTATTTGATTTATCTGGATCTTAAAAGGGATAAATCAAAGTTCCCCACTACTTTGGTTTTATTATGTATTTCTCCCTGTAATTCATTTAACTTTTCCTTTAAGTATTTAGACGATATGCCATTTGTGCATATAGAATCGATATTAAAACAGTGTCTATGATACCTTTCAGCAAAATATGGTTTCCATGTTTATCTCTTTCAATGAAAACAATTTTTGCTCGGTTTGAGATCGTAACGGCACCCCTGCTTTCTTACTGCAGTTAAAGTCAAATAGATTTGCTTCTGGGCCTATTCTTGATGTTCAGAAGCTCACCAGCTCAGCCAGCATGACCTTGTGGAACCCTCTCCCCCTGCACCAAGGAGAAACCCAAACCAGAGAAATGACTTGTTTAATTATGGCAGACCTCATTAAGACTCATGTCCTTGAGTTTTTCAACTCTTGGTTTGTTTTGCAAAGTGGATGTCAGAACTGGGATTTGGTCAGCAAACAGGAACGGACTGAACCGGTCACAGCTGGGCCCCATAGACTGGAGAATCCCTGCTGACCATCCATTCTCTAGGTCATCCTCCCTACAGCTGCCAAAATAGCCTTCCTAATGCACACAATAAGCACATGGCTCTCTTGCTCAAAAGACTTGAGAAGCAGCGAGTTGGATGAAAGCAATCAGAAAGGAGACTCGGACACCCTGCTCACAGCTTCACAAAAAATAGCCGGATCTCTTCCTTTCTTCTCCTGCTTTTGGGCATTTGTGTAGCCATCATCATTCATTTCCATGGACTGAAAATCCTTCTATTCCTTCAAGGGAAGTTGATCCTCTAGTCACTTTATTTATGAAGCCTTCCTTCATTCTCCCAGCTGAAACTCTTTTCCCCTTTCTCAATCTTTCCTAGAGCAGATTTCTTCATTGTACTCTGTTTTTATCCTACTTATTTGTTACATATACAGCTCTCCTTAGTAGATTGTAAACTCTTGGAGGGCAAGATCCTCATTATCCAGAATTCAATATGTGTGGACTTTAATCTAACTAAACTCCTAAAAGTGTTGAATTGAAGGCGGGGATTGTGATAGGAACTGGGCCTAGAATTTCATTTATATAGGGCAGGGCTTAAACTTTCCACTTGTGACCCCTTTTCACCCAAGAAATTTTTGCACAACTCTGGGTATATTTTAAAAAATATACAAATTACACATTTACTGATACAAAACAAACATTACTGATAGTAAACCACCATTTCACAACCCCCACATTCAATGACCCCCATATGGAGTCACAACCCATAGTTTAAGAAGTTTTGATATAGGGAACTCCCCAGAGACGCTCTCTCTACCGATATAGGTCAGTGCTTTCTGGGAAACATAGTTTTAGACCGAGAGCTCTTAATTTTCTGCAGTGGACACCTTTGGCAGACTATTGACTATTTTTCAGAACAATCTTTTGTTATCTTTATTTATAATTGAAGCAAATTCTAAATTTCAGTTAGAAGTTAGTGAAAATAAAGATGCATTGTTGGACCCCAATAGGATTCGTGGACTTCCTAAAGAGCTTCACGGGGTATTCATAAATTGAATGAATTGAATTTGAATCCAAGTGTGCAAGGTTCTCTCTCTCTATCCATTACTCCAGGGGGAATTGAGGGTGGGACAGGAAATTGGGGTGAGTAGGACTGAGACCAGCCAGACAGGCAATCAGCATCATTAGGGAGCCTCAACAGGGAGGGAGCAAAGGCTGGGTGTTCTTTTTGGCAGCAGCTGGTGCAAGGCTGCAAGGGGATTTGGCAACAGGCAGTAGGCAGAGGTCCAGGCAGGATCTTTGGGGAGATTTGGCATTGCATGGCAGAAGGAACTGGGAGTGAGGTTCAGGCTTCCCTCTCCATGCTAGGTGGGGAGTTAAAGGCATGGCAGATGGGAGGAGACAGGAAAGCTGTTCTTGCAAGGATGGGCGCCGGGTGTCATGTAACAAGGATAAGACAAATCAATTAATGAATCAACACGTACCATGTGTCGGGCACAGTGGTAAGTGGCAGTGGTAAAACCCACAGAAGTCATTTCTGCTCTTAGGGAGCTCACGTTCAACGGATAGAAAAAAACACGTAAATCCCCTGTAATTACAGACTGTGAACATACAGCACAGGAGGAAGGGGACGAGTTCAAATGGCTGAGGGTCCTGAGAAAGACCACCTAGAGGATCCATCACGGGATCCTGGTCTTCAGAGGATCCAGGGGTCTAGAGAGAAGGAGGGCAGAGGGAAAGCTTTCCGGCTTGCAAAGCATGGAGTTTGCGATGAAACTTCCTGTGGAGGAACAGCAGGCAGACTGGTGGTCTATGGTGTTGGTGTATGTTGGGGGATCCTGGGGGGGGGGAATGGGGAGTAAACTCTGAGAAGATTGGAAGGGCAGAAAGGGACCAAGCTATGAAAAGCTTCATATGCCAGGTAGAAGAGTTCATATTTGATCCTGGAGGTAATGGGGAGCCACAGAGATTAGGAAAGTAGCCAAATGGTACAGCGGAAAGAGTGCTGGGGGACTAGTCAGGAAAGCCTGGGTTTTAGCCTCAGATGCTTACTACATGGGTGACCCTGGGCAGGGTGACTTGCCTAGGTTTGCTTCAGTTTCCCCATCTGCAAAATGAGCTGGAGAAGAAAATAGCAAACGACTTCTCTTGTCTTTGCCAAGAAAACCCCACATGGGGACACAAAGAATTGGATGTAACCGAAACAACCAAGAGTTTATGAAGCAGAGAAGTGACAGAAAATCCCTTTGGCAGCTGAGGATTGGATTACTGGGGAGAGATTTGAGACAGGAAAATCATTGAAAGGTATAGGAGTAAGGCAGGTTAGAGGTGATAAGGGCTTCCAATGACCAGGGTCCCAGGTCAGTGTATGTCTAGTACTGGGGCTGACCTCAGGTCAGTGCTGTCTAGTACCGGGGTTGATCACACCGAGATATGGATGAAAAAGCTCCTTTATTTTCCTTCTCTCATCAGAATATTGACCCCAGGGACTGGGGTGAGGCTCGCCCTACAGATGAGGGCAAAGTGGCTCCCATTGGGAGTGGGCAGGTGTTAGATCCCAGCTGGGCAGGGAGCCAGGCCAGTCATTGCTCTTTGGGTACTTGCACATGTCTCCCTTCCCCCCAAATCAGCCTACAGGACTGATCCTGCAATTCAAACCCTGGCTACAAATAAGTACACAGTCTTTAAAGGCAGGTTTACTTCAAGGCTCTGAAGTGGTTCCCAAATGTGTGGTACAAGCAAAAACTCGAAAGCTGATGCTTATTATCACAGCAAAAGCCACTACCTGGGGCCCACAGCCTTGCTTTGGAGCATATTTTCAGACAAGGAGTACAAGCTTTTGGGAATTGCAAATCCTCAGGGCTAAATCTTACTTCCCAACCAAGCACTCATCAATCAATTAATTTATTTCTTCCCTTTCCAAGTTTCCCTCTTTCTTAAAAAAACAAACAAACAAAACCCTTTACTAGACTCTATACTTCTTTCAAGCTATTGTCTCTACCCTTTCTCTGCCAAGTTCCTTGAAGAAGCTGCCTACAGTTATGGCTTCTCTTCCTTTCTTCTCACTCCTTGACCCTTTGCAATCTAACTTTTGACTTCATCTCAATTGAAACTACTCTCTCTAAAGATACCAATATGTTCTCTGTCTCTGTCTGTCTCTCTTTATCTCTCTGTCTCTCTCTTTGCCTCACTTCTTTGAGTCTCTTTTTCTGTCTCTCTGTGTCTCTGTCTCTCTTCTCTGAGCCTCTCTGTGTCTCTGTCTCTTTCTGTCTTTGACTCTTTTCTTTGAGTTTCTGTCAAATAAAGATTGTGCAATCATCAACTATGAAAGACTTGGTTCTTCTCCATGGTTTAGTGATCCAATAAACTTTGGAGAGAAAACACCAACTGCATCCAGAAAGAGAATTACAGAGATTGAATGTAAATCGACACATGCTACGTTCACTTCTTTTTTCTGTGTTTTTTTTCCCTCTCTTGTGGTTTTTCTTTTTGTTCTGATTTTTCTCTCCCAACATGATTCAGAAAGAATAAAATAATAATAAAAAAAAGAAAATTCAGTAAGGAAATATTAAATGTCTTTTATATGCCATGTACTATTCTAGGCACTGAGAACACAAAATTCACTAGGAGTATACTTTTTTTTTCTTTTTTTTTTTTCAAATGAAGATCCACTTTCTCTCCCAATCCCCAGTCCCCAAGAAAAGTAAGAAATACCAGAGCCCCTGTTACAAACTTGTATAATTGAGTAAAATAAATTCTGGCATTGGCCATGAAGGACGTTACATTCTATTGATAAGTAACAACATGACCACAGATACATTTATTTTATTTTATTTTATCTTATTTATTTATTTGTTATTTTTCCCCTCCCTCCCTCCACCCCCTCCACCAGATGGCAAGCAGTCCTTTACATGTTGAATAGGTTGTAGTATATCCTAGATACAATATATGTGTGCAGAACCAAACAGTTTTCTTGTTGCACAGGGAGAATTGGATTCAGAAGGTAGAAATAACATGGGAAGAAAAACAAAAATGCAAGCAGTTTATATTCATCTCCCAGTGTTCTATCTTTGGGTGTAGCTGCTTCTGCCCATCTTTGATCAATTGAAACTGAGTTAGCTCTCTTTATCGAAGAGATCCACTTCCATCAGAATACATCCTCAAACAGTATCATTGTTGAGGTATAGAATGATCTCCACCACAGATACATTTAAAAGAAAAAGATACATAACAAACATAACTGTAATCACAAGGAAGTCTATCTATTGAAAGTAAAACCATCCCAAATTACATAGATACTTGTATTTTTAAAAGTTAGGATGCACTGATAACTTTAGTATTCCCTGGAAGGCAGGAAAGTCTCAGTATAGTGAGCTCAGTAGGGAGGGACATGAACTCCACTGGGGACACTATTACACGTTATAACATGATAGAGCTTCGTGCCACCCGGCTATGTGTCTACAACTCTGGCAACACGGGTCAGCCCAATGCAAATCGCCAATAGCAAAACCGTGAATCATGATGTTTTCCTGTATTTCCAAATACTCAGATAACGAGTATCACACAAACCTATCAGCTGATATTCGCCCATAGCTTTTAGTCATTATCCAGATACTTTATGGAGACAGAGAATGGGGTTAAATCAAATAAAATGAAATTCACCCCACAGGACTCGAGGTCCTTCACCATCTTTGTTGTCTTTCTCTATGGAGTCTCCAGATTATCAATGTATTTCTTAAATTCTAATACCCAGAGTTAAAAACAGTACTCCCCTGTAAGTCTGATAAGGACAGACCATAATTATTATTATTCATTGATAATGGAACCGCCCAACCATGGGTATGTAAGTTTTTTGCTTTGGATTTAAGATTTCATCTGTGAAAATCTCTCTATGGATGAGCAGCTGCCTATTATACAATAGGCACTTAATAAATTTTTATTGATTGACTGATTATAGGTTTAGGGGAGTTGCCCGAGGCACAAAGAGATTGAGGTATTTATCCAGGATTCATAACCAGTATGTATCAAGGGCAGTTCTCGAGCTAGGCGTATTGCCTATTATTTCATTTCTTGTTCAGTCTTGTCTGACACTGTGACCCCATTGGGGGTTTCTTGGAACAATTTGCCATTTCCTTCTCCATCTCATTTTTACAGATGAGGAAACTGAAACAAACAGGACTAAGTGACTGCCCAGAGTCACACAGCTATGGCTGCATTTGAACTCAGGTCTTCCTGACTAAAAAACCTGGTGCTCTATGCACTGTGGTGCCATCTGGCTTCCTCAATGCCCTCCTATATAGAACATCGCACATAATTAGTTTTATGTTGTTCCTCTTCTTCCCCCTCCATTAAACCCTGAGCTCTTTGGTAATGGGAACTACATTTTGTCTTTCTTTGTGCACTTAACATAGTACCGGGCACATAGTAGGTACTTAATAAATGCTTAGTGATTAATGGATTGATAAAATTATTTATTATTAGGGAGATAGAAAAATAAAAAAGATGAGCTAGTCAAGTGGTAAACATGACGGATAATCATTGGAAAACTTGGCCATTCCACTGGCATCCACACACACACACACACACACACAAATTCAAGAGATCTAATGCAGAAAGAGACTCCCATTGCATTGAATGGGTCCCTGGTGAGGGATTTTGGGGAGAACACCCACAGGAACTGTATGTAATGAGAAGTTACAGATGGGTTGTGATCTGCACAGATGAAGAGAATATCCACATTGATGAGATTGTCAATTTAAGAACTGAAGTGGCAACTGGCTAAGAGCAAAGTCACTTAACTTTTTACAAGGTCCATTTTTTCAGTAAAGTGAAGGATTTGGACTCAGTTTCTGAGCCTCCTTCTAGTTCTAAATTCTACAATTTTATTTTTGGAAAAAGCCAAAAGGGATTCAGAACCAAGTCAAAGGAGGATGGATGATTAAACTGAGGAAGAGAATTTTTGGTTAAAAAGCAAACAAACAAATAGCAAGGTGTGGTTATAAAGTAATGAGGCTGGTTTTCCTGTGTGGTTGCTGAGTTTTCTTTGAAGGTAATGCCAGGAGAGGAGATCCAGACATATCCTGAGCAATGGCAGCTTCTTTGGATGGCTAGACACTTGTCTAGCCTCTCCCAAGGTGACTCCTTGGAAGAATAACATTCATTTGGTGCATTTGTTTAAAAAAAATCAATCTCCTTCCTCATGCCCATAAGTTATATGATTTCATTCTTAGTTTCGAGTCACATTAAACTTTCCTTGATTCTTCACTGACCATTGACAATTTTTAAAATAACAACAACAATTCTTAAAATAGCTTTTGGGATGCTGATTAATCAATCATTCACTGCTTTCCTCTCTCCTGCCCCTACAAACCCACACATTTAGAATTATGGAATATAGAGTGGAAAGAGAACTTCAAGTTCATCTAATTCAAACTTTCTGACTGAATAAATCAACCAACAAACATTTATTAAATTTCGATGATAACAAAATACTCCTGTCCGGCCCTCAAGGAATTTATGTTTAGGAAATGTGTGTGTGATCTTTCCCTAAAGCATCTCTAATAACTGACCTTCTGACCAAAATTCATACACCTTTAAATTTGGGAAATTGACTATGTCAGGAAGCAGTTCTATTGGACAATTCAAATTGTTAGAAATCTCTTTCTTGAAAAATTAAAACACTATTTTATTTTTATTTTTTTTAAATAACTTTTTATTGATAGAACGCATGCCAGGGTAATTTTTTACAGCATTATCCCTTGCATTCATTTCTGTTCTGATTTTTCCCTTCCCTCCCTTCACCCCCTCCCCCAGATGGCAAGAAATCCTTTACATGTTGAATAGGTTACAGTATTTCCTGGATACAATATACATGTGCAGAACCGAACAGTTCTCTTGTTGCACAGGGAGAATTGAATTCAGAAGGTAGAAATAATCCGGGAAGAAAAACAAAAATGCAAATAGTTTATATTCGTTTCCCAGTTTTCTTTCTTTGGGTGTAGCTGCTTCTGCCCATCTTTGATCAATTGAAACTGAGTTAGTTCTTTTTATCGAAGAGATCCACTTCCATCAAAATACATCCTCAAACAGTATCGTTGTTGAGGTATATAATGATCTCCTGGTTCTGCTCATTTCACTTAGCATCAGTTCATGTAAGTCTCGCCAGTCCTCTCTGTATTCATCCTGCTGGTCATTTCTTACAGAACAATAATATTCCATAACGTTCATATACCACAATTTACCCAACCATTCTCCAATGGATGGACATCCATTCATTTTCCAGCTTCTAGCCACTACAAACAGGGCTGCCACAAACATTCTTGCACATACAGGTCTCTTTCCCTTCTTTAGTATCTCTTTGGGGTATAAGCCCAGTAGAAACACTGCTGGATCAAAGGGGATGCGCAGTTTGATAACTTTTTGAGCATAGTTCCAAATTGCTCTCCAGAATGGCTGGATGTGTTCACAATTCCACCAACAATGTATCAGTGTCCCTGTTTTCCCACATCCCTTCCAACATTCCACATTATCTTTCCCTGTCATTCTAGCCAATCTGATAGGTATATAGTGGTATCTCAGAGTTGTCTTAATTTGCATTTCTCTGATTAATAATGATTTAGAGCATATTTTCATGTGTCTATAAATAGTTTCAATTTCTTCGTCTGAGAATTGTCTGTTCATATCCTTTGACCATTTATCAATTGGAGAATGGTTTGATTTCTTATAAATTATAAAACACCATTTAAAAAAGTGCAACTGAAAACAACACAAAAAGACAAGTTAACTCAGATTGTCTCTTTCGTCTCCTCGGAGATATGGATCATATAATGTTAGATAAAAACAATTGTTTTATCAGACTGGTTTAACATCCCCTCCCCCCCTTTTTTTTTCCAAGAAAGGATTTAATGGGATCAGGGAATAAATAAGGAGAAATAGATTTGAAAATGACATTTTAAAAAAGAACAATAAAACTTGTGAAAGAGAGGGGAAAAAAATTTCTTATACTGAATTGGATTCATTTTCTACTTTCCATACATTAGTTCCAACATTTATTCTAGATGTTAGTTCCCAAATGTGTAGCCGATCATGTGCATTTATTTCCAGCGTCGGGATAATTTTCTCTTACAGAAGGTGGATGATTAAACGTTGCAAATATTTGAGCAAAAAGTTGTCTTTTTGCGTATCTTGGGGGCACTAACTACTCTCTTACCTCCAGATGGTACGTTGTGATTCATTTCTTGATAGTTTTCTCAAGTTGATTCTTTGATTCTTTCAAAAACTGTTAAAATTGTGAATAACATGTTAGTGAGGATTTAGGGGTGGGATTTAGAACTGAAAGATTACATGCTAACTCAAATTAGGACGCCTGTGATTTTGAATCACTAAGGATGAGATGTTTGCATATTATGTTATATGCAAATGAAAAAACTCATATAATGTTATATACACATAGACATGGAGACAGATAAAAGTCACTCCATTGAACAACATAACAAGATGTTTGATCCATTAATGGAATTTAAAAAGATTGCATTTCTATTTCAATTTTGTTTGCATTTGGAAGATTGTGAGAGAGACATTACATTTCCCTGGGGAGTCATTGGGAGGCTCTTGAGGTGTAGTGTCTGTTTCTTCCCTAAGAAGCAGAACTTCCTCCCTGGTGACCACTGTCCCTTTGGCTTATGCTCTTCCCCTTATATGGAGCACAATTATCACTGGGAAGATCCGGTCACCATGGAATGCTTCTTTTTGTGTACCCCTTAATGCCGGGGAGGACCCCAGTATCTGTGCTCCCAGACTGTCTCCTTCACCGACACACCTTTCTTCCCCATCTTTGCATTAAGCGTACAAATCTCTGCTGGGATCTCTAATTATCAACTCCTACTGACTAATCTCAGAAAATCTAGCCTTAGCTTTTCCATTTGCATGAACCCCACGAATGGTACAGTTTATCCTGCTCTTAATCAGCTCTTGGTGAGGTCTTTTTTTTTTTTTTTTCTTTATCTTGTCATCCCTTCTTAACTTAGTGAGTGGGTGATGCAGTGAATGTGTCAAGTAGGGTTCTCAGACTCTTAGGTTAAAAATAAAATTCACCTCCATTCTTTTATTGGAACCAGATTGGATGATCTCACTCTTCCCCAACTTCTGGATCAGTCCAGTGATGTGAATGGAAACCAACTAGCCTAATTTGGTTAGAAAAACAAGTGACAGCTCATTTTGAAGACTGAATGTAGTGATTGTACCTCTTAGGATCATAGATTTAGAGCTGCAATAGACTCTTTTATCCAGTGCCCTCCTTTTATAGAAGGAAAACCAAGGCCCAGGATATTTGAGTGACCAGATTCAAAGCCCGGTCCCTGCTTCCTGACCCAGCATTTTTTCTACTGAGCCACTTTGCTTTTTGCACACTCTTTGCTTTAAATGTCCTACAGCCTTGGAGTCCTGAGAGATTCTCAAACTCGAGCTCGAGTACTGCTCAGATATGTCGGCACACCCAATGATTAAGCTAGACATGCTGAAGAGAGGAAGAAAAAAGATCATTTTTATTTGTATCTAGAACTGAGGTTGTAGCTGATCTTTTTTTTTTTTCTAGCATATTACTACAATGATTTGTCCATAATAAACATTCAATAAGCATTTGTTGATGTAACTGGCTAACCATAAAGATGAATAGTTCCTTGAAATGTTGATTAGCTTTTTTAGCACAGAAGCTAGAGATGATTGGTTGCTGAGGGCCCTACCATTGGCTAAGGCCAGCCCTCTACCTGTCATTGTGGTCTGCCCAGGTTTAGATCTGAGGAAGTCCGTGTGGTTTGGGGGTTCGGCTCTAAGGGGCCTGGGTAGTCCCCAAGGGATTGAGTTTCCTTTTCTCACGTTCATTGGCTTATCATCTCCACCTCAGCTTCCTGAGGAAAGTAATGTTACCTGGGGAAAATAAACCTACCAAATGCTAGTCCAGGGTTTCCCCAAGAAGGGGGAGAAATGAGAAGATACTCAAAATGCAAAGGTGAATCAGGCATGGAACAGTTTTATTCCCACAGAGTAAAGAAAGAGCAACGTATGAAAGGATAATAGCATGGATTAGAGTGTGATTCACTTATCACTACTAGTACAATCAATTGAGAGGTTAATAGTGGAACCTTGTTGGAACATAAACAAGCTTTTGCAAAGCTGCTAATTAGCCACTTTACATTTCACCTCCGCTGAGAGTTGACAGTGACTTCTCTGTTTCTGTGTCTCTATTTCTTTCCATCTCTGTCTCTGAATCGCTTTCTTTCTTTGTCTCTCTATCCATGTCTCTCTTGTTCCCCTTTCTCTCTTCTTTCCCTCTCTCTCATCTTTCTCTTTGACATCAGTCCAAAATTTTGTCTTTAAATTTTTAAAATATGTATTTTATTATTCCCCCTTCTGATCTCACCACAACCTCTCCAGTAGCTGCTGTTGCCTCCTTGCTGGTGGTGAGAGATTTACCACCATAGCTAAGGACCTCCAGGCTTTTTGAGTTTTCAGAAGATAGAAAACATCATTAAAAGGAAGCAGCTCCATCCTAGGCACAGGCTTGATCATTGGGGGATATGTTCTAGCCCCATTCCCCACTTCTCCATAGCTCAGCGTAGTACTTGGAGGGAATAGATCCATGGAGTTCTGGTTTAGTAGTTAATCAAGGGATCTCAATCCAGGGAGAAGTCATACATGGCCAGGAGCTAGTCCCCAAACACCTTTTCTCTTCCTCTCTCCCCCAACTTCCAATAGGAATGAGGACTTAGCATTCTCTAAAACGGAGGGAGGGAGGCTCCCTGCCCCTCCTGGAGAGGGAATCCTTCAGAGTTTGTCAAATGTAGCACCAGATCTATCTGTTAAGTTGAGCTTATTTTTTTATCTCAGACTGAAAGGTATCCCCTCAGATATATCAAATATCATAGGATCACAGATCTATGGCTGGAAAAAAATCAGAGGTTGTCTTCAAAATCCTCATTTTATAGTAGAATAAAATGCTAGTTTTAAGGCAGGGTCTTTGTATATCCCAAGTCTAGAAAAGCAGTATGGGCTAATATGAAGAGAGCAATCCTCAGTGGTCATAAAGATGTGGGGTCAAGTCTCCTCAATATATTGGCCACATGACTCTGGATAAGTCATTTAAATTCCCAGCTCCACAAGGAAGCTCTCTAAGACTATAAGCTACAGAGAACAAAGTATGGATCTGTATTGGCGGAGGGAATTTCCACACCAGAGATCCTTAGACAAATGAGCTCACGGGCCAAGTCAAAGAGAAAAATCTCTATCTCTAGCATTTTTTAGTGTTTTAAAAAATACTTATTTATGTGAATTATGGAGGAGAATTTAAGTAACTTGTCTAGTGTCCCCCAGGGAAGAAATCTCAGGTTTTAAGCATGTATTTAATGTGGAGTCTCTCTGCTCATCTCAGGTTTTGCTGTTACTCTAACACTGTTTCCATTTTAGCTTCTAGAGAACTTTCAAAGTATTATTTTCTGTCCCTTTTGTACATAGAACCAAGAACTCAAGATGGGGTTGGGGACAGGGCAGTGTAATGATACAACTTTATTCCATCACTGAGGAATTATATGAATGGATGCCCCAGCAAGATCAATAATCCAAGAGGGGCAAAAAATCCCCTGAATTGTTCCTACCTGGATCATAAATATTGCACATTTGTATGTGGAAAGTCCCTTTCATGCCTATAAAAACACTGATCCCAAAGGAGTTACTTAGTCACCATTGGCTAGGAACTGAGCAAGAAGCTTTGATGGGAGACTTGAAAAATCCTTAGCTAATGACCAAGGAGCGCCATATTGTTTTCCTTATTGATACAAGGAAAGGGAAAGGGCTGACTCTCCAGGCGGCATTGGGAAATCCATCAATTGAGAAAAGTTTGTCAGTTTGCTCTGCAGGGCAGGTTAGCATCCGGACTTTAGTTTTATTTCTTTGGAGTGAATTTTGTTTAGCTAAGAACTGGGATACAATGAAGAACCATTCCTCCGTGAAAGGTGGGTGTTTATGTGATCGGGCAGGCTACGTGGAAGGAGCTGGAGTCTAGGATCAGCTGTTCCTCTGTGCTGTGTCCCAAGATTTGGGACTCCCCTAAGGGTCCAAGCACCCAGAAGCTTGTGTCGCAGCCAAAGGGGAGTAATTCAGCACTCAGCCATAGGAACCTTCTGAAGCAATCCACACCAAAAAAGGGGCCCTGAGTCAAAATGACTTTTCTGCATGAAAACACAAACTCTGAAGAACTCACCATCACACCCTTGAATCAGAGCCAGGACATGCTCCCGGTACAATAACCAAGTCAACTGACATTGGGGCTTCTCAAATAAGGAAAACTAATAGCTACTAAGGACCTATCTCCTTCCTCTCCCCTTGGGGAAAAGCTGTGAGAGTGAACTGAACATGTTGAAGCCCACAGACCTGAACGGATCATGGAGATGGTAATAAACAGCATGGTTTCCGAGATGCAATTTGCTCAGAATCCCATAGAGCCGAAGCGAGGTGACGAGGAACCCCCTCTTTGGGTTGGGAGGTTGTTGGGGCTAAGACCTGTCTTTTTTTTGCTCAGGAATTTCCACTGAAAAAAGGTATCCCTGATGTCACCATTTGCATATTGATTTAGAAGGAAATGCAGGTTTAATCATTTGGGTTTCTGTATAACTTTGCAGTCATACTGAAACTAGGCTGTCAAGATTAGCATATGCGGGTTTCTTTCTGGGGTGAGTTTGGTTT
This sequence comes from Antechinus flavipes, assembly GCF_016432865.1. Taxonomy (NCBI): domain Eukaryota; kingdom Metazoa; phylum Chordata; class Mammalia; order Dasyuromorphia; family Dasyuridae; genus Antechinus; species Antechinus flavipes. The sequence continues at coordinate 27,608,618 of NC_067403.1, forward strand.
CCCTTATGGCTGTAGGAGGAGATATGAGATCTGTTGGGGGAGGAGAATGAGAAAACATGTTCTCTGATTCCTGTAAAATGGGCTCTTTGTGTTAGCTGAAGGGAGGAAGGCAACAATGGTAGCTGTCTCTATCTCTCCTCTCTGTCTCTTTCATCTCTCTCTCTATCTCTCTGATCTCTCTGTCTCTTTCTCCTTTTTTCTCTCTTTGTCTCTGCCCCTCTGTCTCTCTGTCTTTCTCCTCTCTGTCTCTATCTTCCATCTCTCTTTCTCTGTCTCTCTGATTCTCTGGCTCTCTCTTCTCTCTGTCTCTGTTTCTCTCTGTGTCTCTCTCTCCTCTCTCTATCTCTGTCTCTGTCACTCTGTGTCTGTCTCTCTGTCTCTTTCTTTTTCCTTCTGTTCCCCGCCCCACCCCGTCTCTGTCTCTATGTCTCTCTTTCTTCTCTATCTCTGTTTCTGTCTCTCTCCTGTCTCTGTGTTTCTCCTCTCTCTGTGTCTCTGTCATTCTTTTCTCTATCTCTGTGTCTCTGTCATTCTTCTTTCTCTCTATCTCTGCATCTTTGTCTCTCTCTCTATCTTTCTCCTTTCTGTCCCTATGTTTCTGTTTCTGTCTCTACCTCTCTGTCTTTATCTCTGCTTCTGTCTCTCTCTCCTCTCTATCTCTGTCTCTCTCTCCATCTCTCTCTGTGTCTCTCCTCTCAGTGTCTCTGTCTTTCTCAGTGTCTCTGTCACTCTTTTTTTCTCTCTATCTGTGTCTCTGTCTCTGTCTCTCTGTCTCCCCCCTTCTCTTTCTCCTCTCTGTCTTTCTTTCTCTTTTTTTCTGTCTCTCTCCATCTCTGTCTCTCTTCCCCCTCCCCCAACCAAGCTATTAAAAGCCCCAAATTGAGAGTTTGTTGGACATTGTGGCCAGACTGACTGATGCAGAATGTCTTATGTCAATCTAACGACCCAGTTCCAGGCACACTGACTCCTGGAAGGTCTGTAGTGATCAGTAGGCAATGATTGGTACACTGGCCAACTGAGTATTTGTGTGTGTGTGTGTGGGGGGGGGAGATCAGGGGAGGTGGACCTGTGATGTCATCAATATCAATAACTCACAGTTATCCCCCCACCTAAATAAGGAGGCAGCCTCTGCCATGGGGCAATCGGAGGTTCAGCAGTTTGTTCTTCGTCACACAACTGGTACTTCTCACGGCAAGGACTTTGGATCCAAGGCTGACCAGGAGGCGCAGGGGACAGTGCTCTGAGCTCGTATCCAGCCTGGCACTTATTAGCTATGGGACCTCAGGCAAGACACTGCACCTCTGTCTGCCTCAATTTCCTCATCTGCAAATTGGGGATAATCAATCTCTTACCTCTCAGGACTGCTGGAGGATAAAGTGAGGTGACATCTGTGAAGTGCTATAGAAATGCCAGCTATAATATTGAATCTATCTGCCATATTGAACCTCAACTTAGTAATTAATAATTAACTAACTAATGAATGCTAAATCTACGAGGACAAGAAACTTTTGGAGGGTGATGGTCCAGAATCTGGCGGCAGAAGGCCTAATGGAAAAAGAAACAGAGACGTGTTTGAATCCAGCCTCCAACTTATTGAGCGATCAGGAGCAAATCATTTAGTGTTCATAAGTTTCAGTTTCTTCATCTGTAAAATGGGTATAATAGTACATAGTACCTACCTCACAGGTAGTATGAGGTTCATATGAATTTATGTTTTGATAATGTTTTGTAAACCATAAATTATGGTACATATTTGTTGGAATCTTTATAAACTCATATTAGTAGATAAATGGCAATTATTGCAATTATTCAGGCTGATGAGAAATTAGTGAATCCCTTGTGGGGTAACAAGCATGGCCCAGGAGGCCTTTCCTGCAGCCCCAACCCCACCCCTACTAGTTGCGCCTACCTTCCCCTCTTAGATTTCCTTCCACAAACATTGTATTTATCTAGTATGTACCTAGTGATCATTTGTTGTTTCCCACACACGAGTGTAAACCCTGGAGGGTGTGGACTTTTGGGGGGCCTTTTTTGGATCCCTATGGCTTAACAGAGTGCCTGGCACATAGTAGGTACTTAATAAATTCACTGGGACTGACAGGGAGAAGGACTTTGAACTTCTCAGTTGCTAAGCCATTGAAGGGCCTTAGAAGAATCTTGATAATTTTCTAGTTATGAAATTGGCTTAAATGATTTCTTGGTGATGACTGAATGAACAAGTTTGGAGAGACCATGCACAGTACTGTTGTTTTGATATTTCAGTTTCAGGGACCCCTGATTTCATCAGTAAGATGATTTTTCACTGATGTAGATTAGATTCCTCTACATTTTAATCAAGCATATAATCATCTGCTGTGAAGAAAAAAGCATAACATAAATGTTCATCCCCTCCCGGTCAGCCTTCTGGTGATGAACTTGTTGGGTGCACGATACAAATCTTTGCTCATTTACCCTTTGTGATTGTGGGGGTCGGAGAGATCTGGCTGGAAAAGAATAGTTATTTCCTATATCCAGCGATGTCGTATAGTTGGGTTTGGGGAGTCCCCCCGATTGCACATCTCCAGAAAAGGAATAATCCTGGCCCCCTCCACCACCTCCCTTTCTATCAGGTATTCCATTCACTTAGAGCCTGCTTGGATGAGATAGAATGGTGGAGCTCTTCTTAGCCATCCAATTTACGCCATTTTAAATTTTCAGTTAAAATGAGTTACACAATTCACTTCAGTCAACTGGCTTTCCCAATTAGATGGAAAAAGGTAGAGGCTGGTTGGCCGATTCCTGCTTCTAAGTGGTTTTCCAGTTACTGTTAATGGCCCACGGCAGATAGCCGTGCCATCTCTGTCGGTTTATCAGGGGGAGAAGATAAAATGCGTGTAAAGAGGAAATGTGAATTTTTAGACATCTTTCCTTTGTCTTTCTCTAAAGGAAGCGACATAGTACAGTGGGCCTGAAGTCAGGAAGATATAAATCTGGCCTCTGACATTGACTAGTTAGGTGACCCTAGGGAAGTCACTTAATCTCTGCCTCAATTTTCTGAATTGCAAAATGGGTTCAGTAAAGTAATTTTTATAATAATATTTGTAAAATGCTCATCACAGGGCCCAGTACACAGTAGGTGTTTAATAAATGCTTGCTCCCTTCCCCTTCTCTCCCTAAAAATAGGACTGGAATGGCAATGAAAGAATAGCTGAAGTAGCCTCTTGAGATACAGATAAGTACAGTGTGGGATGGTAGAAAGACATTGGATTTGGACGGAGAGGACAGAGGATTGAATCTCACATTTGCTACTTGATCACTGGTCCAGTCATTTAATGTATAGGTCAGACTCCCTCGCCTACAAAACTGGAGCAAGTGGTCATCTACTACAAGGTTCTTTCAAGTTGTTAACCTTAGGAAACTGAAATCCAGGCTCTCAATGTGTCCTATTTTAACCTGAATACGGGGAGTCTCCAATACTGCTGCTATGTTACTCTCAGAAGGTTTTAATTTCTTCTAAGTTTCATTTCTCATTGCCCAGAGCATCCATGTGTTTTACCTGTGAGCCTGGACTCATTTTTTCAAAGGTCAGTTGGATTAGTCCATAAACTGATGGGGATATTTATGATACATTTTTTAAATCTTTTCATTCATTATTTGGTGATTAATTATTCCTACCGCACAATACTCGAGTTCCAGGATTGATTAAAAGGTAGAAACTGAAGATGGAGGAGATTTAGTATTCATCTTCCTTCTGTGTGTGCACAGATATATAACCTCGAGAAATCAGGTTGCAATATATGAGAATGTAGCATCAGGTACTTATGGATCTTTTCAAGACGTTGAACTGAAGAATTGAAGTGTTGGCCCTCCGTTGCACAGACTTTATCTGGTCATTATCTTTCTGAGATGACCCCCAGATCTGTATCCAGCCTGATCCTTTCTCCTGAGCCCCACCATCAGCTGCCTTTTAGACATTTTTGAACTGAGATGTCCCAAAGATATCTCAAACTTCATAAGCCTGACATAGGACTCGTATTTTCCTCCTAAACCACTCATCATCTGTACTTTTCTATTTTTGTTGAAGGCAGTCTCCCAGGTTATGCTAGGTCTTCATTTTGTATCTCCCCACATACCTAATCCATTGCTAAATCCACCTTTTCTAGCTTTCTCATGTTCTTTTCTGCCTCACTTTTCACATAGCCCCCATCTTCACTTAGTCCATCATCACCTATCCCCTGGACAATTGCAATGGCCTCCTGATATTTCTCTCTGCCCCAATTTTTTTCTCACTACAATCTGTTTTCTGCAGAGCTGTTAAGGCAACTTATGGAGTTATGATTATGTCATTCCCTTACTCGATAAACATCGGTGGCCCCCTATTTACTCCAAGATCTCATTTAATCTCCACTGTTTAGCTTTTAATAGCCTTAACAATCTGGTCCCAAGTTACCTTTCTAACCTCAATAAATACCAGTCCTTTTTTTTCTTTCTATATTATGACCAAATTGACCTTCCTGGGGCTTCCTCATATAGCACTTCATCTCTTCTGTCTGTGCCTTTGTGATCGCCATATCCCATGTCTGATCACACATCTTATCGCCTCCATTTCACAAAATTATTTACTTCTTTCAAGACTCCAATCCAGCCCTACCAATTGCATGAGGCCTTTTTTCAATTCTTCCCCCTTGTCAATCCCAACCCTCACCCCAAACTAAATTGATGGGGTCTTCTCTCCTTAAATAGCCCAGTATTATTCTTTTTTTTTATTTTATAATAACTTTTTATTGACAGAACCCATGCTAGGGTAATTTTTTTTTACAACATTATCCCTTGCACTCACTTCTGTTCTGATTTTTTCCCCTCCCTCCCTCCACTCCCTCTCCTAGATGGCAAGCAGTCCTATATATGTTAGATATGTTGCAGTATATCCTAGATACAATATATGTTTGCAGAACCGAACAGTTCTCTTGTTGCACAGGGAGAATTGGATTCAGAAGCTAAAAATAACCTGGGAAGAAAAACAAAAATGCAAACAGTTTACATTCATTTCCCAGTGTTCTTTCTTTGGGTGTAGCTGCTTCTGTCCATCATTTATCAATTGAAACTGAGTTAGGTCTCTTTGTCAAAGAAATCCACTTCCATCAGAACACATCCTCATACAGTATCGTTGTTTAAGTGTATAATGATCTCCTGGTTCTGCTCATCTCACTTAGCATCAGTTCATGTAAGTCTCTCCAAGCCTCTCTGTATTCATCCTGCTGGTCATTTCTTACAGAACAATAATATTCCATAACATTCATGTACCACAATTTTTCCAGCCATTCTCCAATTGATGTAGCCCAGTATTATTCTGCATATACTTATATGCTCATATCTCCCTTGATTGATTAAGAATAGAGACTTTTTGTCTTTTTTTCCTTTATTGTCTTTTTATCCTGAGCACCTAGTAGAGTAGGTGAATTAATAAATAATCTTTAACTGACTAATGAATGAATTTAGCCTACAGAGGTGGTCCTGAGTTCCAAGTATCCAAAGTGAAATTTCTGGGTAGCTCTATATTGGATATATATACACACATGATTGTGTATATGTGTGTGTGTGTGTGTGTGTGTGTGTGTGTGTATACACACACACATACATACATACATACATATATATAACCATGTTTAACAACAACAACAACAAAAATAATTTTTAATCATAGTCCATGTGTAAATTTATTTTGATTATACTTTTGGAAAGGTGGAAGCTCGTCAATCGATCAATTGTCCCACTTAAAGTGAGAACCCTCCTGCTGAAGCAACCAATCAAGGGTGCTAAACTAGCAACAAGAATTCCCTAATCAATTTGAAAGGGATGAAAGCCATGAAATGAAGTGATGTTACTCGGGAGAAGAGTATTGGTATCGGCTGAAGAGGCTCAGTCTTGCCCATGGGGCTTCTGCAAAGTGGCCAGCTAGACTGGAAAGAGCAGCTTGAGCCCAACCTCACAAAGGGAATCAGTTGAAGGAAGAGCACGAGAGCTTTTCTTTTTCCCCAGTCACTTCTAGAGAGATGAAAGACTTGGACTTCTTATCAACAACCTCACAGGATCTCTGATGGTAGCAGTGGCTCTTGGCAGGCTTGCAAAGGTTAGCCGAAGGCGGAATAGATAAGGACTTTATAAGAAGTTCAATGGAAAGCCAGGCTGGACCAAAGAGAAAAATGGACTGAGAGGAATGGCGACTCACGCCTTCTGCTCTAAGGCTTGGCGCACTTTTCCACGGATTCTGTATGTCCACTGTCTGGACCAGTATGCTACTGACTGGGGGTAATGCTTATTCCAATTGTTTTTAGGATACCACCCCAGGAAATCTGTATTTCTAAAAAATTAATTAGGTATAGTTAATATCAACTGATAATCCATGGAAGGAAGTATGCTAGAGGAGGGGAGGGCTCAGGGTTATTCCTATAAACAAAGAAGTGAGCACCATTGTCTGGGACCCCACCTACTAGTATAAATTGGGGTAGAAAGCACAGCTCCATTTCAGTTGTTTCCATACATCATTTTAATTAAAAAATTTTTGAGTACAATGTTCCTTGTTTAAAACAAATAAGTGCTGATCCTTCTATACTGGAATAAGATTGGGGTGGAGATAGGAAGAAAAAAAAAAGTCAAATAGTTTCTTCGTTACTCCATCCTGCCAAGTGAGAAAATCAACCTCTCCCAAAAGACCAGTGACAGGTGTTCAAAAGGAATACCATATGGAACTTGGAGTTTTTCTTCAGCCCATCCAAGAAAACAAATAATCCTGCCCTTCGCTCCTCCCTAATATCAGATAAAAGAAGCCTAAGGACTTAACCATAACTAGAGAGCTTTCCCACCCCTGGGTACCTGGGAGTGGTTCCTCCTGCCTAACTGGGGACAAAGACTATCCCCAAAGCCTTATTGCACTGGAGTAAACCCTTATTACTGAGTAAACCCAAGAAAAATGGAAAACAGAGATAAAATGAGCCAAGGGGTAATAATTGCTGTTGCAACAACCTTATAGAAAACAGGTCCAGGTTTCACAGTGGGGTTGGGCACAGTGGATTTTTCAGAGGGCACTCGCACCCAGCACAGCTCAGTAGTCACCTTGTATCACCAATCAGAGTAGCGAGGAGCCACTGGAGCTGGGGATTGCTTTCTTGATGAGAAAATTACTTATACACATAGATAGGCATATAATCAAGTTTGAGAGGCTTGTATAACTTAGGGAATAAAGCATCCTCCCTGAAGTTGGACCCAGCATCAATTCTGTGCTGGCCCAATACTGACTCTTTAAGACTCTAGGAGCTCCAGACAAGTCTCTAAGACTAAGTTGAATTTATGTAGCTAATCTGTGTTAGAGGCAAGACTTGAATCCAGCTCTCTCTGATCCTGAAGTCATATATGCTTATAGGAACCAGGTGGGTAATTTGTGTGTAAACTTGGACCCAGAATCAAAAAATCCTGAGCTTAACTCCACCTCAGACAGTCACTAGCTGTGTGATCTTAGACGAGTCCCTTAATTTCTAATTTGCCTCAGTTTCCTCATCTGTAAAATGGAGTAAAAATAGCACCTACCTCCCAGAGTTGTTGTGAGGAAAAAGAGGATAATTGTGAAACACTTTGCAAACTTTAAGTCTCTATATAAATGCTAGATATTCTTGTGTGTGTGTATGTGCATGCATGAAAACTAGGAAATACTACAGGATCTGGATTGTGGGATGACCCAAAGGGCAATGGGGAGATTTCATTAGCTATACATGGATGGTAGCCATGTTGGATATAGCACTGTACTGGGAGTTAGAAAGCCCTGGGTTAGAATTCCTCCTAGGATACCAGATATGAGACCCTGGTCTCTAAATCTCTTTCAGCCTCAGTTTCCTCATCTGTAACTTGGGGATAATAATAACATTTATCTCACAGGGTTGTTGTTGCGATTATATAACATAATATGAAAAAATGCTTTGTAAACCACAAAGTAGTATACAAAGTTTCTCTAAGTAGACTGTATCATATTACTAATATAAATTACGTGGAAGGGGCAGCTAGGTAGCCCAGTAGTAAGAACACCAGCCCTGAAGTCAAAAGAGCTGAGTTTAAATCTGGCCTCTGACACTTAACACTTCCTGGCTATGTGACCCTGGGCAAGTCACTTATCTACAATTGCCTCAGGGGGAAAAAAAATACATGAAAGAAATTTAAAAATATATTATTCAGGAAATATCAGAAAAGAATGGGGTAAGAGTTAAGTATTGAGCCTTAATGCCTCATAGATTTTCCTGCAATGTCAATGTTCTATTCAACACACTCTAGTTTCTAATACACTCTAGGTTTTCGAAGTCCTTCATAGCCTAGTTCTTCCTATATTTCCAGTCTTAAGCCCTAACAACCTAGAGGCAGGCTGCTAACTAGTTGGGTAAACTTTCTGCACATGAGAAGACAAGAGTTGTGATCTCCACTTTTCCAGGGACTACCTCATTCATTAATACAATTATTTTCTAAGCATATGATATATGATATATACGCTATATGATATATAGCGATCTGGGAATGCGACGGGTCCCACTCCAAGTATAACGCAAGATTGGAAATGAAATTGGCCACTTGGCAACTTTTGACACAGGGTGTCCCAGCATTCACGTCAAATGAACCCCACATTTTTCATCCAACAGGGACAAAGTATGCCCTGAACGCCAAGAATATTGGTCTCTGAGTCAAAATAAAGATGGTAAGTGCCGACTTACTCAGAACAAAACATGGAGCTTCCAAGCCTCAATCAAAAAGAGTAGTGAGCCTCTGGATTTTATCATCCCATCACGGGCACTAAAAAAAAATCTTGCTATTACTCACCAGCAATATCTGCCCAGTTTTCATAAATAAAATGGCCATTACTAAATCCGCTCAGCCAACCACTCTGGACCCTTTATAACTGATCAATCTCCATGATCAGCTGCTCAATGTTCAATAGCCTAAGTGGCTGCATACATTATGGCAGCTAGAAATGAAAGCCATTTTATTGAATTATCCAATATCCAAGTGGCAAAAAGACTTCCTGAATTGGGAATTGAAGCTCCACTCAATTTTATGGTTTTGAGCAGCAGCTGTAACCTTTATCAAGCATCATGTAAATTTGTGCCCTTGGCCACACAGAGAACTGAGATGATAGAATTCATAGTCCGGCAGACTTCCCATTACTATGCTTGGGAAAATTATGCAAAATGTTTTTAGATAAATAACATATAGATTCCTTAAGGAAAGGGACTATATTGTTTTATCGTTATATGGCTAGGGTCTGGCATGAGGAGGTACTTGATAAATGATTGACGAATGAATGAATGAAAATATAATCCTCATTGATGGAGAGAATCAATTTTGTTTACAAAATTCAGCTTCTATTTTTACTTCAGATAGTTAAACATTTTTTCAAAATAATTTAAATGCCTTTTGTTGGTTATATCAAAGTTATAAAAGCCCTTACATCAAGATCAAAGACTGTTTTGGGACAAAGCAAAACTTAGAAAAGTATCCAATATAGAAACCTTCTCTGACAATATATTCTCTCTGGGGGAAGAAGTACATTTCATTCTCCTATAAGTTCTTCATTGGTTTTTCCATTAGGATGATAAATTTTGAGCTGGAAGTGACCTTAAGGTCATTGAGTCCAGTCTTCTCATTTCACAGATGAGGAAACTGAAACTGAGGAAAATGAAGCAGTTTGCCTAGACTCCCTCAACCAGGAAGTGTTTGAGACAGAATTCAAACTCAATACTTCTTGATAGCAATGCTGTTCATCTTGTTACAGATTTTAACTCTGTCTGATAACCTTCTCATTTGTTTTTGTCTTCCCATTTGGTCCTCTCTATATTAGTTCATACAAATCATCCCTTGTTTTCCTAATTCCTCATGCTTGTCATTTTTTACTGCTCAATAATATTCTATTACATTCATATACTGTAGTTTGTTCAGTCATTTTCCAAACCAACAGATTCCATTTTGCTTCTGGTTCTTTGCTACCTATGAGAATATAGTGATTTGATGTATATGACCAATAATGAGATGGCTGGGTCAAAGATAATTTGATCCCTTTTCTTGTATAATTCCCAACTGAAATCCAGACAGATCACTTCATTGCTCCACCAACGGTGCCTCAATCCTCCGAAAGCCCTCCACCATTGTCTGTTGCCATCTTTTGTCATCTTGCCAATTTGCATAGAATGATCTGAAACTTCAAGATCCTTTAGATTTACATTTTTCTCACTGTAGGTGATGAGGACCATGTTTCGAGGTTCATTTATAATTTGCAATCTTTTTTTGAGAACTGTTTGTCTATAGCCTTTGACCATTGATCTATTAGGGAAGGGCTCTTAGTGATATATTTTTGTCAATTCATTGCACATTTTGCATAGGGACTGGAACTATGGCTGTGATTTCTTTGCTATAGGGAAATTCCTGGAAGGAAACTCCTCTATAGTGAGGCAGGTCAGCTTCTTCTATGCAATTTAGAGTTTGAGAGAGTAGTCTAGAACCCAGCTTCTTAAACTGTGGATCACGACCTACTAGGAGGTCTCATAACTGAATGTGGAGGTCATGACATTATGATTTATTATCAGCAAATGTTTGGTTTGTATACCTATTTTCTATACCTACATACCCAGGGTCACATAAAAATTTCTTGGGCATAAAGGGGTTATGAAGAGAAAAAGTTTAAGAAGTGCTGGTCTGGAGCACTGAAAACGAAGGGACTTACCCAGAATCACATTGTTTATGTATCAGAGGTGAGACTGGACCCAGGTCTTCCTGGTTTTTGCAGTCAGCTCTCCATTTACTGTGACACACTGGATATTATACGTCACCTGGTGAAGTTTAAAACAAACATTTTCTCCATTCTGTCATTTCTCTGTCTGCATTGATTTTATTTGTGCAAAAGCTTTTAAACTTTCTGCATCCAGAATTGTTTATTTTATCTTTAATATTCTTTATCCATTGTTTGGTTAAGAATTCTCCACCCTCACCCCTCACTTTCAGCTCTAGCTAACCTGGTTTGAAAAATATCTGTCATTCTATTCTTAACATTATCCTCAAACTATTTCTTACATCTGATAGCTTAAAAAATGAAAGGAACTTTTTAGTGAATATGGGCAATAGAAATTAGGAAATGGATCATATGATTAAGTTTTTGCAAAGAAAGTCCTACATGTTATTTGCATAGAGGACTTACAGAATGCTTCTGTCTTACACCTTGTTCTACCATCATTCAATTTTAGTGAAACCAGGCTATTTCTTTGCCCCTCAGTTTCCTTATCTAGTAAGATGGTCCTGCTTTTCATTTGCTGTGAAGCCAAATGAAATAAAGCGTAAGGAAACTTTTGAAAATGGATTACATTTAAAGTTTCCATTTATCTCAAAGATCCTGACAGTATGTCTATCCTGATGCCTATTTTATAAAGGATGAAACTAAGTCTCTGCCAAGTTAGGTCCTATGTAAGGGTACACGGTAACTGGTGGAGATAGAATTCAAACCCACATATTTCTGACTCCAGAGCCAGCCTTTTATCATCAAGTCCCACAATTTCTGAGTAACAGCCCGCTTTAGGAAAAAGTGAAATAAACTTGCCATTAAAAGCCCTGGGCCAAGACCCAGCTCTACTATGGCATGCCTATTTAACTTCTCTGAACCTCAATTTCTCTATCTGTTACATGGGAATAATAACATTCTATAATATAAACTTATTGTAAAGAAAACATTCTGCAAACCACAAAACCTGATTTAATGTATGGCATATCATGTAACATATACCTTTAATAATATATTTATATATCAATATTTATGATTTAGACTCATTATATATATTCATCTATATGTTTACTTAAAGATTCATTATATATGTATATATTCATCTGTAGGTTTACTTAGACTCATTATATAGGTATATATTCATCTGTAGGTTTACTTAGACTCATTATATAGGCATATATTTATCTATATGTTTACTTAAAAGATTTAGCATGTATTTATATATACATCTGTATTTTCAATTACTTAGACTTTCTATGTATAGTATAGCATATATGGATCATATAGGTGTGAATGTGAATTTTTAACGTTTTTGATCAGAGTATTGCAAATATATGTATATAATGTATATAACATATATATATATACACACATTATATATATATATAATACAATCTCTAGAGTATATGTTGTTAATATTCTAGAGATTGCATTATATATATATATTTGCAATTATACTATATTTTTATTATATTATGTTATCCATTATACTATAAATGCAGTGAACTGAGATGGGAGTGGGGCAACCTCAGAGGTTAGCATGAGGGACTCCCCGTGCTAGACACTCAGAAGGAGGAAAGCGCTAGTGACGCCATTTATCGAAAGAGCAAAATCGTTTTGAGGAACGAAGGCCAAGTTTCATTCATCAGCTGATTTCTTTTGGTGACCAGAGCACAAAGTTCTCCGCAGCCAGAGAAGCAGCCGTTTGCGGCTATCTTAAAGCCATAAGAATGATGGATGATGGTTTATCTTAGGTACTCTTGTACTCCTCGGCACCTCCCTGCTCCCCCTTCCTCCCCCCCCATACAAATGCATCTTAAATATACAAGTAAATATGGGCTTTTCAGCATTTTTTGGTAGAAGAAAGGAGGAAGGAGAGAAAGCAAGACACATAGAGAGCCAGAGAGAGAGAAGGGGGAGAAGGGGGAGGAGGGGGAGAAGAGAGGAAAGAGGGGGAAAGGAAGGGAAGAAAGAGGGAGGGAGAAAGAAAGAAAGAGAGAAAGGGAGGAAGGGAGAGAGACAGGGACAGAGACAAGAAAGAGAGGCAAAGAGAGAGACAGAGACAGATACACAGAGAATGAGGGGAGCAGTTAGGACAGAGTGAAGAGAGAATGGGAAGAGTGAGGGAGAAGGAAGGGGAAAAAGAGAAACAAAAAAGAAAAGAGAGGGAAGAGAAGGGAGGATCTCGCCTCCTTTGAGCAGAAACGCGGGGAGCTACAAGTGCTCCCCAGCCCTGGGCAAGGGTTCCCCAGGCTGCGGGGCTGATGCTGCCGTCCCCTCGCCGCCAGCCTAAAAACCCTGCAGGTTGTGTAATGTCTGATCTCTGGGAGGAGCCCGCTTCCCCTCCCTTCGTTAATTCCTGGCCCTTCCTGATGCCACAGGGAAAAGGGAGGGGAGACCTAAATCTGAAACTTCAACAATCCGGGGCATTATTGTGCTCCTGCTAACGCCGGCTGTTTATTTTCATTTGGGAGGTCAGGTGGGGGGCAGAGCGCGCACAGGCCCGCCTCGGAAGGCCCCTCATTTAGGGGAGGGGGTGCGTGGTCACCCTCAGAAGGCCCCTCATTTAGGGGAGGGGGTGCGTGGTGACCCTCAGAAGGCCCCTCATTTAGGGGAGGGGGCGCATGCTGAGCGAGGCTAGGCAAGCACCCAAAGGCTTCCACAATTTAAGCTTGCTCCACAAAAGCTCGCCCAGAAGCCTTTCGCCTACACCAATTTTGTGGTGACATTTCTTTTACTTCCTGTTTGTGACTAGACTTTCCTTCCCCGATTTCCTTTTTTTGGGAGGGCGGAGGGTGGGGTTACGTATCTCTTTCTTGTTTTCTACCTGCCCTTCTGAAGAGTATTTTGGGAGGAAGGGAGGGTAGGGAAGTTGGAGGCCGGGAGGAGAAAACTAGGAAACAATGTTAATCTGGAATGGGAAAAGCTGATCTGATGATTCTTAACTGGTTGGCTTTGAAAATCCCCTATTTTTATAGGATAAATTTCCTTTGAGATCTTATATATTTTATTTTGCGCGTTTAAGAATATTATTCTGGGGGCAGCTTAGTGGCCCAGTGGCTAGAGCACCAGCCCTGATGTCAGAAGGACCCGAGTTCAAATCTGGCCTCAGACACTTAATATTTCCTAGCTGTGTGAACACTTAACCCCATTTGCCTCAGGGGGGGAAAAAGAACATTATTCTGAGAAGAGAGCCATAGCTTTCCCCTGAATGACCCCAAAAGGTTTAGAACCCTTCTGAGATGACTGACTTTTTGAGTCCTAGATTGAATTTCATTTCCATCAACCACAGAGAGTAGTTGGCAGTCACCAAGTATTGACTTATTCTGTGCTGAGGATTTATGGAGACTGTACAGGGTAAGGAAGAGATCGGATCTGGCTACCCACTGGCGGAGTGGAAGACATCCCAGTGCCATGTTCCTCTCTAAGTACAGAACTTCCCAACTTGGTCTTCCCACTGGGAATCATGGAGGTCCCATTCTCCAAGCTCCAGCCAAGCCCAGGTGGCGCATTCCCCGATTCGGCCAGGAGGGGGTGCAGCTGGTCAGTAGTAGTAGCCATTGTCTCAAGCGGAGTAATTAATTTTTGAGACCCCCCCCCTCCCCCGGGATCCACAGCCCCACGGGGGAGCAGGGCAGGGGTCGGCGGCCAGAGGGGCTCTGGGTACCGAGGCAGCAGAAAATGGAAACAGAAGGGACGGGGTGGAAGGGGAGCAAAAGCTTGCTGGGCTGGGTCTCACCGGCCCCCATTGCAGATTAAAATAACACCCCTTGTACTCCCGTAGCACTTTGTAAACTTTCATTTCTGTTATTTAATTTGAGCCTCACCGAAAACCATGAGGTGCCTTGGATCCAGGAAGGGAAAAGTCAATGGCTGACGCATCCTTGCCGTGTGACCCCAGTCAAATCGTTCTACTTTCCGATGCTCCGGACAGTTCCGTGTGACCCTATGTCAGCTTTTTTTTTTTCTAAAATTACATAAATGTATATACATATATTGGATTTAACACACACACACACACACACACACACACACACACACATATATAAAGACCATATATCAGTTGAAGAGAAGGTACAGATCTGCCCCATCAAATGGACTTTCCTTATCCTGGAGTATATTCCCAGACAAATGAAATCACAGTTCTCATTATGAATTTATCAATAATATCAATAAATCTAAACAATATCTATATATAAATATCTCAATATATAGAAAATAAGAGAAAGATTTATTTCGAAATATTACAAAGTTGTTTTTGATTATGTCTATATCTATACACATACATATATAATAGAACAAGGTAGTAAAACCTTCTGTGTGCCTTCCTACACTTTTTAGTTTTCTTCTAAGGGTTTAGGAAAAAAAACCCCACTTTATTTTAATGGTATCTGTTACAACCCACCTAAGCTACCTACCCATTAGAAGCCCTCCCTTTTAAGAAATAAATGGATATATGTATGTATATACTATATATGTAAATGTATATATAATGTACAACCACATGCTTATGTGTATATAGTGATTTTTATATAGTGTGCTTCTACACAACCCTGTACATAAACACCAATACACGCATGTATATACATACCTGTACAGTCTATATACACACATATGTATATACATATCAATGCACACATGAACATACATATGTATACAGTATGTATATTCATATACACACACACATTTCAGAAAAACAAATCAACATGTGGATGAAGTGAATAGAATGTTGTCTGAATGCAAATCCATATTCAAGTGACTTCTCCAACTTTGGTTTCCTCATTTGTAAAAAAAGGGCCAACAACAGTAGCACCAACCTCCCAGGGCTGATGTGAGAACCAAGTGAGGCAATCTTTATAGAGCATTTTACAAGCCTTAAAACCCTATGTAAATAAGTGCTCACTATCATCTCTATGAATACATATTTGATTTTACATCAGTTTTGTTAAATGTTTCATCATCCTCATCATCAATTAACCTGAAGTTATGATACTTTATTCAGAGTTCTTTCCAAACTTGGTTTTTTGTCTTCCCCAGTTGTTTTCCCTCACGTTCATTATTGGGGTTATCTTTACATAAATTATTTTTCTGTTTCTGTTTACATTCTGTCCACATCAATTCACATAAGTTTTCCCATACTTCTCTGAAGCTGTCACATACATAATTTATCACAGTTCTGTAATATTCTCTTATATATATATATATATCAATTCAAATTTTATTCAGCTATTCCCCAAGTGATGGACATTTAAAGTGCTGCTATAAATATTCTTGTGTAAATGGAACCTTTCTGTCTCTCCTCTCTCCCCACGGGAATACCTGCCTAATTATGGTATTGTTGGGTCAAAGGGCATGCTTAATTTAGTGACTTTCAGGGATTAGTTCCAAACTTTTCCAGAATGACTGGACCGATTCAGGGCTCCACCAACAATGCAAGAGTGTCACTCTTCCTGAAACTCCTCCAACAACTGCTGTTTCTTGTTTGTCATCTTTGGTGTGATGGGTGCCAGCTGAATCCTCAGAGTTGCTTTAATTTGCAATTCTCTAATGATTAGTGCGTCCAATTTTGCTCCCGATACTTTCCAGCCATCTCTAAACAGCCACGAGAGGTATCTCTCTTCTCAAGTTGGAGAAGAGGGACTTTGGGTAAGAATGTTGTGATTTTACTTACTGGTTGGTTGGGTGATGGGGGAAGGAAGGTATATCCAGAACTGACTATAATGCAAATTCAAAATGGATTGATAAAACTTTTATTTTATTTTTATTGCCATGTTACTGTGGGAAAGAAACTTTCTGGGTCTCCATTTTCTCACCTGTTAAAAAAAAAAAAAACATGCCAAAAACCAAACAACAATAACAAAGCCTAGCAAGAGTTCCCCAAGATCCCTGCCAGATTTAGGGCTCAATGATGCATACAGTTTGTTGTGATCCCAGGGCTCTCACAGTCCCACAAACATACCACCCTCATCTTGTACTTAGTTTTTTCTCTCATTTGGAAATCAGTCTTCTCCCCTTCCAAATCTGGCCCATTCTTCAAAGCCCAGTCCCTCCGGCCCTTCTCCATCTCGGCACTCGCAGGGCTTCTGGTCGGCCTGAGTCATCCAGTACCTAATAATTTATCGTCTAATATTGCTCACTATTGTTTCACCTTCTCGGGGCTCTCTTCCCAACTCAGCTGGGAACTCTCGGGTCCCTGACCTGAATATCATGCTTCCCTACACCCCACGGTTCCGAGCACGTGGCGCTGGAGCAGCTCACTGACTGGCCTGGAGGTCAGCCCCCCAAGGCCCAGTTTTTGTGCTTTCTGCTTTCAGGACACAATGAAATGATAGTGAGATGAGTGCAAGACTGAAGAGAGGAATGGTGACTGACACGGCCAGAAAGGGCTCTGTGCAAGGACCAAGAACGGCCGAACTTAGACCCTGAAGAACGGACAGATCAGACAGACAGAGAGCAAGAGTTGTGGGATTATGGGGAGGATCAGGGTGCCTTTAGTGAGCTCCAGTGAGAGTCACACTCACACACGCTGTCAACACTCCTGTATCCTGATAAGCACCTTCAAGCAGAGATGGCAAGAAAAGGCCTAAGATTGCATAACCCCACGTTCAGAGGGGGCCCGGAGGCTGGGGTGCCCTAGGAACCTTCATGGAAGTCGGCTCTGAGCTGACAAAGGCCTCATTCGCTAGGTCTAGCAGTGTCTCATCTCTGGGGAGTTACCCCCTCAGCTTTGAACCTCACAAAGAAAAGTTCTGACAGCAGAAAGAGCCTGGGGGCTGGCTGACAAGTTTGCCTTTCCCAGGAAAAGAGAGAAAAAGCAAAATGTGGCTGAAATTTGCCTACGTTCTTGTTAAAACAAAAAATTTAGTATAAAATTGATCCTCTCTTCTTGATGGATTTATTTATGAGAAAATAATGTTTTGTTTTGTTCTATTTTTTTGGTTGTTGTTTTAAATCGAAATACAGGTGAAATTCTCACAAAGCCTAGTTTACCTGTTCCCAAAAATAATTTCTTCTTTTCTCCCTTCCTCCCTTCCTCTCTCCTTCTCTCTCTCCCTCCCTCCTTCATTCCCTCCCTCCCTTCCTCCTTTCTTTTCCTTTCCTTTCCTTTCCTTTCTTTTTCCTTCCTTCCTTCCTTCCTTCCTTCCTTCCTTCCTTCCTTCTTCCTTCCCTACTTTCTTCTTCCTTCCCTCCTTGTCTCCCTCCTTCCTTTTTTTCCTCCAATTCATTTCCTTGCCCTCCATCTTGCAGATTAACTGGTCCCCCTTTGGGCAAACTTATGGAAGAAGGATGAAGCATGCAAGATGGATGAGTTGAGATCTAATGGGTAAGGGACTACCCAAAATGATGATTTCACAGATGTACTTTAATATTTTATCATGAACTTATTCATATTTGATTTTGCATCAGAAATGTCTGTTTTAGCTCTCTTATCTTCCTCCTAGACTTCAACTTCCATGAGGACAAGAACCTTGTTTTTTCTGATCTTTATGAGAGACTATTATAGTTCTTTGGACCTAATGGTGTTTGATGATTTTTCTATTTGCTCGTTGCTTGGCGATCCGTACAGATAGGTGGATCAGTAACTGATGGGCTGACATCGGGCATCTCCACGGGGAGGATGCTAGGGAGCTACTCCTGGGAGAATCATGATGACATGTGTGAGGAAAGGTCATGTAACTGGTTCCAGTTGGCCTACCAGCTGGTTAGGAAGAGCCCTTTTTTAGTGGATACATGGCCAGAACTGTCAACTGAAAATTGAATTGCTGATTAATTGAATTGAAAATTAATGAGTTGGAAAGCTGATTAAGGCCTGGTAATCTCTTCGCTCCATTATGGTGTGAGGAAATAATGTGTCTCCTTTAAGTTTGGCCACTGAAGGGAAAGATTTCAGGACCTTCTTCCCTTCTGAGACCATATGACCACTCCAAAACATGGCCTTCTTGGTCTGTTCATTCTTTTCTACTTTTTAAAATTTTATTTTTAATTTATGGAATAAAACAAGCATTTTCCTTTACACAGTACAATAAAAAAGATGATTGTACATGAAACTGCAAATCTGCTCTGCACATACAACAGCACAAAAGCACAAATTAAAATCATCACGTAAATGTCTCTGGTTTTTCTTTTTTCTTCCCTTCCTCTCCCCCAACTCTAGAGATAATTACCATTAGACACAAATTATTTTTCCTCTGAATGCAGCTAGTGTCTTTCTTCATATGTCCTTTATCGTTACCTTGGATATTTATAATAGGCAAAAATAACTTATTCACTCAAAATAGCCTTAAAACAATATTGCTGTCATTGTATACAATGTTCTCTTGGTTATAGTCTAAAAACAATATTGCTGTCATTGTATACAATGTTCTCTTGGTTCTGCTCATTTCACGCTTCATTATTCCATACAAGTCTTTTTATGTTTTTCTAAAATCATCGAGCTCATCATTTCTTATCTCTACCCCCATCACATAGAGCAGAGATGGGGAACGTCTGCCCCTCGGGCCTTCATGTGATCTGGCCGCAGCAGGCAATGAACTAAAATGAGGTACAACAGCCTCCTCCTGCTTGAGTTCTATATATCTAACTGATCATTTCTATGGACTGCAAATTATATCCAAATGCCCCTTGGCAGAAATAAGGTTCCCCACCCCTGACACAGAGCATTGATCAAGATTAATTTAAAAGGATGTACTGATGTGCCATGGGACTTTCTCCTTAGTCAATATTGTTCTTGTCCTCCTCCTTCTCCCTTCCTCCTCTCCTTTTTCCCCCTTTTCCTCTTTTTCTCCTCCTCCCTCTTCCTTCTTCCTCTTCCTCCTCCTCTTCTCCCTCTTCCATCTCTTCCTCCTTTTCTCCTCTTCCTCCTTTCTTTCTCTTCCTCTTCCTCCCCTTCCCTCTTCCTGGTATGAAATAATTACAAATTAGGATGTTTAGCTGTCACTACCTTCCTAGTCAGTAGAGACTCGTTGGGGACGTGCTAGAGCACAATCCGAGCGCCATCCTCTCATCCTTTCTGGGGAACAGTGACCCACTCTCCCAGTCTGTGCTAGCAACCCCCAGCAGAAACAAAGCTGGAGGAGGCACTCCAACATCTCCCCTTGTGCTCTTAAGCTTTGGGACCCTCTGAGATACTAATGCAAATAATCAATTTATCTGATCTCCCTGGTGGGTGACCTTTTGCTCAGCTGAAG
The DNA here is from genome assembly GCF_016432865.1 of Antechinus flavipes. Lineage (NCBI taxonomy): Eukaryota > Metazoa > Chordata > Mammalia > Dasyuromorphia > Dasyuridae > Antechinus > Antechinus flavipes. The sequence continues at coordinate 27,628,586 of NC_067403.1, forward strand.
GAGGGGAGAGTGGGATTAATGTAGAAGATATTAGAAGCTCTCCAGCTGATTCTTTAGATGGAATAAACTCTTGGTTGCACACAGTGTGCATCGTGTACTATATGTAAAGCCCCACGCTTTCTTGATTTTTCTCCATGCAGCCTTCCTCCTCTCCCTTCTACTCCCATCCTCCTCACCTGTGACTTAGGATTACATCCTCCTCCTTAGGAGAATGGCCTTGTTGCCCCTATGGATTTCTGTCTCTAAGATACATTGGCTCACGCCTTAGCTCTTTTGGATCAAAGACCCCCCCCCCCCCCACACACACACACCTTTTAGGCTAGGGGCTGCTGCTAAGTGACACTGTAGACAAAGCAGGTCTGCTGTGAGGAAGAGCTTCATCTTAGAAACTTTTTGGTTGTATCCCTTTACCTCTGTCTGCCTCAGTTTCCTCATCTGTGAAATGGGGATAATAATAACAACTACCTCCCAGGATTGTTGCGAGTCTCAAGTGGACAAATCATTGTAAAGTGCTCACCCTGGTGTCTGGCACCTAGTAAGCCCTGAATAAATGTTCATCATCATCATCAATAACAATAATTCCTTCTAGGTGTGTTAAAAATCTAGTAACTCTCCCCTAGATCTTACCTTTCTGGGCCAATTGCACTCCATTTCATCTCCCACCTCTGTGCTTTTTTATATAGGGCTAATACTCGATGAACTCCCTTCTCACCTCTACCTTTTAGTGTTTCTAGGATCCAGGGCCTAGCCTCGCACTCCAGGCAGCCTAACCGGATCTCCCTCCCCCATCCCATCTCCTACACCCCCTCCCCCCAGCTAGTGCCCTCCCCTAAGATTTATATTTAACTTTTCTTGCATATGCTGTTCTCCTCCTCCCAACAGAAGGCCAGCTCCTTGAGGGCAGGGCAGGGCCCATTTCACCTTAGCTCTGATGTAAGTATTTAATGTAGTGAGTATTGAATAAATACTTAACTGATTCGGCTGGAGCGGGTGGGGCAGGGACAGGAACTGTCAGAACTGAATCACCAGGAAGTCCCATAACTCCACCAGAAGGGCAATGAGGACGATACTTCAGGCTGCAAAGCTGAACACCGGACAGAGCCGGGGACTTGCAACCAGCTTTGGGGTGATGCTCTCAATAGAAAAAGAGTCATCGGCCTCCAAAACATCAGGGTCCCGGGATTGTTTCATTGTCATATACTCCCATCTACATGCTTATGAATAGATACACACACGTCACATAGACAGTATAGCGTGTATAATATAATACACGTGTGTGTATGCACATGTCCATTATGATTCTCCCTCTAGGGATATGATGACCTGCTCTTAAATACTCCCCACAGTCCTATATCTCCTGTACGGTTCCTTGTATCTCTATATTCACTTCCTTGATTGCCAGCCCTATGCTAACGTGGGGGTATCTCCAGCCTTTATTCCATGCTACTCAGTTTGCTACTGACAGTAACCATGTGCTTTAATAGAAGGATAACGGGTGGATTAAGTCTTTTTGCACTTTTCCACATCTGGAGTCTGGAATATTGAGTTCAGTTCTCTGAAGAGGGACAAGGCAAACTATAAGAGGGTGACTGGGATTTTAAAGAGGTGAAAAACAGTATCACAATGAGCGTGGGCTCGGGGGATGGTGGTGCTGTAACCCCCTGTCTGGTGCTAGTCTGTTGTACATACTTGGTCTTCACAAGTGTTGGACGGGATTGTCCATCCAATGTTCATCCTTACCAGCTCTGTAGCCCTTGACAGAAGGTAGAGGAAACCACCAAGCTCTCGGGAGCTCTCAGGGAGCTGGCCCCCTCTTTGTTTTTAGGGTCACTCCCTTTGAGCTTGTAACTGTTGTCTCTCAATCTAAAGTTTTTATGTGGACGTTTATCCAGTTGGACTCAGATCTTCATCTTACTAGGAAACTCCTCCCCTCTTTTCTCTCTATTAGATTAGATAGATAAAAAGTTTTAAGCACTTACGAAATGCCAAACCCTGCACTAAGTATGGAAAAAACAAATGCAAAAATTTGTTCCCACCTTAAGGGAGCTAGTTAATATAAAATAGGGTAGAATGGGGAGAAAAGAAGTAGGAGCTAGTTAATATTCTAATGGAAGAAAACAGTGAAATGGGGTGGGATGGGTAGTAAGGAAGGAGGGAGCTAGTTAATATTCTAATGGAGGAAGACAGTGAAATGGGATGGGATGGGGAGAAAAGAAGGTACGGGTACCTATTGCACTGTTTCCTATTTATTCTAGTCCATATGATAGTTGCAAAATGTTTTATCAATGTAACCCACCGTAAGAAACTCAGAGCATCCACGAAGGCCGGCACTCACTCGCTGGTGTAGCCAACGAGCTTTGCTCTTCAAACAAGGGTTTGATCCCATATCCCCTCGTTCTTTTCCTCTCTTTCCCCTCCCTTTACCTCTCTTGTAATACATGGATTGGAAAGGAAGGGAAAAAATACAAGAAAGGTTTAGAAAGCCCTGTTTACTCCCCCATCCCAGAATACAAAGCACCCACCGAGTCTAGAAACTTGACTATATTAAGGCCCTCAGGTCCCCATTTCACTTTATTCTACTCCCACTTCTTGCTTGCCTCCCCTGTGATTGCCATGACAGCTTGCCCACCAAAAACTCCGCCCAATTTCAACCTGCTCCTAGAACCCCCATTCCCTACCCAGGTGAAGGTAAAAGCATTTCCCACTATAATCTAGAGCACCCGTGATCGTGGGGGGATCTAGTCTGACTTAGTTACCATTGTCTCCCTTTCTTTTCCCTTGAACAATGGGTACCGTCACCCAATCTGATACGCCTCTTGCCCTTTTGGAGGATCCTACATCAGGAAGTAGACTTGCCTAAGCTGGAAAATAAGAGAATCTGATGATTACTTTCAAATATTTCAAGGGACATCAGCCAGAAGATGGGTCGGATATATGTGCACAGTTCCACAGGGCTGACTGGAACTAACAACTCCAAGTTGCAGGGAAACAGATTTCTAATATTCTACCAATGAGAGAAGTTCCACAGACCTCCTCATGAGGTAATGAGTTGCCGTCACCGGAAGTATTCAAGAACATAGTTGACCATCTTTCAGAGATATAATAGAGGGGATTTCTCAGGAAGCTGTAGCCTGGACTGGAATCCAGGGTTTCCTCCAACTCCAGGATTTTATGATGCTGTGAAAAGTGAGTGATGGTTGTAAAGGAATACCCCGGCTCTTCGGCTTCCGTTTCACCCCTCTGGGCGCTGGCTTATTGATGATATCTGGAGCTTCAGGAAGGGCAATGGTCGGAGTCTGGGAGTCTGTGATTTCTTTCCTGCTCTTGGGTGTTTAGTTCCAGGACTGGAAGAAGCCTCTCAAAGGCCATTGAATCATTTTGCAGAAAAGGAAATTGTGGCCTGAACGGATCAAACAATTTGCTCCAAGTCTCAGAGGCAGCAAATATGGCAGAGAGAATATGAGCCAGGTCTAACCCAAGCCAGTGCTCATCCAAGCTGTCCCCTCTCTCATCCGGGGTCGGCTGCCTAGCAGAGACTCGATTGCTTGGGCCATTTTAAATAGTTGCCTAATGCAGCAACTGAGTCAGCAAGCAAGAAATGGAGGGTAAAAAGTCAGTCGATTTCTTTATCTGGCTCAGTGTTTTCAATGATAGAAAACGGCAAATGACAGAGACATCTTTGGGATTCTGGGACTTTTTTGGAGGGATTGCACAGGTGTGAAACAATTTGCATTTTTTTTATAATTAAACTTTTTTATTTTCAAAACATATGCATGAAAAAACTTTTCAACATTGACCCTTGCAAAACCTTGTATACCAATTTCCCCTACTCCCCCCACCCCATTCCCTAGATGGCAACTAATCCAATATATGTTAAATTGGATTGATTTTTTAACGGGGATAATAATTCTCCACCAGAACACGGATCAAAACAGGTATCATAACTCATTAAAAATGATCTCAGCCTCCCATGGTGCAGTTTGTGTACTTTAGTTCAGAATTGCCACAAAAAAATAGAAAAGCCCAACCTGGGTGAAATGTCTTCTCTGATACACTATTGTAAACGACTCCTGGCATAGTACTAACTTTGAAGGCAGGAAGGAGCTGCGTCGGGGCTGCTGGGTATCCCTGGGCCCCTGTCAGTAGTGATTAGTTACCAGGATGGGGGTGGGGGTGGGAGGGTCCTTGAGGTCACCCTATTTCCGTACTAATATTAAGATGTTCTTCACTTATTCAAATACAACTCCCTTAACTATGTATGTGTGAGGATGCGTTTTCTTCATGTACTTCGACCAAAACAATATATTGCAACAGCTTGAACGTAGAAGCAAATCGAAGAACGCATGTCTTCAATTATGCCGACATTTGGGAGCCTTGTAAAGATACGGAAAACAATGCTACTCTTTTCCCCTAATTTTTTGTTTTGGAAAAAAGAGTTATTTTTCATTTAAAAAATGTATTTATGTTAACATGCAATGAGGAAGCAGAAGGGAATGAGCATTTTTTTTATTATTATTCAATTGTTTCAATTATGTCCAACTCCCTCTTAATCACATTTCAGGTTTTCTTGGCAAAAATGCTAGAGTGGTTTGTTTTCCTTTTCCAGTTCCTTTTCCAGATGAGGAAACTGAGGTAAACACAGTGAAGGGACTTTCTCAATCTAAGACCAGATTGGAGATTTCCTGATTCCGGTCCTGACACTCTACCTATCGTACCACCCAAATGTTCAGTAACACAACACAGCACTTTGTGTACCAAGCACTTTGCCAAGTGCATTACAAATATTATCTTATTTGATCCTCCTAACAACACTTTGAGGTAGATTTTATAGTTGAAGAAACTGAGGTAAAGAAAGGTTGAGTTTTTTGCCCAGGATCATATATTTAATATAGTCTAAGGCTCAAACTTGGGACTGTTTGACCAAGATCCAGTGTTCTACCCATCTTGGCACCTAGCCACTTAATAAACTCTGTAATAGCTTAACTATTGTTAATTTTAATGAGATAATGGATGCTTTTTAAAATTGATCAGTTTTAATTTCGAACATGGCAAATAGTCATAGATTAATCTGCAAAAGCAACAGCTCTGGGGTTCTCAAGAGTTTTAAAGATTGTAAAGAGGTCCTGAGAATAAAAAGTCTCTTGGCCAGAAAAGCAAACATTTGACCTCAATCACCTGCAGAATTCTTATACTCGAGACAGCGAGGTGGTACGGTGGTTAGAGCAACAGCCCTGAAGTCAGGAGAACCTGAGTTTAAATCTCAGACCCTTAACACTTCCTGCCTGTGTGACCCTGAGCAAGTCACTTAACCCCAGTTGCCTCAAGGGAGGAAAAAGAATTCTTATATTCAGAACTAGATTAAAATGTACCTGGGAATCATTTAACAAAATAAATAAAAGTGTGATACAATGTAGATGATGTTAACTTGTAGTTTGTTTGTTTTTTTCTTTTAAGTCAGTATATGACCTGGAAAGATCAGTGTCTGGTTGAGTTTGACTCCACTGTTCTTGGCAACTCGCACATCAACAAGCATTTATTAAGCTCCACTGTGTTCTCCATGACTCTCCATTGTAGAAAGGATGCTGACCTCCTCTGCACTGGAGAGGAAGCTCCTACACCAGTGAAATCCCTCTCCCTAGGGCCCAGAATCCACTGCTAAGGCCAGATCCGTCGGAGTGGCGTTCTTAAGGGCTTCGCCAGCAGTCCGCCAGGGGAGACTCGAGCGCAGTCCCAGTGACAAGCCGAGGGCAGAGGACCAACCTAGCTTCTCTGCAGAGGTTCATCACCTCACTGGTTGCAAGGTGGTAAGATGTTTTGCCACAGAAACTCTTGCAGGCCATCTACTAAAACCACAGAGAGGTTGTGATCTGTGTCACACACGAGAGCTTGCACACACGGACAGAACGGCTTCAAGTGCCAATGAGAGAAGGACCAAGGTCTCCCCGAGCTCGGTTGGCCCCTGGCTTTGTTTTTAAACAATCTACAGAAAAACACAGATTGGCATCTAGCTTTGGACCAGTAGTTACCAAGATGGGGGTGGAGAGGGAGGTCCTTGAGGTCAACTCTATTAAATTAATGGTAATTAAAAGGTAGATCACAGACATCCTCAGCAGAGACCCTCAGCCCAACTCAGCTCAGAACCCCTCCATCTCTTCTCATCCTGTTCCACTGTCATCCTTGTGTTTCCAGAAGATGGAGGGTGGAGGATAGATCCATTAGATGCTTTTTCCAATTCTGTCTTCCTCTCTTCCTGTGTTAGATATAGACACCAAAGGATTCATTCTTTTGTTTGCTCTCTTTCCTCTTTTTACTAGACAGGCTTCTGTTTTCCTTTTGTTATTTTCCTTTTTTCTCTCCATTGAGAGAAAACCAAGCCAAAATTTTTGGTATTTTGTCTTTCCTTCTAGAAGATGGAGGGTGAAGGAACCATATAATTCCTTATTTTCTTTATGAGCAACATTTGCATAGAAACAATGCTCTCCCTACTTAGCAGTCAAAGAAGTAAACTCCATCTGTTTCTGTCTTTCTCTTTTCCTTTCCCTTTCTCTCATCTATTCCTCTATTTCCTAGATGTTAAAAAGTCTATATAAGATCATATCAAGGGAGACCCAACATGGTCCAGGAGAGGTAATCCATTGTCATCTTTTTTTTTTTTTTTGAGAAATATTTGTATAAGAGTTCAAATCCAGCCTCAGACACTTAATAGTTCCTAGCTGCATGACTCTAGTCAAGTCACTTAAACCCAGTTGCCTAGGGGAAAAAAAGGAGAAATATTTGTATGTCTCACATTTTTGCTTAATGTTAAGTATTATATCAATATAATATGTCATTTTCATTTGTCTGATGTTCACTATTGAGTTATAAATGTCAAATTTGATACTTGATACTACTTGGGTGATGATTCTTATTAAATAGCATTCCCACTTCAAGTGAAATTGGGAGTTTACTAAGTATGGTTCCACTATCCAAATGTTTTATTGTTCACTGACAAATCAATCCCTGAATACACTAAATAGGTATGGAGTGTTTCTAATCTCATGAATAATAAGTTTCAGGGTTTTGTTTTTTTTTGTTTTGGCAATTAAGAATTTTTAAAAAATATATATGGGCAGCTTTCATTTTTTAGAAGACCCAAGTTTCTAAATATAAACACTTCCTTTTATCCACTCACAGAGAGCCTTCTCTTGTTTAAAAAAAAAAATTATATGAAAATAAAATAGAAAAAGGAGGGAGAAAATTTGGCACGATAAACCAACAAATCAATCATGTGTGATAATATATTCAATAGTCTATATTCATAATGCCCTGATTCTGCAAAGAGAGGGGATACTGTAGGGGTCAAATTTGGTCATCATACTCACATAGTGATTCAGTTTGGGGCATTCTTCAATCTCTAGGTTTTGCCACCATACCCAATTTTGCCTTCTCCTTCCAACCTGAGAGTTCCTGCTCCCATTGATAAATACTTACTAGAGCTTCCATTTTGCAGTCATTTTTTGCTTGCATTTGTAATTCCCAACATAATTCTCAAAGCTCAATACCTGGTGCATAGTAAGTGCTTAATAAATATTTGTTGAATTGACTTGATCTTTCCTCTTCATTGCTTAGTCATTTTGTATATCGTTTTTCTGGTATTGCATCTCTTTATCATTTCCCATTAAGTCTTCCTATACTTCTCTGAATTTTTTGTACTCATCATTTCTAATGGCACATTAATATTCCATTAAATTAATGTACCACAATTTATTTAATCATTCCTCAACATGTAGGAACAATGAAAATTTTAATATAATCTTAAACTTTCCTTAAAGTAAAAAACCATTGATTATTTTCTCCCTCCCCACTAAAATGAGCCCTTTCCCAAGCTTCTTATTTCTGTTAGAACACACTCTTCCCCTCTCCCCCACCAAGTTATCCAGGTCTGTAACTTAGATGTCATCCTAAAGTCATTTCTTTCCCTTGTTGTCCCACCACTCCAGTGTCTAACTAGTTATCCAATACTTTTTTATTCTATTTCTAAATGTCTCACATTTAGACAAGATTTAATAATTAGTTAGAAATTGCAGTAGGTAGTTCTGGACCTAGAGTTAAGAAGACCTAATTCAATCCTGACCTAAGACACTTACTAGTTGTGTGATTCTGGGCAAGTCAATCGACTTCTGGCTACCTCCGTTTCCCCTGTAAAATAAGCACTCACTTCCCAGAGTTATTGTGAGAGGACCACATGAGAAAACATGTAAAATGCTTTGTAATCCTTAAGGAGCTAAATAAAGGCTAGCTGTCCAGCCCTCTACTACATTACTCACCTCTACATCCCAGCTCAAACATAACATTTTATTGCTACTTCCTATTCACACAAGCTATCTATCCTCTGTGTGTGAAATTCAGACCTTCCTCAATTCCACCTTTCAGAATCCACTTCCCCTGTGCTACTTTCCCTGGGATGTTTTCCCCAGTGGTTAACATTTTCTCTCTTTCTCAGGCTGCCTTGTATTTTACATATCTGTTTATGTGATCCTTTCCCCCACGAAGCATTAATAAAAATATTTTTAGTAAAACATTTTATTTTTTCCACTTATATATAAAGAAAATTTTCAACATTCATTTTATAAAAGATTATAAGTTCCATTTTCTCTCTCTCCCTCCTTTTCCTTCCCCCTCCCCCAAACAGTAAACAGTCTGATATAGATTTTACACGGGTAATCATGTTAAATATGTTTCCATGTTAGTCATGTTGTGAAAGAAGAATCAGAACAAAAGGGAAAAACCACCAAAAAAAAGTGAAAACAGTCTGCTTTGATCTGCATTCAGACGCCATCATTTCTTTCTCTGGATGTGGTCAGCATTTTCCATCACGAATCCTTTGAATTGTCTTGAATCATCATATTGCTGAGAAGAGCTAAGTCTGTCATAGTTGATCATCTCACAGGGCTGCCGTTCCTGTGTACAATACTCTCCTGGTTCTGCTTCCTTTACTCAGCATCAGTTCAGGAATAAAATATGCATAAAACTGAGAGGGGCTACACTGCAGTATACAGGGAGTCGACCCTTCCCATCACAAAGTCCTGGATTCAAATCCTGACTCTGACATCTGCTGGTTATGTGATCATGAACAAATCTCTTAATTTCTCAGTGCCCCTAGATAATGCAGTAGGATAATAGAATCATAGATTTAAAGCTTGGAAGGGACCTGGTACATCCATTTTTCTGATGAAGAAACTGAGGGTTATGGAGGATTAGCTGCATTTGAGCTCAGCCAGGTCCACTGACTCCTGAGCCAGCATCTTCCTCTGTTATCGATTGCAGAGAAGCAGCTAATCTATTTGTAGAGAAGTTTCCACCTTGGGAGCTCCCAAAACTATGGAAATCACTGACATAGAACCCCTCTCACCTTCACAAAGGTAAAGGTAAACGCTTTATTTCAACAGAAGCAGTCAAATGGTACAATGAATACAGAGCTGGACTTGAAATCATAAAGATCTGAATTCAAATCCTGCCAGTTCTTCCACAAGTACTCCCCCCTTCCCTCCATCGTACCTAGATTCCCCTAGTGAAAATGCTCCTCCTTCAGAACCTAGCTCAAATGCTGCCTCTTCTGGGAAGCTTTCTCTGATTCCATCCCACCCTATTCCCTCCAAGCTTTTCCTCCTCATTAATCCCTCTGCTGCATAAATATATTCCATTTTGTGTCATGTGCTAAGTCACTATCTTTCTGAGAGTAGACTGTGTCTCAGACACATACTAGCTGGGTCACCTTGGAAGAGTCATTTTTTTTTTTTTAATCGCTATTTGACTCAGTTTCCTCAATGTAAAATAGCACTTATTTCTCAGGTGTGAGAATCAAATGGGATTTTTGTAAAATGCTTAGCATAGTGCCTGCACATAGTAGGTGCTAAACGCTGGCTATTGTCGTTATTAGTGTCTTACTAGGTACAGCCCCTTTTGTGATCACTCAGCACTCAGCAAAAGTTTATTCCATAGAAGCAAAGTTGGGGGCAAGCAGGACAAGAAAAACGTAGATTTATTTTCTCCAAAACTCTATCCTCTAGGGAGAAGTTAGGTCCCTGGAGAGAGGGTTGTGGGGAGGGAGGAGAGGAACACCTTCTATAGCTCTTTTCCAAACTGTGCTGAAGTTCCCTACTCTTTTATGGAGATATTTTAGAAGGAACTGGCATTTCCCCTGTGTGATCCCCTCCCCCTCTTCCCCAATTCAGGCTTTTCCAGTTTGAGGGAAATCTTGGCCAGTCCTGAAAGCTTCCTGGACTTAGAAACAAATTCCTTTCCTAGGCGCAGCCCTCCATAACCATAAACACTGGAAACCCAGAGAGCTGTGGTTTGGGTGTTTTTTTTTTTTTTTTTCCTTCCCCTCTCCTCCTGTGTATATAGCCCTTGCTCTGGTCGAGCATTCATCCTCCTGTTGTGATGAGCAGAATGAAGACTTTGTTTTCCCTCTTCATGTTAGAACAATTTTTATCTTTTCTATGCTTGTGATAGTTAGAAACATTCCTCAGGGACTTGAGTCATTTTCAATTTATATTAGAATATTGAAGTCAAATAGCCAAAAAAAAAAAAAAAAAAAAGTCATGTGTTGCCCAAGCTCAGTGGAAACCATTTTTAATGGTACCATGGAAAATCCCAGTATTTGTCAGACTTAAATACAACAACAACATCATCACCATCATCATCGGCACCATCAACAACAACAAATCTGTCAATGATTTGTGGAGTGTGCTAGACTTGATTTCTCCTTGGAAAATAATAATAATGACAAAAGCTAGCACTTATGTAGGACTCAGTTTGGCAAAGTGCTGTATACACATCTCATTTGATCCTCAGTGACAGCCATTGGAGATGGGTGCTATGATTATCCCCATTTCACAGAGGTGGAAATGGAAACTAAGGCATTGTAAATGACTTGCCTAGACTCCCAGGGCTAAGAAGTATTTGAGGTTGGACAGGAATTCTGTCTTTCTGATTCAAGGGGAGAAGAAAAGAGGGGAAGAGAGAGCATTCTATCCACTATATTACAGAGCTGTATCTGAAAATGGAAAATATGATAGCATCCCCACACCCAAATCATCTGGATTGCTTTTGCATTTTCTCACCAGTCCTAAAGACATGTACCAGCTTTGGAGAATGTTTCATGAGCTTAGACAGCAATAGGGCAGGGATATCATTCACTATTTATCTAGTCGGACTTGTCACTCAGCAAATCGATGATAGCTGTTTCCAAACTAATCTCCCAGACAAACCAGAAAATTGGCTTGGTGACATTTCAAATTTTCTTAGAAAAACCTTAGTTACCTTGATGCATCCAATAGCTATTTTGGGGGGTCTCATTCTGCTCCTCTGCACAGTCCTAGAAACCATAGACAATATACACCCAATCTAGAGGAGAGTCCCTGAACTTGGGAAGGTTTTTGTTGTTGTGGGAGCATTCCAGTCATGTCCATAGCCCTATCTGGGGTTTACGTGGAGGAGATTTTGGAATCGTTTGCCATTTCCTTCTCCCGCTCATTATACAGATGAGGAAATTGAGGCAAACAGGGTTAGAGGACTTGCCCAGGATCAGTCAACTAGGAAGTCCTTGAAGTCAGACTTGAACTCAAGAAGATGAGTTTTCCTAATTCCTGGCCTGGTCCTCCCCAACCACCCTCTCTCCCAGCTACCTTTGCACAAATAAAGTGCATTCAGACTCTACAATTCTAGTTACCTCTCTGATATAGAGAAATGTAAATGGTCCAGAACAGAACCTTTTATCTTGCCAAGATCTCCAGATGAAGGAGGGATTATGCCTTTGAGAGATAGTTTTGTTACTTCTCAACCTGGAAGAGAAAGAGGGATAATGTGGGCATCCGGATGCAGAGTTGGGAGGAGACTCCAAGGAACAATTCTCTGAGGAACTGGGCAATCAAGAAAAGAGATGGGATGAAGGCTGAAAAGACAGGTAAGGGCAGGGGGTAGCAGCTACACGACTAATGGTTGAGAGAACCTGGATTCCACCATTCCCGACCTTCTCATCATGGAACTTCCAAGGGCTGGAACCAAAGGCGCTTCCAATCAGAGCTGCTCCTCAAAAGTAGAGCTTTTCTCTCCCCCTTCCCAATCTGAGGACAAAGAAGTGGATTCTAAAGCTTATTATACTTGTAATTTTGGCTTAATTTTCAATGTGTTAGCTGCATACAGAATAGATAACAACTTTTCTGGTCAGAGTGCTTCAGTACTTGAGAAAAGGATAAACCTGCCTTAAACCTTTCTAAATTGTCAGTGAAGATAATGTTAACCCCACTCTGACTCTCTCCACATCAACTGGGGCTCAGAAACTAAGAAAATATTTTATTGATTTTGTTGTTGTTGTTGAGGCAATTGGGGTTAAGTGACTTGCCCAGATCACACAACCAGAAAGTGTTAAGTGTCTGAGGTCATATTTGAACTCAGGTCCTCCTGACTTCAGGACCCTCTAAAGGAGAGAACAATTTATTGAAGTTGATTTTAAGTATCTTTTATAAATTTTCCAAACAAAATAACAAAGCACATAAACCAAGACCTTGGGCCAAACTAGTTAAAACACTGTTAAACAAAATTGGACCTTGGAAAGTGAGAGGATACTTTCCTCTTGGGCCGTTAGCCCTGGGTAATTGTATTTCCATTGTTCTCTCCAATCGACTCCCCAGTCCTGGGAGTGAAGGTGTGGACTCAGAGAAAGTCAAGCCCCTGGGCACAATGGGAGGGCTACTTTGGGAAAGAGTGAGCCCGCCTCACCAAGGAGAGAGCTGCTACCCTAATCGCCTCCAGTCCCACAGCTCACAGCCCAATAAGGCTTTGGGGTTTCCTGCACTTTTTACAGGCTTTCCAGACGAGGTGAACAGTCATGGAAAAATATAAACTTGAAAGAAACAGAGATAAGCTCTGTGTGGATACATAGTCTCCCTGCCAGGGACACAGAAGGAATGAGAAGGGAGAGAGGTAGTGAAGCTGAGTTTTTAGTAAATAAAGATGCTACAGTTTCTCTTACATCTGGATGGCTTTTGCACCATTTAGCCCTCCTTGAGGTGGGTAGCCCCAGTGGAAGGAGTCGCAGCCATTGGTCCCCAGAATCCCTGTCTGTCTCCTTCCTCCCTGTGTTGTGCCACGGGGGAGAATTTTTGCCATTTCCCTCAATCAAGTTACTCCATTTTCTTGAAATTTTCAGTCCCTCTCAGGTATCAGGAAAAATATAGTGTCTTTCTTTAATGGCTGCAGCCTCTCACTTTCCAGGATCAGTGGGACCCCACCAAGGCACCATTTTTTTTTTCTTTTGAGGCAATTGGGGTTAAGTGACTGGCCCAAGATCACCAGCTAGGAAGTGTTAAGTGTCTGAGGACAAATTTGAATTCAGGTCCTCCTGACTTCAGGGCTGATGCTCTATCCACTGCCCTACCTAGCTCCTCAGGACACAATCTTTAATGGCCTCAAGAGGAGAGTAATAGAACTTGGAGCATACCTCCCATTGGGTGTTTCGTTCACCAACGTCGACCACAGCCCACCTATAACTTATCATCTTCGAGTCCCAGAGCCCAAGGCTTGGAAAAGCTAAAAGATATTCCCAGTGTCCCATAGCTACATCCAATCCTCATATCACTCTCGACCTCCAGGACCACATAAGCAATCACCCTATCTCCAAGTGGGGATCCCATGGACATCTGAAACTCAGCATAACCCAAACAGAACTCATTGTCTTTCCCTCTCAACCTTGTCCTGCCCCCTCCCAGACTCCCCATCTCTGTTCAGGAACTTTCTTCCAGTTGCTACCCCAAGGATGTCAGGAGTCATCCTCCATCCCCCTCTCCCTGCATCCAGTTAGTTGATGACTTTTGTGGTTCCCCTGGACTATTTAAGTAGTCTCCTAATTGATCAAGACAAGTCAACTGTATCAACTAAATGTCAGGCAGTGTGCTAAGTGCTAGGAGACAAAGGGAGCCAAAAACAGCCTCTCCCATCAAACTGTTCACAATTTGAATTGAATGAAGAAGGCAATATGCAAACAACTCTGTGCAAACAAGATACCTGGAGGATAAAATGGAGGTGATTTCAAAGGGAAAGTACTAGCATTAAGAGGGATTGGGGAAAGACTTCTTGTTGAGACTTGAAGGAAGCTAAGGGAGGAATTGGTCTCCTCAAATCCAGTCTCTTCATTCATCTTGTATCTTCCTCCCAACTATCAAATGGACATTTCTACCTATTTGTGTCACTCCCTTGTTCAAGAAATTTGAGAAGTTCCTCGTTGCCATGAGGTTAGAATATGGTTTTTTAAAACACTTTTTGAGTGAGGTAGTTAAGTGGTGAAACTTGAGAGACTCCCCATTGTTTTTAGGGTAGAATATAGTTTTTAAAACACTTCGTGATTGAGACAGCTGGGTGATGCAGGTAGTGGATAGAATACTGGCTTTGGAGTCAGGAAGACTCATTGACTACCTGTGTAGCCCTGAGTAAGACACTCAACTTTGTTTGTCTCCATTTCCCCATCTGTAAAATGAGCTGGAGAAAGAAATGGCAGAGCATGACAGTATCTTTGCCAAGAAAACCCCATATGGGGTCACACAGAATCAGACATGACTGAAATAATAAAATGACAATGATTGAAGTGTTACAACAGTTTTCACACTCTCTAAGAAGACCGGTTAATGTCCCTAATATGCTCCATGTTGTAACTTCAAATTAGTTGATACTATTTGAGGGAAAGAAATGTGAAATCAGCCAGGGACTGAACTACAGTATTTTGCAAAGAAGGAAGAATAACCTTAAGCTGTAGATTACAACAATGAAGATATCTTAGGAGAGCTTGATGTACAGAAAACTTCCAAGGGTGACTGGTGATTTTTTTAAGAGAGCCAGGTTTGCATGAACACTGTAAGGGCAGAGGCTCTGAAGAAGTTCAGGGCTGAGGTGAGTGAGATGAGAGCTTAGGGAGAGGTAGAAGGAAAGGGGCAGGTCACTTAACTTCAACTGCCCTGCCAAAAAAATAGTCACTTTAGTGGCTGGACGAGGGGATGGATTGGCAGGAAGAGAGACTTGAGGCTGGCAGACTATGGGCTATGGAGGTCTTCGGCGTGTGAGATGATGAGGATTTGCACTAAATTGGTGGCAGTGTTGGAGGGAGAAGGGGGCTCTTCCCAAGATGCTGCAAAGGTAAAAGGGCAAGCCTTGGCTATGGTTTGGATATAGGGGATGAAGGACAGTGAGGGGGCAAGAATGATAAGGATGAGGGACTGGGAAGAGGGCACTGACTTATCCAGGAATAGGGAAGGTAGAAGGAGGTGGGATACAGGAGGAAAGATAATGGGTAATATTTTGGATGTGTTAAGTTTAAGATGTCTGAAAGGCAATTACTTCTAGGACATGGAAGCGCAGCCAAGAATTCAGGGAAGGATTGGGGAAAGTAGAAAAGGGGGGTGGAAATACAGGAGGAAAGGTAAGTTATACTCTGGTTATGTTGAGTTTAAGATGTCTATGAGATATCTAGTATAAGATGTCTGAAAGACAATTGCAGCTAGGGTATGGGAGAGCAGCAGAGAATTCAGGTCAGGATTGGGGAAAGCAGAAAGCGGGGGGGGGGGGTGGAAATACAGAAAGAGAAGTAATGGGTTATACTGGGGATATGTTGAGTTTAAGATGTCTACGAGATATCTAGTGTAAATCGTCGATAGGATATGGGACAACCGAGAGTTTAGGGCAGGATCGGTAGATTTGAGAATCCTCAACATAGACATAGTATTTAAATTCATGGGAACTGATGAAATTACCAAGTAGTAGAGAGGAAGAAGAGGAAAGGGTCCCAGACAAATAATGTAGGATACCTCTGGTTAGAGGACACGACCTGGGTGAGAATCCAATAAAAGACAGAGAAGGAACAATCAGACAACAGGGAGACCATGGGGTCTTGAAAATCTAGAGAGAAGGAGTGGAGGATTCTGGTGAGTCAAATGGGTGAGTAAATACTGGCGATTGGGTCCTTGGAACTGGACCCTAGCCTAGTCAATAAGCATTTCTTAAGCTCCCGAAGCCTGCCAGGCTCTGTGCCAAGCAACTTACAATTATTTTCTCTTTTGATTCTTACAAAGATCCTTAAAGGTAGGTGCTATGATTATCCCATTTTAACAGCCAGAGGAAATGAGGCAAATGATTAAATTGCTTTCCCAGATCAGACAGCTCATAAAAATAGGAGGAAGAAGATTTGAACTCAGTGCTTCCTGACGGGTGGCACGGGGCTCAATCCACCACTATGTCATGCAGCTGCCTTCAGAAGGTACCTGAGAGGTTATTTTTACTTTCTTTCTAAATTCAATCTTTCCTGTTCGACAAGATAACTGTGTAAATATGTATACATATATTGCATTTAACATATATTTTTAACATATTTAACATATATGGGACTGCCTGCCATGGAGGGGGGGAAGGAGGGGGAAAGTTGGAACAGAAGGTTTTGCAGGGGGTCAGTGTTGAAAAATTACTCATTCATATGTTTTATATATAAAAAGCTATAATAAAAATAAAATTTTTAAAAATGAATGTTAAAAATTGTCTTTACATGTAATTGGAAAAAATAAACTATTTTAAAAAATAAATAAGTGTATAACTTCCCCCACACACACACCAAAAAAAAGAGGGTCCCTGAGAATAGACTGTGCACTTGGCTTTTGTCTGAGAATTCCAGCTCTGGCAGTTCTGGAGGCCTCCTTTCATGAGGTTGTTGGGAGGAAGGCACCTTCCGGAGACAGAGAAATGAGAATTATTATCATTATTCATCTCTCTGGGCCTCAGTTTCCCCTTCTTTAAAATGAGAAAGTCGAACCTTAAAGTGCTCTATAAAAGTTAGCTATCATTACTGTCCTTAACATCACTTGTGGTGCCACTGCTTAGTGAGTTTTCAGGTTCCTCACTTGTTTCCCTGTTGCAGCCTCCGCTCTAAGAGTGGGAAGCCTGCCATCGCCAGCCTCAGCTCCGGCGGAAATAGGATTTGAACCCGTGTTCTCTCACTCCACACCGAGCCCCCATTAAAGCCCCGGCTCACTGGTCCCCTTGACCTGTGAACGTAAGGCCAGAGAGTGCAGAACGTGCCCCCCGGGATGTTCCGGAAGGCCTTGAACTGAGAGCAAACTGCGCTCCTCGGCGTGGGTGTCGGGGCAGCGGCCGCAGGCTCCAGGATTGGGCCCAGTGGGCGCTCCCTTGGGAAGATGAAATATTCTGTTGGCAGTTGGGCTGAATAATGAATGTCTGGGTGTGGTTCCCCGGGCCGGGGGTTCCGCGGATAGATAAGGGCCGCGCTCTGGTTTTTAGGTCACAGTTCAGTTTGATAGAAAACCCCTGCTGGGAACAGCTGTGGCGGGGAGGGAGGGAGGGAGGGAGGGGCAGCTCCCAGGCTGGGAGGAGGCTCTGGTCACAAGGGAGCCGGGGAGAGCAATTGGTCAGCTCTGCCCTCCTCTCCCAGGCCTTGCCCTCTCAACCTTGCCTAATTGAACGTCTGTGTCCACGCCTGCAGCGAAGCCCCAGCTCCCCCGCCGAATCCCGAGATGAGTTCCACAAAGGATGTTCCAGGGGCCGGGCTCAGGGGGTTCAATGTTGGGGGGGGGGAGGAGGGAGGGAGAGAACCCTATCAGATTTTCTTGGGCGGTTTATTTTTCCTACCCCCGGGCATGGGAACACGTGTCATTTGATAGATGGAGCTTTGTGGGATGTCTTAGAAATATTTAAGTTTTCAAAGATCCTTGAACTCTAATCCTGAAGTGCCTGTGTAACAAACTGAGACTTTCTCCCAGCCTGGAAGGCTGGGAATTAAAGGCTAAGCCACTATTAATTATTTTAGCCTGAGTTCACATCCACCACTCACCCCAGGCCACCATGATAAACATAGACCCTATGATTGAAAAAGAGAAAAAGGAAATTTGGGGATATATATATATATATGTATGTATGTATGTATGCCTTTCCTGAAGAATGGATTCTTCCCACTGGCAGCCCTAAGAGCTTTAAAAATGAAGATCAGAATAGTTGACTTGTGAGTGAGTGTGTGTGTGTGTGTGTGTGAGAGAGACAGAGACAGAGAGAGAGAGAGAGAGAGAATGTGTGTGTGTGTGTGAGAGAGACAGAGACAAAGACATAGTGAGGAAAACACTGGCACTGACATCCCAACACCATCAACTAACACAAATTATTTATCTCATCTTTCCTTACCTGTACAATGTGGCTGATAATGATACTCACCCTACCTACCTCACAGAATTGTTGCAATCATAAAGGCAAATGATGGATACGAGTGGAATACTATATGTAAAGAGCCCTTTCAACTCTGAAGCATCATATAAATGTCAGTTACTAAGATTATTGTTATCTGTCTCACAGAGTAATTGTATGGCCGAGAGCTGAGTGTCATCGAATCAAAGCTTTAGAATTGTGGGGCTGTGGAGGACTTTTTAAAGTCCCGTAGGCAGCAAGGAAGTCAAATCAGTAAACACTTAAAAGAAATTAATTCAGGTGCTTTGCTGGAAGGTGAAATCCCGAAGCTGAAGCTTAAACGCTTTAACCACATCATGAGAAGATGGAACTCGTTAGAAAAGGCCCTGATGTTGGGAAAGATTTAAGATGAAAGAAAATGGGATGCGTGGATGAGATGGGTGCAATACAAACAGTGAACATGAAGTGGGACAGATTTCGGGAGATAGTGGAAGATGGAAGGGTCGGTGGAGCCATAAAGAGTCAAACACCGAACAATTGAACAACAATAATAAAAATATCAGTTGTTATTATTATTATCTATCTCACAAACTGTAAGTACCAAATAAAAAAATTTATGAAAGTGTTTTAGAGGTATAAAGCACTATATTTATAGAAGCTATTATTATTTTAAATCTCGACTATTTTTATTGATGTCTTTTGTCTTGAAATCGAATTAATTTCCAAACATTTCCCTCACCTCTCCCATTCCCAGTAGTTTTTCCCCTTGTGACAAAGATTTTTAAAAGTAAAAGAAACAATTCAGAGTGGAAGTCATCCATTGAGGAGATAGCACAGAGGGGGTACTCCCTCAGCATAATTGCCATTTTTAAAACTATCATGATATCTCATGGGAATCATAAGATCATTTGATCAAACATAGAGAGACCTCATGGGCCATTGAGTCTGGCCTCCTCATTTTAAAGATGATGAAAATGAGACCCATGTAGGTGAGCATTTGCCCAAGGCTACATCGGATAAAGATCAAAGGACATAGTGTATGGAAAGGACTTTAAGTTATAAAGAATGGAGGAAAAAAATAACTTCTCTTGTTTCCTCAAATCTTTCTCTAATGCCCCAGCAGGGCAACAAGGGGACTCGGGGAGCCAAGAATAGTGTGGCTTTGGAAGACCATACAAAGCTAGAAAGGCTCTGAGTAAGACCTGATGGTAATCAATAAATCAATCAACAAATATTATTAAATGCCTACTGTGTGTCAGGCACTGTGCTAAGAGCTAGAGATAGAAAAAGAAGCAAAAGTCAAGCCTTGCCCTCAAGGAGTTTACAGTCTAAAGTAGGAGACAACATGAAAACACACACACACACACACACACACACACACACACACACACACAAGTTAGGTATAGGATATATGGGAAATAATTAACAGAAGGTAGACTGGATGTCTGTTGGCTAGAACCAATCCTGGCTAAGTTAGGACAGGCTTAATGAGCACCAGCTCCCAGGTGATGAATATTTTCAGGTCCCATCTACTCACACAGGTTGTCCAGTGAAATACACAGGGACTACAGCAAGTTATGGTGAAAGAATTGCTCTTCATGAAGGAATCAAAAACAAACAAACAAAAAATTTAGGGTGGAGAGCACTTTAGCAATGATCTGGTCCAGCCCCTTATTTCACAGATCAGTGTAATGAGATTCAGTGAATGGATTTCTCTAAGGTAATACAGGTATTAAAGAACCATTTTAGACTTTGAACCTAGGTTCTTCCACTACAAATTTTGCGATTTCCCTCCCTCCCCCTCCTGCCCCCAGCCTCAATGCATATATGTCTTCAAAGTAATATGTAGGCAAAGGATTTGTTAGGGGCTGGATGGAAGGAATATTTTAAAATGTCACATTTTCTGATACAAATGACTGACTTTTGAATTCTACCCTGCTTATATGTAATGTAATTAAACTGTTTAGTAATGACCTCTGGGATTTGAATGATTGAAAATAGAAGCTGATCTGGAAATAATAGAAAGGGCTGACAGGTAGGGGTAGATCCATGAGGGGCTGGCCCCCCTGGAGACTGACATCAGGCTTAGACAAAAGATCTTGAGATATGACAGTAAGGGGCAGGATATTGGATAATTGAAGACTATTTGCCCCAGAGCCCTGAGCAATGACAGCACTAAGCTG
The DNA here is from genome assembly GCF_016432865.1 of Antechinus flavipes. Lineage (NCBI taxonomy): Eukaryota > Metazoa > Chordata > Mammalia > Dasyuromorphia > Dasyuridae > Antechinus > Antechinus flavipes. The sequence goes on from NC_067403.1 coordinate 27,648,979, forward strand.
TAATTAAAATATCAGCATGAGAATAAATTTGTTTTCTTTTAGTTTCTGCTTTCCAGTTTTGACACACTATTACTTTATGAATCTCTACATCTTCATGTGGGTTATGAAAGAAAGGTAAATGGAAATGAAAGCCAGCTGTTGCTCGAGACTTTGGGGGTGAAATTTGCATATAAAGCATCCCCTCTGAACAGAGCCTGTTGAAATTTCCCTGGAGGCTCTTGAGGTCTTTAAACAGAGATTTTTCCTGAAGACTCTTCCTTCCATATATGGGGAATTGCATAAATAGGCAAGAAAAGCTTCCCTCTCCACAAAAGAAGCTTCTGTCCAGGCTTGCCCCATCTATTGTTTTCACTTTGCCTAAGTAATGATTAATAGGCTACATAAACAGAGGTCCAGATACCTGCATTTGGTTGTGGATAAGGAAATTATTTATAGTTGCCTGAAGCCAGCCTTGGTGTCTGGTATTTCTATGGGATTGTCTTGGGCCCAGGAGGGGGAAAACGTTGCCTTGTGACAATAAGAAAAAAGCATTTAAGAATCTGGACAGGTGTTTCTCAAATCAGCTTCCGTGTAAAGAAGGGAGGAGATGGTATTTTGCAGCCAGCCTGGGGGAAAAGAAAAATATGAGCCATTTGATTAAAGATTAATTTCAGAACTGAGTGGGAGAGTGGAGGAAAATTTACAGAAAGCCATAATAACTTGGGTTTTGACTCAGGTCACTAAAGAAAAGGGCAGCTTCCTGTTTATTTCTGGCTATTTATTTAAAATGGATATGTTCTTGGTCACGGTTGGAGAATTGCCAAGAATACTTGGGGGATCCCTCTTGGCCCCTAAATGTTACAGAGCAAACTGAAATTGGGCTTGCTCCTTTTCTTTGAAGAGATGGCGCGCTCTAGGTATGAAACAATACTTATAATGTCAGACTTTTTCATTGTGTTGGTTTGCTCAGTTGAACTGTTTTTCTTTTTTTATTCTTTCTTATAAAGATTGCTTTCTGGGAGGGATGGGAAAGTGGGATTTGTTGGGAAATGAATGCAAACAATTAATAAAGGGATCATTTTATCTGATGTTAAAAATACTTTTTCCCCCCCCAGGGGAACCTTATTATAATATTATTCTAATAATTACCATTAGAACACTTAAAAATTTAGAGTGGAAGAAAGTGAAAGTGGAAAAGAAACTCAACCTACGCCAAACTAAAATCTCACCAACCTGGTCTTTGGAACAAAGGGAAAAATATGGGACTGGAAGTCAAGAGACCTAAGGTGCTAGCCTGGCTTCTGCCATTTACTGCCCCGTGTAATCTTGGGAAATGGTCTTTTCTCCATCTTCATCTTTGTAGTTGCTATTGAGTCATTTTCAACCATCTCTGACTCATGACCTCTTTTGGGATTTTCTTAATGCTTTGCCATTTCTTTCTCTAGCTCATTTTACAAATGAGAAAACTCAAGCAGGTAAGTGACTTCCCCACAGTCATACAGCTAATAAGTGTCTAAGACCATATTTGAACTCCAGTCCTCCTGACTCTCATCCATGTTGACTTTTGTAGCTTTTGACTGTTAATCATCCTCTTTAGGTTATTGTGACACTGATCTCTCCTGCTTCTTTTCCTTTCTGTCCGACTGATCCTCCTTGAATTTTCGTTGCTGTATCCTTATCCAGGTCATGCCCACAAATGGTGGACTCTGTCCCAGTCCCTCTTTTCTTCTCCCTCTATACCATATCTCAGTTGGTGCTTTCTTGGTTCCCACAGGCTCAATCATCTCCATAGCAAAGCTTTCACCTCTCTTCTGACTGAACTTCAGTTTCATGTCACCAACCAACTGGACATCTTGAACTGGATGTCACAAATCAGCATATTCAAAACAAAACTCTCTTTTCCTTCAAACCATCCCCTCTTTTCAATTTTGCTTTTACCATAGAGGGCACTAACATCCTTTTAGTCAACCAGGTTCATAACCCACGTGTCATCTTTGATTCCTCAGATAAATTCAGTACCCCATATTTCCACTCTATTGCCCAATCTTGCAATTTACCTTCACAACATCTTCTCTCTATTCACCTTAGTGTACACCTTCATCACTTCCTGTTATCAGCCTTCTGGTATTCCCTGTCTCAAATTGCTTTTTATTCTAGTCCATCCTTTATACAGCTACCAAAGTGATTTTCCTAAATCTAACCATGTTACTCTCACCCTCAATAAGCCCCATCTCCTTATTACTTCAAGAATCAAATAGAAAGCTTTGGCTTTGCCATTTAAGGTCCTAATCCTTTCCCACTGCCTAAGCTTTGTAATTAACTCACTTTCCTATTTTTCCTCCAGGGACTAAAATTAACTCGTCTAATCCCTCTTCCAGAAGATAAACTTCAAGTACCTTAAAACAACTTTCATTTTCTTTTACGATCTGGACCATCATCAAGAGTCAGCTATCCAGCTTAGTTTCATTAGTTAATATGATAAACATGTATCTATGTTTTTATCCAAAAAATGTTAAGCACTACAAAGGACAGATCTCTTGGACACTCCATTGGAGATATCTTTCCAAGGTTACATAGACCATTGATTATTATTACTCTTTGGGTCTAACCACTCAATAAATCATAAATCCATCTATCTGGATACTCAACCTAACCAATCTTATTTCACAGTGTCTACAAGAATAGTATGAAAGTCTCAGCCAGATGTTTGCTAAAGCCTTTTTTGCTCCAAGTTTTTAAGTTAAATTGGTGAGAAAAGAGTTGAGTGGTCTCAGGTAGCCCATAAATGAGAGGAGAATTTGTTCTGGGGTAGAAATAGGGGAATCATTAGCAGTTTTTAAAATATAATTTCTATTCCTTTTGACCACTTAGGATTTTCACTGTTATTTCAACAAATTGTCAATGAGAAGAAACTCTTAAACATTCCTAGAAACCTTTTAATTAAAAACTTAGAATGTTACATTTTTTAAAATGACAACAGCCATAGTTCTAAGCTGCTCTAATCTAGAATTTTGCTTTAGATTATTTTCTCCTGGTAAACTTCAAGATGTCCCGGGGAACTTCATCTTCCTACAAGATCACTTCAGTCCTGGTATTCATACCAGTGCCTTCTGCTCCAAATGGAGAACTCCCCAAACTTCCATTCATCTAAGTATCTGTATCCCAGGCCTGCCATCTTCTCCCTTCCCACCTGGCTGCACTTTCTGGTAGACTCCTTTATTCTGTTCCTGGGCTAGGTTCCCTCATCAGAGGGAAACTTTTGCATGTTGTACATTAGAATGTAAGCTCCATGGGGGCTGGTACTGCCTTATTTTTAACATTTATCCCCAGTCTTTAGCATGCACCTGTCATGATGCTTTAAAAATGTTTATTGACTGAATGGCTGATTCGATTTGTAGTTGGAGATAGCAGAAGTAAGTCAAAACTGTCAGTATCCTGAAATAAGAAATTGTAGAGCGTAGTGAAGAAGCAGCAGGTATGGAAAGTAGGAAGTCCTGGGTACCACTCCTGACTCCTATACATACTAGGCATGTGACCTTGGGCTGTCCCTGAAAGTTCTCACTTGCCCAGCTCAACTCAATTAAATATATAGAATTGTGGAATATTTACTAATTTATATAAAAAGTTTCCCAATAAGAATTCTCAAATTCTAGTGAATCAAGAATCCAGACATAGCATAACAATCCTTTATTAGATGATTAACTAGGATATTAGAGTTTTATGGGTTTGTTTATTTGTGTAAAAGAACAATTGACATACCACTTTTCTTATCTCATTGAGTTCTCACAGTAAGGTGAGGTAGGTGGGGTAGGGATCATTCTAAGAAAAGAAAAATTGAGACTTGGGGACATTAAGTCACTTGCTTAAGATCACCATAATTAGTAATGGTCTGAGGAAGAGCTGAAACCCCAATCTTCTCTCTCCAAGTTCCACTGTAACATCATCTCTCATATCATCTAAGGAAACAGATATTAAAAAAACAATCCACAAGGAAATTTAAAAAAAAATCAAGGGAATGGAAAGGGACATGGAAAGGTCATCGAGTCCATCCTCTTCCTTCAGGCAAGACCACACCTAAACCAACCAGACAGATGAGACTCTATTATCTTTTTCAAGACCTCCCTAGCAGAGAAGCCCTCAACCCCCTGTTGTAACATGTAGGCTGATATGTTACATACTTCAGCATACCACATATTTTTCCAGAACAGCTCCAAGCTGAGCCCATTATGGGTCCAATTAATTAGGTTAGTGTTTAAAAAAATATGTGGAAAATTCTGCAATCTCTCTCACAAATGGTACTTTAAAGAATGGCATTTGTCCTCCATAGGTATTTAATCTGAAAGCACTGAAACCAATTTGGAGGACCAGGAGGGCCCTCCGTACTTAGCTGTAGAATTCTCATTTATCCACAGTTGGATTTCAGCAATAATTATATAACTGGCTCCAATTAGAATGGCTCATTACTCAAAACAATAAATTATGAGAAAACCAGTCATGACCAAACAGAACTTAAAATAGAAGTGATTCTCACCCTTGAGCTCTTAAAGCTCTGTAATGTTTAAATAAAACTTCAAAGTCCACCCAGTTGACCTGCTTTTCTCGCCCTGTCTAACCCCTCTATCGATCAGAAACATTTAAAGAGACCGAGTCTATTGGTAACATTACTTGAAGAGGTACTGAGTTTCTACATGTAAATATGCCTTTTGATAAAGACTTCTTTTTAGCATAGTTAAGTGGTTTATAGTTGATTAAAAAAAAAAACAAAATTGAATTTTCATTCATAAATGAAAGCACTTTGTCCTTGGCCAGTGACTGTGTTTTCAGGAGGCATTAGTGAATATCCTTTCAACTCAAAGGTGACTACGCTGGCCAAGTGCTTTACCACATGCTCTCCATTGATGGTTATTAATTAGTGTAAGCCATTGCGGAGCAAGCTCTTTATTCCAGATGCTTATGGCTTCTTAAATTTATGACCTCCCATTGAAATATTTATAGGACAGAGAGACGTTCAGTTCAATCCCCCTCTGGAAGGTTCAGGCACAATTTGCAGTTCATGTGAGAGGAGATCAGGAACTGATCCTCTAGTAGGTTTAATTGAACAGGAAAAGCTTATGGAAATATTCTAGAAAGAGGTTGCCTCTTGGACAATTCTTTTTAAATCTTGACTGATTTTTTACAAGATAAGTAGGGCAATCAAAGGGAAATAAAGGCATCGTAATATCCGACATCTTAGGGTAGTTTTAGGAAAGATGCTACACACGTTGGTTCAGGAAGTCTAATGCCCTTCCTTGAGCCTCCTCCGTATTATGTTGGCAATTAATCTGTGCTGCCCTTCATTATGAGGCTGATGAAAAGGAGACTAAAAAGAGACTAGATTTCTAAGCTTGATTGCCTACGTGATTATTTACCCTGGACTCCTTGCCATTGCCAAGGCTCGGGACTTCATCTTGGTGGTCTCCACCCTCTCTCCTAAACCACAGTCCTTGAAGGTGACAAAAGAACCATGTGACAGCTGATGACAATTTAGAAAGATCCAAGATCTCCTGCTCTCCTACGGCACCTGTGATTCCCAGTGTGAGTACTCTGCCACTGATACAGATCCTGCCTTCAAAGATGGTCCTCCTCAGATCTAACAACAAAAAATAAAACCGCTCCGGCGGGGCCTTTCTCTTAACTTGGGGTCCTAGGGCAATGGACACCCAGGCATCCAGCTGGCCTTTCTGAGAAGCCTTTCACACTTGGACCTGGCAAGATCAGAGCTTTAAGTCAGGTGAGAAAAGCCAGACTTACCTCCCTAAATCAGGACTGAATTAGAAGGGAATAATAACCCAGACAGATAAAAACAAGTTGCATATACATATGGCTAGAATATTACTTTATATATACATATATATACACATATGTAAATATATACATATATATATAAATACACACACACACATATATACACATACACACAAAAGGAAAGACTTGCTGACTCATTAGCCTGAAGGACTAACATTAAAAAAATTTTTTTTTGGAGGGGAGGATATACCTAGAGTCCAAAAAATTGTGCTTTGCATTTGGCAAGTGATTAATACATTTTTAAGTGAGAGAAAAGAAGTCCAGGAGGACTCGAGTATTTCAGACCTGGGTAACCACTGACAGGAACCAAGAAGTTTGGAAGAGAAGCTTATTTGAGGGAAGATACTGAGTAATGGCAGAATATCTGAATGGAACAAACCAATAGGCAGTTAGAAACATGAATCTGAACTTAGAAGAGAGCTCTGGGATGGAAGTGAAGGATGGTGAGTCAACCCTTTAGAGGAGATAGTTGACCCTGTGAAAATGGAGAGAGTGAAAAGAAAGGAAGGGAATTGATTAAGGTTGAGCATCCTAGAGTTGGTGAAAATTGAAAGTAAAGTTGGTGAAGACATAGATGAATGATAAAGTTTAAGTACAGAGAGTAAACTTTGCCAAGTTTTTTTGAGGGGGGTGTTTTGGAGATCCTCAGTGTCTGAGAGTGGTCCCATGTGGTAGGAGCACTAGAATCAAATGAACTGGATTTCAATCCTGCTTTTGATGCTTACTAGCTATGTCATGTTGGGAGGTGTTTAACCTTCCTGGATTCAGTTTTTTTTTTTTTTTTAATCAGAAAAATGAAGGGATACACTGCCATTGAGCCATCCTCCAGTTCTAGCTCTCTCTGATTTTGTGACCTCTGTGCAGTCATTCACATTCAACCAGTTCTCAATCCAGGGCCCCTCCTCCTGCTTGGGTCCCCCAAAAGCCTCTGTTCCCCCCGCTTCCCTCTGCTTCTATAATTAGCCATAGCTCACATAGTAATGACTCACATCTACAAAATTCTTTAAAGTTTATACAGTTCTTTCCACACAAGAATCTTAGGAAACATAATCTGTTTTCCAGATGAGGGAGGTGAAAATAACCTGCCCATGGTCACACAACTCCCATATGTCAGACTGGAGATTCTAACTCAGGTCTAGCGTGCTTTCCATTATTTATACCGTTGCTCCTTGGTACAGATCGGAGTCTTTAGAAAAATGTGTCTCTCCTGGCCTCTGGTTTCTGCTCAATTAAAAATCTTTTCTTTTTCTTTCATTGTTTTCTGATTCTCATCCAAAAGACTTGGTGCCCCTTTCTGTGTCCCAAAGTTAACTGTTCTCTCCTAGAGAGGCAGGTATCTGTCTTTGATTCACCAAACGGAGACAACATAATTACAAAGACAAGATTTTCCCACAGTTACTGTTACTGTTGGTTGTTTTGCTCATGTTTGACTCTTTGTGACTCTATTTGGGGCTTTCTTGGTGAAGATACTGGAGTGATTTGCCATTTCCTTCTCCAGTCACACAGCTAATAAGTGTCTGGGGCCAGATTTGAACTCACAAAGATGAGGATGTGCACTCTCTGCAGCGTTCTATGCACTGTGCCGCCTCACTGCCCTTCTTCCCTAGAGGACATAAAAACAGGACCAATTCACTATAAGTAAGCTTGGCTCAAGTCGCTGCAGACAAATGGAAACTTGGCTTGGCCCTTACTGTTCTGTAAGAAAATCTTCTCCCAATGCCCAGGAGAAATCAGCAAGTTTAACACAGTTGGTGACCCGTAGGGGCAGAAGATCCTGGAAGGAAACGTGGTAACCTTTCTCTGGAGAAATCCTTGGGTCAATGGACCAGTTGCCTTGCTTGGAACCGGTGAGGAAATTCTCTTTACTGATAAAGTAGATTCTGCAACTTATCCAGTTGTCTTAGAACATTGCCTGGAGTCCCTAAAGATTAAATGACTCACCTAAATTGCTTGAACTCAGACCCTGGCTTTCTGAGGTTGGTTCTTTCTCTAATACTATACAGTCAAATAATGTATAAATAAATATATATTTAATAATATCAATTAGACACATATTTATGGATGATAGATCGGAGGGAGAGTAGAGTGAGCAATGGGAAGGCTAATAGAGTAGCCTTGACAAGATATAAAGTCAAGAGAGGGATGGAAGAGTTGGTGTGGAGATAAAAGTTGACAAACTCGGCAGCTGATCAATATGGGTGTGATTGAAGGTGGACACGGGGAACGGGGAATAGAAAGCAATCCCTCTGTTGAGAACCCAAGTGGCTAGCTTGATGGTCATGCCCTCAGCAGAAAAAAAAGGAAGTTGGGGAAGGATAGCAAGTTGTTTTAGAGATGATGAATTTGAGAGTCTTATAAGGCATCCTGGTGGAGGTGGGTGATCAGCTCTAATTTATATTCTAAATATATCAGGGCAAAGTGCAGGAGAACTGCCAAGTTAAGAGTCTGAACATACACCTAACATCACGTAAGCTTTTTTGGCTGCCATATTTAAGGTCATTTCTCATATCGATAAGCACAATTGAATGGATAAGTTACCTGCATAACATATTCCTTGAGAAATGGAGGTGTAGAAAGGGTACATCATGTGCTCATTCATTTGCTACAATAGTTGGTGGAAGAACAGAATAACAGCTATACTCGTAGCTCGTGACCCCCAACTCACTAGCTAATCACATGTAATGGAGAGGACATTAGACCTGGCGTCAAGAAGACCTTGTTTAACCTCTTTCTTAGTTTCTTCATCAGTAAAAAGAATTCAGTGACCTCTATAATATCTTCTAGCACTAAACTGATAATCCTATGATATTCTAGCACTTAGCACAGTGCTTGGCACGTAGGTGTTTAATACTTATTAATTTTGATTAATTAATGATTTATTTATAATATGTATATTATATATATACATATAGTATAGTGTGGCCTGATAAGACAGAAGAAATGATGGAATATATACAAATCTCCTTAAGGAAATCATTTGCATTCTAAATTATTTTTCAATTTTTGACCTTTGAGATTATATTTTATTTTCAAAAGTAATTGTCATTCATAAAGCATCAGTGGTTAACTTGCTAGCCACAGAAAGATTACTCTAAATCATATAGTCTATCATTTATTACTTTATATTTGCACAGAGGGAACAATCAATTTTTCAACTAACATGGATATTCAAGGAAGATGCTTCTGAAAATGCATGATGGAGGCAGCATGGGTGGGAGTCCCACCACTACCATTCACTAATTGTCTGATCGCTTTTCTCGTTTGAGTTAATGTGCCCTTATCTGTAGATTACGGATAATTATTCCTATACTACCTACCTCAAAGAACTCGTTTGAGGAAAATGATTTATAAGCTATCAAGTGTCACGTAAATGAGAACACTCATTATTAATAGCTCAATTTTGTTTATTGTAGTACTGTTTTCTCTACATAATATTGTTCGAGGACCATCCGTTGCTTTTCTACAAGCGAAAGCCAGAGAACACATCTGGATAAGCATCTGGAATGTGGTAACTCAAGAAAAGATTTGTTCCTCTCCAGGACTCCAGGGGAAACTCACCATTATCCCTGTTGCAGCACAGACTGGCCGATCATCCATGTGTACGAGTGTTCATTTATCATGGGTCTGCAAGTCAGGGATGCCCCTGTAAGTGAACTTTCAATTAGCTGTTATCTCATTTATAAGATGAAGGGCCCTGACTAAATGGATCACTGATGTCCCCTCCAGCTCCCGATGAATGGACAATGAAGGATAGGGGTGAGAGGAGGAAGAGGATCAAAGAAGTGAGTTCATGGATAGGGGTAATCAAAAATCATTCAGACTTGGTTCAGAAAAATCTTTTTGGAGACCGCTTGTATTTATGAGTGGGCTCAGACTTCAAGTGAGATAATGAACACTGGAAAGGCAAGATGAGAGAGTATAAAACTGTTCAGCTTGTTCACCATTTGCACGCTACGGGTGATCAGCATTGAGAGCCACGCTCTCTCTATGCATTCTGGGATGGGCAGAAATCAGCAAGTCTTTTTTTTGGAAGCCCCAACCTTCCAGCTCTTGTCCAGCTTCAGGGCCTGTTTAGGAATGAAAGGAAAGAGGGATGTCAATAACAACAGAGATGATGGTACTGTCAGGGAATATAAATTGGGTGGGTTAAAGGATAACTTCAAGTAGGAGCCACAGATTGGGAAAACTGATGCTCCAGATTCAATAATTAATGGGGTTTGCTTTTTTTTTTTTTTTTTTTGGAACATCCAGAAAAGATTTATCGGTTTTAATATATTATTTTTCTCTTTCTAAAAGACCTTAAACATTTATTAAATATCCACTAGGTTCAAAGTCTTGGGCTTGATGTTTAAAATACAAACATTTTAAAAATTGATGCCATTCCTGCCCTCAAGAAGCTTACATTCTAATGGAGGGGATTCTAGTGACCTGTACACTTCCCATCAGTAAAATGCATGGTAAGATGTGATGGAGGCAAGGGAGAAATCTAAACTGAATACTGCAGGAAAATTTGAGGAGGAAAAGAACAATTTCTGCAGAGGTTCTTAACTGAGGGCCCATGAGCATGTTTTTAAGAAATATTTTGATTTGTATTTCTATCTAATTATTAACAATAGTGATAATAGCTGGGATTTATATAGTATGTGCTCTGTGCTAGGCATTATACTAAGCACTTAACAAATATTATCTCATTTGACTCTCACAACAACCCTGGGAGGTAGATGCTATTATTATCTACACTTTCCCAATGAGGAAACTGAGGCAAATAGATGTAAAATGATTTGCCTAGAGTCACACAGCTAGTGTCTGAAGCCCATATTTGAACTTCAATCTTCCTGACTCCAAACTCTTATCTTCTCCAAATTCTGTATTTTGTGCCACCCTGCTCCCCAACTCGTTTCCTTTTTAAAACTAATATTAAAAATGTGTTTTAACATGTAATGGGGAGGGAATTAAATATTATAAAAATAATAAAAGTATAAATTTTATTTTATGTACTAAAAATGTGATTCTTAGAAAGGGGTCATAGATTTCACCAGACAGCCAAAGGGTTCCATGACATGAGAAAAGTTAAGGCCCTTTTATTCTGGGATGATCAGAAAGGGGAGGTGACGCTGAACTTGGTGAAAGAAAAAGATTCTGGAAGGCAGAGATAAGGAGGGAGGGTGTTCCGGACAGAGGAGTTGACCTGTATGAAGTCGAAGAGGGGGAAGACAACAGATGAAGTTTGGAGAACAGCTAGGAGCACAGTTTGTTTAAAATGTAGATCCTAAGGAGGGGAGGAATATTTAATGGTAGGCCTGTTCCTTGTTTCCACAGCTGTCAAGCAGCTGGATTGCTTTCATGTACCCAGAATATATAATGCCAAAATTCAGGGCTTGACTCAGCCTAGATTTTCCTAGCAAATGTGAGAATTCCACACAAAAGTGCAATGAGACAATGCCAAAAAATCCCTGTCAGTTCACCCTGCCCATCTGAACACAACTTCTTCTTGGGGTAGAAGCAAGCCGGGTATCTCTGGGGCTGCTAAACTCGGCTGGTGGCCAGCTTGGGGACATTCAGAGGCCCAAAAACCATTCTCAGTTGGCAAGCCTCTGTTGAGTTGTATACCACGTACAAGGTCTCTGCTTGATTCATTAATCTCCAGGAGGATTTTATCACAGAAAGTCTCTCCCCTCCTTGCTGAGCTGGATAAACAGTGGTATTTCCCACCTCAAAGTGCACGAGCTCGTGTGCTTTGAATCATAGAGTTTTGTTTCTAGAAGGAAGCTTGGTCTAACCTTCAGATAAGAAAACTGAAATTCAGAATTTGTCTGAATAAGGTCTTAGAGTTAGTGAATATTAGACACCTAGAGAGTATAGCTAGTTGGAGAGATGGATGGAAAGATAGGTAAGTAGATGATAAGGAAGGAGGGGAAAAAGAGAGAGACAGAGAGAGAAGAGGAGATCAGAGAGAAGAGGAGGAAAAAGGAGAGGGGAGGGGAGGAGAAAAGAGAAGAGGAGAGAGACAGACAGACAGACAGAGAGACACAAAGAAAGAGAGACAGAGAGACACACAGAGACAGAGACAGACAGACAGACAGAAAGACAGAAACAGAGAGACAGAGACAGGAAGAGAGAGAGACAGACACACAGAGAGAGACAGAGACACACAGAGAGAGAGACAGACAGACACAGAGACGCAGAGAGAAAGAGACAGAGAGAGGAGAACAGAGGAGAGGAGGAGAAAGGAGAGGGAGCAGTAAAAGTAAGAGGTGACCTGCAGTTTATTCCCTGTATTGGTTACTCGGGGAATAGTAAAGGAACAAAAAATAGACTCAAAGCAAGCTTCCAGCATGTTGGATAGATTCTCCATGTAAGATTTCTGGGAGAAAAGGGGACGGAGTTGGACAGCTTAAGAAGGGATGGATGAGTTGACATATGTATGTTGAAGGGACCATCAACATGAATCTGTCATGGGGAAGATTCAATGAAGCCATATTAGAAATGTGGAGCTGCAAAGGACTGGAGGTCATTTAGTCCAGTCCCCTAATTTTTCACACAGAAGTTGTGAGTGGCTCAGACCACGCCAGATTCGGAGCCCATTTGTGTTCTTTAGCACCCTGAGTCATGGGCATCGGTATCAGGATTAACCAGAGCTTCAAGGAGTGGACAAAGAGCGGTGAGTCGTGAAGGACTCGTGGGGACACCCTCGGTTTCCTGCGAGAATGAGCTTACAAGCTGGTCTTGCTATTGCTATTTGCCATGAATGAGTTTTGATTTGGCTGCTCCCTGTTGGAATCACTGACCTCGGGGATCCCGGCCATCCCTAAGGGATAAGAGCAAACAGTCCCCATAGACGGGACTGGCCCACATTGTTCATTCCATTTCACTTTGCGTTGTGTGGGGCATAATTATGCCGCACTAATATATCACGATGGCAATATGGTGCTATTTATTAATTCACTAAAAAATAAAAAAAGTTTGCTGGGCTCCTGCCCAGCCTCCAGAAGGACTCAACATCTGGCAAATTCGGTAATGCTCACTTACCCTGATTTTAGACTTCTGGCTTTCTCAGTGACCCGGATCTCATGGCAACCGTGAACTCGGGAGTAAACAAAAAAGCTCCAGAGAATCACGGAAATAAGTTATCCTAAACCCCATATGCTTTCCCCTACACGTGAAGCATGGAGGCTCTCAGACAAGAGTCTATTATTATTAGCTCCCTTTTCTCCCCTTCTCTTTATCTCAGAACCCTTGGATATCATCTCCAACCCTGCTTTCCTTTCCCCAGTCTCTGAAAATAAGGGGACCTTTCTTCTGACCAAGCCCATTTCCTCTGTGTGTCTCCTTAAATCCATCTTTTGCTATCTTCTCCAGTAAAATACCCCTTCAGTCCTCCTCCTCCCCCATTCTCCATGTCTAATCTGAAATCTCTCTAACCAGTGGAGTCTTTCTTACTAGCTTCAAACATGCTAGTCTCCCCATCCTTCAAAAATCACCATTAAACTCTACCATCTCTTCATACTATTTCTGATAATTTTCTTCTCTTTCTCAGCCAAGATCCTAAGAAAAAAATGTTGCTTTGATTCCTCTCAAGCTCACTCCTCAACCCTTTGTAATCTGACTTCCAACCTCATTGATCATTGTTCTCATCAAAGATACCAATAATCTCTTAATTAGCAGATCTGATGGTCTTTTCTCAGTCCTGATCATTTTCTATCTATGTGCTACATCTGACACTGGTGGCCACACTCTCCTCCTGGATGATCTCTCCTCTGGAATTTTATGAAAATACATACATACATACATACATATATATATATATATATATATATATATATATATATATGTACATATATATATATATATATATGGTATCTAATGGTGAAAATAATAATAAGCTCTTCTAATAGATTGTTTTTGAAGAAATACAATCTTAGTATAGTCAAGTATACAAGTCAACGTGACTATACAAGTCAACGTGACTATACTGGCAAGTACTTAGTAGAGTACTTAGCGTCAGGACATAATAAATGATTCCTGAATGATTATTGATTGATCGATTAATGTAGTTTCCACAAACAATATAAATAGACACATGTAAGAAGATGCTATTGTAGAAACATAAGTAGGATGGGGATAAGTAAGGGGACTGAGGGTAGTCTCTCTAGACAGCAAACTATTGGAAGAGAAGGTAGGTAGAAGGGAACAAAAACATGTATAATAACAAAGAAATTCAAAAGGGGATTGGATAAGCGCACCTGGAAGGCAATCCCCCTCTCTATCTTCATCCGGGGGAGTTAGATTGCAACTGCTTCCAAGAGGATCATCTTCTCTCCTGATTGCCAGGTTCCTTTACTCTCCCCTACTCACTAGTTCTCTGGCTTCTTACCTCAAACAACTAAGGAGTTTCTTGTGGCTGCATGCAGAGGAACCGCTCTTGACTTTCCATCTAGATGTTCCGAGACATCTCACATTCAACACATTCAAAATAAAACTCATTGTCTTCTTCTCAACGTGCCCGTTTTTATCAAAGGTGCCATGATTCTTCTAGTTATTATCCCAACTTCATTTTCTCACCTCATACATCCAATCAATTGGCAAATCTTTCCATTTAGACCTCCAAAACATCCATCACATCTGACTCCCCTCTCTCTATTCACCCAACTATCATTTTAATTCACATTACTTAGATTATTTCTGCAGCTTTCTATCTGGTTTCCCTGCCATAAGTACCTCCCCACTCCAATCTCTATACAAATATAGAGATTTGTGTATATACACATATATACACACATGTATTTGTATATATATACACATATAGATTTATATATATATATACAAATGCCAAAAAACATTTTTCTTAAGTATGGATCTGACTATATCACTTTCCTACTTAATAAACTTCAGTGGCTCCCTGTTGTTTCTAGAATAAAACAAAAACTCCTTTTAATAGCTCTATACAATCCACCTATCTTTCCGGTCCCATTGGACATCATTATTCCTCTGGCCCTCTGGGATCTTGCCCAAATCGTTTTCCCTCTGTTCCTCATATTGAATTTTCCATCTCTTATCTATGAACCTTTGTACTGACTTCCCTCCAGTATGGAGGGAAATCTTTTCATCTTCACCTCAGAATCCCTTTTTTCCCAAGACACAACTCAATCATTAACGACTATGTTAAGTCTTTCCCGATCCTCCCAACTACTGGTACCTTCCTTCCCAAGTTACCTAATTTTTAACAATCTTATATCTTATTTGTATTCATTCACTTTACAGTCAGCGTCTACGTACTTAGACATGTCCTTGTTGTTTCCCACTGGGATGTAAGCTCTGTGAGCAGCAATTGATTCTTTTTTGGTATCCTCAATGCTGAGTACAAAGTTTGACAAACCATCTACATTGAATACGGTTTGTTCATTGATTAGAATGATATGCACATTTGAAGGCTGAGGTGGAATGGTATGATGCTAAAAGCAGATGGAAAAGGACAGCTTCCTGTGAGAAAGGAGACAGCAGAATCAACAAATGGAAAAGCACAGCATTCTGGAACCATTTAGTACAAAGACAAGCATCTGTAGTTTTGTTCGGTAAGACAGGATGTGTAATATGTTTTATTGAGTGGTAAAAAGGCAGGAAAATATGTAATACGGTCTAAAAATATTCTCATCAAAATTTCTTTTACACTGCAGCAAAGCCTCAATTAATCAGAATGCTGGAGGAGTGCTCCTACTTATTTTTTCTGGGGAATTGATGAGTGAGTAGAAAACTCTCTAGTTAACTCTTTGTTAACTTTTTAAAATGGAATAGTTCTCTCTCCTGCCTAAGTAGCTAGAGTATTCTCCTTTCACGGAATGCTTGTGTGATCATTCCAAATCTAGCAGGATCTCAAGGTCACCGGAACAAACATGGATTCTAATGGCTGTCCTCCATTCTCGGAAGACTTTCTCCCCTCAGCTCTAACTGATAACCTCCCTAATTTCTTTTAAGTCCCAATTAAAATCCAACTTTCTGTAGGAAGCCTTCCCTAACTCCTCTTAGTTCCTTCCATCGGTAATTATTTCCTATTTATCCTGCATGGAGTTCCCTTTGTATATATTTGTATGTTGTCTTCTCCATTAGATTACAAATTCTTTGAGACCCAGTTTGCACTTGCCCTGACCTTCTGTTAGCTCACACTCCTTGCCTCTCTCCTCTCTAGCATGGAACCAAATGGAGCAGACCCAGCTCCGATTCCTCCTTTTGGCAGATTCTGAATGAAGGTCCCATGGGAAGTGGTTACAAAACACAAAACTGACTAAGACGGGACACGCTTTGGTGCTAGATCTGATATGGTGAACAATTTTTTTTTTTTTTTGGCACTGGCCAGGATGGCGTTCATGTGACTTTCCTGAATCCAGCGAGCCCGCTGCCAGCAGAAACAGGCAGGCTACGGGCAATCCAGTGAGAAAAAGTGCCATCTTGCAGAGTTTTTAGCTGCTCACTCTGGAGGTGTTGCTAGTGTGCAGCCCCACTCTTCCCAGCGTTCCTTCGGCCATCGTCTCAGGGGCCCGAATTGATGGATGGGCTTCGGGTCAGCCAGCTCTGCTAAGGAGGCTCCTCTCCCTCGAGGGAGATGTTGGAGGGGGTGAGATGGATAAGCA
The DNA here is from genome assembly GCF_016432865.1 of Antechinus flavipes. Classification (NCBI taxonomy): domain Eukaryota; kingdom Metazoa; phylum Chordata; class Mammalia; order Dasyuromorphia; family Dasyuridae; genus Antechinus; species Antechinus flavipes. Next base: position 27,665,427 of record NC_067403.1, read on the forward strand.
AACTATTTTGCAACACACAAATATTTTTGTCAAGTGGATCGTGCTTCTCTGACTTGTGCTTTTCAAAAACAGGGCAATGTTTTCATTTTTTTGAGGTCAAATCATCATTGATTCTAAGAAGAATTTGCCCGAAAGATGATGATGATGATAACAGCAATAATAATCGCTTATATTTAAGGTTACGAAGTACTTTCAAGAACATGATATCATTTGATCTTCACAAAATCTGGGGAAGGAAGGAAGCAAACTCCACAGTTGAGTAAGATGGTTTGATTATTTATTCAAGCTGATAAATAAGAGGATTTGGGATTTGAACCCCCATCTTCTGATATTCTCTGTGCCAAAGTTTCTCAAACTGTGTTGCAAGAAATCCTGACCCATTTTTGAAAAACATGAATCTCATGTGGTTTGTTAATAAATATTAAAGATAATAACTTTCAGAGGGATTTACTACAAGGGTTAGGAATGCTAAGCACAGTGCATAAAGTGCCGGGTCTGAAGACTCATCTTTCTGAATTCAAATCTAGCCACAGTCACGTACTAGTTCTGTGACTCCGGGCAAAACACTTACACTGGTTTGCCTCCCTTTCCTCATCTGTAAAATGAACTGGAGAAGGAAATGACAGATCGCTTCAGATCTTTGCCCAGAAAACCCCAAATGGGCTCACTGAAAGTTATACACGACTGTAAAGAATGAATGACAACAAGTAATTATATGGGTTGGATTATAAATTACCAGGGTCCAAAGCTGTGTTTAAACTGTGGAAAAGTCAGAGTTATTGGACCATTCTATTTGGAGAAAATGCTTGGGTTCAAGAAAGAAAAATGGAAGTTTAATGGGCGATTGGTCTCGGTTCTTGCATTTGTGTGTGTGCATGTGTGTGTTTGTGTGTAAGAATGCACGTACGTGTGGGTATTTTGTTTGGGACCTGTGATTTTTCTTCCCCCAGTGAAGAATCTCCCTCTACTAATCTATCTCAGTGCTGTCTGATGGGCTGCCCAGATAGGAAGGGACTTTCCTCTCGCAGGAAGTCTTCAAGCAAAGGCTGGTTGACCATTCATCAGGTGTCGGTTAGAGTTGTTCAGGTGTGTGCTGCTCTCTATGGTCTCTGTGGTGCCTTTCAGCTCTAAGATTCTGTGATTCTGAGGTTGATCAGTGGTACCAAAAAAAACCAAACAAACAAACAAAAAAAAAACCTAACAATGTCCCTTACTACAATAAACAGTAAAATAAAATAAAACAGGAAAAATAACCAATAAAAATAAAATCAAGAGAAAATTGAAATGAAAATATAATGAAATTAAGAGTACAGTTAACATTTGCATATGGCCTTTGGCCTCCCTTCTTAAGTCTCCATAATGATTTTTGGGCAGCATTACAGAATCATCCCATTCTCCCTTTAATCCTGGTTGTTTAAGTCCTTTACAGCAGTCTCTGCCATGTCATATCGCCCTACCTAAGTGCAGAAGTTAAGTGATGGAGTTGGATTTAGCAATGAGACTCATTGATTTAATTTTTAATTGACTAAGTAACCTAAGGGAGGGAAAGGAGCACAGTCACAGGAAAATTGAACATAAAGATAAAAAATCAGGGGAGAAAAGCCTGGGAGAAAGGGATTTTATTGTCCACCAATTCAAGCCAGGAGTCTATACATAAGCTTTGGTTAACAGATATTTCTTACAAACTCATCTATTAGCAATTCAACAGCGATACGAAGGCCGGAAGATCATTTTCTACCATATTCATACATGTTCCTCTATTGAAATGAGTTTAAAAGGAGTGAAAAAAAATCACTTGATTTTTTCCCCCTAAACAGTTGAGTTTCTCCTATTGAACACATGCAGATATTTTCATCATAATTTGTATTACCCATCCATTTCAGGCAATAAAATTTCCTTTGTGTGCCAGGATTTTGAAAACTGTGTAGATAATATCTCTGTTTATGTGATGTATGGGGATTAAAAAAATGCTGATGATTTATGTGGGCCCACTGTGATACTACTTAAAAGGAAGTTTTTCTCAACCTTCCAAATGCCAGGAACTGGGGAGGAGACGGGGATGAAGAGACAGGATCCCAAAGTGTCGGCTCTTGCATTTTCTGAGAAGCCACAGATAACTCTGCAAAGGAATTTATGATGTCTCTGCTCTTAGAATCAAGGGGAAAAGTTATTGCATTGTCCTTTGGGGACTCTGTCCATAGGTGCCCAGTCCCGTCATGTTGCTTTCCATTCAACATAGAATCCTTCACTTTGGAATCTGCTTTCCCTGGATTATCTAATTTTTCCTTTTCCAAGCTAATAATCCTTTAAAAAAAATGATACATTTATTATGATCCCCATTTTTAAGATGAGTAAACTGAGACTTAAAAATGTAAACAGCTCCCCTATGACCTCACAGCTAATAAGTGTCTGAGACCAGATTTGAACTCAGGAAGATGAGTCTTCTTGACTCCAGCTTTAGCATTCTGGGCACTGTGTCGCCACCCAGTTATCCTATGTGCCAGCTAATGTGTTAAGTATTAAGATACAAAAAAAGGTGAAAAACATTCTCTGCCCTCCAGGAATTTACATTCTACTGGAAGAAACAACGTGTACAAAGACAGCAAATACACAACATTCCATCTTCTCTTTCCCCGCTTTTGCACAGGCTTCCCCACCTAATCCCTTGCAGATCATGACATCACCTCTCTAATGTCATGGTCCTCTTTGAGAACGAAGGACAAACGGCAATAACGATGATCCCCCTCCTCCCCTTAACTCTTGAATATCTGGCTTCCTTCAAGACTTAGCTGAAGAAACCATTTCTGATGCCCACAGTCATTAATACTCTTGTACATCCGAATTATTTTATATTTACTTCCTTCCTATTTTGTATTTACTTATCTGTGTTTGTGCTATACCATTTGGGAACTGTTTTGTTTTTCTTTCTCTAGCACTTTGGACAGTTCTTAGCACTTAGTAGGCATTTAATAAACAGTTGCCATGATTTGAATTTACCATGATTCATAGACTATCAGAGCTGGAAGAGTCCAACTTATACCTGAGTCGAAATCCCTTCTGCAATATTCCTGACACGATCATCCAGCCTCTGCCTGAAGACTTCTGATGATGGGGAGAGAACTCGGTACCCGCCAAGGCAGCTTAGTCCAATTTTGGACATTTTCCTCTTTGAGGAAATTGTCCCTTGTTTTATACTGAAACCCGCCTCTTAGCAACTTCCATCATTTCTAGTTTTGCTGGCGGAGGCTAAGAAAAGAGAAATTTTATCAGGCAGGTCTTTGAAGAAGTCTGTCTTGTGTTTCCTCCTGTTCCGGAGGCCCCTTCTCAAATTCTTTTCTTCTCCAGGTCAAAGATCCCTCGTTCTTTCGAGTTTCCCAGTCATGCCGGTAATGCTCCCCTGGACACAGTCCAGATGATCTCTCGTCTTCAAAAATGTATTGTCCTAAACTGCGCTGATTCATTCCTGTGTGACCCCGGAACAACAGAACTTTGGTCTCTCTTGTTCTGAACACTATGCTGCTGTGGGGTCCATTCCGGGCTGGCCACTCCTAATTCCCAACTCACATGAAAAGGTTGGGTCCCTGGCTGGGAACTACCCAAAGTTCAAGGTACTTGTTGAGTACACACTTCTAAGGCTGCGGCTCATAAGCCCCCACCAGTGCACTTATATTTAATGGTCACTCAGAGGGCACAATTGGCCCAAAACAAAGGCATTTACTGACATGACTTAACATCAACAACAGTAACAATAATTCCCACCACAAACCGGGGTATGTTCACCCACAAATACCAGACACCAGAGAGTAAAAAGTCATCCACTTAGAGAATATGGGTACACTGCCACTACGGGGTTGCCCAAGGTCCTTTTCCTTCTCGTGATGTCCTCGGGGTACTCCCCCTGGACGCAGCATGTCTGGAGAGTAGGTCACTCGTCTCTAAAGAATATGTCTCATTTTTTAAAGGGCCTGTAGAAATTTGGCTGATCATTACAGTCAGTGAAAAGGTATATTCTACATTTATTTTGATTTTTAAAAATCCATTGCACTTTAAAAATAAACAACAGTGTAGACAAATCTGAGGACTTCATTTAAGAACTTAACATCCCGTTGTCTCCTTTGCTTGTGATTTAATGATTAGAACTGAAGGAGAAAGAATTCATCAGACTTGACCTAATCAACTCTTTCACTCCACTGCATCGTTTTAAAATGTAGACCAAGACTAAATGAGTTTGGGGGGAGTTTCTATGTCACACTATTGCTAAATAATGAGTTTATAGGTCACTGAAATTCCTAGATATTTGTCTTGTGGACCATTGTTTATCCATGACTCCCGTAGTCTGTACTTATACAGTTGATTTTTTAAACCCACGCACTTGGGTTTGTAAGTGTAAGGTTTTCCATTTCTGTGAATGCTCAAAGTATCCTTGATTCCAATAGTGTAGCAAATATTTAGTTTAGAAGCCCTTTCTACGAGCCAGATCACAATAGTGATTTGTCCATGTTGACATAACTAGTAAAATGGCTCAGTGGTGGTTTTTATGACTAAACTCACAGCTCTACAGATCATTCTACAAATCCCTCTAGCCCTTTTACAATTCTTTCCATTAGATTCAACTAATTGCTCTAGACTACTGAGAGCTTTTTGGAAACTTAGAAATCCAAAGAGAAAAAAAATTGCACAAAATTGGAGTTGAGTAGTTTTGTCTCCTTTCAGTGGTTTTTAAATTGCCATTCTGTTTACCCCAAGAAATGATCCAATTACTTCACAGTGTATAGGGCCTAAGTCACAGTGGAGAATCAGGAAGTCCTGAGTTAAAAATCTAGCCTCAGATATTTACTAGCCTGTGTGATCCTGGGCAAACCTGCTTTCGTTGGTTTCTTCAACTGCAAAATGGGACAATAACATCAGCTATCTCCCAGGGCTGTTGTAAGGATGGAATGAGATCATTTTTTTTAATGCACGTTGTTTTATGAGTCATATTGGGAGAGAAAAATCAGAACAAAAGGGAAAAACACAAGACAGAAAAAAAAGTAAACATATTATGTCTTGATTTACATTCAATCTCCATAATTTTTTCTGGATGCAGGTGGTGTTTTCTATCCAAAGTTTATTGAGATTGCCTTGGATGAGATAATATTTATCAAGTACTTAGTATAGTGCCCTTTCTCCAGCTCAGTCTTTTGAACCAAGCCAATATATTATCTATCTTCCTTTGTCAGTTCTTACCTTTAAGTAATGGCTGTCATAAAAACACCACCTCTATCCCTAAGGTAACGAATTTTCAGATTTAGCAATTCTTAGAGATGTCCTTTGAGCTCTTTCCAGATTTAAAGTGACTAAATGAAAGTGGTGATATTTGTACACTTGGCTTTTCAGGACCCACTTGTGCAAAAATGTTTGTGGCAGCCCTCTTTGGAAGTGGCAAAAAAACTGGAAACTGAGCGGCTGCCCATTAGTGGGAGAATGACTGAATAAGTTATGGGCTATTATTGGTCTATAAGAAACGATCAGGAGGATGATTTCAGAGAGGCCTGGGGAGACTTACAGGAACTGATGCTGAGTGAAGTGAGCAGAATCAGGAGATCATTATACACAGTAACAAGATTATACAATGATCAATTCTGATGGACGTGGCTCTCTTCAACAATGAGGTGATTCAGGACAGGGATGGAGAGAGCCATCTGCACCCAGAGAGAGGACTGTGGGGACTGAGTGTGGACCACAACATGGCGTTTTCACTTTTGTTATTGTTTGCTTGCTTTTTATTTTCTTGAATTTTTTTTTCTTTTTTAGTCTGATTTTTCTTGTGCAGCAAGATAATTGTGGGAATATGTATAGAAGAACTGCACATGTTTAACATATTGGATTACTTGCTATCTAGGGGATGGGGTGGGGAGAAAGGAAGGAAAACATTTGGAACACAAGGTTTTGCAAAGGTGAATGTTGAAAATTATCTATGTATATATTTTGAAAATGAAAAGTTTTAATCAAAAATAAAAAAAATAAAGTGGGCTTCCCCATTTTGTTATCCAAGTAAATTTGATCTGCATTTAATAAATTTCTGCCAACCCTCCTCTCATGCAAATACCTTTTCTTCTTTTGTTCTGTCTAGAGACTTTATGAAGAAATGCAATTTCCAAAACACTGCTGCTACCACTACTACTTCCTTTTCCTCCTCTTTTGTTTCTCCTCCCCTTCCTCTTTTACTTCTTCCTCCTCCTCCTCCTTTTCCCTTTTCCTTCTCTTCTTCTCCTTTCTTCTTCTCATTCTTCCTTCTCCTTCTCTTCTTCTTTTTCTCCTTCCTTCTCCTTCTCTTTTTCTCCTCTTCCTCTTCCCCCTTTTTTTCCTTCCTCTCCTTCTCCTTTTCTTCCTCCTTTCAAAGTCTTATCTCTTTAATATGCCACAATAAACCTTATGCTTTGTGAATACATCTATTACTAAAGAATTTTTATAGAATAGAATTTAGGTCTGGAACATAGAAATAGTCTTGCTATGCAGAAATGAGCAATTATGATCCTACCTGTGATAATGAACAGGATTCTACCTGTCCATCACCAGTAGCCAGGAATATGTTGGAGTTAGCTCAAACCAGCTCGTGAGAGCCGATGATTAAATGTTCAGTGTGAGCATTTACACCACGGAAATTGGCAACAGCTCCAAATCAGGCCTTGACTTACTATTTTGTGGATTGTCTAGACTTAAGAAAGTGATGGAGAACATGCTAATAATTCATGTTAAATTTTAAAATGTATTTTTTTATATCAGAGAACTGCTTGTCAAACATTTGTTAGCACACTCCTGCCAGCGGTCTGTGTACGTGAAAAAAGTCTCTGCTTTAAGCTTATTTTCACCATTGCAGAGCCTGTTTTACTACTTGACTCTGAAACATACATTGGTCAGAAAAATTCCCTTTTTTTCCCTGGTGACTAAACAGGGAAAAGAATTTGGAATCAAATGACCGGGGCTTGAATCCTGGTTCTGTCATTTACTATCAGATCCTGAGGAAGCCATCTAACTTTTTTGGATCTCAGGAAATGATGGGTTTAGATTTGATGACTTCAAAGGGACTTTATAGCTTTAATGCTATGATGCTGTGACTAAAAAGCAAGCGAGGCGACTTTGGGCTATGATGACTCCGGAGTCCACGACAATCACACTCAGAATTCTGGTTCGTGCTGTGTGTATCACTGTGTATTTTTTTCCCTATCCCTCCCAACACTATACTTCAGTAGAGCATCAGACTTCTACATTTTCAGGTCGTGTGCATCTGACTCGAGTTGAATCTCATCTAGGAGAAAGCTTGGTATTAGGCAGGAAATGAAGTTTGCGAAGCCCTCCTTTTCAGTGATTCTATCATCCAATATTAAATACAACTTTGATATCGGGAAATCGGGAAATGGGAAACCATGTCTATGTCACGTCCACCTCTTGAGCTACGAAGGGCAAACACAACTACCTTTAAAGACTTCCACTCTCCAAGACCGCACGGATGGCACAGGTCTCAGAAAACTTTCCCAGATTCACTGATTTCTACTTTCTTGCCTCTGAATCCTCTCAGCATGGATGGATTTGGTTTGTAGCTTGGGATTTTGTTCTTGATGGTAGAATCGTGGTTTTCAAGCTGAAAGATATAACCATCGACCAGATCGCATCTAAAATCTTTTCTTGGTCTATGAACCTACAAAGTCCTGGCTCTGAGCCTTGGTAGCTATGTAATGATGGACAAGTCATGTAACTTTTCTGATCCTCAGTTTTTTTATCTGTAAATTGGGGGCAATTATGCTACCTACCTGACAAGCCTTACAGTATGATGCAAATGTGTGAGAGGCAGAGGATATCTTTGTGTCTCTACAGGTGAGAATGGAGAAGGAGAAAAGAGATGGATCCCGTTAAGAAATGTCAGAGAAGTCCAGCAAATGCCATCGACGATCTCTGAAACAGAGACGGAGGGGAGGAAAAAAGAAACTTTGCAAGAGGGGACATAGAGGCATGAGAAAAAATGCATCCGGCAAGGCAACGTGGAAATTAATCACAGGCCTTTTGGCTAGCATCCTGACTGATTCCGCTATCGCCGCCCCTATGGTCCCCCATACATTAAAATGGAAAGATATTGTAACCACCAAAGAGGCAGCTAATTATTGGGCTGTTACTCCAAATTTGCCTGTTTTCCAAATGATGACATGGCGTCATCAACCCCTTCCATTAATTGTGCGTGGCAATGCTTCTTTTCTTGACGGCCCTTGGTTAGATTTCCCAATCGCATTCACAAATAAGACTTACAATGGTACCCTAACTTTCCACACCCGTTATGCCCCTATCTGTGTATATTATGATACAAATAGCTCAAATGTTTTAGGTATTGTATTCTTTTGACATCATGGAAAACTTCTCAAAGATCCCACAGAGATCAGGATCTCAATAATTTTACTAGTTCATTAGATGTTGAATTGTTAGCAATCCCACATAAGGACCCGATTAATGTGTCACACATAAGGCAATCCTATCTTCCTCCATGTGCCCATGATGCAGATGGAATAGTATTTACCCCTATAGTTAGTTGCTCTACAGGACAAATTGGTGGGATTTACAACATTGGAGAGGAGAAGTTAATTTTTTGGGATAGAAATACCACCTCCACTTCCGTTTTAGTAGCCCCTTCCCCGGTGGTGGAGGATATTCCACAAACTCAGCTATGGAAAATAGGATTGGCCTTATATGGTGTAAATGTCTCTGTGAATATTTTCAATCCATTACATAGGGATTTGTCTCTTGGACAATGGTTAGAGGTATTCCAAAACAAAAATTCTACCTGCCATAGAAATTATGGAGAAAATAGTACTCTCTGTTATGAATTTAAAGGACAGGTTCTTACGCTAGATAATGCAGCCTTTAGGCTTTGTAGGCACCCTAACATTACTCAGGTGGAGGGTGGATATGTGATCCGATGTAACAACCCCTTAATTACTAATAGACTTAATGAGAATTACATAGGTTATGCTGTGTTTCTTCTTAGAGTTCCCCCCTACACTATTCATCCTGTTCAAGCTGATGATTTTGCTACTTCTATTTCTGATGAATTAATTGGAAGAATAAGTAGACAGAAAAGAGAAGGAGAACTGGCAGCTACATTGTCAGTAGTGAATTTGGCTCTCAATGTTATAGAAGAGATACAGATACATAATATACAAAATCAGTTAAGTTTTGTAGCCGCTTCGTTACAACAATTTATGGTTGAGAATGGACAAGCTTGGAGACATCAAGAACAGATAGACAGTGCTCTGTTAGCTAGAATAGCACAAACAACTGAGGTTTTGCAAGTGGTTGTACATCAACAAGCTTTGATGCTCCGCTATATGAGAATGCAATGTCATTATAAGTACTATCCTGTATGTGTTACCCCTGTTCCTTTTAACTCTACCTTATATCAATATTTGGAAGATGTGTTAAAAAATGCTACTTATGCTACAAATGCTACTAGCGAATTGAAAGCCCTTGATCTTATTATTTCTGCTATGCAAAATGCTTCTACTGTTTTTGTCAAAGAATGGAATGAGGAAATCTCGAAGGGATTTACCTCTTGGTTCAAAGGTGTGAATTTGACAGATTTAGTTCATTGGATTACAATTGGATTCATTGGAATTGGATTATTGATGCTTACCTTCTGTCTATTACCCTGCATTCTTTCAATTCTCCTAAAAACCATCTGGCTGCTCTTGAAGCTCTTAAAGCAGACATTTTGTACCCATTAAAAAACAAAAAGGGGGAGTTGTAAGAGGCTCTGGACCCGACCCTCCTGGAGTGAGTTGAGACGCCTTTGTGTCAGGCCCACCCTAACCCGGATCCCTGGACTACCACGCTGGCACTGCTGGCGTGGTGGAGCCTGGACTGGTTGGGGGACAGGGGAGGCACAGTAAGATTGGGCTCCTCCTTCGGGGCGGGATTGGGGAGGACTCTCTGCCCCGATTGGTGTACAGCAAGGAGGAAGGAAAAGAGCTATAAAAAAGAGCGGGCACGGGACAGTTCGGGGAGACACGGCTGACTTGTAACATCAATAAACATCATTGTTCTATCAACCTCAGCTCTCTGTCTGGTGATTCCCTCCTCCCGTCTCCACGAGGAGGGCCGGAGACGTCCGAAGCCCCGTCAGGCTCGGGGAAGCTGGAAGAGGCAGTCTCTGTTGTGGTTTCCCGTTTTCCTGTGACCTGGCCCGGCCCCCAACACAAATGAGAATTATTGTTGTTAGCTATGATGCTGCTGTTGTTCAGTTGTGTCTGATCCTTCATGACCCCATTTTGGGGTTTACTTGGGGAAGTTACTGAAGTGGGTTGCCATTTCCTTCTCCAGTTCCTTTTATAGGTGAGAAAATGGAGATAAACAGGAGTAAGTGACTTGCCCAGGGTCATGCAGTTGGTAAACGTCTGAGGCTAGATTTGAAGTCAGGAAGATGAGGCTTCCTGACTTCATTTTGGTCACTGCACCAACTAGCTGCCCCAAACACTTACAAAGCCCTTAAAATACATTTTTATTTGATTCTTAAAACAACCACATGAAACAGTAAATGAGGAAGCAGACTGAGAAGAATCAAGCAGCTTCCTTTGTTGCTTCTCTTGTGATGAAGAAGATGATAGAGAAGTAAGAATGTCCCCTGACTGAAGGTGGGAAGTGGAAACCAGGGGAATGGGGGGGGGGGAAGTAAATATGTCATAAAAGGTAGAAACAGACAAAGACAGAGAGACAAACAGAGGGGGGAAGGGAGAGAAAGAGAGGGAGAGGGAAACAAAAAGAGAGAGAGACAAAGAGCCAGAGAGAGGTGGGGGTGGAGAGAAGGAGGGAAAAGGAGAAAGGGAGAGGGGGATGGAGGGAAGGAGGGAGAAAGACAGAAAAACAGAGAGGAAGGGGAGAGAGAGAGAGAGAGAGAGAGAGAGAGAGAGAGAGAGAGAGAGAGAGAAAGAGAGAGAGAAGAGAAGAGAAGAGAAGAAAGAGAAGAGAAGAGAAGAGAAGAGAAGAGAAAGAAGAAAGAGAGAGAAAAGAAAGAGAAGAGAAGAGAAGAGAGAGAAGAGAGAGAAGAGAAGAGAAGAGAGAGAAGAAAAAAGAAAGGAGAAAGAAGAGAGAGAGAAAGAAAGAGAGAAGAGAGAGAGAGAAGAAAAAGAGAAAGGAGAAAGAAGAGGGAGAGAAGAAAGAAAGAGGAGAGAGAAGAAAGAGACAGAGGAGAGACAGAGACAGAGATAGACAGAGAGAGGCAGTGACTTGAAGCTGACCTTTGTTTCTTTTTCCTATAAAATACTCTTCTTGCTTCTGACTCTGTTGAATTCCCTGAGAACTTGCCCCTTAACTTGGAGACAAACTGAGTTTACAGATTCTTTTGCCGTACCCTAGGGACCCTCGTATTGTCGGGGTGCCCTCTGTCTCAGCACTATGACCTGAATTCAGATCCTGCCTCTGTCACTTGCTCCCAGAGGAACTCAGACAAATCATTGAATTTCTCGGTGTCACGAGTCTCTCTCTCCCCCTACCCCCCCCTCACTGTCAGCTGTGGGACTTGGGCCGGATGATCCCTCAGAGCCTTTCCCCTCCAAATCTGTGATTTTCTGCCCCCAGGAGCTCCCCACAAGAGTATTAGCAGAGAGAAAATATTTACCTAGAAGTGTACTTTTCTGAATACATCCTTGCAAGGGAAAGTCTCATTTCCCAGAAAACCGTCTCAAGTCCTTTCCTCCACCCTCTTCCACTTCCTGTCTGATTCAGGGAGCAAGCTCTTGTTCCTTTGAACTTTGCCATGTTCCCTTCTCCATGATTATCATCCTCCTCTCGCAGCAGAGTTATTTATTATTATTATTTTCCTAGAGCACGGCTCCGGGTCAGCAGCTGGCCTACCTCCGACGCAGAATTGGAACTCGGTCCTCCGGCTCTCGGCCATGTCAGGCTCCCGTCTCATATCCCTAAAAAAATCTTTCCAGATGAACACTGAAGCTGAAAACGCCCCTGGGGGCTCAGACGTGTCAATCCTGTTGCTGGGGAGCATTTTCCTCTCCACATCTTAGCATTTATTCTCATAAATCAGATCCTTTGTCCTGAGTGCGAGCTCTCCCGGATTGATGGCCTTCACTGAATTTTCGCCTCCTTCCCTATCTCCCATGTGGGACTATTTCTCCATCACCCCTGGTGTTCACAATTTCAAGTTGTTGTTGTCATGAGAAAGTGATGAACGGAGCAGTCATCTATAACTGGGGTATTCAGCCAGTCGCCTCCTCTCTCCTTAATTACACACAGCCATTGACCAACAGCTTGTTTTTTAGCCAAGTTGTTTTTTCTGGGTTTGGGATGTGTGGGGGGTAGGAGAAGAGATAAGGATGAGAATACAAGGCATTTTTTTAAACTGATTTATTTTTTTCTGAGGCAATTGGGGTTAAGTGACTTGCCCACGGTCACACAGCTAGGAAGTATTAAGTGTCTGAGGCCGGATTTGAACTCAAGTCTTCCTGACTTCAGGGCTGGTGCTCTACCATCTAGCTGCCCCCCCCCTTTTTTTTTTTACTGACTTTGATAATATTCTCAAAAGCTTCAATAAGTGATAGAGAAATATATTTTTTTTCCTAAATAAAAAATATATAAAGTTTTTCCCTAAAGACTTTTTTATATTTAGAAAACCAAGCATTAATGGCATGATGATTTCCCCCTCAATTCCTTTATAAATATTTTGCCTTCTCTGTGAATTGCCTTTATCTGAGTAGAATAAAAGCTTTCTGAGGGCAGGATCAGGTACCAGCAACTAGTGCAGTACTAATGCCTGATCACGGCCGCCTCCGGGAAATTTAAAAACCAAGGTAAGGATTGGCCATCCTAGGCCCATCTTTCACCACATAGAAGCCATTTACTCCCCTGCTTTGTTTTTTGAAACGTTAATTAGCATGATTCATGTTACTATTTCTGCCCTTCGTCCACTTCCAGGTCTTTTGTATTTCTGAATTCTGAGAAGGGGACATGTAGGCTCATGTTATCCTGCAGACACAATAATTTGAGAGACGGGAATAGCTAAGACACTTTCACATGGAAAATGTTGCCTCCACTGTGGTCATCATGGCATGGGGCTGGGAAAAAGACATTTTCTTTCCACAAGCCCTAGGAAGGGAAAGTGTAACTGAGTCACTGGGGAGGGGCGAGGGAGCCAGGCTGTATTTGCAGGGAAATATGAGCCACAGTTCCCCAGACACCTTGGAGTAAGTCATATTTACCTGTGGGTAAGTCTTGTTTCTCTGCTGGCGAGAGGCCTTGCCAGAGCCAGAGTGAGACCAATAAGAAAAGAATGCTTTTTTCTTTTTCTGCCATCTTACCTCCTTCCAAAGTCTTTAGTTTCTTCTGTGATTTCTGGGGAAAACCTCTTAAAAGACCAATCGGATGAAGCTTTGCTTTCATGACTTTTTGTTTTGGAGACAGAGATTTAGAGCTGGGAGGGGCTTTAGAGGCTTTGTTCTACAGGTGAAGAAACTGAGTCCCTTCAAGGACAAGTGATTTGCCCAAGCCCTGAATCTAGAGTATTTTCTGCATCACATGCTGTTCCTTTATTACATTTATGTTGAACATATTTAAGCTTTATCATATTTATGTTTTTATTAAAAATGGTTTTGAAAATGGCTGAACCTCAATTTTACCTTCTATAGCTATATACTCCTCACCTCTATTCCATAGCTTCAATCTCTTGCCTCCCCATTATTTTAAAATGAATATTATAGGGGCAGCCAGGTGGGAGGGGATAGAGACCAACCTGAAACCAGGAGGACCTGAGTTCAAATATGACCTTAAGACACTTAACACTTCCTAGCTGTGTGATCCTGGGCAAGTCACCTAACCCCAATTGCCTCAGCAAAAAAAAAAAAAGATACTATAGATTGCAAACGGCAGGTAGTGCAGGGGGATGGGGGTGGGGGTGGGGGTGGAGTGTTGCTTCCAGAATTAGGAGGCACAGTTTTGAATCCTGGCTCAAACACTGACTAAGGCTGTGCAGTAGGATCAGGCACTTCATCCGGGCTTCCTTAGTTTAAGTTTGGAAGAGACATCCCTCTCCGGTGTTTGTGTAGAAAATATTCCATAAAACTTAAAAAGCTCCGGCAATAGGAATTGTTTTATTATTATTATTATTATTATCTGTGGCTGATAATACCCTCAGCATAGAACCTAGTATAAATGCTTGATTAGTAGAACACGTCAATTAATCAACAAACATTAATTAAGCCCCTACTGTGTGCCCAGTGCTGTGCGAGGCGCTTCGGATACAAATATCCAAAAAAGGGAACAATTCCTGCTCTCCGGAAGCTTAAGAAGAAGAAGGTTAGTGGGAGAGAAAATAAGGCCCGGTGCTAAGTATATACAGAATAAATAGGAACAAGTAGTTAAAGACCAGGGAGCTTGGGAGGGACGAAGCTGGAAGGGGGGGAAAAGGGGAGGGTAATCAGGGTAGCCTTCAGGCAGAAGGTGGGACTGTGTCTCTAAGTGAGAGAGTTCATGAGGCTGAGGGATAGCCCTTCTGGGGTGGAGGAGGGAGAGGTGGGGGAGGAGCCAGTCCGGACACAGACAGGAGAGGGATGACCGGTCTGGCTGGCCAGAAGGGTGCTGGGAGAAGAGTAAAGCATGATGAGGCTGAAAAGATAAACAGAGCCGGGTTGTAAAGGGCTTCAAAAGCTCCACAGAGGAATTGACATTTCATCCTACGGGCAATAAAAAGCCGCCGGAGTTTCTTGAATGGAAGATTGACACGGTCAGTCCGTGCTTGGGGAAGATCCCTGCGGGCGCCCTGGGAAGGACAGACTGGGCCGGGGGTGGAGTTAGAGCAGGGAGGCAGGGGGAGGGCCGTGAGGGCCCAGGCGGTGCTGTGGTGGATGGGGAGAGACCAGAGCAGCTTTGGGACCCGTGGAGGCAGAAAGGGATTGGATGTGTGGGGCGAAATCTCACACGCAACATGTCCAAAAAAGGGCTTAGTTATTAGACGAATCGTCTTCCTGCTGTTCAGAATTGGCCTTTTTCTGTGATGAGCATGGCAGCTGCAAGGGCCGAAGCACCAGAAAGTGGCAAATAAAAAAGAAGAAATTGGCAAATTGTGAACAGAGGGAAGTGAGCGGCGGCGGCGGGGGTGTAAATAATTCCTTTTCGGCCGGGGTGAGTTTGAGATGTCTCTGGGACCTGCAGACGGAACTATCCCAGAGGCGATCGGGAATGGAGGCCTGAAGCTCGGGGGAGAGAGTCAGCCTGGGTGTATGGGATTCTCTGAATCCTCTCCCTTATATCACCGAAGATGAAAGAGCCCCCGAGAGCGCTCTCTCCAATGGGATGGCCCCTTTTTGGCTCCCATCTGCGTTATCAGTAATTCTCCTTTCTGCCGGCGACTGTTCTGCACGAAGTTCTGGCCCGGCCCGGGGAGCAGTATGGATGGCTCAGGGTCATCCGAGGCGCCACATGCCAGTCTGATGCCAGTTGTCAGAGCCCGAGGAGCAAAGGGCCCGAGTTCTGCCTTGTCTGTAAGAGGGTGGCTGGTGTGCCGGCTCCCGGCTCCCGGCTCCCACTTTGGGGCCCAGAGCTCTCCGGAGGCTTACCTGCCCCGGAAGCTTCTAGCGCATTCTGGTCTTCTGGCTTCTGGTCTAGGAAAGGAGCCCTGTGGCTTTCTGCTTAAAAAGCTGAAAGGCTCCAAGGCTTTCGGATGTGAGGGGCTTCGGGGCCGCCCTCTTGGCTTGCCCAAGCCCACCTGCTGGGGCTCTGCCCTTGCCGTGCCAGCTTCTTGTCAATCTGAGCCGGTCTCTCCATTTCCTAATCATCCTTAGGCCGGAGCCTTTTTCTTTTGCCTTTCCTAGAGTGCATGGGTGGGAATCGGGCTGTTCTGCTCCTAATTGCTCTATCGTGGGGACTCAACATCTGATTACAGGATCCTAAGGATCTTGGCAACACGGAGAGTGTTGCGTGAAAGAAAATAAAACCGGGGGATTCTAAGACACGGCTCAAAAATTCTTTACTGTAACAAGAGGTCAGAGAGAGGTTATCGGCCCCATTTTTTCCCTTTTTATAGAAAACTCTAGAGGGATTAAGCCCAGTCACCTAGGCCAGACGGGACAAAACCAGGATGGAAAGGATGAGGGTAGTGATAGGAAAATAAGTGACCTGCAGGAAGAGGGTCTCTAAGTCAGGTGAATAAATTCAATCCAACACAATTCATGAGTGTTGGGGAGTCTAAGATAATGGCGACCCCTCAAATTTCAGCTCTAAAGGTTGACCACTGGGGAGAAGGCCGGAGGCCTAGTTAGGAAAAGGTTATCCTAGATCTGTTGTGACACGTCTGCGTCTTGTTTACTGGACAGTGGAGGGCCTGAAGGGGCAGTTGGACAAGAGTTAGAGACCTCAGACACTGTCTCCAAATGACTCTGCGGTAACTAAGAAGTTGGTTAATGGGAGGCCTTCGAAAGTGGCGTCCAAAACACTTACTTTTGACTCCACGAGGTACCGAGCGTTGTCTGATCTTTCCAGTGGCAGCTCTGGCTGAGGGCTACAGTTCAACTGATCGCCCAGCAACAGCTTCAGTAGATATTGCCATGGTAGCAATTAATTGATAAGCATTTATTAAGGGCCTACTGTGTGCTTGGCACTGGGTACGGGGGATATGAAAATGGCAAAAGGCGCACCCTGCACTTACCCTTTAATGGGGGAGACAGCATGCATACAAATGTGTACCAAGGGAACTACTGTAGAGCAGACTCTCAGACCTTGGAAAAGGTCTCAAAGGAAGATCAAAAGGCCTTCTAAAGATGCGCAGAATGAATATGATGGTACCTAATAGGGGAGGACACCGAGAGTATCATGGAAGTGCCTTTGGAGCATGTGTAGACATTCTGTAAGTGGTTCTGATCTGCTAAGTGGTTAGGAGAAGCCTTCTTCTCCTGCTCAAGTAGCTGGAACTTGAGCCTTACAAAAGCCTCAGATGACCATCTCATCCATCTTTGACCCCTTTACTTCCAGTAGCCGCTGGGAGACAATCCTGCAAGTGGAGAGCTGAGAAATGGAAATCCTTGACCTCTATTTCTTGTTGTTTTTTTCCCCTGTCCAAAGGGAGGCAATTGCAGACTCTGATTATCAAGTTTTGAGGTCGGGAGAGGGGACTCAGGAATCCCAGGGTCCCAGCATCCCAACTTACCAACCAGTTGAAAAGGGCTGGCCATAGCCATGTGTTTAGACAGAGCCAGTTACATGTAGCCAAGGACTTATGTTATGGTGACTTCCCCAAAGCAGGCTCCTCAGCCTCTGCATACAGAGAACCGTAATCAGAGGCGCTCTGTATTCTGCACATGTGCCAATCCCTGATACAAAAGAAAGGAAACACCAAAAAGATAAGAAAGGTGGTCAGTTCCCCTCCTCCCCTTCCTCCTTCTCCCCCACCCAGTTTCCTCCCTTCCTCCCCAGCCTGGTTAAGCTCCTGGCACCTGGGACCAGTGACTTCATGGTGGAATAAGCCAGGAGACCAGAAGAGAGGAAGGACTTGTCCTTGCCTACTCTTGCTGCTGTTAAGTGTTGTCATTCAGAACCTGCCTCCTCTGTAAAAGGTTCTGGGAGTCCTCAGATCTTTCAGCCTGGCAGCCAATCTGAGAACTCTCAGCAGTTAGTCACTGCTGCCCTCCCAAGTTTCCCTGTGATTGTCTAGGAGCGGGTCAACTATCTGCTCATGCTCTGAGAAAGGCCACGGGGAGCCTGGGTGGGGACGGGAGGGGGCTGGAAGAAACCCATGAAGGAGATCCAGTGCCTATTTGTCAGAAGGCCAAAGCATTCTGGTGTTCTCGCTCCCCCACTGCTGGCAGATTTCCTATTTTATCCACCAGTACTCCACCCACCCCTTCACCGAGATCGGATTGCTGGATTTAGAAATAGTGGAACCCCCCCTGAGCAGAGAAGCGACGTTATTGCACAGGGAAAAAGAACTGGCTGGGAGAGAAGATTTGTTTGCCATTGTCTGTGCAGCAAAAACATCCCATCTCAGGGCTGCAGGAAGAGCTCAGCTTCGCTTGTAATTACATGTATGTTTGGCTTATTTAATGCAGTTGCTCTAAGTGAAATCATGTGGCTCGGAGTTGGTAACGATGCTAATGAAGTTATACAGTGAGAGAAGATTACGCTCTGCAGCAGAGAAAATAAACATCTTGGGCTTTGCCTCAATGTTTATCTTCAATAAATACTTCAGCTTTCCCTCAGTAATTATCTCCCCATTGCAAACTGTTATCCAGTCACAACGGTTAATTCCATTAACATTACTGCTTAAATGCATCCTCTTGGTGCGGAAGAGATCATTGTGCTGTCGGTAAACCTTCAGGGTCTCGGGGAATTTTGGAATTAAAATTCCAAAAAAGAAAAGAAATTAAAAAAGGAATAAAAATGTGGAATAATAAAAGTATATTATTCAGACATATGTATGTATCTCAAAGCTGAGAGAGAAATAGAGGAGAGACAAACAGAGATAGAGAAAGAGAAGAGAGACAAATAGAAGCAGAGAAATGAGAGATAGAAAGAGAATAGGAGAGAGAGAGAGAAATAGAAGCAGAGAAATGAGAGAGAAATAGAGAGAAGAGAAAAAGAGGGAGAGAAATAAAAGTAGATAAGTAAGAGAGACAGAAAAACAGAAACAGAAAGAGAGGAGACAAATAGAGATTATATAGAGAGAAATAGAAACAAATAGAAGCAGAGAAATAAGAGAGACAGAAAGAGAAACAGAGGAGAGACAAATAGAGATCTAGAGAGAGAAATAGAGACAAATAGAAGAGAAATCAGAGAGGCAGAGAAAGAAATACACACACAGAGAAGAGATAAAGAGAGAAGTAAAGACAAATAGAAGCAGAGAAATCAGAGAGACGGAGAGATAGGGACAGAGAAACAGAGAATAATATTGTTATTGTTCAGTTGTTTTAGCTGTGTACAACTAATAGCGAACCCATTTGGGGTTTTCTTGGCAAAGATATTTTTTCATTATGTTGCCATTTCCTTCTCCACTACATTTTACAGATAAGGAAACTGAGGCAAAGAGGGTTAAATAAATTGTCCAGGATCATACTCAGCAAAAAATATGTTTTACGCATTTTGCTGGAGAGTTCTCTTAATTAATCTTTGCAGAGATAAATGTGGAATTAAAAAAAAAAACCCAAAAGGCTAAGAAAGAAATCTCACGCAGTGCTATCTATAGCAGTTATATGTGGGTTGCATCAGCCTTGTAGTTACAGGTAACTATCAAAGAGGGTTAATATTGTTGGGCTCTAGGGAGCTGATTTCTTTTTTTTTATTATTATTAATAAAGCTTTTTATTTTTCAAAACAGATGCATGGATAATTCTTCAACATTGACCCTTGCAAAATCTAATGTTCCACTTTTCCCCTTCCCCCATTTTCTCCCCTAAATGGCAAGTAATCCAATACATGTTAAACATGGTAGAAATATATGTTAAATCCAATATAAGCATACATATTTATACAATTATTGTGCCGCACAAGAAAAATCACATCAAACCAGAAAAAAATAAGAAAGAAAACAAAATGCAAACAAACAACATCAAATAGAGTGAGAATGTTATGTTGTCCTCCACACTCTGTTCCCACAGTTCTCTCTCTGGGTATAGATGGTTTTCTTCATCACTGAGCAAGTGGAGCGGGTCTGAATCATCTCATTGTTGAAGAGAGCCGCTTCCTTCAGAATTGATCATTGTATAATCTCGTTGTTGCTATGTACAATGATCTCCTGGTTCTGCTCATTTCACTCAGCATCAGTTCCTATAAGTCTCCCCAGGCCTCTCTGAAACCATCCTGCTGATTGTTCTTACAATAATACTTAGGGAGTTGATTTCAAGCAGATTGAAACCCTATAATGAGGTAGGTGTTCGGTTTTCTTCCCTTTGTAAGGAAAATGCATAAGTCTTGTGGCTGCTGCTAACTTGGAAATGCAGTATGTCCATTCTGTTATGAACTAAATCAAGATATAAGAATTGGGCAGTAAAAATCGGCTTCCTTCACCAGAGTCTGCTCCAGGCTCCCATGGTAGTCTGGTGGAGAGACCACCAGAAAATAAGCCCTGTAGATGCTCCAAGCTGAAAAAGTTTGCAATGTAGCAGGAGTGGTGGACCGCATGAAGATTCGTCAAGAGAAGTTGACCAGAGATGAATGGCTGGTTGGATTTTTTCCCTCTGTAACAATTCCTGAAGACTATAGTCTGAGAGTAGAAGCAGTGACTGTGTAAATAAAATCATTAATCTCTGGAAATTGTTGGCATAAAAATCAGTTTTTGAAATCATCTTGAGATCAGTAGGCAGGTGGGGAAAAAGTACATATTCAACTCTGATGGTTTCTCAGCACTAAATGAAGGAAAAGTGAATTGTTAAATGTAACCCATCCCTGATATTTGTATTCTTCACCAAGGGAGAATTACTCGATTCTCCAGTATCTCGATGCTCCATCTCTACATCCGAGGCAGGATAGATGAGAATTTGAGGGAGGAGAGATCCTGGTCTTCTGGTTACAACTATGAGAGAGAAGGCACTTGGATTCCTGATTACCTTCAGTTCCTGAGGGGAGAAAAAGACGGGAAAGAAATTGACATTTAGAGGACTTGGTATCTCAATCATGTCCTTCCATCTGGCTGATTATTCTAAAAACTTTGGAGAATTTCCCCTTAGATAAGATACAGGACTTTCTTGCTTGTTTGAGTTGAGATCTCTCACTTTTCATAGAGGAACTTAGTCACTCCACACATTGCCTGATTGTAGATTTCCATCTACATTTCTGCTTACTGTCAGCTTAAAAGCATCGATTAGTTATCTGCTCCCTTGTTCTTGATGTATGTATATGTGTGTGTCTATAAATAAATAAATTTATATATAGAGAGAGAAATATATATATATCTTGGATCACTCCTCTATTCAAATATAGTAATAGGAGCTCATCTTTAATCCTAGAAATTATTTCTCTAAAGTTAATACTATTTTGAGGGCAGATAGATGTAATTCTGTCCCAGAATCTCCCTTTTAGAGATCCAAGTGGTTAGACTCTTGCCAATCGCCTGCTTCTTTCCTGGAAGGAAACCAAGTGTCCCTTGGAGAAGGGTGGGCGGAGGAGACTGGATAAATCGATGTATATTTGCCTGTGAGATGCGTCTACATAGACCTTTGGGGATACACACACAACCTACATGAACAACACAGATATTATATCTCTTATTTGTGATTCACAGAATCATCGACTTAGAAAGGACTTTGGGGCTCTGGAGTCCAATTTCCCTATTTTACAGATAAGGAGGTTTGGAGGAATTAAGTGATTTTCAGCATCTGAGAAGGGGAGTGAGGAAAGAATGGATAAGAATTTAGATAGCGCCTACTATGTGCCAGGCACTGTGTTTAGTGCCTTTTAATAGCAACAAATATTTTCTCATTTGATCCTCTCAACAACCTTGTGTAATAGCTGATAATTGGTATGGATTTCTTTTATATCATTCAATTGTAAGCTTCTTGGGGATAGGGACCATATTTTCTTTCTTTTTCTATCCCCAGTGTTTAGCATAGTGCCTGGCACATAGTAGGCATTTCATAACTATTTATTGATTAATTGATATTATACCCCCTGCTGCTGAAATTATCAATTATTTAATTAATTAGAGCTGAATCTCTTGTGTTCTTTAAGTAGACTACCATTTTTGTTATTGTTCAGTCGTGTCTGACTCTTCATAATCCCATTTGGGGTTTTCTTGGCAAAAATACTGCAGCTCTTTTTACAGATGAGGAAACTTAGATGAACCGAGTTAAGTGACTTGCCTAGAGTCACACGAGTAGTAAGTGTCTGCAGTCTGATTTGAACTCAGGAAAGTGAGTGTTCCTAACTCCAGTCCCAGAACTCTATCTACTTTATATAACTTAGTAGACCATCTTATCCTCTTTGCTTGTACTTATTCTTTTAATTTATTTTTCTTATTTGTTACAACTACTACTTCTAGAACTATATCAGATGAGAATCATGATCTTGGACATCTTTGCTTTACTTCTGTTCCTATTGGAGAAGCCTCCGATTTCCCCATAACTTCATAATGTGAAGGAAAGGTCCACATATTCTTGTACTTTTTGATGCTTTTTTTAAAAACAGAAATGAATATTGAATTTGCAAAAGCTTTTCCTGTGTTTTTTGACTTAATTTTGTGATTTTAATTGTTTTTGTTGTTAATATTATTTGTTATATTTATCATTATCCTATTACCAAATCAATCCTGCATTCTTATTATAATTCTAATCAGATCATCGTATATAATATTTTAATATGTTCCTGTAACTTCTTGGATAATTTTTCTTCAATAACCTTGTTTCAATATTAATTAGGGATATGAGTCTGTATTTTTCTTTCTTTTCTTGTCTTTTTGGTTTAGGAATTGACTATAATTTTATCACAGAAAAAATTTTTTGAAATCAGTTTATATAATATTGTAATTAATTGATCTTTGAATACTTGCTAGAATTGACTTGATTTTGTTCCCCACTCCCTCCCTTTGGGAGATCACTTGTGACTTCTTTAATTACTTTTGCTGAGATTGGATTATTTAAATATTCCATTTCTTGTTCTGGTTACCTGGAAATTTGAAACTTTTGTAAATATTTCTTCATATCACTCACTATCAACCTTTTGGCATGTGATTAGGCAAAATGGCCTGCTATAACATTTCTTTTATTTCCTCTTTGTTTTGATTTTTTTTTTTTAATTTTGATGTCAACTTGGTTTTCCTCCTGATAAAATTAAATTAGCAAATGGTCTATTAATTTAAAAAAAATCCTAATATTAACTCTTTTTGTTTGCTTTCAGCTTTATTAAATTCTTTTTTTTTATTTTCAGAATGTTAATTTTGGCATTTAATTTGGAGTTTTAGATTTGTTTCTTTTTTTAGTTTTTTTTTACTCAAATACCCAATTTTTAGAAATCTATTTTTCATCTCTTCTGTTGATGGAGGTATGTAAAGATACAGATTTTCTCCTAAGGACTGCTTTTACTGCATCTCAGAAGTTTTTGTGTGTTTTCTCATCATTTTTTTTTGATGAAAATTTTTTGTCATTTCTATAATTTGTTTTTGACTCATCATTCTTTAGGTTTAAATTATTTATTTTCCAATTAGATTTGAATTCATTTTTCAAATGCCCTTTATTGATCATAATTATTATTGATCTAAAGTTAGTAAAATATTTTTAATATTTCTCATTTTCTTTTTTTATTCATAAGAGTTTTATGCTCTAATACCTGGCCCATTTTTGTCAAGAAATGTGCTATTCCTTTCTATTCTCATTCAATTTCCAGGCATCTATCATATCTAACTATTCTAAAATTCTATTCAGGGTCTGAGTTCTTTTTTGCTTATCTGTCAGATTTGTCTTGATCTGAAAGGGGCACATTGAGATCTCAATTATTATAAGTGCTGTCTATTCTTTTCTGTAATTTGAGTAGTTTCCCCTTTAAGCATTTTGATGTTTTGACATTTGATGCCCATATATTAAGTAAGGATACTATTCATTGTCTGTAGTGCTTTTAGATATAAAATAGTTCTCCCTTTTGACCATTTGTATTCGACTTTTTTAGTTAATCTCTGCTCTACTCCCTCATTCTACCTTTATATGAATATTTGTTTCCAGTGGGTTTTGTCCAATAACATATTTTTGGATTCTATTTTCTAATTCATTTGGTATCTTCTTCCATTGTATGGGTGACTTAGCCATTCATATTCATACTTATGATTGATAATTTCCTACTATCATAGTTAGTCTTTTTTCTCTTTTCTTCCCACTCAATCTTTTCAAAGAAGATAATAAGAGGGGGAAAATAATAATTCTCACTAGCTATTTATAACTGAGGCATTTTCCTTCCACTGGAATTCCCTTTCTCTTTTCATGTAGTTCAGACCCCAACTATTAGTATTTATACTTTCTTCTTTTCTCTTTTAATACTCCTCATTATGATCCACTACCCAGAGTTGAAGTTTCTTTTCCTTGTGACTTTTCCCTCCTCCTGCTACTCAGTTTAATGTGTTTATAGACCAAGCTCTTTGTATGTTTATGTGTGTGTTCAACTATGTCTTGTTTGTATCAGATAAAAGTCAAAATTAAGTGATGCTATCTTTACCCTATTCCATCCTCCATATTTGTATACTCTTCTTGAATATCCCAATTATGAGAAATAGTAAGTTCCTCTTCCTTCCTCATTTCTTAGTCATTCTTTTTTCCTTTTTTTTCCTTTCTTTCCATAAGACCTTAGAAACAAAAAAAGACTAATCCCCAGAACCTGTGTTTATCTTATTTACTTTTCTTTATGACCTCTGAAAATATTAGGACTCTGAAGGGATATTTATCGTTTCTCCCTTTGGCTGCCTATTAAAGGCAAATTCACAAGGGTTCTCACGAACTATAGTTTTATTAGTTAGTATCAAAAAGTACCTTTAAAACAGGGCAATCATTCTCAGGAGAGCCAACCTGGAAATATAAGTTGGTAGAATAGATAGATATTTTGGAAACACTACTGTATTAGAGAATGACACAATTTTTTTTTAATCTAAAATTATCGTTATCTATCCATTATCCATTACCTGAAGGGTGATTATTTTGTTTATCGATATCTAGATTTTTCTGCTGGTTTCACTATTCATTAGAAACCCATCCAGAGGATTATCTAAAAGGTAAACTCAAAGTGGTTTATTTTCCTTGTCATTTAATGATTCTGAGGGGAAAATATAGTAAAGCACCCTAGAAAATGATTAAAATTAAACTTGATGGTTATCTAAATTTTAAGCATCCAGATTCTTTTCATCTCCTCCTCTAATTAGCAATAATGTAGGCTGAAGTATGTTCGACACATGAACCCCTGTGAACTGCAAATTTTGGAATAAAGATGTGTGAGCTCTCTATAGAAGTCTTCTTAAATGAAATAAGGTTTCCCAACTGGGAAACATGCCTGAGATTGAGCTCGATGCCAGACTGTTGCTAAATAGTCTTCTAGAGGAATTCAACACAAGAATATGTCTGGAGCTTATAAATCTGAGAATCTCCTCACCATCTTCTCATCACCCTGCCAGTGCCCACGACAGTGTGATCTCTCCCATATGAGCAAATTGTCCAGTTAAGACAGAGATGGGGGCTGTGAGCAGTTTGAATCTCCAAGAAACACTTCTCTTTGAGAGTATAGATCACAAGAAAAGGGGAAAAGAAAAATATTAAATCTGAGGTTTGGGGAAGTTTGAATGGAGAGAGGTTTCCTACTTTATCAGGTACAGTGCTTTGGCATTTCTTCCCAGCTTTCTTTTCAAAATTCAACACATTCTTTCTTTGAAAGCTGAGACTCTTTTGATCTACTTCCCCATTCTAAAGATAAGGAAAGTGAAATGGCTGATATAAGGTCATTAAACTGGGATCATAACCACATTCTCAATCATTCTTACAAAGTTATAGATACGTGGTTGATTAAGAACTCTAGGGCCCACTTTGCCAAGGCAGCCTGGGTCCTGTAACAAATTTGTCTCACAAAAACCATCCCTGAAGCTGATCTAGGTCAGATTATATAAAGTGCTTTGGAAATACCTCAAATGGATTCTCTTTAAACCCGCTGCCCAATGGCATTTTTACCTCCGACCATCAGTCCTTACCACATTTGTTGAGCGTCCTAGGAATATTTCCTCTAAGTGAAATGAACGCCCGAAGTTCCAGAAAAGAAAATATTGGCACTCTATTTCCATTTTTATTCGCATTCAACTTCACAGGCTATTTCTTTTTATACTAAATCCTTTTCAGAGTCCCAGATCTCTGGGGCTAATGTGCACGGGTGACTTAAGTGGACGAGTCGAGGTATCACGGAGGTACCTTTCTCCAGCCTGGCCAAGTCGCATAATTAATTCTGAAGCATTCAGTCTGGAGTTATGAGAGCAGTCCCATTTTTATGGTTTAATGTCTCATCTGTCCCCATGCAGTGGACCGGTTCCCTCCCATAAAGCACATGATTTGACATATGGTTCTTCCTACTCACAAAATGAGCCCAAACTTGAAAGGATTCCACACTATAATCACCTTTTATTATTTTTAAAGTGTTAGCTCATCACTTTGAGGGACTTGTTTGGAATGGGAGGGGGTGCACGTGTGTGTGTGTGTGCGCGCACTGTGGCCCCCAAAGGAGAGAAGAGGAAGGAGGGGATGATGAAAACATTAATTTTCTCCGGTGATGGGTTCACATCTGTTTAAAACTGTAGCATGGCAAATCTTGTGAAATCTCCAAGAAGAGTGTCTCCCTCCAGACCAAATAAGTCCCAAAGCATAAAGAAATCATTGAAAGACCCTGGAGGGGAGCCAGGAGGCCTTGGCTAATGATCACCTAATCTCCCCTCCTCTAACCCTACCCTCTGATTTGGACTTCAAGGCTTCCTCAGGATGCTGCTCCATGACCTGCACACTGGAGAGCAAGACTGGAGCCCAAGGCAGAACCCTGAGGAAGCAGGAGCTGGGAGGAGGATGGGAAGAGGAAAAGTGGACAGTCCCCTTCCACCAAAACGACTTCTCCCAGCCAAAAAGGGCAGGCGGGATCCGTGACACATTGGCCAAGAGTGCTGGCTCTGGCCGGCCTTGGACACTTCTTTCTGGCACTCACTTCAGTTTCCTTGCCTGTAAGGTGAAGGCCCAAGAGGAGTATGGGGGTATTTAAGGATCCCTTGACCTAGCGTTACCTGTATGAATTTTATTTTTGCAAACATTTTATTTTTTAATTTAATTTAATTTTTTTAAGCTTATACATATGTATGTTCCTGGCCTGGGGACAAAATTTTTTAAAAATTATTTTAAAAAGCACCCCCCTTTTTTTTCCTTTTCACCTCAGTTCATCATATCCCCAATGAACTCTGGAACATAGGAGCACAGGATTGGGTTTAGGAGATAGTTTTGTTCTGGAGAGAGACATGGAGAAACCTCTTGGAACACTACAATGCCATTGAAACAATGACCACAATCATGATGGAAAGCAACCATCACAAACTCCTTTGCATTTTTAATTTCTCTGGAACTAGATTTTGTTTAAATGATTTGGGTGTTTAAGAACAAGAAGGAGTTTTTCTGCTGACTGCAGAGGAATTTGGACCTGCTGAGATGTGCCCGGTGTTAATTATTGATTATTTTAGCTCTTCCAGTTCAGGTAAAGCTTTTAGGACTGACCTTTGACGCCGGCTGTACTTCTAACCAGGCTGGTTGCTTTAGAAAGTCTATCAGGTTTTTTCTTTTGAAGGACACTAAAAGACAAGCCTCCAAGTCTGGGGTTCCCAACAACAGAAAAAGATAAACACATTATATATAATTCTGTACAAATTAAAAACCTAAAACAACTGACCTTTTAATTTGACTTTTAAAAAAATATCAACAACAACAATAATAATACCCAACATTCAAATAATGTTTTTAGATTTGCAAAGCTCTTTACAAATATTATCGCATTTTATCCTCATAATAACCCCAGGAAATCTCCCTATTTTACAGATGAGAAAATTGAGGCAGAGATTAAGTAACTTTCCTAACGTCCCATAGCTAATTCAGTGTCTAAAGCTAGATCTGAACTCAGGTTTTCCTTCAGGTGAGAAATCAACTGTTTGTGTACAGTAGCAACAATCATAACAACAGCCTTTATGCAGAATTTTGAGGTTTTTGAGGTTTCAATGTTACCTCATTGATCCTTACAAGGTAAATGGCCTTTTTGTGGATGAGGTAATAGGCAAGTGAGGATAGAAAAGTTCCCCAGGATTACATGGTTAACTAGTCAGTATCCAAGGCAGGATTTGATTTTGGGTTTTCTTGCCTCTAAGACCTCGTCTGGATCCCCGGCATCATCTAACCACAATAAAGTCGCCTCTTGGTTAAATATACATTTGTGATTTCATTTGTCATGTGTGCAATCACCTGTGAAGATTGTGGTTCTTTTGTGCCTCCCCATTCTAGCTTATTCTTATATCCTTTCGTAAATTCTCCACAGAGAGATTTACTTGTAAAGAAGTTTGTTGTTTATCGCTCTGTCATTTTTCAGTTCTGTCTGGCTCTTTATGACTCTATCTGGAGTTTTCTTGGCACAGATCCTGCCATTTCCTTCTCCAGCTCATTTTACTGATAAGGATGTGGAGACAAACACACTTAAGTGACATGGCTGGGAAGCATCTGAGATCAAATTTGAACTCAGATGAGTCTTCTTGACTTCAGACCCAGTACTCTAACCACTGTGCCACCTAACTGTGGTCTAAAGAAGTTAAAGTTTTTTTTCAATTCATAGTTCTTCTTTTAATATTACCTATATGAATTTTATTTGTGCAAACATTTTACTTTTTACGTTATACATATATGTCCATTTTTTATATATTTCCATATGAGTCATGTTGGGAGACAAAAATCAGAATAAAAGGGGAAAATCATGAGAAAAGAAAGAAGGAAAAAAGGTGAAAATAATAGGCGAAACTAAATTTTCTATAAGAGAATTTGGAGTGGGAAACTCCATTTGTGTGATTTAATGTCTAGGGTAAAAATTCTCTGCACTGATGTAGATAAGCAGCTTCTGTAAGTTATTTATGGTTCGTGGAGAGTTGTCCAAGTTCAATGAGAAATGAGGTGACTTTTTCAAAGGTCATGGAGCTAGGATTTGTCATATCAGAGACTTGAACCAGAGACTTCCTGACTCCCTGTCTTCTTATCAGTCTTGCTACTTTGAAAATAAGGTTCAACTTGCATGCAATTTTTCAGAAATCCATCTACTGTGGAAAATGAGAAATATTTATGGAGTCCAAATGTGGGGATATCAACAATGCCTTTGTGGGGCTGTAAGTGAAGAGATAGAGCAGCCCACCCCAAGCCAAACTCTCCCTCAGAATCAATGGAAGCCAAAATGACACAATGAATTGTTTTCCTCATTCACTCTAGTGTAAAATCAGAGATTAGACTTAAAAGCTCCTGACAAGTCATCCTATCCATTATTTTACAGTTGAGGGAACTGAGATGCAAGTTAAATAATCCCAAGGACATTCAGGTAGTAAGTAGCAGAACTGGGATTTAAGCCTCCTTTCACTCCCTCCAAATCCAGCATCCCTTCCACTCTTCCAGGTAATATATTTGGAAAGCCTTGCAGGACCCAAGCCAACTTTGTGAAATGTCATCACTGCTTCTGTACAGTTTGCACAGGAACAAGGGCTTTACCCAACCTGATAAATAGTCCCAACGTTTCTTTGGGTGAGATTCTGTGGGCAATAATTCAGAGACGCAGCTTAAGTTGAATGAACAAGCAGACAATACCAGGGCTTTGGCTCTTGACCATTCTCTCTGCTCCGACCCTTCTAACACAAAGCTTCTACTTCTAATTCCTAGTAATACTTTTGCTTCTCTTGTTCTCTTGCCTTCATGGCTATAAAATAGGGGCCTGATAAGAGTTAAAATCTAAAACTTGTCAGGAAAGCTAACCTGACAGATAACCTCCAAAAAATCAGAGATGAGGGTGGGAGGAGAAATGGCTCATATATCAAAATATTTGTAGCAGTACTTTTTGTGGTGGGAGAAAAAGAGACCCCCATTAATTGGGGAATGGCCAAATTGGGATACACGAATGTAAGGAGCTCAATCAAAAATAATTTATTAAGTGTCTGTTATATTTTTAATTGTCTGGGGATATATAGAGACAATCAGTCAAACAATCCCTACCTTCAAGGAACTTACATTTTCATGGGAGAGAAAACAAGTACATATCCAGGTATATTAGACATGAGTACTAAAAACATAATGAATGGAAAATTATTAAGTGCTAACACTGGAACTGAAAAAAAGAAATGGTTCCTGCCTTCAAAGAGCATAGATTGTAAATAATGGGAGAGCCATCCAAAGGAAGCTTTCAAGTGTCTCTACAACTGGCTCCTAAAACACTTGATTAAGGCTTATTGATGATTGACTGTTGGTCCTTTTGGTTCACCAGCAGGGTAGATGGCTGGGTCTAGCTCCCTAAGGTCCAGAGGACTTAGCAGCTGGACAGGAGGTCCCGAAATGGCAAATCAGAGGGTGGTCCAGAGGGCTCAACAACAAGGAGGTTGGAAAACTCCAAGCTCATCTGGTTGCTGATAAGGAAAACACTTTGCCCAGCAGCTCCATGTGGAAGAAGACAAAGGATTTATTCTCTATGGACTTTGCCTCTTGCCAGTTGCCCACAGTCTTATGATTTGGTGCCAGCCTTGCCTCAACTGCTCTCCTTTCCAGCTTGGCAACCCCTCCATCCCTGAGTGAGGGCAACACTGGAACCAGAGCCCAAGCCTCCCCTCTGAGAGAAGCGTATGAAAAAACATTTATTAGGCACTTATTATGTCTAAGACCTTGGGAAGATAATCCCTGCTCTTCAGGAACTTACAATTCGATGGAGGAGATAACTTATAGAGTAGAGTGGAAATTTGATTTGGAAATGGATAAGGATGATAAGTAGAATAAAGGGGACTGGCAAGTCCTTTCCAGGTAAAGTGGACCCCTTGTGAGGCCCTCATCAATCAGAACCTTCAGGGCCATAGAAGTGGAGCTGCTTCCGTCAATGAAAGCTTGAGTTTTCCAAAAATCTAGTGTGTGATCCAGGTGACAAAATACTCAGATGGACGGATAAAGTAGAGCTGGCCATCAACAATACACATAATGCTTATGGCAATGTTGATGGAAGGACAACTGCAAAAGCAGCAGGATGGAACCAAGAGCTGGGTAGCTAGGGCTAAGGATGGGCTGGCCCTGAAGGACAAATGAGAAGATGAACTTATCTCCATTTTTCATAGAATTAATGGAGAAGACAGTATATATGACACAATCCAACTTGGTTGATATATTGATTAGTTTTGGTTTTTTTCCCTTTTTAAAAAAAATCCTATTTTTTATGAGAGTTGACTCGCTGGATAGAGATGTTGTTGCTGTTCATTTGTTTTGAGTCTGACTCTTCGTGACCCATTTGGATTTTCTCGATAAAGATACTGGAATAGTTTTACCATTTCTTTTCCCAACCTATTTTCCAGATGAGGAAAGTGATGCAAACATACTTAGGTGACTTGCCCAGGATCATACAGAACCAGGCCCTTATCCAGTGGGTTACCTAACTGCTCCTGATAGGAGTGAGGAAGAGATAGATCTATATATCTATATCTTTATCTATTCCTATATAAAGATGAAGTAAAATCAAAGAGATTTTAAATAAAAAGCTGAATGCCTTTAATTTGTTTTTAAAATAACTAACTTGAATTTGTGTGTATACTTACTTTACACTCTAGAAGAAATAAAGCTGAAATGAAAAAGAAACCAGAAGGACACATTTCTCTCAGGCCCTTCCTTTAGGTGTTTATCATTTGGGTTCTTTAGGTCATGTTTTCTTCTTCAACCTGGAAGATCACTTCAGCCCTGGGCTCACGCCTTGGACCCACTCTCTGCCCCTGGGCTCCCTCCTCCTTCCAGAACCTCCATTTAAGGGCATTTCCCAGGTCTTATTCCCACCAGGCAGTGCCCCTCTGGAGTTCTGCTTTCTCTCTCTTCGACCCCTTTTTGGCTTCCTCTTCAAACTGAGTCTCCTTCGCATCTGACCTTCACAACTTCTCAGAGCATCCATATTCAATTGATGAATTATTTTTAATGCTATTTTTTAAAAAAAAGGCTACATGATCTCTTTTATGGGCAGTAAAGAATGGGAAATTATGGGGATACCCAGCAATTAGGGAATGACAGCAAGTTGTGGTATATGAATGCACTGGACTACTACTGTGCTATCAGAAATGTGGAGCAGGCAGATTTCAGAAAAACCTGGAAAGACTGATGTGAACTGATGCAAAGTGAATTGAGCAGAACCAGGACAACATTGTAAACTATAATGGCAACAGTATATAATTATCAACTGTGATTCATTTGGTTCTCATCAGCAAGACAATAATCCAAGATAATTCTGAAAGACTCTTGATGAAAAATGCCATCCATCCCCAGAGAGAGAACTGATGGATTTTGAATGCAGACTGAAGCATACTAATTTTTAAAATTTCTTTACTTTTTGTGGATTTTGTGGTTATTTTTCTTTGTTTGTCTGTTTTGCTTTGGTCTGTATTTTCTTTCACAACTTGATTAATATGGAAATATGTTTTGCATGATTGCAATATATAATCTCCATTGAATTACTAATCTCAATAAAAGGAGAGTGAAAGGAGGGACATAATTTGAAACTCAAAAAAAATTTAAAGAATGTTTTAAAAAATTTTACAAGTAATTGGAGAAAATTAAAATATAAAATAAATATTTTTGAAATGGCTATATGATAATATTTAAATGATCTCTATAGTAAAGCTTGAAGATAGGTTTTCTTTCTTTCTTTCTTTATTATTTTAATAATTATAACTTTTTATTGACAGAACCCATGCCTAGGTAATTTTTTGCTACATTATCCCTTGCACTCACTTCTGTTCTGACTTTTCCCCTCCCTCCCGCCTTCCATCCTCTCCCCCGGATGGCAAGCAATCCTATACATGTTAAATATGGCACAGTATATCCTAGGTACAATATATGTGTACAGAACCAAACAGTTCTTTTGTTGCACAGGAAGAATTGGATTCAGAAGGTAAAAATAACCCGGGAAAAAAAAACAAAAATGCCAACAGTTTACATTCATTTCCCAGTGTTCTTTCTTTGGGTGTAGCTGCTTCTATCCATCATTGATCAATTGAAACTGCGTTAGATCTTCTCTGTCAAAGAAATCCACTTTCTTTGGAGAATACATCCTCATACAGTATCGTTGTTGAAGTGTATGATGATCTCCTGATTGAAGATAGGTTTTTAGATGATGATTAATAATAGTGAGAATTCTTGCTACCCTTCATCCATTCATTCACTGAAAATACTCTGTAATTCATTATGTTAGCTATTGTGGAAAAATGAAAATATTAAAAACAGAAAGTTCTATCTTATTTCGAGGAAAAAGTGGTAGGAAGACCAATATTTCCTATTTAAAGGGGAGCATTTTCCTCTATATCCAGGCACTATACTAAGCACTTTGATCATAATTAGCAACTCATCAAGGAAACAGTTGGGGAAACTGAGGCAGATAGAAACCAAGTGGCCTGCAGTGGTCACACAGCTAGTACATGTCTGAGGCTTTTTTTGAATTCAGTTTTCCTGGCTACGGCCCAACTCTCTTTCCACTGTGGGACCTATCTGCTGTAAAGAAGAGGTTTCTTCTAGCCTAAGAGGGCAGGGGCAGCCGGGATCCAGGATGAGCTATCTCATTTCATGCTTCTGGACTAGATTTCTATCTATCCACCACACTTAAAATATTTGTAGTCTAGAGGCAAGGATAAAAAACATGGCCAGATGACCAAATCCAGGTGCTGCCTGTTGTAATCTAAGAATGGTTTTTACACTTTTAAATACATTAAATCTTTATTTTAAAATAGAAAACCATTCTTAACTCATCCAAAAAGAAGTAGAGGTCATCATTTGTCAACCCACGGTCTAAGGTCACGCTGCTTTATTTTAAGAGCTCGGAATGAAAGTCACTTTACTTGGGACTCTAAAAGGGAGACCGAAAGCTTACTCTCACCAATTTAAGTTTCTTCCCATCAAACCATTTGGTATACAGAAAAGAATCTCAGTTAATGAGTAAACCCATTTTTCTATGCAAACAGCAAACAGAAGTTGGGTAAGCTATATAGATTAGAGTAGACAAATGAAAAATATAAGAGTAAATAACTTCTTCATGACTAAGATAAAATCTCCAGGAATAATCTCACTGGGTGAATTCACTCTTTGTCTCTGAAGGATTTACTGGGGGAAACCAGCTTCTCCTTATGTTCAGCGCTTCAGGGAGATCTCCCATCCTCCTTTCGAAAGTTCACGGCTTGTCTCTTGCCTGTATCTCTTGAACTCCACTCCCCTTACTGATGAGGGAACAAATCTAATACCAAAACCAAGGTCTCTTTTCACAACGGTGTCCGGGTTCCAATCTCAGCTCTGTCATTAGCCTGCCTTGTAATCTTGTGACTAAATGAGTCACTGAACTCTCTAAATCTTAGTTTCTACACTGATATTAATGAGGATTAGGACCAGATGAATTCTTTTTTAGGTCTAATTCAGTAGTAATAAATAGTTACAAAAATTGGAATTAGGAGATCAAAAGATATCTCAGGATCTTCATGAGATAACTCCCATTGGCAGGAACTCTGATAACTTCTGGTTATTCCATGAGTTTTTTTTTTTTTTTTGAGGCATTCCAAATGCCCCAAATACTACCATAAAATAAGGTTCTTGTGACAAGAAAAAATTGGTCAAAGGATTAAAATGAGTCAATAAAAATGGTAGCCTCAAAGTCTTTTTCAAAGACACCCTAAAGTTCAGTGACCTTTTGGAAGTCCCTCAGTTCATCAGGGTAAGTCATAAAATGCATTCTAATTCCACCTCTCCCAATAGTTTAATTGTGTGATCTTAAGCAAGTCATTTAACCTTTTTGTGCACACATCTATAAAACTCAAATATCAGGGTTAACCTCAGAACACTGGTATGAGGAATAACTCATAAAATATGATAGTGACACACTCAAAGTAAATGCAAGCTGCTATAAAAATACAAAAGCATATTCAAAAGTTTCTTCTGGTAAGAAGTAGACAATGGGTTTTTTGTTCAAATGCTACATTAAATTTCTCAGTAATTTATATTTCAATCTATGTAAATTGGTAATATATGTTCAATAACTTAAACATCCAGGGTATAGTCTGTTCAACACTCTTAAGAAAAAACACATGGAAAAACTTCATTAGAAAAAATTTTAAGTGACATCATTAATTGAGTTAATTAATTAATTGCCAAGTATCTGCTATGTACACAGCAATGTCCTGACTGCTTTGGTAGATGCAATCATGATAGGAAAATGAGACACAATTACAGGACAATTTAAATAACTCTCTGAAACAGTATATGAATATTACAAAAAGAAAAGTTGTTTTTCTGCTTTTTATTTTTTTAGTCCCTAGTAATATTAATTCTCCTTTTTTTTTTTTAATAATGAAGCTTTTTATTTTCAAAGCACATGCAAGGATAATTTTTCACCATCGACCCTTGCAAAACCTTGTGTTCCAATTTCTCCCCTTATTCTCATCTCCTCCTCCAGAGAGCAAGCAATCCAATATATGTCAAACATAGTAAAAATATATGTAAATCCAATATATATATATACTATTATCTTGTTGCACAAGAAAAATCAGAACAAAAAAGAAAAAAAAACAAGAAAGAAAATAAAATTCAAGTAAACAACAAAAGAAGTGAAAATGCTACGTTGGGATCCACACTCAATTCCCCCAGTCCTCTCTCTGGGTACAGATGGCTTAATTCTCTTATTTCATCATTATTTTTCCATATCCATTTCTTCCTTAATCTTCTTCACTTACCTACTTTTTCACAGGCTTCTCCAAGGCACTCTCATGACAAGTATAAAGCTTCTGCTATTTCTCCAACATGTCTTTATTGCTGTGATTTTTTTTCCAGTTTTCCTTTCTGATACTTTTGCACCTCTCTTTTTAAAGATTCTTTGATCTGATCTTAGTTTCAAAGCTTGCCTTCCCCTGTAAGTTCAGTGAACACTGACTCATCAGCTGCTACTTCAAAACACCTCTGCTATAATTTCATAGGTTTCAGCTATTTTCTTCCTCCCTGTGACACTTCTATCTTATTACATCTTCCATCTTCCAACTTATTACCAGGACAGGTATATTTAAATGCTCCCCCCTCCTCTAAATGCTAATGTTGACCAAAAATACTTGCTTCTTGTCATACTGAATTGATTAAATGTTTTAGAGATTAAGGTGATTATCAAGTCTAGAAGTATTTCCATTATAAGTAGATTTCATTCTTTTTTTCAAACTTCTCATATCTTTTTTCAGCTCAAGATCTTAATGTTTTTAGGATTAACTAAGAACTTTTCTATGTTAAAATCTCATTGTTATTTCCTCATTAGGCCCTTCCATAAAAAATTGAAATTATGGTATGTGAGAATTATGGAAATCTAAATATACTTTAATTTCCTTTTTCTCATACTTTACTATCATTCAACATATGAGACAATATTGTGTTCCATATGCTTTGTTTGCTAATTTTCTCCCACCAAATATGGTGTTAACGTTTTATGAAACATATCCATTAATTTTTATCCCTTCGATTAGTATTTCTTCTTTCTTTCTCCTTAAAATATAGATCAAAATAGAGCAGCCACTAGTCTCATTTATGTGCAAATGGCAAAAAAGAAAATAAATGGATCCTGGTGGAAGCAATAGTTTTTTTTAAAAAATGATGAAAAATAAGAAAAAAATATTTCAGACTCTGATTCAAAGTGGAATTACAAAACACAAAGTGGAAAGTGACCTCATTGACCCTCTACTCTATTTTATCTTGTATCTAAATAAGAATCCTCTCTATTTTGTGCCTGATAAGTGATCATTTACTCATAGTTGTTTGCAAGTTCTCTCACTCCTTAGGGTCCAAGTTCCTGGTTTGTTTTGTTTTTTGTCAATAGTATTTTATTTTTTTCCCCCAGATACATGTTAAGAAAATTTTTAGCATTCATTTTTACAAGATTTGAGTTCCAAGTTTTTCTTCTTCCCTTCCTCCTTCCTTCCCCTTTTCCAAAGAAAATGGGCTGTTTGATATAGTTTATACATGTGCTATCATGTAAAGCATATTTCCATATTAGTTAGTTGTGAAAGAAGAAACAGATCAAAAGGAAAAAATAAGAAAGAATAAATAAAGCAAGTGAAAAACTATGTTTCAATGTGCACTCAGAGTCCATTGGTTCTTTATCTGGATGGGAACAGCCTTTTCCTACATGGGTCCTTGGTCTTTGGTGATCTGGGAAGAGCTGAATCATTTAGAGTTGATCATTGCATCGTTACGCTGATACCAAGTTTGATGTTTTCCTGGTTCTGGAAACCTGGTTCCTGATTCGTTTTGCATCAGTCCACAAATGTTTCCAGGTTTTCCCGAAATCCTCCTACTCATCATTTCTTACAGAACAATAGCACTCTATCACATTCCTACCCCACAACTTATTCAACCATTTCCCCAACTGATGAGTATCCCCTCAACTTCTACTATTTTGCCACCAGGAAAAGGGCTGTTATAAGTATTTTTGCACATGTGGGTCCTTTTCCCTTTTTAATGATCTCTTTGGAATACAAAACTAGTAGTGGTATTGGGGTCAAGGGGTTGCCCTTGATCATAGCTCCAAAGTGCTCTCCAGAAGAGTTGGATCCCTTCACATGAGTTCCTGTTCTTTCTTTGCCTTTCTTTGTATCCTCAGCACTTAGCATAAAGCCTGGTATACAGTTGGCACTTAATACCAAAGACCACCAATGTGAGGGAACCCATTATTCCCCCAAGACAGCCCACTGTATGGTCAGGAATCTCTAGATCTGACATCAGGTCTGAATCTGACTCTCTGTGACTTCTACCCCAATTGCTCCCAGTTCTGGGTGAGGAGGATCTTTACATTATAAATAGGTCCCCAATTTTGTCAGGAACCATTTTCCTCCTTTCCTTTGCCCGGTACCCTCTGCAGTCTGATTTCTCGCTGAAAACAAATCAGGGAGAAGGCAGTTATCAGAGGGAGAGAGATGATGAGGGAATTGTGGCTGATGGGGAAAAAATAGGAAGTGATTGGGAGGGAGCAGAAGGCAGTGAAAGAAAGAATAGAGCAGCCTCAGGGAGGACGGTGGGAGCTCCACCTCTGAAATCAGACTGGCTCAGCATCAGCAGGTAAGAGATTAATGAATCTAGATTAAAGTTCAACAAATGTATTTTCAAAAGCAATATCAGCCCATCAGCGAATTAATAATTCTATAATGACTCCCTCGAGCTGGTCAGGATTCTACAATCACTCTCCGAAATGCAGCTGCCCTGGAATGTAAGGCTGGGGGAGAAAGGGGGAAAAAGAAATAAATAAAGGACAAAGGAGTTCTTTTTCCAAACTTAAAAACATGTGAAATCATCCTACTTTGATGGCCGAAAGTGACATGGGATGGAAAGACAGGCTGTCCGCTCTCATTTCGGCAGACATTTATCTCTCAGCCCACTGTGTGTTCAGCAGACAAGAGCATCCTGATAATGGATTCCTGGACAGCTGGACTGTGTCGGGCTGTGTTTGCAGGATCCCCGTCCTGCGTTAGATACCAAAAAGTGTTTTTCTACAAAATAAATAGGAGGCTGGGTTTTATTACGGTTCAGTCACTTTCTGAAATATTGGGTGCTTACCAGGGTTAATTATCCAGCCTTATTGCTGTTGGGCTTTCCTGACAAGGTGAGGGATTCAAGAATTGGAGCATCATTATCGATTCGATTCAATTTAACAAGCATTTATTAAGCTCCAACTCTGCCTGCCTGCCGGTTAGGGTACAGAGGACTATCATGTTCTTGCTCAGGATGTCTCATTGCCCAGAGTGCATTTCTCTCTGGGATCTCTGTCATCTGACGGATATCTCCTCTCACAAGGGGTCCCGACCCCTGAGGACCATTTCCAGGCCTGATCTATGTCTGGTCCCTGGACGTTGCAATCCTATGTATTTTATTCTATGCATTAAAAACATTATTCTGAGAGGAACCTTAGGTTTCATCACATTGTATGACCTTTAGTAGTCCAAAAAAAAAAAAAGTGAATAATCTCTGTTCCAATTGAACATAAGTTTCTTGAGGGCAGGTACTTTTTCATTTTGTGTCCATACATTTTTTTTTAAAATTCAGACTTCTGATTTCAGGAATCTGGGGAACTCCTAAGGCAGAAACTTTCTCCATTGAATATAGACTATCAGATCAGCAGTTTAGGGTCTTGGGAAGTTGCTTGGTGATTTTAGGTGATTTTTGCACAATCAGAAGGCAAGGTCTTCCTGGAGTCACGTCTAGTCTTTTATCCACTATATCACCTCCCTTCTCTCCTTGCACATAGCAGGTACTTAATAAATCCTTCTCTGATAGAATTGAGTTGGATTCGGTCACCTTTAGCTAATCCAACATTTTTCAGATGGGGAAACTTGCCCAAGATCAGAACCAGAGCACATTTACTTATTCCTATATTGTCACCAGCATTTTTTTCCTTCTTAAAAGTTTTTATCAGGGGGCAGCTAGGTGGTGCAGTGGATAGAGCACCAGCCCTGAAGTCAGGAAGATCTGAGATCAAATCTGCCTCAGACACTTAACACTTCCTAGATGTGTGACCCTGGGCAAGTCACTTAAACCCAATTGCCTCAGCAAAAAAACAAAAAAAAGTTTTTATCAATATTTTTTATTGTAACATCACCTTAATTTCTAAATATGTTATTTCCGCATCCCTATTCAGCAAACCATCTCTTAAAACAATTTTTTATAAGATAACTTTTTTTATGTTTATTTGATTTTTGCTGAGGCAATTGGAGTTAAGTGACTTGCCCAGGATCACACGACTAGGAAGTGTTAAGCCGGATTTGAGGTCGGATTTGAACTCAGGTCTTCCTGAATCCAGGGCCGGTGCTCTGTCCACTGTGCTGTCTAGCTGCCCCACAAAAATTTTTTGACGTGAGTGAAAAATAAAGCATTTTAGTGAAAGTTAAGCAATATACCAATTGTATAAAGATGTGCCATCTTTATAAAAGATACCATAGTATAGCAATTATAGAGCTATTATCCCAGATATGTTTTTTTCCCCCTTCTTCCTCCAATCCCAGGACTCTCTTCTTTCTCTTAAGTAACTGTACCACTATGGAGGACAGGTGACTGAAATAATATAGAAAATCAGCTGGTATTGAGGTACATCTAAAGGCGATGCTATTTGTATGTGCATAACTCATTAAATCTATCATCCAAATAAGAGTGAGGTGGACATGCAATAGAAAGGATATTATTTCTGCAGTCGGGAGACATTTCAATGCCTATTTCACTGTAGGCACATCACTTAAATCTCTCTGAACTCTAATTCTCATCTGTAAAATGGGGATAATAGTACTTCTGACTTCAAAATGCTGCTCCTTAGCTAAAAGATTATTATTACAACACATCCTTGACTTTGTCCTCTTCTGGCTATTTCCTCCAGTCAGCTGTATTGGAGACCTCAGTATGATTCACCTGGTCTTTTCCTCCCCACGGCCAGCCCAGCTCCTCAGATCTTCCAGAGCTACAAGCCTTGTCTCCCCAATTTTGGTCCTTTGGACAGCGCCAAGGGGGGCTACCATGGGCTCCCATCTCCTCCTTTCCTGGTTCCTAATCTCCCGGATAGCAAACAGCAGAATCAGAATGTTGAGAGGGGTTGTGGAGTTTATGTCGTCCATCTCCTCGGCTAGAAGACATGACTCAGAGATGGCAGCCCCCCAGGAGCTTTTCCCCATGGCCAAGCCAATCTGCCTCCCATGATGTTGGCTCTCAGAGTCATTTCAAAGCAGAAAGGTCTTGTGCTCGGCAGCCAAATTGAGACAGCTGCTCTTCAGGCTCTGATGTAGTCCTCTGGAGCGGAGCCCGTTTGGTCTTGGCCAGGAGCATCACTGCCAGCGCCTTACAGAATCCCAGCATTTCAAGAGTAGAAAGAAGCCTCGGAGGCCCAGGTAGCATCCTATAATCTCACCAAGGTGGTCATCCAGCTGACCCATCTCCAGGAAGGGGGGACCATCCGCTCACTCCACTTTGGGACACTTCCAAGGGTAGTGAGCCCAAACCCAACTCTCTGCAAGCTCCACCTATTTTTTTTCCTAGTTCTGCCATCTGGGGTCAATTAGAACAAATCTAATCTCTCTTCTGTGTAACAGCCCTTCAGATATCTGAAGATGACTGTCTTGTCTCCCTTAATTTTTTTTTTATTCAGTCACTTCAAACAATTCTTGTATGACATGATGACCAACTTCCTTACCGTTCTGGTCATGACTGATGGGTACAAATTTGTTAGTCTTAAATATGGCACCCAGTACTGCACACAATACACTTCAGATGTTCTCTGAGTTGAGCAGGAGGGCTTGAGATCCACACCCCTCTAATCATTAGATTATATCCAGATTTCCTGTCCTCAATCATGACATCTAAGGTGGAGTATTTAATTCTTCCCCAAATTGCTATCATTTCTAATTCATCAATAAGTTTATCAGTAATAATCAGATCCAGAAGAGCAGTTCCCTTTGCCACTTCCTCCCACTTCCTCTTATCGAGGCACATCAAGGATTCCTCAGCTGCAAGAGTCCTAATAAATGCATGGAGTATTGAAATTTTCTATCATTATTATAGTATATCCCCATGCCACGCTTAGATCTATTTCCTGAACTTATCATCCATGTATAATTTACATCAGGATTTTGTATGATTTTTGGAAACAAAATTCATCAAAGGTCATTGCCTAAAAGACAAATGATCAAAAAGTAAGAAAAAAGGCAAGCTATCAACAACCATATAAAAAGTTTTTAATCATTTATATTTAGGGAAATACAAATTAAAAGTACTCTGAACTTCAACTTCACTCTCATTGACAAAGATGAGGTTAAAAATGACAATTGTTGGAGTAGCTGTGGGAAAACAGGCTCACTGTGTATTTAATGCACTGTTGGTAGAGATATTAATTGTTCCAACTAATCTGGAAAGCAACTTGGAGCTATACCCAGAGAGTCACAAAACCTTAGGTTCCCTTAAT
Source organism: Antechinus flavipes (assembly GCF_016432865.1). NCBI lineage: Eukaryota > Metazoa > Chordata > Mammalia > Dasyuromorphia > Dasyuridae > Antechinus > Antechinus flavipes. Next base: position 27,707,114 of record NC_067403.1, read on the forward strand.
CCAGAGATACCTCTCTTAGGCAGATACACCAAAGAGATTTTTAACAAGTAAAAAAAGGACCAAGAGGTACACAAATTTTATATTGGCTTTTTTTGTAGTATTAAAAACTGAAAATGAAGGGAGTACTCACTAATTGGGAAATGGCTGAATAAATGATAGTATATTCATATGATGGAATGTTATTGGACTATAAAAAATGATTTAAAAGACATTTCCAGAGAAACCTAAGAAGATTTGCGTGAACTGATACAGAGTGAAGAACAAAAAAAAAAAATTATAAAGTAAGTCAAATTTGAAAGCAATGGAACGAATAATCACAAATCCAGAGGATCAGTGATGAAGCAAGTACCCTACCTATCTCCTGATAAAAAGACAATGTACTTAAAGTATAGAATGAGACATGCATTTTAAGATAGGGCTAATGTAGAAAATTGTTTTGTTTAACTCCGGATATTTGTTAAAATGCATTTTTATTCTTATTCAATAAGAATGTGGAGTTAGGAGGGAAAAGGGATGTTCATGATAGATTTGCCACCAATCCCCCCAAAAAGGATAATTGGGGCATTTAAAAATGTACAAAGAGAATAGGGAAGCCAGAAGAAAACACAAACAATTCAACTTTGAAAGTTAGATGTTGAGTTTATTATATACTAAAAAGAAAAGAAAAGCTGTATATAATAGAGATTCACATTTTCCTGTACAGATCGCTTTTTTCTTTCTAATATATGTTGGAAATACTCGTTTTATTTGGTGTTTGTTGAGCATGAAATTTTCTTTTAAAATAATTGAAAACAGGAAAAAATGGAAAAAATTCATCAATAAAAATTTTTGAAAGAAACTATTTAAAACAAAAAAAATACACTCTGAGGGTCTACTAACATACTAACATAATTAAGATAGATGTTCATGAGAAGAATGAAGTTTTTCTATGGAGTTCAAATGACAAAAAGGATTCTCTAGTAATAGGGTTCTCTAAATGTTTCTATTTACACATAACATTGTGCTTATTGCACTAAGCTCTTAGAATATTACAAAGCCTCCTCAGTGAAGTCCATACTTATTTGGGGGGGAATGGGATAACCATCCACACTGGGGTAAAAAATGAAGGAAAATGACTAGAATATAATATACAGGTACATGGGAAACCTTCTAGAGTTAGGAGGTAGATAAGCAGATAGCTAGATATAGAAGTTCAGACAGATATAAACAAGATAGATAGACAGACAGACAGATGGATAGTGGATGGATGGATAATTAGATAGGTAGACAGACAGACAGACAGATAATCTGAATCATAAATTGGGAAACTTCACATGTTTCATGATTCCCCAAATCCAAATTTTTAAAAAGTCCATTATCCTATAGTATTCCAGAGAAGCACTAGAGATAATGGAAATCCAACATCTCAGAAGAATCAAAATTGCAGGGTACTGAAATGACTGGCGAAATGGAGGTGTTAATGGCTTGCAGAATGTTGCTGGTGACAATTTCTGCATAAGAAATAACATAAAAGCTCTTTTCAAGGGTATGTAAAAGATGGTTTGGCTATGGAGTGAGAGGAAAAGACAGCTCAGAGACTATATTGGTACCCTTAAAACATGAAAAGAACCAAGGAAAGGCATTCAGTGCATTAGGTGAATTTTCTGTAGGGGATTTATAAAAAGGAATGAGATGGTGTGAAAGGCTGAAAACTGTTCCATCTGGAAAGAAGATCCATATTGACGGGATTGTGATCTATCAAAGGAAGATATATTGAAAAGAAAGCATGGATTTCTTTACAAAAACACATCATATTCTACTATACCATTATTTATTGAGTTTACCAAGTGCTTTTCTCATTTGACTTAAAGATCCTTCAAAAATAAATATTTTAAAAGGTATCACATTTGTGACCTTTACAATTATAGACATTAAGGGTCATGATCTTCATGTTGTTCATGACTTTGTAGAAAAATAGTAAAAACAAAAACAGGAAAGAAATAAAAGACTTGCTTCAGGATCGCTTATCAAGTCAATGGATGAGTAAGATAAGTTTTCAACTCCCTAGGGGCCTTATTGGAAATCTACTTCCATGTTTAGCATTATTGTACATAGGATACAAAAATGCATCACATCATGTCTATGTGCCAGGCACTAGATCAAGTGATGGGAATAGAAATACAAGCAGGAAGAAACAAAGAGAGTCTCACCCGTGCTAACTTACCACACTCCTCATGCACTTTCTCTCAGTTTCCTTTCTTCCAGCCATTATTTTACTTTTGTCTTCATATCCCAAGTACCCTACACAGGGGGCACAAATGAAATTAAATGTACACAAATTAAATTAAAAATACAACACATAAAAATATATGTTTAAAATCTCAAGTCCAAGTTACATGTATTTTTTGATATAGTCTTTAGTCTAAATTCCCAGAGGGCAGACTTAGCATCCCTGATGGGCTCTGTCGAGGGTCCAGCACATTGGCTATGTCCAGTGATGGCTAAAGTAATCAAGCTCCGTGGCTTTTGCCGTTCCCTCTGCTAATCCTTAATCCGCAGCATCATTAGGGATTGTGAAAGAATAAATCAGAGAGCTAAGTAAGCAGGGATATTCTGAAATACTCTGGGGTGTCTTTCTAGTCGCCACTTAAGGAACTCCATTAGTTTCTGAGTGTTCTTCATGGGAAGTGCTTGCCATAAAAAAAGATCAAGGGACTCCTTTTCCCTGCACAGTGTATTACTTCCTGCAATTCATCAGAATTCTTTTCATGTGTAAAGGTCACCTTTCAGTTATGCTGTTTGTGTTGCTGAAAAGGGAGTGGCCCCAGATACATAAATCAGACAGAACGGACCCAAAAAAAAAAGCATGATGGAGAAACCGTCAGAGGCAAGTGAGAGGAATAATATGGAGGGTCTCGCCACAAAAACCACCAGGCTTCCCAGAATGGAGGAGCCCATTCCATCGACCTGCACTGTTCTTGATGAAGATACAAGTTGATTTTAGATTTTATATTATGTATTCCATTAGATTTTATATTAAAGATGATATTTCTTCTAACTATATCTGGTTTGATTTTTTTTTGTGCAGCAGATAATTGTATAAATATGTATACATATATTGGATAAAAAGAGTGAATGTTGTAAACTACCTATCCATATATTTTGAAAATAAAAAGCTTTTAAAAAAACACTTTATATCTGGGTTTGCTTCTTTATCACCTGTGTGACCTAGAAAGTGGGCTGAAATAACAAAAAGAGCACAATGTCTGGAGCCTGTGGACCCCAAATTCATCTATGTAGATCTGGACAAGTTGAACTTCTTCTCTGAAATGTAGGAGAATGTCTAGATGACCCTGGAAATCACTTCTAATTCTACATCTGTAATCCACCACTGCATTTTTTCCAGGCTCAGATTGTTCCTGGCTATGTTGAGGATGAAGATAAGAATTTTCCCTGAAAAGGACAATTGATGCTGATGTCCCAGTGGAAGTACCAGGAGCAACCATTGAACTAACCCAACTGTTGAGAGATCCTGGGATCCTGAGTGGAGAACTGGAAAGCTCCTTTAGATGTCTTCAACTCCAACCATCTCATTTTACAGACAAGGAAAATCAAGACTCTGAGAGGCTGGTTGACTTGCCCAGGTTCCCTCAGCTACTATCTAGAGGCAGGATTTAAATTCAATTTTGACCAACTCCACATCTAGGATTCTATCCGCTCTATTGCTGCTAGATGTGAAAAACAGTGAACCAATGACCTTTTGGGATTCAAAGAAACACTAAGTCACTCTTAAAATTTCAAGAAATTTAAATTAATTTAAATTAAAATGATAAAACTATAAAAAATAAAAATTATAAAATATATAAAATATAAAATTATAAAAAAATTATAAAACCTTGTTTAATGTTTAAATGAGAGCACTCTGGAGCAAATTTAAAAATCGGATGTCTAAAAGAGGTAGGGGAAGGGATCTCCATATTGTCAATCCATTCATGCAAGGCCACAGGGTTCTGTGCTATTCCATTCCCCAAATGTTGATTTGTTTCACAAAGGGTATAAATACAGAGGACAAGGTATGGAAGAAAATGAATTGGGTGGAGAAAAAAATAGCAGTCCCACTTGAGATACTGAAGGGCAGACAGAGCTAAATGACCACCCAGGGGAAACTTATACAGAAAGGGACAAAAGCATGGGAAGCATCAATATACCAAATACAATGTGGGAAAGAACAATGAAAATACATATGGGCTAAATTTTCAAAAGCTTTCTTTCAGAGCTGACCCATAAAACTTAATGATTGTCTTGCAAAAGTTATTAGATGCCCAATCATAAGCTGTCAAATTAATAAGCAACCCAGGAGATGTGCCCATTTATGTAAGGCACCAATTATTGTCTTAAAGATCTAAGAAATATATTGCACTGTGGGATTTGCTCATTTTAAAAAATAAAGGAATTACTGAAAATTACCCTAAGATGAGGCTCTTTGTTCTTGCTTTCCTAGAAATTGAATTAGAGAGAAATTGTGTTTATGTATTTAGAAAATATTGAGGTTTTTCTTTAAATGTATATATTTTTTTTGGATTGGATATTTGCATTGAAAGACTGACCCGAACTAGTATTTATGCATAAAGCTAAATCCAGAAATATCAGAAAATCATAAGGAAAATCAAGTCTATAAATCAAAACCTGAACCTACTAGTTTAAAGGTATCTGATTCAAAGTATCGCATTGTATCTTGCTTAAATGCTGTCCATCTAGTGATACAGAAACACCTCTGCTATGAGTGGGAGCTTTGTACAGAGGGAATAGAGAGCCCGTGGCAATATGGGAGCCACTTAAATTTCTGAAGAGGAATATTGTCTCCATGTGGGGCTGCCACTGAAGGCAGCAGCCTCAGGAGGTGTGGATTGGCCACCTCATATGATTTCCTAGAAGTTCAGTTCAGTTCAGAAGTCAGCATCAGGCAATGAAAAGCTAGGAAACTTGACTGTTTGCTATGTTGTAGATTTAACTTTTTATTTATCTTCTTCTTTTATTCATCGTTGATCTTTTTACATTCCCTATTTTTGTCCCTGATTTGATAAATAGAGAGAATTTATGAAATCAGGAGTTTTTAACCTTTTTTTACATCATGGAGCCGTTCTCTGAATGATACTTTAAATGCAAAAAATAAAAGAATTGCAAAGGTACTCAATTTTATTGAAATATAGTTTAAAATATTTTTAAAAGAAATTCGTGGATGCCAAATTAAGAACTTCTAGATAAAGGCTCCATGTGTCAGACACATAATTCAATAAACATTTTAAAATACCTAGTATGTTCAAGGTTTCCAAAAAGTCCTACTCCAATCAATGTGGAAATGAATCCTGGGCTCTCAAAGGCTAAGCCAATGAAGGGAAAGCTCTGCAATGTGTTGTCATGCTAGAAAAGTTTTCAGTATAATTCTAGCATCAGACTAGCCTTTCCAAATATAAAAACCTTCATCACCAGGAGGCTGGTCACTTGATCGTGAAGTCTTTGGTCACAGTTACCCATGAAACAAGGGAAAACAGAAAAAAAAGTCCAATTCTCATCACATATAAATGAAAATGGAAACAAAATGAAGTTACCCCAATAGAGGAGAAGAGCTCCTAGTTTCTCCTTGGAATCAATAAATATTAATCAGCTACTAGAGCCAAGTACTGCTAGATAAATGGGGAGCACTTCTCATAGATCTTCCATTCTATTGAGTAGCAAAGAAGTTTGTGAAATTGATTTTTTCAAGCATCTAAAAAAGACCCCCCAAAAAACTGTGTTTTATGTAAAACACCATGAGGCAGTGGAGAGATGAGTGAATTTTCTGAAATACTGGTGAGGGGCTCAGTTAAACCCCCTCAGTCCAAGACATTTAAGGATGAAAGGACAACAGATGAAAAAAAAATGAAGGATTTTTATGACAAATTACTTTCTCTATCAATAATAGGGCCACTGCATTAATGATGTGTGTGTGTGTGTGAGTGTGTGTGTCCTCTGTGTGATGCATGAGAATATATGAAGACTGCTAAAAAAAAAAAATAAAGGAGTGAAAAGTAACTAGATTGGACGTCTAAAAAAAAAGTCCATATTGGACCCCATGCAATTTTAAAGGGCCTATTCTCAAGTAACAGAAATAGGGGAGGAAAAAGTCATAGATACTATTACTAGCTCCTAAAAAATCATCAAAAAAAACCATTAATAACTACTAAATAATATATCTACTTTTCTATTTCTATAAAATCTTTGAAAATAATCTACACAGTTTGAAAAGAAAATATGAACCAGGCCTTTGTAAGTGATATGTATTTATGACTATCTAATTGAACAAAAAGAAAAGAGAATATAAAAACTCACTGTGATTATTGATGGCTAACAATTAAGCAAAAACCCACCATTTGATTACGTAGAGTAAAACGCTGCCTTAAGTGGTCTCATCCAACAAGGCATCTCAATCCCTGTAGAACATGTTTGGGCTCATTTTCCCCACTAATATTGACAAGTTGGTCACCAGAGGGTAGTTGACTAGTTCTTCCATCAGGATTCTCAAGGAAACCCCAAGGGTTGACATAATTGTCTATATAGGGAAAAAAAAAATTAGATGAAGAATGTGTATAGTTTAGACTATGATACGCAGTTGGTTATACAGCCCATGGACCCAATCCATAAATATTTATATCTTGGACAGACATGACAGATGGACAACGAATTGGGCCCAGAAGTGAATAGGAAGTAAATAGGCTGGATTCCCTTTGAGAAACTGTCTGGTGTTTATAATGAGCCCAAACTTCTCCCTGAAACAAAGGCCCATCTTTTGTTTTTAATGTCAAGTTTTTTGGTGAAGCTACATGACTGCGAACCATCAACTACCACATCCTCTGAAACCGTAAGAATTCTGAACAATATAATGACAATTCATAATTCCTGAGAATTGATTTTGAAATATACTGTCCATGAGAAAATATAGAATAGATTTAAGATGCAGAAACATCTCTATCTCTATACCTCTAGCTAGATGTGTATATAAATATAAATACATATATATACACATATGTGTGTGTCCATATCTGTGTGTACATATACACACAGATATGGACACACATATGTGTACATTTATGTATGTATCTATATACACATACATATTTACATTTATACATACATTTATGTACAGCCATTGAAGGAATCTGTTTTATTTGACTATATATATATATGTATGTATATTTGCTATTAGAAACTTGTTTTTCCTTTTTTTTTCTCCCAATGGGATGAGGTGTGGGAGGGGAAGAAACTAGATTTTAATTTTTTTCTATCTCTATTCTATTTTTTTTAAGAGAGAAGTAGGATGTGCTACACATATAAAATGTTATATGTATTTTCAAATGGGGTCATTGTATTATTTGTTTTACTTAGCTGTTTCCTATTCATGAAATGGAAGTAATCTATAAATGTTTATAATTTTTAAATAAAACACATCAAATAAACTAAAAGTGACAAAGAATTAAAGTTGTAGGTCACTTGCAGAATAATGAAGAGACAGATGGTGAGCTTGAGTAGACTTCATTAGTAGAAGATTGGAAGACTATCATGTGGGAAAGGGTTTCGACTTGTTTTGCTTGGTCCCAGAGGGAAGAATTAGTATAATGGGTAGAAATTGCAAAGAGGAAAATTTAGGCTCGATGTTAGGAAAAATATACTAATGGTTAGAATTTCTTCCTCAAGAAGTCCTGAGTCCCCAATTCACTTGAGATTCTCAAGCACAAGCTGGGGGACCACTTATCAGGGATAGTAGAAAGTGTATCTTTTTTTTCTAAATGGCCTTTGAGGTCTCTTTCAATTTTGAAATTCTGAGATTCAATAATTATGCAGGTGAAATGACATGAAGATCTTCCCCAGAGAGAAATCTGAATGGAAAAGGAGATGGATCCTTCCTGCAGGGTGAATGAGGGATAATGGATGGACAGCCCGCATTTTCTGTTGATATTCACACAATACCAAGAGATCTAGAAAAAAAGTCCCTGAGCTATCTAAGGAAGATTAGAAGGGAGTTAGAGAGGGAGAGAATGAATCAGATTCACAAAGATATAGATGCAATGTGTACCACTGACAACCTAGATTCATTGAATACAAAGACAAAAACAAAATTGTCTCCTGACTTCAAGAAGCTTGTATTCTAGTTTTCCTTTGTTGTTTCTCTCTAATTTTACTAGCTCCTAAAAAGTCATCAAGAAAACATTAGTAACAACTAAATAATATATCTACTTTTCCATTTCTGTGAAGCCTTGAAAATAATCTACTTTTATGTTTTTTAAGTTTTCTTTTTTTTTCCTTTGAAGGGATCATCCAGCTAATGGTAGCTATTAGAACTCAAGTCTCCTAAATGCATCTGATAGTTTATCCATGTGAGTTTCTCTTGCTGTTTCTCCCAGTTTTCCCACATTGATTCCCTAGCACTTCCAAATCTGTTTCTGCATTTCTACCCTGTTCAGTTTTTCTCCTTTCTCAGTCTCCAATTTTCTTCTCACGTTATTTGTGTTTCCTCTTCCCACGCTCTGCTCATCCTTCTTCGAATATTGTTTTTCGATGATAGCAGAAACCGTTCGCAGCCAGCAAACCACAACCCTCGCTAAGATGTACTTTATGAAAAGTACATTTATAAAAAGAAACCCAGTCCATGGTCTTGTATAATTTATAGTCTGTTCCCCTGCCATCAGGGGAATGGACCAGATGACCCTCAGTTGCCCCCTCATAAGCCCGGTGATTCTGTAAAAAATGACCTTGGTTGCAGAGGTAATACCCTGGTAATATTATGCTTGACATTTAATCAAGGGAGGCGAGTGAGTCATTGCAGCTTCTCAGAAGAGCTGCTGCAGTGGGGCTGAAATGAAATCAAGGAGCTGACACAGGTGGACACTAGCTCCCTCCCCCCCACCCCCCCACCCAAAAGTCTGCTTTAACTAGCAGACCATTCTCTCCACTTTCCTTATGAGAAATCAGGGGGGAAAGTCTGTAAATTGAATAAAATCTTTAGTCATTGAAGCTGGATTTTCTCTAAGCTTGAGAGAAGAGTTATTCTAAATGGATGCTCCTTGCAAGGGAGATGCTGGAGTGTTTACAGAATAAACCACTGATTCACGAGGGTTTTCATTAGAATCCATTCAATGTACTCATGTGGGCAGCTACAAATGGGGTTTTTTGTTGGTTCAAGAATACTAAATTTGGTACAATAGAATAATATCTTAGATTTTATACGTTTTCCATGTTTGATTATCAATAGCCAGCATTAGTCTGACTGGGGAGATAGGACAAATAATAGTAGCCCTCTGTCTAGGTCCTATTTTCTTGGAGGGAAGATTAGAAGGAACAGAGACAGACTTCCAGTTCATTTATTTAGTGCCTGTTATAGACAAGACATTGTGTTAGGTGCTGGGAAACAGGGACAACAGTAAAACCCTCCCCTCCCCTATCATCCCTTCCTCTGCATCTTGTGGCCGTTACATAGGATGTTTCCTGGTTCCCAGAAGTTCCCGGACTTCTGAATTTCTGGCCCCGGAGCATTCGCAGGCTCTGATCCTAGTAATTTGCCAGGCCCACTGACTAGTTCTCCAGTCTAATTGCGACACTGTTCATACTGACTTACCCTTTGAAAAATAACTCACATTTTTATAACCCTTATATAATTATCAAGTTTTTTCTTCACAGTGATCATGTAAAAGAGGAAGGTCATCTATTATTATCTCGGTTTTACTGTTAAGGAAGCTGAAAGTCAGAGGTCAAGTGAATGCCCATGGTCACACTGCCAGGCAAAACCATGTCTAAGGCTCTTTCTTCTATTAACCTGTTTTGCAACAGGGCAACTATGCACACTGGCATATCCTTAAATAATTAAGGTTAGGAGCTTTTAAAAAATCATAAGCTCTGCCTCTCCTTTTATTTTTACGACAAGTTTTCATTAAATCGGTAATCGTGTCTAATAGAATGACTAAATCACTTAATTTGGGCAAACACACTTTTAAAAAGCAGCTAATTTCGGGTTTTTGGGGAAGATCTGGCAACATGAGTGTTTGCTATCTTGGATCTGCACAGACGAAGCGACTATATCTTTTCACTTTTCAAATGGACTGGCAATATGTGGGTATGGCCTGGGCCATTTGTGAACCCATCTATGTTGTTAGTTGACAGATATTTATTCTCAAAATAAGTGACTGGGAACTTTTATAGATTTATAAAGTAATATAGTATAAATAAATATTATATATGTAATTTTTATATTTCACTATCTTTTCTTTTGTAATTTATCAGGAGTAGAAGCTTACCACTCATACACTATTACATCCCACCTCCTTTTCTTGGACTCCCTATGACTGATGATGCTTTTTTTGCCAGTTTCTGTGGGTATAATTGTTGTGATATACTGCAGCTACCTTACAGCCACCATGTCTCCTGGGCCGGCCACAATTGCAAGTCCTTTGAGATGATGGTAATCAAGAAGTAAAAGCCACATAGAATCTCTGGGAGGATATTAGTGTTAAAGAGAAAAATCATGGATGTGTAGCTCAAGTATTACACTGGTCTCCTTGATGTCTTAAAAGAAACAGAGAAAATCTTCTAGCCTATTGGGTGGATTCTATGAGGAGTCACAGAAGGACCTGGACTAGGGTACGTCGTCCTGGGGGGAAGGGAGGGTCTGCCTAAATTGCTATCTGCACCAGGAGAGGGAGAACACTTGCCAGGGAAATCTCAGATCAATTTAAGCAGAATTTTTAAGGCTGAATACCAACGTGAAAAGTCCATTGAAGATGACTGATCTGAGGAGGGAGGCTGTGGCCCTCCACCAAATTCTGACAGAGATGATGAATTCGTAGAAAATGAGATACACTTTTAGACACAATTAATGTAGGAATCTAGCTTGTCTGTGCATATTTATCACAAGATTTTGATTTTTTCCCCTTTTTTTAATGGAAGAGGTTGAGTGGGAGAGAATAGTGTTGTTAACAATAGGTTTGGAGACATTGAGAATAAGAGCAAGAGAGAAAGTGATAGAGATAGAGAGACAGAGAGAGAGGGACAGAGATAGAGACAAAGAGTGAAAGAAAGAATGAGAGGGAGAGACAGAGATAGAAAAAGTGAAAGAGACAGGGAGAGCAGAGGGACAAAGAAAAAGAGAGTAAAGAGAGAGTGAGAGGAAGTAAAGAGAGAGACAGAGTGCGGCAGAGACGAGAGAGACAGAGTAAGGCAGAGACGAGAGAGAGAGAGAAGAGAGAAGAGAGAGAGAGAGAGAGAGAAGAGAGAGCAGAGAGAGAAGGAAAAAAAGAGAAAACAATGTAATTTAGTCATTTTTTAAAATGCATAGAAGAGATTATAAAGAAGGCCAGAAGGAAACATAGACACAAAGGTGTATTTTGAAAGGAACATGATGAATTTATTATATGCTTAAATGAAAAGTAAGTCAGCCATAATAGAGACTCACAGTTTAATATGCAATTCTACTTTTCTGTTCTACTTTCTACATGGAAGTGCTCAGTTTATTTAGTGTTTATTAAGCCCCAATTTAATAATAATACATAATAAATACAATTATAAAAGTATAATCCAGGCTTAGTATATACCTTGACTGTCTCTTCAGAAAGGATGCTCTTAAGCAAGGGAAGAGCCTCGAAGGGTCGAGGCTGATTAGGCACATCCTAGCCCTGAATGCCCTCGGCCCAAGCACCTTCTGGCATTGGCTGGGTGTTTGGGGCTCTGGGAGTTTCCTAAGGGGTATGAGTCAGCTACAACTGTCTTTTTTTTTACATTCTGGGAAAAAAGTGACTCCTTTTGGTCTAGTGAGTGGCTGCTGTAAAAGACCCTAGGACTCCCTTCCCCTTTAAGGCCAAAAAGTCCCCAAGAAACAAGGCTTCCTTGACCCTTACTTTTTCCATCCTGGACATGTGGAGTGGAGGATCCAAGAGAGGAGTCGGCAGAATCCAAGAGGCAGACTCCAGGCCAGTTTTACAGCCAGCCCATCAGTCCCCCTGAAGCTAGGTGATCTTTGGGAGTGACCTTTGATCTCTGGGGCCAGCTGAAGGACTGGTCCTCCAACGCTATTGTGTGAACTTGGGGGAGCCACAGGGAACTGAGCTTAGCGCTGAGCCCACTTCTCTGTCCCACCCCCACTCATCTCCCAAAGACTTAAGTCACATGTTTTGTGGGGTGGGGTGGGGGGTGGAAATCATACACTCCTGGATTGGAAAAACTATTTGTAGGTTTATCCAATGGTATCCCTTTGTTTAAAAAAAAAATCACCTGGTCTGAAATCATTAAGTGGAACTGGGGCGCTAACTATTGGTTCCCTAAATTGGGGTAACACCTTTGGCCGGAGTTTAAGCTTTTGGCAAATAAAGTAATTTAGACCCAAGGGGGAGATGTAGCTGGCCTGGATCTCCAGAATACACCCTCCTTTCTCCCCAACTCCCCCCAAAAATCCAGTGAAAGAAAAAAAATTATGAAAGATCAAAATCCAATAAGCCCATCCCAAAATGACCAGATCCAAGGTCAAAAGCTCCCCACGTCTCCAGATCCATTCAAGGCCCTCCTCTTCCAAGCCGCTCTCCCTGACTATTTTCTTTCATCTAATAACTTCCTTCCTCTGAACTCTTCCAGTATTTACTGCTCATCTTCCCCTCATAATTTAGCATCTAATCAACGGCTTCGTTCAGGGTTCACCCTTTATCTTTCAACCGAGCCGTGGCGTTCTCCACATCCGAAGGTACTTCCTCCCTTTCCCCCACAGCTTGTCTAGCCACCGCATCATCAAGAAATCCTTTATTGACTGCTAGAAAAAATAAAAGTTCATCTTGAAATGATTTTCTAACCCTATGGTAGGTCACTGCTACTCTCTAATTTGGTTGAGAAGAATTTCTGGGATTCCCCCAAATCCTCTCACTCCTCCAAACGGGCCGAAGAAGGGTTTCATCCCAAAAGTCTCTGGGTCTAAGAACTTGGAGCACGTTGGGGGAGCGAAGAGATGAACCCAATGGTCAGCGCCCTCATCTCCATCATCTAAGTGCTTTTGTCGACAAAAATGGGGCGATATCCGGGGCTAAAATCCAAATTAAAGCCGTCTGGGGCGCCCGAGCCACTCAGAGCCAGGCCCTGGAGAGGAGAGGGGGAGAAAACAGTCATTTAGGGAGGCCGGGAGCGGCAGAGAACGAAGGCGGCCCGCCGGAGCGGGGGAGACCTGGGGGGAATGGAGAGATGGAGGGGCCCGGAGAGAGCCGCAGACCGCTGTCGGGGCGGCCCGAAGCCCGCGCGCCCGGAACAACCAGGCCGAGAACGTGCGCCGAGGGCGCTCCGGGGACGTGCTTGGGAAGCGGCTGCCCGGGAGCCAAGGGGTTAAAGCCGGAGCGCAGACCGGCCAGCCGCCGGGGGAGACTCAAGGCCGACGGGAAGAGCGGACCTGGCGGAGCCCGGGGAGCTCTGGGAGAGAGGGAACCGGAGTGGGAGGGAAAGGGAACAAAGCCGGGGAACCAGGGGCCTTTAGAAAAGTGGGAGACTCCAGGAAAGAGCCAGAGGCTCCGGGGTGCCCTTTCCTTTGAGAAGCGAGCGATGAAAAGAAAGGCTTAGGCCAGGCGCCCCTCCCCCCGGCCGCTTCCGCCCTCTTCCCTGCCCGACTCCGAGCGCCGAGACATCCGGATCCCAGGCGGGCGCGGGACAAAGAGCCCTTTTCCCTGGGATGCTTTCCTGTGCGCTTGGGATTGCTGGCCCCGGCCCTTTGATCACATCAACCGTATTGTGTGCCCCGACAGCCACCGGCTCTGCGGACCCGGAGCCCCCGGCTACCTCCCGGGCTCCTTGGGGGAAGACCTTGGGGCTCCTCAGCTCGAGGGCTTCCTCCCCTCCCAAGGAAAACTTCCCCCCAAAAGTAAAACCACCCCCAGAAGGAAAACTTCTCCCCAGAAGGAAAACTTTACCCCAAAGGAAAACTTCCCCCTCAAAGAAAATTCCCCCCAAAAGTAAAACCACCCCCAGAAAGAAAATTTCCCCAAAAAAGGAAAACTTCACCCCCAGAAGGAAAACTCCTCCCCGCAAAGAAAACTTCCCTTAGTCTATAAATGCTGCTGGGGTCCCCATGACAAGCTGACACTGGCCCAAAGGGAGGGGGGCGGCGTCTGCGAACGGGCATGTTGCTTCTGGCCGGCTTGTTTGGGCTCCCCCCTCTCCATCATTCTGACTGACGTCTCCTAATTCCTTCCTCCCGAGTCCCGGCAGTGCAAACCCCAATCAACCTTGACGCCCAAGGGAGTCTCCATTTGGAACAGAGAGAGCTCGGCGAATACCTTGACTGGAAAGCCAGAAACCTGGGCCCGGACTCTGCCCTGGCCACTCTGGGAGCGGGAACCTGGGCAAGACCTTTAGGGCTCCCCTTTCGTCTCCTGAAAAATCAAACGGGAAAAGGGAATGATCCTCGGGATCCTGCCAGCCTTGAAACTCCGATTCTCTCCTGGTTATAGGTTCTTGAAGAATGAATGAATGAATGAATGAATGAATGAATGAATGAATGAATGTTTTGTCCCTCAGTACCTTGTGTGTGTTGTACGTCACCTACAGTAAACAGTAGAAGTTGGGGGGGGGGGGAGAATGAATTCATGAACTAATCCATTTTTCTCCACAATTTACTGATTTATTAAAAAAAAAAAAAAAGTAGAGTCCTATGTTACTTGCCAAATCTTTGGGGTGATATGGTGAAAGGGTGCGCTGGAGCCAGTTCTTACTGACTGGGGAGAGCTTGTTGCTAAATTCTCAGTCTGACCATTAACATCTCAGGGTTGATTTATTGTTTTGTTCTTAAGAAAGGGATGGAAAAAATTAAAATGATGAAAATTAAAGATAAAAATATGTCCTGATAACTTTCAAGAACAAGTCATTACATAATTACCAACACATCACTGCCTATAAGTGACACTTCTCTTATACTGTACTACAGAGAGAAAGAGAAAGACAGAGAGAGACACAGAGAGAGACAGAGAGAAAGAAAGAAAGAGAGGAGAGACAGAGACAGACAGAGAGAGAGAGAAAGAGAGAGAGAGAGAAGAGTGGGGGGAGGGAGAGAGAGAGAGGAAGGGAGGGAGAGAAAATGTGTGCTTATGTGTGTGTATGTGAGTGTGTGTATGTATGAAAATATCTATTTGAGACCAGGGATTCTTAACTTTTTTATGTCATGAACACCACCTCAGAATAATGGTTGTCAAATGCATTAAGTAAAACTTGTGAGATTGGGAAGGAAATCAATTACAGTGAAATCATTACCAAAATAATATTTAAAAACAAGTTCATAGATTTCAGGATAAGAATCCCTTTAATTTATTTACCTAGAGGGTTATTATGGTAGCTTATAGTAATAACTTGCATTTATTTACAATTTATTAAGTTGCTCTTAGACATTCCTTTCCTGAAATCTTTCCCCAGTGCCTGACTGGGGCACTTTGATGATAGGGAGCTTGCACATGGGACTAAGCTGGAAAGACTGGAAGACTGGCCAAGTGAGAGGGCAGTACCTCTGCCATTATTCCAGGGGCCAACCGAAGTGCTGACTGATACTGTCTTTGGGGTCGCCCCTCCGCCATGGGGCTGAGCTGACTCACTGGATAGACAGATGAGGGAAGACTGAGCTTACTCATTATGTCTAATTAGTTTCAGATGCTACTTCGCATCCCATGCAGCCATTCACCTGGAAAGCTGGCCCTCCCCAGGCATCTTGTCATTTGTCTTGTGTTCTTTCTCCATCCCCCCTCCCCCTCCCCACACACATACCCTCACTGTTTTCCACAATAATCAGCTCAGTATTACATTGCCACTAGAAAGTGTCGGGCAATCCACTGCCTCATAACTCCATTTGTAGTCCCTGTGACTCCCCGAATTATAGCTCCCCTAGATACGCTGTACATTCCATTATACTACAAGTTCCCCAAGGCAAGAGCTCTTTCACTTTTGCACCCATGTTTTGTCCCGTGTTCTTGGTCACGTGATATCATGATGTGCAAGTGGATTGGATGGGAGTGAGAGAGGACTGTACAAAGTCACTAGACTCATTGTCCTCCCTGGAGCCATCTGGGCCCAGTAGCGAGATGTAGGATGACTGGAGATGGCCCTCCAACACCTAGCCAATACCCGATGTGGAATAGATGTTTAATAAATGTTTTTTCATTCGTTCGTTCATGGCGATAAGTTATCTCACCCCAATAACCTTTGGAACAAACCTCAGAGACAATATTAGTGTCAGAAGTTGTATTCTGCCATCACTGGTCCCAAGACAGATGAACTCATGGATCCTTAATATGTTGACATATATACACATATATGTCTATATCATTACCTTGTTTTATTATTATAATAATTGGCTGAGATAGGCAATCACTACTATTAGACTCATTTTACCATGAAGAAACTGAAATTCTAAGAGAGTTAAAAGATTTGCTAAGACCACTATAAGGTGTGAGGGATAGGGACAAACCCTCCAACTAAATGTTCCCATCTACAGTTCCATTTTCAAATACTCAACCACCTAGAGCTATTGACCTTCTGGTTTTGTGGGATTTTTAGGAAGACAGTGACAAAGTGGAGCAGGTCCCAAAGAGAAGGAGCAGGATAATGAAGAATGGGTATTGTGTGAGGAAAGACATCTTGGTCTTTTTGGGAGAGACAAACATGGACAACGTCAGGTCTTTTCAGAGGAGGAAGCACCAACACCTGGGGTGGGACCGGGAAAGGCCTTAGGGGAAAGGTGACAGTTGAACTGAGGCTTGAAGAACATTAGGGATTCTAAGAAGCAGAGGTAAGGAGACAGTGTGAGAAGGAGGATGGACCCTCCTTCACTGTATCTCCATTAGAAGTGTGCAGAAAGCATTTTTTATTAACAAGTGAAGGTAGAGCGGAGGCTTCTCCCCCAGCTTTTTATGCTCTCTTGTCAGGCAAATTGTAAAAAAAAAAATTTATAAAGCACTTAACACGATCCCTAACACACAGTAGGCACTTAATATGTGCTTGTTCCCTTCCCTTCTGTTTCACTTGCCCCTTCCCGGCTCCAAAGTGCATCCTGAACACTCTGGGAAGAAAACAGGACAGACCAACAGTCCCTGGAGATAAACCTCCAATATTAGCATAGAAAGAGAAAAAAAAATCCAGGCTGTAAAACAGTCCACTTAATCATATTAATTATTGCATGTAATATCTAGCAATACCAAAGTCGGCCTCTTGCTGAGATTCTCATTGTCACCCTGGAGTAATTAAGCAGCTGCCAAGATCACACATATAACATGAATCACTCCACCTGGCTAGCTATTATGGTTATAATCACCCCTTATTTGAAGTTTTGAGCATAGGAATATTGTTGAGAACTCATGTGTTGGGTGAAATTTAACTTGGGTTTCATGGGAGAAAAGAAATAGCTCTACTTGTGAAGACCAAGACATCAATCACTGGCGCTACAAGGCTGCCATTGTTTTCAGCCTGCATTTTAAAATCTAATAAAAGCATTATCCCCTTAAAGAATCACATGGATCTTAAAAAAAATAATTGAAGAAAAAGACAGAAAACCTTGCTTTAAGACACTAATAGAATTGGTTTTACTCTTAGTTTAACTTCACACAGACAGCCTGGGATTCAAAAACCTATTTAACTGAAATATTGTTAGTTGTTTTTTTTTTTTTTTTAAAGGAAGGGTGAATTTTCACCCTGGGAATTTCTCCTTTTTTCTGTGTGTGTGTGTGTTTTTTTTTTCTTTCAGAAGTAAGGCTTAAGAAATCATCTTGTCTGCAGTCTCATTACCCCGTGCTAACATTTGAACTTTTGATCATCATAATCCAATTTCAACAGAAACATCAGTCCATATTTCATACAATTTTATGAAATGAAATATTTGTGGTGGGAAGTCCATTACTTCTCGTGAGTTTAAATGTAATAGAAATCCTACAATGGAGGGAGTTTTAGCATCAGGCCAGTTAGTACAGCCTTTTCATTGTCCTGATGAGGGAACTTTTAGAGCATAGAACTTACTTATCCAAGGTCACAAAGCCACTAAGTTTTCTGTTACAGTTTCTGATCCCCCTGGGGCCAGTGACTTCTTCTTCTTCTTCTTTTTTTTTTTTTTTTTTTTTTTAAGCACGGTGCCTGATAAATAGTAGGCGCTTAATAAATGCATGTTCCTTGACATCTGTCCCAGTGTCTATACCTCTTTCTACTGCATGGGCTTCTTCCACTAATACTGAGCCTATTAATTAATTCAATTCCCTTCAATAAGGACCAAGCATTGTGTGAAGTCCCATAAGAGAAATGCACCTGAGTTACTCCCAGGTAACTCACTGGCAGGACCCTGACTCATTTCTTCCTTCTCAGAGCCCCTCTCTCATATTCTGGTCTGCTTTTCCCCTCCCACTCACTCTGAGCTGTTTGAAGGATCAAGTGATTCCATGGATTTCTTGGTTGGAAAGCCAGGGAAGGGAAGATTCTTACCTTTATAAGAATCAGGAGGAAATACAGTCCCACAGAAGCCGGACTTTATAGCTGGGGACTTCCAGTTCTGGTTCTGGGATCAGATTTGTGGGTGCATATGGCAGCCTTGGTGGGATGGGGCAGGGATGGAGGGCGAAAATATTGGGCTAATTTGGAAAAAAACTTCCCACAGACTTCCCTTTCTCCTCCCTCACCATTCCCCTCGGTAATGGCTTCTAAGAAGCCCCTGACCACCTCTCAGGGAGGAGAGAAAGGGGAAGGAAGAGGTCTGGAGAAGATAAGGATGAGGTGAAATGTGAATAACTGACACGTCTAGAGAGCTTCTAGTGCACAATCTTCTCTATCGGTACGAGGGCCAGTCCTCCCTTCGTTTCCTAGACAGTCAGAGAGAGGTGATGGGACTCCCCTGCCATCCCACTCAGCTCCCTCCTAACTCCTTGGTTTTTCCCCCTCAGACCTTCTTAGAATGAGCATCTTTGGGGACCTACTTTCTCTCTTGAAGTCTTAAGCACCTGGAGAGCTCCCAAGCAAGATGATGAACACCCATTTGCTTGTCCATTCATTCAGTAAACATTGACTCCTTGCCTCCCAGCCCCCAAAGAAGTTGGAGGAGATGGAACGCTTCAATCCAATAGTGAGAAAAACTCTCCGGACATTTTCCCTGGCTCCTTCTCACATCTGCAGTGTTCTCTCTCTTTTTCTCTGCCTCCTGGCTTCCTTCAACTCTCAGCTAAAATCCTGTCACCTGCAGAAGCCTTTCTCGGCCCCTCTTAACTAGGACCCTCCCCCCATTGACCAATTCCCATCTACCTCGTAGAGCCTTTCTTGGTACACAGAATATTGTCTTCCCCATTAGATTAGGAGCTCTCTAAGGTTAGGGACTGTCTTTTGCCTTTCACTGTGTCCCCAGCCCTTAACCTATACAAGGTACTTAACAACTGCTTAGTGGCTAACTGGGTTAGTTCAAATAGGGCTGACCCTTGAATGTGAGGGTCTATGTTTAAATCCCACCCCTAATACCCAGTAACTGCGTGAACTCTGTCAAGTCACGCTAAGCTGGCTGGGTCTCAATTTTCTCTTCCCCAAAACTGTGTAAAATGGCCTCTAAAGTCTTTTCCAGTCCTTGATCTAAGATTATATGAACCTGATTTGTAATCTAGTGAGTAGAGAAAATATGTACAAGTAATCTATTTCATGTTCTTCAAATTTTCTGCAATCATCTTTTTAAAAAATTCTACTATTTATGGAAATGTTTGTTTTATTTTACATATTAAAAATAAAATGAATTTAATTTTTAAAAGATGTATAACAGATAGAGGAGATGACCTCCATTCACAAGGAAGGAGGTTAGATGGTATATCCTCTCCCTAAATGTAGCATCTGGAAAAGGAGAAAAGTGGGGGAAGAAATTAAGGGTGATGTGGGTGGTGGTTTTTTAATCATGGTGCCATCAACCCAAGGTTGTGAACAATGAAGAAAGAGGACAGGGCTTCTGAGGATGTAGAGTGGCAGACAAGGGACCTGGAGGATGGCAGCACATTCATACTTGGCAGTGGATGGGGGCAACGGCTGCCAGAGAAGGAGGGAGTGACATGAGGGGTGTGAGCTCCTTTCTCACCCGAGCCAGGAGCTGGGGAAATTGTGACAGTCTGGTGACACTTTGGGGAACGCCTTAGGGTTTTAGGACCAAAAACTGAGATTGCAGACTGGGGATGTGGATGAAGGATCCAACAAGGGAAACAGACAGACTGAAATTTCTCTTAAAAAGGTCTTAGAGTCATTCATTCTACTTGGGTTTCAATTCTTAGTCTTAGGGAAAAAAATTTGGGGGGAGATAGGCAGGAAATCGTATTCACTGGAAAGCAGGTAATATCTCTTACTTTGGTGAAGGGAGCTAGGATACCAGTTTTTTTGTCTTTTCTTTACATGCATAATAGGGAACCTGATCTATATTTCATACTTTACTCAGCTGACGCTCATAGGGGAACTCATTATCTTTAGTGCAAAGTAAACTTCAGGCCTTTGATTATCCAAAATCCTTCAGATATGGACCCAATTTATGTGAGCCCGGAGTTCCACTCAGCAGCCATGGATTGCACATTTAAACAAACAACTTTAATATCTATTTTTAAAAACTAAGTGCATTTTTCACACACACACACACACACACACACACACACAGCCTTTTAAGATCTAGAATCACTGTGACCCACAAGTAGATATGACTTGCTTTCCCTTACTTCAACCCCAGAGGAGATGACTTCTTCCATTTGCAAAAATCAGCAACTTCCATGTAACTTAACGTTTTAGAGAACTGACACTGACAATGAGAGGCTGACTGACTTGTCCAAAGTCTCCTAGGTAATGTTTTCCGGATTGATTCTACCCTCCATGCTGTTTCTTTCTTTATATTTACACTTTAGTGCTGATTGAATTCCATGTGTTATTCCTCAGGGCTTCATGGCCTTTCTGGGTTTATCTCTACCTGTAGAATGGAAGGCTTGGAAATTGTAACCTGATCTTTCTATAGGATAAGGTGAGCCTTGTACCGGAATATAGGGGGTGGGAGGACAGTTTGGGAAGACTCATTTTCCAGTAGCCAAACATTTCACAGGACCCAATGTTTAACATTTAAAAGGGTCTAGACTCACCAAGTCAAGGAATGTTCTCCAGAATCAAGAAAAGTAATTTCCTAAGGGAATCCATTGGAGGCAACAAGGCAAGCAAAAAACACCTACAAACATTGGAAAGAGTTTGGAGATCACCCAGAATGACCGCTTTAGTGATGGACAAGGAGAAGTGACCGATGGATTGGACAGCACTCTCTCTGACCCAGAAGAGAAATCATTAAGCTGAGGAGAAAAGACAATTTATTATAGAAATTGCTATTCCCCACATGCAGCATGGGGCTGTCATTGTGCGATGGGATACCAAGTTAGAATTATATTTATCTATTCCTTTAAATATTATTGGATGTCTCTGGCCACTTCTGTCCCCATTCTTTTTCAAGGGATTCTTTAATTCCTGCCAGGAGGGGAATTTCTGCAGGAAGTTGGAAGATCACTCAGAGAGAGGAGATACCAGGGGAGAATTATATTTCTCTATTCCCTCAAATTTTAGTTTAGGAGATGTGGTTTTCAGTTCTGGCTAACTTTTAATCGCTGTTCCCTTAAAGGAGAGAAGGAACCCATGTATCTGGACTTTGATTTCCTTCTCAACTTATACCAGTTCTACAATAAACACTCATGGCAGATAGCAAAGACATTCATTTCTTCAAGTCTATAACAAATAGAATTCAAGAAAAGTCTATATAGAAGAATATATGTGAGAAAATACAAAATAAAGGAGCTGTTCCATTGGGAGAGAGGTAACCAAATCTTTTTTGTCTCTAATTTCAGTAATCCTATCCTCTTATTGAATAGGAATTTAATCTGGGACTTCCCAAAATGTCAATAAACGAAAGAGCAAACAACTTGAGGAAAATAAACATTTTAGAGTCAAGACTGGCCGATCAAACTCCTGAGAAACAAGTTAAACAATCAGCTTCATTTTTCCTGCTTGTTATTGGTTTTGAAATTACATTTCCTTGATTCAATTGTCATGAAACATTGCAAACACCAAGATGAAATGCATGAACTGAGCTGAATTGATCCAAACTCTTTAACTTTCAGGAACAAGCTCAATATATGTCAGTACTGTGATATGGCAGCCAAAAAAAAAAAAAAAAAAAAAAAAAAAACCAACCCTAATTTGATCTTTGACTGCACTGAGAGAGGTATTGATAGGCCTCTGGTTTGATCTGATCATCCCACATTAGGAGTATTAAGGCTAGTTTTGGATATGGTATTTTAGGGAGGATATTGATAATTTTGAGCATGAAGAAGAAAACGATCACGGTGGTGAAATGTCTCAGGATCATGTGATATTAAGAGCAGAACCGGAACAATTTATTTAAAAAAAAGAAAAAAAACCATGAAGACAAACACCTTTGAAAGATTGAGAACTCTTCTCGATGCAATGATCAACCATGATTCCAGAAGGGCAACGATGAAACATGCTAACCATCCCAACAGAGAGATGTTGGATTCGGGATACAGAATGAGCTATATGGTTTTGGAAATAGTCAATGTGGAAATTTACTTTACTTGACTATTATGAATTCCTTTTTTCAAACATTTAGGTTATTTTTCCTTTTTTTCAACAAGGGGAATGCAAGGAGAAAAAATAAAAATGTCTTTTTAATTTAAGGAAAAGTAAAATAAAAATCAAAGTTTAAAAAAATTAGATAAAGAAAATGAGAATGTTCAGCCAAAAGAAAAGGGCCACGATAAATAATTTCAAGGATTTGAAGGATTGGCACTTAGAAAAAGTATTGGCTGTAAGTTTTTTTGCTCCCAGAGGGCAGAATAGTACCAAAAGGTGAAAGCTGCTAAGAAATAAATTTAATCTTACCACAGGACAAACTTTCTTTCTTTCTTTCAGTTAAAACTGAGCAAAAACAGAGGTGACCAACCTCTCAAGTAGAGGGTTTCTTTCTATTGGAGGCCTTCAAGGCAGTACTCCTTGATGAACATGCTATAGAGAGGTTTTTCATTCAAGTGTGTTATTTCTTTTCTTTTCTTCTTTTTTTTTCTTTCTTTTCTTTTTCTTTTTTTCTTTTTTTCTTTTTTTTTTTTTTTTACTCTGAGGGCACTTACTTTTGACATCTTTTGATTATGCACCTCAAATGTTGGCAGAAAGAAGACTTTTTTCCGGTTTATTTGTTCCATTTGGTTATGACAAACAAACCCATCTTCACTGATGCAAATCAATTCCAAACAATGATAATAATAATAAAATAACATTTACGTAGCACTTTAAGATTTGTAAAGCACTTTGCATATTTTATCTCATTGGATGTTCACAAGAACCCTGTGAAGAAAGTGCTATTACTTCCACCATTGGAGGTGAAGAAATATTCATCTGAGAAAGCTTGTGATTTGCCATAAGTGTCTGAAGAAGGAGTCAAACTCATATCTTTCTTACTCTAAGACCAGTACGCTATCATTTAGACTATCTAGCATTAGATTATCTCCTATTGCACAGATAGATAGAGAGATAAACTAGACATAGATAGCTAGAGGCAGGCAGATAGGTAGAGAGATGGATGGATAGATAGAGGGAGAGGAAGGGAGGGAGGGACAGAGAGAGAGAGAGAGAGAGAGAGAGAGAGAGAGAGAGAGAGAGAGAGAGAGAGAGAGAGAGAGAGAGAGATTGAGATTTATCAGTAGAGAGTAAACTAGATATTGCTATAGGTACCTATCTACCCTGCTGACGTGATTGAGATAGTAGTATCATTTTGTACATAAAGGATAGTATTCATGCTACTTGGGAGTTGTACATTCCCTGACGGATATTTTTGTATGTGATACTTATGTAGGCAATGTGTCGTATCCCATCTGCGGCTTTTCTTCATTGCTGATTTGGATCATTCACAATTTTAGTTCTGTGGATAATATAGTGTTTCATAGGTATTAGCCATAGAAAATCACTGGAAGAAAATTATAAAGTTATAACAGCTTAATAAGTGTGTGTGTGTGAGAGAGACAGAAACAGACAGAGACAGAGAGTCAGAGACAGACAGACATATAGACAGACAGACACAGACACAAAGAGACAGAGATAGACAGAAACAGAGAGTCAGAGACAGACAGACATATAGAAAGACAGACACAGACAGACAGAGACAGAGTCAGAGACAGACAGACATATAGACAGACAGACACAGACACAGACACAAAGAGACAGAGACAGACAGAGTCAGAGTCAGAGACAGACAGACATATAGACAGACAGACACAGACACAGACACAAAGAGACAGAGACAGACAGAGTCAGAGAGTCAGAGACAGACAGACATATAGACAGACAGACAGAGACACCGAGAGACAGACAGACATAGACACAGAGACAGAGAGAAAGAAAGAGAGAGAGATGTGTCCTGGAAAATATAAGAACTAATTACGGTCCCTGCCCAGGAGTTTGACAATTTAAATATGTCACCAGAACCTCGGCCCACACTTTTATAAATGTGGAAAGGCATTCAGCTCTAAAATCCTGCTGAAGAACGCTTGGGGCGGGGATGGGGATGGGGGTGAACGTATAGAGACTGAGGAAGGTAAAGGGAAGCCAGAATTTGCCGTGACTCGAGCAGTTGCGCGCGGGGCGCTCAGCCCCCGCCTCCGGGACCCTCAGCCCCCGCCTCCGGGACGGTTCTCTCTCACGCATTTTCCCCGGCGCGCCGCATCCCGAGGGACGCCCTTCTGCGATGGGCTTTGCCCCGCGCGCACCTGCGCGGATTCCGCGGCCGGGAAGGCGGCCTCCCCGCCCAAGCCTCAGCGCCCCGCCAGCGCAGCCGTGCCCTCCAGCAGCTTGTTTTAGTGCGAAGCCACGCTTGATGTAATCTCTGCACGGTTAACCCTTGCCGGGCTTCGCACCTACTCGGGCGCTGGAGGAGCGGAGGGAGGGCGCCAGTCCTTGGGGGCGCGGCTGCCCCGGGAAGGCGGGCGGGGGCGTCCGGGCGGAGGGCTCCCTCAGAAGTCTGCGCACCCCCGGGGACCCCGGCGCGACGCTGGGCAGAGGGGGGGGGACTCCCTCCTCTCCCTCCCTCTCCTCTCCGGCTGCCTCCCTTCCAATAACGTTCTCAGACCGTCCGAGGGTAAGAGATGGGGGAGGTGACTCCGACCAAGCCACGCCGGGGGGGCCATTTCTTGGGCTTCTCCAGTAGAACCGACCCCCCTGCTTTCCTTGGCAAAGCTAAGTGATCATCATTAGGTCAGGGTGTGCCCCTAACTCTCCGGAGCTACCGTTCCAAGCAGGGCGACCGAATTTCCGTCCCGCTCCCACGGTTACCTGCTCTCACCTGCAAGTTTCAGGCCGGCCGTGGGGTAGCCCCCAAAACCCGCGAGAATTTCCTTCTCAATGTCAGTGTTCCTTTGTGCGCCATTCTAGACCCCCAGCAGTCATACATTCCGGCCTTCCAGCACCTACAGATTCCTGGTGATTTGTGTGATTTCTTTTTAATCCCTTATCCTGATTTGATTTCAGCTACCTATGTATTCCCTGGGAAAAGAGGGATAAGGTAAAAAAACTGGGATCTAGACAAAACTGGGAAAGCTGGATGAGAGCAATAAATATTGAATTAAAAACTCAGGTTACCTTTAGTGCGGGTAGCTAAGTGGGACGGTGGATAGACTGATGGTCCTGGAA
This sequence comes from Antechinus flavipes, assembly GCF_016432865.1. Classification (NCBI taxonomy): domain Eukaryota; kingdom Metazoa; phylum Chordata; class Mammalia; order Dasyuromorphia; family Dasyuridae; genus Antechinus; species Antechinus flavipes. Next base: position 27,732,839 of record NC_067403.1, read on the forward strand.
GAAGAATTGAATCAAAACTGATCTCAGAAACATACCGGATAGATGTCCCTAGTCAAGTCATTTAATTTTTGTTTCAGTCTGCCTCAACTTCCTCATCTCTAAAAGGAGCTTCCTAATAATATCTTCTTCCCAGGGTTTTCATGAGGATCAAATGAAACATCATCTGTAATCTTATCTCAATAATATTTGCAAATCTTAAAGTGCTATATAACTGTTAGCCATTATTCTCAGAAGGTCAGCAAAGTAGTCTGGGCAGCAAACGCAGGACGCCAACAACAAGCAAGAAATGAATTTTGAGCCAAACTCCTATCCCGGCCAGGAAGCATCTTCTACAAATCCCAATGTTTAGTCAGCCTAGAGCCTGGAGGGAGAAGCGAGAAGGTGGGAGCATCTGGCGAGGAGGTGTGTCTAGGTGGAGAACAAGGAAATAAATATACCTGCTTCCAAGGGATTGCTGCCTCACCTTGGCGTGTACGGCGTGCGCATCCCCGCATTGGGATTGCTTGCTGGGCTTTTAATGATTCCGTTGCCAGTGTCTATATCTCAGGACAACCATCTGCTTTCTGACTGCTTTCTTTTCTGTGAATTTTCGGACATTCCAAGAGGTCTAACCTCTATTTTTAATTTTTAATTCATTTATCTGCATGTAAATTTATAATATTGATTTAATAAAATCTCACCTCGATTTTATTAGTTTTCCCACATCTACACTCCATAATAGAAGGCACTGATTTCAAATTGAAAAGAATATTAGAAGTCATCAGATCTAGTCCTTTTATTGGTTAGATAGAGGACTCCCACAACTACTAAGTATGGTGGGATTTGAATTCAAGGTTGGAGCTCCCTCTCCAGAAAGAAGTCACCTGGCCCAACTTTTGAGAGGAGGAAACCAAAATCTGGGAAGATGAGGGATTTGTCCCAAATTATACAACCCGTAAGTAGGAAAGTTGCAATTTGGAATTAAGGCCTCTACCTCTTTCCTATGCTTTTCCATCCAATCTGCATCAGCACCTGATGTAATGGAAAGACTGCTGGATTGGAAGTTGGACATCCTGGTTCCTCTATAAGAGACTCAAGCTAGCTCAGAGGTTCCAAACTTTTTTGTGTCATGCAACCCTTTGGTCTATGGAGAAGCCTTATGGACCCTTTCTCAGGGTTGTCTTTTTAAATGTATAAAAAAAGAACATAAGATCACCATGAATATTCATTCATTCAATAAATATTTGAGTATCAACAATATGAATATACCTGTGCTCAGAAGAGATCTTTTATTTTTAACACACTTCTGACTTCAAGTATCTTAGACCATTTAATTTTATGGCCCTTCTAGAACTCAAATTGTTTTGTAAAGCAGGATCACCTAAATTAAACATAATTTAATAATTATATTAAAATAAAGGCTTCCTGTCCCCATTCTAGTAAATGGACCCATCTGGATCCATAGACCCCAGGTTAAGAACCTGGGGATGAAACTGATCCCCAGAGTCCCTTCCAACACTAAAATACTTGATGCTGCTGAACTGAAGAATTCTATTTTCTTCTGTCTATTCTCCCCATCTCCCCCTCTGTCTTGGGCCTTTCTCGAATGCTGCTCTCCCAGTCTTGAGTTCATCCCTCTCTGGGTTTTTTCTTTCTCTCTTTTTGGTTTTAAAAAAAGTTTCTTTCATTATTTTATTTTATTTGTGGAAGAAACCCTCTTTTCTCTCTGTGACTGCCTCCCAGCTAGTCCCAGTCCCCTTTGCCCCTTTTCAGGGGAGCATTAGCATGTTAAAGGCAATCCCCACGTGGCTCAGCTTGGAGGCCTTCTACTTGGATTCACAACTAGTTTGAGGGTATGAGAAGGGGGAGAGGGATTTTTACCACACAAGGCTATGAGCACCAATAGCTTCATGTGCTAAGAATTAGGACACTTACTGTAAAGTTCAATAGGAGCCAATTGTTATTTTTAATTAGATTTAAAGAAAGACAGTATTCTGGAGACTTGTATTAAGATTCTCATCATTTGATTAAGCAGACCCTCTTGGACTAAAACTCTTACCAGACATACTCTCTTCTTCCTTAACCACCTCTCACACAAATAAAAAAAGATGAGACAAAAAGTCAGAGACAGTGGTATCTATTTTCATTCTCCAAGGAGGACGGCCAATTCAACAGGGAGGCTGAATTTATTCCAGTATAACAAATACACAAAACAATCCCATTCTCCAAATTCCTTGCTATCTCTTTTATGGGATTCTGTTCCTTAGAGTTACAAAGAAATCAATTACCTATCGATCTATTCATTCATTCATTCAATAAATATTTGAGTATTAACAATATGAATATACCCTGGGCTGGAAGAGAACTTTTATTTTTAACACACTGCTGACTTCAAGTATCTTAGAGAGACCATTTCATTTCATGGCACTTCCAGACCTCAAATTGTTTTGTAAAGCAGGAATCAACAAACCCTTTTATACTGGTTAAAAAAGAAAGAAAGAAAAGTAGATCAGTGGAATAGACTAGATAACAAGAGAATCAGAAACAATTAAACTCAATAATCTAGTATGTGATAAATCTGAAAATATAAATTACTTTAGAAAAACCTTCCCATTTGATAAAAACAAAAAAACAAAAAAGAAAACTGCTGAAAAAATAGAAAACAGTCTGGAAAAAATTAGGCTTAGACCAACATCTTACACCACATTCAATAAATTCAGAATGTATACGTGATCTGAATGTAAAAGACAATACCATAAAAATATTAGAAGAAAAGCAGATCACATATCTTTTACAGCTGTGGTTGAAAAGTGCATTCTAAGCTTTAAAAAAAAAAGTTAAAAGTACTTATAAAAGAAGAAATAAATCATTTTGATTACATGAAATTGAATTTTTTTTGCAGATACAAAATTAATGCATCTGGGATAAAAGGGGAAACAGTAGACTGAGAAGAAATCTTTTTTTAAAATCAATATCTCTGACAAGAATTTGACATCTAAGATATATAGATAATGAACAAAAAGATCTAAGTCCAAAAGCCATTTCCCAAAAACTAGAGGATACGAACAGTTCCTGATAGAAGAAATTAACATATAGGAAAAATAATGTACATCAAAAAAATTCTTGTTCATTTTATACCCAGCAAATTGGCAAATATAGTTAAAGACATTATTCAATGTTGGAGAAACTATAGGGAGAGGTGCACTGATATATTATTGGTGGACTTGCAAATTGGTACAACCATTCTGGAAAGCAATTTGCAATTATGTAAATAAAGTAAATAAAATATTTGTGATTCTTTGACCCAGAGATTCCAATGCTAGGCTTGTACTACAAGGAGTTCAATGACAAAATGGAAAAACTCCACATATAGCAAAATATTTATAGCAGCTTTTTTTTTTTTCCTATTGTATGGAAGAACCAGAAATTAGATAGATTCCTATCAATTAGGGGATGGCTAAGCCAACTGTGATATGCAAAGGTAAAAAAATATTGTTTTTCTACAAAAAAATGACAATTATGGAGATACAAGAAAACATGGAAAATTTACATGAATGAATGTGAAACAAATAAGCAGAACCAGGAGAGAATGTACACAATTACTACAACAATAAAAATGAAAACTGAATTAGCCACAAAATAATTGAAACAGAATGTTTCAAAATTATAAAGGACAAGTTAAACCTAAAGAAAAGATATAAGAAGAAACTTCCCATTACTCCTTTGTAGACACCAGGTTTCAGGGTATGGAACACAACATAATTTCAGATTTTTTTGAATTTTTTTTCTCTTTTCTTCCCTTTTTATTATTTAAACAATTACATGTTACAAGGGATGGCTCTTCAAGTAGGGGAAGGGAAGAAATGGATATAGAGGAAATCTAGGTGTGATTTTAAAAAAATCACTAAAATTCATTTTAAAGAAAAGTAACAGACATAAGGGAAAAGGGGGCTTTTAACTAAAGCTAAATGAAGGGTATGGAAATAAATGCTATAGGAGAACCATGGATGCTTAATGGGAAGAGGTGAGATATATTGAGCATTGAAGGATGAGTATGATTTAAAGAGGTAAAATGGCAGGAAGGAATGAGGGGGGAGGAAGTGACAGGACTATTGTGGACAGGAAGGTGAGTAAATGTATGGAACTAGGAAGTCAAGTTCAAGAGATAATGATTGGACAACTCTAGCTAAAAAACGAATATATACCGGAGAGTGATGGATGATAAGGCTGAAATAGTTGGGATCAGAATTTAGAGGGCCTTGAATTCCATGCTAAAATGTCTTTACTTTATACCAGAGTGAATGAAGACCAAGAAACATAAAATAGTGAGTAGTAAAAGAGCAATATGGCAAAAGTGGTATTTTAAGATTAGGCTGTATTATTCATTCTGGACCAAAAGGCCGTCACTATGGTAGAAGGGAGTGACTGCATCTGACTGTGGCTGGACCGGTCAGTACGGACTCGGATGCTCTGCCACAGGTGGGGCCCAAATGGTCCCTGGGAACAAGTCGTGGGGCGGACTCCAGCTCTGCATGTGAACAAACACACCCCAATAAGATGTTGTAAGAAATGGAAGAGACCTGGCTCCCTAATCCAGGCTCTGGAAGGGGAGAAGGCCTTCCTCTCCCTGGCAGCCCCCTAATTCCATGTAATTGTGTCCCTTTGGGGACAGTGAGACTGCCCTAAAGCGCTGGTCTCAGCCCCAGGAAACGTTATCCCTGAAAAATGCCAGCTGCTCTCTCTGCCCTTTTCCCAGCCTAGGCCATGACCTTTGAAGGGCTATTCCTATAAAGAAGTGGGTCTCCCCCAACAAAGGATCATTTTCCTCCTCTACTTTCTGAATTAACTGCTCTTCTCTGGGAAGGTTTAACTCTACTTCAGTTAATTATTTTGGAGAACCTCCATTAATAAAGGGAATTAATCCAAATCTTTGCCCACAGCACAGCTTGAGGGGTGAGGAGATCAATCCTTTCCCTCCAGGCAGAGAAAATCCCCACGGACTCTGAGACAGTTTATGCTGCTCCCACATGGGAGCTCACCCTGAAGCGCCAGGAAGATTGGGTTATAGATGAGAGAGAATTCTCTGCTAGGGGCAGACACCATGAACCACTGCTTGTTAATCACTTTGTTCATGGGAGATCTTCCTGACGATGAGAGATTTAGTTCTGATCTGATCTTGCATGATTTGGTGCTAAGGGGTGGATGTGGAAGTGTCTGTCTGAATATTATAAGTGTTATGAGCCATAGAGACACATGTATGCATATATATATTCATTCCTTCCTTTTCTTCCTTCCTTCCTTCCTCTCTTTCTCTTTTTCTTTTTTCTTCCTTCCTTCTCTTTCTTCCTTCCTTTCTCTTTCTTCTTGCCTTCTTTCCTTCCTTCCTTTTTCCTTCCCTCTTTCCCTCCCTCTCTCCTTCCCTTCTTTTTTTCCTTCCTTCCTTCCTTCCTTCCTTCCTTCCTTCCTTCCTTCCTTCCTTCCTTCTTTTTTTCCTTCCTTCCTTTTCTTCCTTCCTTTTCTTCCTTTTTCCTTCCTTCCTTCCTTCCTTCCTTCCTTCTTTTTTTCCTTCCTTCCTTCCTTCCTTCCTTTCTTTCTTTCTTTCTTTCTTTCTTTCTTTCTTTCTTTCTTTCTTTCTTTCTTTCTTTCTTTCTTTTTTCTTTCTTTCTTTCTTCCTTTCTCTTTCTTTCTTATCATGAATCCCTGATGGGAAGCCTATAGACCTCAGAATAATTTTAAAATAATCATATCTGGAGGAAATGTTGAGTTTTAATTAAAGGTTAATAAAAATAAAGATGTAATTTTTCATCCATCCAAGTTCATAGACCCATAAATTCCATCTGCAGGCCCCTTAGAGATCCATGGATCTTGGGTTAAAAAGCTGTGATTCGAAGAAAGATGCAACAAGAATAGCAAAGGATGGGCAGCTATGGCGTGGCTGGAATAAGTGCCCACCTCAAGAAGATCACAACTATATTGGAGTTTCAGGATATTAGATATTCCTAAAACATAATCAGAACCACCTAGTATCTAAATAGCAAGATAAATGATATTCTGGTGACCACAAATAAATATGGCTTCCAAAAGTATCCATTTAAAATTAAATGAACATTATTTGCTGAAAAATACTAGTAGTTAACAATCTAAAACTGACACTTGGAAATTTAGGTTATATAGTGTGCTCAAACTCTTGGCAAGCAATAGTGTTATCTCCAGAAGATAAATGACTCAGAATCTTCCTAACCAAATTCTGATTCATTACTTCCCCACTCTGTGGCAAAGGAACCCCCCCAAATTCAGAATTTCCCTGAGCAGCCCAACCCTATCCTTAGCCTTACATGCAAAACTCAAACATTTTCCCCCTGGTTGCCGTCTCATAGACTTCCATTACTGAAACTAACTCTTTTGAAGGCATTCCTCTTCCCAGATGATGCTCTGAAAGTTTCCTGAGGTTTGGTAGCTAGACCTACAGAAAAGAGAAATGAATTTGTAGGGGGTTTTGGTCAACTTGGAAGAGTCTCTGAGAATTATGAGTTTTGGAGCTAAGAAAGCTTCTTCTAAAAGAAGTGCCCAGAACTAAAAGAAGCAATTCTGATTTTGCTGTAGCTGATTTTGTTTACTGGATTAGCTCTTATGGGGAGTCAACATTACAAGGCAAAATCACACTTCATCCTAGTACAGTTAATAATATATAACTTGAAGGCTTACAAAGTTCTTTATAAGTTATCTCATTTAATTCTTATAGCAACTCTGGCAGGTGAGGAATTGTTATTATTCCCATTTTACAGATGAGGAAACTGAGGCAGACAGCAGTTAAGTGACTTGCCTAGGATCACCCAGATAGTAAGTATCTGAAGACAAATTTGAATTCTGGTCTTCCTAACTTCAAATCCAACTCCTACCCACAATTATCTATTGACTAGGAATTAAACTTGGATTTGGGACTGTCTATTGAGCCTCCTCTTGGTTATACATTTTCCAATGAGCTTTTCCTGGTAGATTATATCAAAGTGAGAGATGGGCTTTGATGTGAGCAATTCTCATTGCTACAATAGTTGGAGTCCCAGTCCACTGATGCACTTTTACACATTTGACATCATTGTTCATCCTTTGTTTTTGAGGAGGACCAGTGACCTCACTGGGTGATGTCTTGACCTGGACATGAATTGGATTTAAGTGAAGAGACTTTGCAGAGTTGTTTGTCTCATTCTCTCTTCCGGAGTGACCGAAGTCCAGTGGCGAGACAAGTCAAGACTCCCAAGGATGGCCTGAGTCTCCGAGGGTGACCAGCCTGAAGGCTGGCCCTCCTGAATGTTGGGACGAGTTGTTCTCCTCAGTCCAGTCCCCACACTTGGGGTAGACGTCCCCTTGGCTCATAGATGCCCTTAATCTGATTTAGCCCATCTGCCAAAATGCTTTTACTGAGCTGTGATCATTACTATGGTTTCTTGGAACCATGGGTAGAATTCTACCCATATAATTGTGAGAGAAGAGCACATTGTCCTGTACAATTGGACTGAAAAACGTACAGAATTCCTACAGTTTCCCTTTAGCTATCTTCAAATTGCATTAGTGATAGAGCAATATTTTCATCTTTGTCTCCAAACCCATTTATCATATTTTTTAAAGAGAGGGTTGTTATCTATGGACAGTCATTGCCTAATATCAACAGTATGTTATAGAATGACCCTGTTCTGAATCCCAAATGTTGCTCCATCATCTTGTAAATTCATTAATCTGTCTCTGGATGGTTAAATGGGAGGAGATCCAAGAAGACTTGAGTTCTGATCCCAAGAAGACCTGGATTTAATTTCTGTCCATATTGGTATCTGCATGCTACCTGACCATACGCAAGTTACTTAACCCTCGTTATCCCAGGAAACTCTCTAAGATTATAAAGTACAACAGTGTCCCATCTCTATCATTATATATTATA